>NC_140587.1:928399258-929076401 GCF_964204655.1 Triturus cristatus
TCATGTGAATTATCACTTTTGGAACTAAAATTAGTGTGTTTAGAGTCATTTTATTGCCTGAAATTGGTCGAAATAGAAGCTTCTGAGTAGGAGAAAAAGTCTGTAAAAATGGCAGTTTTGGTCACATTGAGGCTTTAAAAAGTAGTTATTCAACATGAGGCACAATCCAAATGACATTTTGAATCTTTTTTTCTACAGTCCAAAAAATCAATTTTCTGATGCAAAACGATGACCCGCGACCTGTCGATTTTCCTCAAGATGGTCAGAAATGGTAATTTTTTAATGTTGAATTTTTTGACTGTAAATGACTATTGCATGTGAATTATCACTTTTGGAACTAAAATAAGTGTGTTTAGAGTCATTTTAATGCCTGAAATTGGTGGAAATAGAAGCTTCTGTGTAGGAGAAAAAGTCTGTAAAAATGGCAATTTTGGTCACATTGAGGCTTTAAAAATTAGTTATTCAACATTAGGCACAACCAAAATGACATTTTGAATCTTTTTTTCTACAGTCCAAAAAATCAATTTTTCGATGAAAAACGATGACCCGTGACCTGTCGATTTTTCTCAAGATGGTCAGAAATGGTTATTTTGTAATGTTTATATTTTTGAAAGTAAATGACTATTGCATGTGAATTATCACTTTTGGAACTAAAATAGGTGTGTTTAGAGTCATTTTAATGCCTGAAAATGGTTGAAATAGAAGCTTCTGAGTAGGAGAAAAAGTCTATAAAAATGGCAATTTTGGTCACAATGAGGCTTGAAAATGTAGTTATTCAACATGAGGCACAATCCACATGACATTTTGAATCTTTTTTTCTACAGTCCAAAAAACCAATTTTCTGATGAAAAACGATGACCCGCGACCTGTCGATTTTTCTCAAGATGATCAGAAATGGTAATTATTAATGTTTAACTTTTTTGACTGTAAATGACTATTGCATGTGAATTATCACTTTTGGAACTAAAATAAATGTGTTTAGAGTCATTTTAATACCTGAAATTGGTCGAAATAGAAGCTTCTGAGTAGGAGAAAAAGTCTGTAAAAATGGCAATTTTGGTCACATTGAGGCTTTAAAAAGTAGTAATTCCACATGAGGCACAATCCAAATGACATTTTGAATCTTTTTTTTATCAGTCCAAAAAATCAATTTTCTGATGAAAAACGATGACCCACGACCTGTCGATTTTTCTCAAGATGGTCAGAAATGGTAATTGTGTAATGTTTATTTTTTTTAAAGTAAATGACTATTTCATGTGAATGATCACTTTTGGAACTAAAATTAGTGTGTTTAGAGTCATTTTATTGCCTGAAATTGGTCGAAATAGAAGCTTCTGAGTAGGAGAAAAAGTCTGTAAAAATGGCAATTTTGGTCACATTGAGGCTTTAAAAAGTAGTTATTCAACATGAGGCACAATCCAAATGACATTTTGAATCTTTTTTTCTACAGTCCAAAAAATCAATTTTCTGGTGCAAAACGATGACCCGCGACCTGTCGATTTTCCTCAAGATGGTCAGAAATGGTAATTTTTTAATGTTGAATTTTTTGACTGTAAATGACTATTGCATGTGAATTATCACTTTTGGAACTAAAATAAGTGTGTTTAGAGTCATTTTAATGCCTGAAATTGGTGGAAATAGAAGCTTCTGTGTAGGAGAAAAAGTCTGTAAAAATGGCAATTTTGGTCACATTGAGGCTTTAAAAATTAGTTATTCAACATTAGGCACAACCAAAATAACATTTTGAATCTTTTTTTCTACAGTCCAAAAAATCAATTTTTCGATGAAAAACGATGACCCGTGACCTGTCGATTTTTCTCAAGATGGTCAGAAATGGTTATTTTGTAATGTTTATATTTTTGAAAGTAAATGACTATTGCATGTGAATTATCACTTTTGGAACTAAAATTAGTGTGTTTAGAGTCATTTTATTGCCTGAAATTGGTCGAAATAGAAGCTTTTGAGTAGGAGAAAAAGTCTGTAAAAATGGCAATTTTGGTCACATTGAGGCTTTAAAAAGTAGTTATTCAACATGAGACACAATCCAAATGACATTTTGAATCTTTTTTTCTACAGTCCAAAAAATCAATTTTCTGATGAAAAACGATGACCCGCGACCTGTCGCTTTTTATAAAGATGGTCAGAAATGGTAATTTTTTAATGTTTACTTTTTTGACTGTAAATGACTATTGCATGTGAATTATCACTTTTGGAACTAAAAGAAGTGTGTTTAGAGTCATTTTATTGCCTGAAATTGGTCGAAATAGAAGCTTCTGAGTAGGAGAAAAAGTCTGTAAAAATGGCAATTTTGGTCACATTGAGGCTTTAAAAAGTAGTTATTCAACATGAGGCACAATCCAAATGACATTTTGAATCTTTTTTTGTACAGTCCAAAAAATCAATTTTCTGATGAAAAACGATGACCCGCGACCTGTTGATTTTTCTCAAGATGGTCAGAAATGGTCATTTTTTAATGTTTAAGTTTTTTTTAAAGTAAATGACTATTGCATGTGAATTATCACTTTTGGAACTAAAATAGGTGTGTTTAGAGTCATTTTAATGGCTGAAAATGGTTGAAATAGAAGCTTCTGAGTAGGAGAAAAAGTCTATAAAAATGGCAATTTTGGTCACAATGAGGCTTGAAAATGTAGTTATTCAAAATGAGGCACAATCCAAATGACATTTTGAATCTTTTTTTCTACAGTCCAAAAAATCTATTTTCTGATGAAAAACGATGACCCGCGACCTGTCGATTTTTCTCAAGATGATCAGAAATGGTAATTATTAATGTTTAACTTTTTTGACTGTAAATGACTATTGCATGTGAATTATCACTTTTGGAACTAAAATAAATGTGTTTAGAGTCATTTTAATACCTGAAATTGGTCGAAATAGAAGCTTCTGAGTAGGAGAAAAAGTCTGTAAAAATGGCAATTTTGGTCACATTGAGGCTTTAAAAAGTAGTAATTCCACATGAGGCACAATCCAAATGACATTTTGAATCTTTTTTTTATCAGTCCAAAAAATCTATTTTCTGATGAAAAACGATGACCCACGACCTGTCGATTTTTCTCAAGATGGTCAGAAATGGTAATTTTGTAATGTTTTTTTTTTTTAAAGTAAATGACTATTTCATGTGAATTATCACTTTTGGAACTAAAATTAGTGTGTTTAGAGTCATTTTATTGCCTGAAATTGGTCGAAATAGAAGCTTCTGAGTAGGAGAAAAAGTCTGTAAAAATGGCAGTTTTGGTCACATTGAGGCTTTAAAAAGTAGTTATTCAACATGAGGCACAATCCAAATGACATTTTGAATCTTTTTTTCTACAGTCCAAAAAATCAATTTTCTGATGCAAAACGATGACCCGCGACCTGTCGATTTTCCTCAAGATGGTCAGAAATGGTAATTTTTTAATGTTGAATTTTTTGACTGTAAATGACTATTGCATGTGAATTATCACTTTTGGAACTAAAATAAGTGTGTTTAGAGTCATTTTAATGCCTGAAATTGGTGGAAATAGAAGCTTCTGTGTAGGAGAAAAAGTCTGTAAAAATGGCAATTTTGGTCACATTGAGGCTTTAAAAATTAGTTATTCAACATTAGGCACAACCAAAATGACATTTTGAATCTTTTTTCTACAGTCCAAAAAATCAATTTTTCGATGAAAAACGATGACCCGTGACCTGTCGATTTTTCTCAAGATGGTCAGAAATGGTTATTTTGTAATGTTTATATTTTTGAAAGTAAATGACTATTGCATGTGAATTATCACTTTTGGAACTAAAATAGGTGTGTTTAGAGTCATTTTAATGCCTGATATTGGTGGAAATAGAAGCTTCTGTGTAGGAGAAAAAGTCTGTAAAAATGGCAATTTTGGTCACATTGAGGCTTTAAAAAGTAGTAATTCCACATGAGGCACAATCCAAATGACATTTTGAATCTTTTTTTCTACAGTCCAAAAAATCAATTTTCTGATGAAAAACGATGACCCGCGACCTGTCGATTTTCCTCAAGATGGTCAGAAATGGTAATTTTTTAATGTTGAATTTTTTGACTGTAAATGACTATTGCATGTGAATTATCACTTTTGGAACTAAAATAAGTGTGTTTAGAGTCATTTTAATGCCTGAAATTGGTGGAAATAGAAGCTTCTGTGTAGGAGAAAAAGTCTGTAAAAATGGCAATTTTGGTCACATTGAGGCTTTAAAAATTAGTTATTCAACATTAGGCACAACCAAAATAACATTTTGAATCTTTTTTTCTACAGTCCAAAAAATCAATTTTTCGATGAAAAACGATGACCCGTGACCTGTCGATTTTTCTCAAGATGGTCAGAAATGGTTATTTTGTAATGTTTATATTTTTGAAAGTAAATGACTATTGCATGTGAATTATCACTTTTGGAACTAAAATTAGTGTGTTTAGAGTCATTTTATTGCCTGAAATTGGTCGAAATAGAAGCTTTTGAGTAGGAGAAAAAGTCTGTAAAAATGGCAATTTTGGTCACATTGAGGCTTTAAAAAGTAGTTATTCAACATGAGACACAATCCAAATGACATTTTGAATCTTTTTTTCTACAGTCCAAAAAATCAATTTTCTGATGAAAAACGATGACCCGCGACCTGTCGCTTTTTATAAAGATGGTCAGAAATGGTAATTTTTTAATGTTTACTTTTTTGACTGTAAATGACTATTGCATGTGAATTATCACTTTTGGAACTAAAAGAAGTGTGTTTAGAGTCATTTTATTGCCTGAAATTGGTCGAAATAGAAGCTTCTGAGTAGGAGAAAAAGTCTGTAAAAATGGCAATTTTGGTCACATTGAGGCTTTAAAAAGTAGTTATTCAACATGAGGCACAATCCAAATGACATTTTGAATCTTTTTTTGTACAGTCCAAAAAATCAATTTTCTGATGCAAAACGATGACCCGCGACCTGTTGATTTTTCTCAAGATGGTCAGAAATGGTCATTTTTTAATGTTTAAGTTTTTTTTAAAGTAAATGACTATTGCATGTGAATTATCACTTTTGGAACTAAAATAGGTGTGTTTAGAGTCATTATAATGGCTGAAAATGGTTGAAATAGAAGCTTCTGAGTAGGAGAAAAAGTCTATAAAAATGGCAATTTTGGTCACAATGAGGCTTGAAAATGTAGTTATTCAAAATGAGGCACAATCCAAATGACATTTTGAATCTTTTTTTCTACAGTCCAAAAAATCTATTTTCTGATGAAAAACGATGACCCGCGACCTGTCGATTTTTCTCAAGATGATCAGAAATGGTAATTATTAATGTTTAACTTTTTTGACTGTAAATGACTATTGCATGTGAATTATCACTTTTGGAACTAAAATAAATGTGTTTAGAGTCATTTTAATACCTGAAATTGGTCGAAATAGAAGCTTCTGAGTAGGAGAAAAAGTCTGTAAAAATGGCAATTTTGGTCACATTGAGGCTTTAAAAAGTAGTAATTCCACATGAGGCACAATCCAAATGACATTTTGAATCTTTTTTTTATCAGTCCAAAAAATCAATTTTCTGATGAAAAACGATGACCCACGACCTGTCGATTTTTCTCAAGATGGTCAGAAATGGTAATTTTGTAATGTTTTTTTTTTTTAAAGTAAATGACTATTTCATGTGAATTATCACTTTTGGAACTAAAATTAGTGTGTTTAGAGTCATTTTATTGCCTGAAATTGGTCGAAATAGAAGCTTCTGAGTAGGAGAAAAAGTCTGTAAAAATGGCAGTTTTGGTCACATTGAGGCTTTAAAAAGTAGTTATTCAACATGAGGCACAATCCAAATGACATTTTGAATCTTTTTTTCTACAGTCCAAAAAATCAATTTTCTGATGCAAAACGATGACCCGCGACCTGTCGATTTTCCTCAAGATGGTCAGAAATGGTAATTTTTTAATGTTGAATTTTTTGACTGTAAATGACTATTGCATGTGAATTATCACTTTTGGAACTAAAATAAGTGTGTTTAGAGTCATTTTAATGCCTGAAATTGGTGGAAATAGAAGCTTCTGTGTAGGAGAAAAAGTCTGTAAAAATGGCAATTTTGGTCACATTGAGGCTTTAAAAATTAGTTATTCAACATTAGGCACAACCAAAATGACATTTTGAATCTTTTTTTCTACAGTCCAAAAAATCAATTTTTCGATGAAAAACGATGACCCGTGACCTGTCGATTTTTCTCAAGATGGTCAGAAATGGTTATTTTGTAATGTTTATATTTTTGAAAGTAAATGACTATTGCATGTGAATTATCACTTTTGGAACTAAAATTAGTGTGTTTAGAGTCATTTTATTGCCTGAAATTTTTCGAAATAGGAGCTTCTGAGTAGGAGAAAAAGTCTGTAAAAATGGCAATTTTGGTCACATTGAGGCTTTAATAACTACTTATTCAACATGAGGCACAATCCAAATGACATTTTGAATCTTTTTTTCTACAGTCCAAAAAATCAATTTTCTGATGAAAAACGATGACCCGCGACCTGTCGATTTTTCTCAAGATGGTCAGAAATGGTAATTATTAATGTTTAACTTTTTTGACTGTAAATGACTATTGCATGTGAATTATCACTTTTGGAACTAAAATAAATGTGTTTAGAGTCATTTTAATGCCTGAAATTGGTGGAAATAGAAGCTTCTGAGTAGGAGAAAAAGTCTGTAAAAATGGCAATTTTGGTCACATTGAGGCTTTAAAAAGTAGTTATTCAACATGAGACACAATCCAAATGACATTTTGAATCTTTTTTTCTACAGTCCAAAAAATCAATTTTCTGATGAAAAACGATGACCCGCGACCTGTCGATTTTTCTCAAGATGGTCAGAAATGGTAATTATTAATCTTTAACTTTTTTGACTGTAAATGACTATTGCATCTGAATTATCACTTTTGGAACTAAAATAAATGTGTTTAGAGTCATTTTAATGCCTGAAATTGGTGGAAATAGAAGCTTCTGAGTAGGAGAAAAAGTCTGTAAAAATGGCAATTTTGGTCACATTGAGGCTTTAAAAAGTAGTTATTCAACATGAGACACAATCCAAATGACATTTTGAATCTTTTTTTCTACAGTCCAAAAAATCAATTTTCTGATGAAAAATGATGACCCGCGACCTGTCGATTTTTCTCAAGATGGTCAGAAATGGTAATTTTTTAATGTTTAATTTTTTGACTGTAAATGACTATTGCATGTGAATTATCACTTTTGGAACTAAAAGAAGTGTGTTTAGAGTCATTTTATTGCCTGAAATTGGTCGAAATAGAAGCTTCTGAGTAGGAGAAAAAGTCTGTAAAAATGGCAATTTTGGTCACATTGAGGCTTTAAAAAGTAGTTATTCAACATGAGGCACAATCCAAATGACATTTTGAATCTTTTTTTGTACAGTCCAAAAAATCAATTTTCTGATGAAAAATGATGACCCGCGACCTGTTGATTTTTCTCAAGATGGTCAGAAATGGTCATTTTTTAATGTTTAAGTTTTTTTTAAAGTAGATGACTATTGCATGTGAATTATCACTTTTGGAACTAAAATAGGTGTGTTTAGAGTCATTTTAATGCCTGAAAATGGTTGAAATAGAAGCTTCTGAGTAGGAGAAAAAGTCTATAAAAATGGCAATTTTGGTCACAATGAGGCTTCAAAATGTAGTTATTCAACATGAGGCACAATCCACATGACATTTTGAATCTTTTTTTCTACAGTCCAAAAAATCAATTTTCTGATGAAAAACGATGACCCGCGACCTGTCGATTTTTCTCAAGATGATCAGAAATGGTAATTATTAATGTTTAACTTTTTTGACTGTAAATGACTATTGCATGTGAATTATCACTTTTGGAACTAAAATAAATGTGTTTAGAGTCATTTTAATACCTGAAATTGGTCGAAATAGAAGCTTCTGAGTAGGAGAAAAAGTCTGTAAAAATGGCAATTTTGGTCACATTGAGGCTTTAAAAAGTAGTAATTCCACATGAGGCACAATCCAAATGACATTTTGAATCTTTTTTTTATCAGTCCAAAAAATCAATTTTCTGATGAAAAACGATGACCCACGACCTGTCGATTTTTCTCAAGATGGTCAGAAATGGTAATTTTGTAATGTTTTTTTTTTTTAAAGTAAATGACTATTTCATGTGAATTATCACTTTTGGAACTAAAATTAGTGTGTTTAGAGTCATTTTATTGCCTGAAATTGGTCGAAATAGAAGCTTCTGAGTAGGAGAAAAAGTCTGTAAAAATGGCAGTTTTGGTCACATTGAGGCTTTAAAAAGTAGTTATTCAACATGAGGCACAATCCAAATGACATTTTGAATCTTTTTTTCTACAGTCCAAAAAATCAATTTTCTGATGCAAAACGATGACCCGCGACCTGTCGATTTTCCTCAAGATGGTCAGAAATGGTAATTTTTTAATGTTGAATTTTTTGACTGTAAATGACTATTGCATGTGAATTATCACTTTTGGAACTAAAATAAGTGTGTTTAGAGTCATTTTAATGCCTGAAATTGGTGGAAATAGAAGCTTCTGTGTAGGAGAAAAAGTCTGTAAAAATGGCAATTTTGGTCACATTGAGGCTTTAAAAATTAGTTATTCAACATTAGGCACAACCAAAATGACATTTTGAATCTTTTTTCTACAGTCCAAAAAATCAATTTTTCGATGAAAAACGATGACCCGTGACCTGTCGATTTTTCTCAAGATGGTCAGAAATGGTTATTTTGTAATGTTTATATTTTTGAAAGTAAATGACTATTGCATGTGAATTATCACTTTTGGAACTAAAATAGGTGTGTTTAGAGTCATTTTAATGCCTGATATTGGTGGAAATAGAAGCTTCTGTGTAGGAGAAAAAGTCTGTAAAAATGGCAATTTTGGTCACATTGAGGCTTTAAAAATTAGTTATTCAACATTAGGCACAACCAAAATAACATTTTGAATCTTTTTTTCTACAGTCCAAAAAATCAATTTTTCGATGAAAAACGATGACCCGTGACCTGTCGATTTTTCTCAAGATGGTCAGAAATGGTTATTTTGTAATGTTTATATTTTTGAAAGTAAATGACTATTGCATGTGAATTATCACTTTTGGAACTAAAATTAGTGTGTTTAGAGTCATTTTATTGCCTGAAATTGGTCGAAATAGAAGCTTTTGAGTAGGAGAAAAAGTCTGTAAAAATGGCAATTTTGGTCACATTGAGGCTTTAAAAAGTAGTTATTCAACATGAGACACAATCCAAATGACATTTTGAATCTTTTTTTCTACAGTCCAAAAAATCAATTTTCTGATGAAAAACGATGACCCGCGACCTGTCGCTTTTTATAAAGATGGTCAGAAATGGTAATTTTTTAATGTTTACTTTTTTGACTGTAAATGACTATTGCATGTGAATTATCACTTTTGGAACTAAAAGAAGTGTGTTTAGAGTCATTTTATTGCCTGAAATTGGTCGAAATAGAAGCTTCTGAGTAGGAGAAAAAGTCTGTAAAAATGGCAATTTTGGTCACATTGAGGCTTTAAAAAGTAGTTATTCAACATGAGGCACAATCCAAATGACATTTTGAATCTTTTTTTGTACAGTCCAAAAAATCAATTTTCTGATGAAAAACGATGACCCGCGACCTGTTGATTTTTCTCAAGATGGTCAGAAATGGTCATTTTTTAATGTTTAAGTTTTTTTTAAAGTAAATGACTATTGCATGTGAATTATCACTTTTGGAACTAAAATAGGTGTGTTTAGAGTCATTTTAATGGCTGAAAATGGTTGAAATAGAAGCTTCTGAGTAGGAGAAAAAGTCTATAAAAATGGCAGTTTTGGTCACAATGAGGCTTGAAAATGTAGTTATTCAACATGAGGCACAATCCAAATGACATTTTGAATCTTTTTTTCTACAGTCCAAAAAATCTATTTTCTGATGAAAAACGATGACCCGCGACCTGTCGATTTTTCTCAAGATGATCAGAAATGGTAATTATTAATGTTTAACTTTTTTGACTGTAAATGACTATTGCATGTGAATTATCACTTTTGGAACTAAAATAAATGTGTTTAGAGTCATTTTAATACCTGAAATTGGTCGAAATAGAAGCTTCTGAGTAGGAGAAAAAGTCTGTAAAAATGGCAATTTTGGTCACATTGAGGCTTTAAAAAGTAGTAATTCCACATGAGGCACAATCCAAATGACATTTTGAATCTTTTTTTTATCAGTCCAAAAAATCAATTTTCTGATGAAAAACGATGACCCACGACCTGTCGATTTTTCTCAAGATGGTCAGAAATGGTAATTTTGTAATGTTTTTTTTTTTTAAAGTAAATGACTATTTCATGTGAATTATCACTTTTGGAACTAAAATTAGTGTGTTTAGAGTCATTTTATTGCCTGAAATTGGTCGAAATAGAAGCTTCTGAGTAGGAGAAAAAGTCTGTAAAAATGGCAGTTTTGGTCACATTGAGGCTTTAAAAAGTAGTTATTCAACATGAGGCACAATCCAAATGACATTTTGAATCTTTTTTTCTACAGTCCAAAAAATCAATTTTCTGATGCAAAACGATGACCCGCGACCTGTCGATTTTCCTCAAGATGGTCAGAAATGGTAATTTTTTAATGTTGAATTTTTTGACTGTAAATGACTATTGCATGTGAATTATCACTTTTGGAACTAAAATAAGTGTGTTTAGAGTCATTTTAATGCCTGAAATTGGTGGAAATAGAAGCTTCTGTGTAGGAGAAAAAGTCTGTAAAAATGGCAATTTTGGTCACATTGAGGCTTTAAAAATTAGTTATTCAACATTAGGCACAACCAAAATGACATTTTGAATCTTTTTTTCTACAGTCCAAAAAATCAATTTTTCGATGAAAAACGATGACCCGTGACCTGTCGATTTTTCTCAAGATGGTCAGAAATGGTTATTTTGTAATGTTTATATTTTTGAAAGTAAATGACTATTGCATGTGAATTATCACTTTTGGAACTAAAATTAGTGTGTTTAGAGTCATTTTATTGCCTGAAATTTTTCGAAATAGGAGCTTCTGAGTAGGAGAAAAAGTCTGTAAAAATGGCAATTTTGGTCACATTGAGGCTTTAATAACTACTTATTCAACATGAGGCACAATCCAAATGACATTTTGAATCTTTTTTTCTACAGTCCAAAAAATCAATTTTCTGATGAAAAACGATGACCCGCGACCTGTCGATTTTTCTCAAGATGGTCAGAAATGGTAATTATTAATGTTTAACTTTTTTGACTGTAAATGACTATTGCATGTGAATTATCACTTTTGGAACTAAAATAAATGTGTTTAGAGTCATTTTAATGCCTGAAATTGGTGGAAATAGAAGCTTCTGAGTAGGAGAAAAAGTCTGTAAAAATGGCAATTTTGGTCACATTGAGGCTTTAAAAAGTAGTTATTCAACATGAGACACAATCCAAATGACATTTTGAATCTTTTTTTCTACGGGCCAAAAAATCAATTTTCTGATGAAAAATGATGACCCGCGACCTTTCATTTTTTCTCAAGATGGTCAGAAATTGTAATTTTTTAATGTTTAATTTTTTGACTGTAAATGACTATTGCATGTGAATTATCACTTTTGGAACTAAAAGAAGTGTGTTTAGAGTCATTTTATTGCCTGAAATTGGTCGAAATAGAAGCTTCTGAGTAGGAGAAAAAGTCTGTAAAAATGGCAATTTTGGTCACATTGAGGCTTTAAAAAGTAGTTATTCAACATGAGGCACAATCCAAATGACATTTTGAATCTTTTTTTCTACAGTCCAAAAAATCAATTTTCTGATGAAAAACGATGACCCGCGACCTGTCGATTTTTCTCAAGATGGTCAGAAATGGTAATTATTAATGTTTAACTTTTTTGACTGTAAATGACTATTGCATCTGAATTATCACTTTTGGAACTAAAATAAATGTGTTTAGAGTCATTTTAATGCCTGAAATTGGTGGAAATAGAAGCTTCTGAGTAGGAGAAAAAGTCTGTAAAAATGGCAATTTTGGTCACATTGAGGCTTTAAAAAGTAGTTATTCAACATGAGACACAATCCAAATGACATTTTGAATCTTTTTTTCTACAGTCCAAAAAATCAATTTTCTGATGAAAAATGATGACCCGCGACCTGTCGATTTTTCTCAAGATGGTCAGAAATGGTAATTTTTTAATGTTTAATTTTTTGACTGTAAATGACTATTGCATGTGAATTATCACTTTTGGAACTAAAAGAAGTGTGTTTAGAGTCATTTTATTGCCTGAAATTGGTCGAAATAGAAGCTTCTGAGTAGGAGAAAAAGTCTGTAAAAATGGCAATTTTGGTCACATTGAGGCTTTAAAAAGTAGTTATTCAACATGAGGCACAATCCAAATGACATTTTGAATCTTTTTTTGTACAGTCCAAAAAATCAATTTTCTGATGAAAAACGATGACCCGCGACCTGTTGATTTTTCTCAAGATGGTCAGAAATGGTCATTTTTTAATGTTTAAGTTTTTTTTAAAGTAGATGACTATTGCATGTGAATTATCACTTTTGGAACTAAAATAGGTGTGTTTAGAGTCATTTTAATGCCTGAAAATGGTTGAAATAGAAGCTTCTGAGTAGGAGAAAAAGTCTATAAAAATGGCAATTTTGGTCACAATGAGGCTTCAAAATGTAGTTATTCAACATGAGGCACAATCCACATGACATTTTGAATCTTTTTTTCTACAGTCCAAAAAATCAATTTTCTGATGAAAAACGATGACCCGCGACCTGTCGATTTTTCTCAAGATGATCAGAAATGGTAATTATTAATGTTTAACTTTTTTGACTGTAAATGACTATTGCATGTGAATTATCACTTTTGGAACTAAAATAAATGTGTTTAGAGTCATTTTAATACTTGAAATTGGTCGAAATAGAAGCTTCTGAGTAGGAGAAAAAGTCTGTAAAAATGGCAATTTTGGTCACATTGAGGCTTTAAAAAGTAGTAATTCCACATGAGGCACAATCCAAATGACATTTTGAATCTTTTTTTTATCAGTCCAAAAAATCAATTTTCTGATGAAAAACGATGACCCACGACCTGTCGATTTTTCTCAAGATGGTCAGAAATGGTAATTTTGTAATGTTTTTTTTTTTTAAAGTAAATGACTATTTCATGTGAATTATCACTTTTGGAACTAAAATTAGTGTGTTTAGAGTCATTTTATTGCCTGAAATTGGTCGAAATAGAAGCTTCTGAGTAGGAGAAAAAGTCTGTAAAAATGGCAGTTTTGGTCACATTGAGGCTTTAAAAAGTAGTTATTCAACATGAGGCACAATCCAAATGACATTTTGAATCTTTTTTTCTACAGTCCAAAAAATCAATTTTCTGATGCAAAACGATGACCCGCGACCTGTCGATTTTCCTCAAGATGGTCAGAAATGGTAATTTTTTAATGTTGAATTTTTTGACTGTAAATGACTATTGCATGTGAATTATCACTTTTGGAACTAAAATAAGTGTGTTTAGAGTCATTTTAATGCCTGAAATTGGTGGAAATAGAAGCTTCTGTGTAGGAGAAAAAGTCTGTAAAAATGGCAATTTTGGTCACATTGAGGCTTTAAAAATTAGTTATTCAACATTAGGCACAACCAAAATGACATTTTGAATCTTTTTTCTACAGTCCAAAAAATCAATTTTTCGATGAAAAACGATGACCCGTGACCTGTCGATTTTTCTCAAGATGGTCAGAAATGGTTATTTTGTAATGTTTATATTTTTGAAAGTAAATGACTATTGCATGTGAATTATCACTTTTGGAACTAAAATAGGTGTGTTTAGAGTCATTTTAATGCCTGAAAATGGTTGAAATAGAAGCTTCTGAGTAGGAGAAAAAGTCTATAAAAATGGCAATTTTGGTCACAATGAGGCTTGAAAATGTAGTTATTCAACATGAGGCACAATCCACATGACATTTTGAATCTTTTTTTCTACAGTCCAAAAAACCAATTTTCTGATGAAAAACGATGACCCGCGACCTGTCGATTTTTCTCAAGATGATCAGAAATGGTAATTATTAATGTTTAACTTTTTTGACTGTAAATGACTATTGCATGTGAATTATCACTTTTGGAACTAAAATAAATGTGTTTAGAGTCATTTTAATACCTGAAATTGGTCGAAATAGAAGCTTCTGAGTAGGAGAAAAAGTCTGTAAAAATGGCAATTTTGGTCACATTGAGGCTTTAAAAAGTAGTAATTCCACATGAGGCACAATCCAAATGACATTTTGAATCTTTTTTTTATCAGTCCAAAAAATCAATTTTCTGATGAAAAACGATGACCCGCGACCTGTCGATTTTTATAAAGATGGTCAGAAATGGTAATTTTTTAATGTTTAATTTTTTGACTGTAAATGACTATTGCATGTGAATTATCACTTTTGGAACTAAAAGAAGTGTGTTTAGAGTCATTTTATTGCCTGAAATTGGTCGAAATAGAAGCTTCTGAGTAGGAGAAAAAGTCTGTAAAAATGGCAATTTTGGTCACATTGAGGCTTTAAAAAGTAGTTATTCAACATGAGGCACAATCCAAATGACATTTTGAATCTTTTTTTGTACAGTCCAAAAAATCAATTTTCTGATGAAAAACGATGACCCGCGACCTGTTGATTTTTCTCAAGATGGTCAGAAATGGTCATTTTTTAATGTTTAAGTTTTTTTTAAAGTAAATGACTATTGCATGTGAATTATCACTTTTGGAACTAAAATAGGTGTGTTTAGAGTCATTATAATGGCTGAAAATGGTTGAAATAGAAGCTTCTGAGTAGGAGAAAAAGTCTATAAAAATGGCAATTTTGGTCACAATGAGGCTTGAAAATGTAGTTATTCAACATGAGGCACAATCCAAATGACATTTTGAATCTTTTTTTCTACAGTCCAAAAAATCTATTTTCTGATGAAAAACGATGACCCGCGACCTGTCGATTTTTCTCAAGATGATCAGAAATGGTAATTATTAATGTTTAACTTTTTTGACTGTAAATGACTATTGCATGTGAATTATCACTTTTGGAACTAAAATAAATGTGTTTAGAGTCATTTTAATACCTGAAATTGGTCGAAATAGAAGCTTCTGAGTAGGAGAAAAAGTCTGTAAAAATGGCAATTTTGGTCACATTGAGGCTTTAAAAAGTAGTAATTCCACATGAGGCACAATCCAAATGACATTTTGAATCTTTTTTTTATCAGTCCAAAAAATCAATTTTCTGATGAAAAACGATGACCCACGACCTGTCGATTTTTCTCAAGATGGTCAGAAATGGTAATTTTGTAATGTTTTTTTTTTTTAAAGTAAATGACTATTTCATGTGAATTATCACTTTTGGAACTAAAATTAGTGTGTTTAGAGTCATTTTATTGCCTGAAATTGGTCGAAATAGAAGCTTCTGAGTAGGAGAAAAAGTCTGTAAAAATGGCAGTTTTGGTCACATTGAGGCTTTAAAAAGTAGTTATTCAACATGAGGCACAATCCAAATGACATTTTGAATCTTTTTTTCTACAGTCCAAAAAATCAATTTTCTGATGCAAAACGATGACCCGCGACCTGTCGATTTTCCTCAAGATGGTCAGAAATGGTAATTTTTTAATGTTGAATTTTTTGACTGTAAATGACTATTGCATGTGAATTATCACTTTTGGAACTAAAATAAGTGTGTTTAGAGTCATTTTAATGCCTGAAATTGGTGGAAATAGAAGCTTCTGTGTAGGAGAAAAAGTCTGTAAAAATGGCAATTTTGGTCACATTGAGGCTTTAAAAATTAGTTATTCAACATTAGGCACAACCAAAATGACATTTTGAATCTTTTTTTCTACAGTCCAAAAAATCAATTTTTCGATGAAAAACGATGACCCGTGACCTGTCGATTTTTCTCAAGATGGTCAGAAATGGTTATTTTGTAATGTTTATATTTTTGAAAGTAAATGACTATTGCATGTGAATTATCACTTTTGGAACTAAAATTAGTGTGTTTAGAGTCATTTTATTGCCTGAAATTTTTCGAAATAGGAGCTTCTGAGTAGGAGAAAAAGTCTGTAAAAATGGCAATTTTGGTCACATTGAGGCTTTAATAACTACTTATTCAACATGAGGCACAATCCAAATGACATTTTGAATCTTTTTTTCTACAGTCCAAAAAATCAATTTTCTGATGAAAAACGATGACCCGTGACCTGTCGATTTTTCTCAAGATGGTCAGAAATGGTAATTATTAATGTTTAACTTTTTTGACTGTAAATGACTATTGCATGTGAATTATCACTTTTGGAACTAAAATAAATGTGTTTAGAGTCATTTTAATGCCTGAAATTGGTGGAAATAGAAGCTTCTGAGTAGGAGAAAAAGTCTGTAAAAATGGCAATTTTGGTCACATTGAGGCTTTAAAAAGTAGTTATTCAACATGAGACACAATCCAAATGACATTTTGAATCTTTTTTTCTACAGTCCAAAAAATCAATTTTCTGATGAAAAACGATGACCCGCGACCTGTCGATTTTTCTCAAGATGGTCAGAAATGGTAATTATTAATGTTTAACTTTTTTGACTGTAAATGACTATTGCATCTGAATTATCACTTTTGGAACTAAAATAAATGTGTTTAGAGTCATTTTAATGCCTGAAATTGGTGGAAATAGAAGCTTCTGAGTAGGAGAAAAAGTCTGTAAAAATGGCAATTTTGGTCACATTGAGGCTTTAAAAAGTAGTTATTCAACATGAGACACAATCCAAATGACATTTTGAATCTTTTTTTCTACAGTCCAAAAAATCAATTTTCTGATGAAAAATGATGACCCGCGACCTGTCGATTTTTCTCAAGATGGTCAGAAATGGTAATTTTTTAATGTTTAATTTTTTGACTGTAAATGACTATTGCATGTGAATTATCACTTTTGGAACTAAAAGAAGTGTGTTTAGAGTCATTTTATTGCCTGAAATTGGTCGAAATAGAAGCTTCTGAGTAGGAGAAAAAGTCTGTAAAAATGGCAATTTTGGTCACATTGAGGCTTTAAAAAGTAGTTATTCAACATGAGGCACAATCCAAATGACATTTTGAATCTTTTTTTGTACAGTCCAAAAAATCAATTTTCTGATGAAAAACGATGACCCGCGACCTGTTGATTTTTCTCAAGATGGTCAGAAATGGTCATTTTTTAATGTTTAAGTTTTTTTTAAAGTAGATGACTATTGCATGTGAATTATCACTTTTGGAACTAAAATAGGTGTGTTTAGAGTCATTTTAATGCCTGAAAATGGTTGAAATAGAAGCTTCTGAGTAGGAGAAAAAGTCTATAAAAATGGCAATTTTGGTCACAATGAGGCTTCAAAATGTAGTTATTCAACATGAGGCACAATCCACATGACATTTTGAATCTTTTTTTCTACAGTCCAAAAAATCAATTTTCTGATGAAAAACGATGACCCGCGACCTGTCGATTTTTCTCAAGATGATCAGAAATGGTAATTATTAATGTTTAACTTTTTTGACTGTAAATGACTATTGCATGTGAATTATCACTTTTGGAACTAAAATAAATGTGTTTAGAGTCATTTTAATACCTGAAATTGGTCGAAATAGAAGCTTCTGAGTAGGAGAAAAAGTCTGTAAAAATGGCAATTTTGGTCACATTGAGGCTTTAAAAAGTAGTAATTCCACATGAGGCACAATCCAAATGACATTTTGAATCTTTTTTTTATCAGTCCAAAAAATCAATTTTCTGATGAAAAACGATGACCCACGACCTGTCGATTTTTCTCAAGATGGTCAGAAATGGTAATTTTGTAATGTTTTTTTTTTTTAAAGTAAATGACTATTTCATGTGAATTATCACTTTTGGAACTAAAATTAGTGTGTTTAGAGTCATTTTATTGCCTGAAATTGGTCGAAATAGAAGCTTCTGAGTAGGAGAAAAAGTCTGTAAAAATGGCAGTTTTGGTCACATTGAGGCTTTAAAAAGTAGTTATTCAACATGAGGCACAATCCAAATGACATTTTGAATTTTTTTTTCTACAGTCCAAAAAATCAATTTTCTGATGCAAAACGATGACCCGCGACCTGTCGATTTTCCTCAAGATGGTCAGAAATGGTAATTTTTTAATGTTGAATTTTTTGACTGTAAATGACTATTGCATGTGAATTATCACTTTTGGAACTAAAATAAGTGTGTTTAGAGTCATTTTAATGCCTGAAATTGGTGGAAATAGAAGCTTCTGTGTAGGAGAAAAAGTCTGTAAAAATGGCAATTTTGGTCACATTGAGGCTTTAAAAATTAGTTATTCAACATTAGGCACAACCAAAATGACATTTTGAATCTTTTTTTCTACAGTCCAAAAAATCAATTTTTCGATGAAAAACGATGACCCGTGACCTGTCGATTTTTCTCAAGATGGTCAGAAATGGTTATTTTGTAATGTTTATATTTTTGAAAGTAAATGACTATTGCATGTGAATTATCACTTTTGGAACTAAAATAGGTGTGTTTAGAGTCATTTTAATGCCTGAAAATGGTTGAAATAGAAGCTTCTGAGTAGGAGAAAAAGTCTATAAAAATGGCAATTTTGGTCACAATGAGGCTTGAAAATGTAGTTATTCAACATGAGGCACAATCCACATGACATTTTGAATCTTTTTTTCTACAGTCCAAAAAACCAATTTTCTGATGAAAAACGATGACCCGCGACCTGTCGATTTTTCTCAAGATGATCAGAAATGGTAATTATTAATGTTTAACTTTTTTGACTGTAAATGACTATTGCATGTGAATTATCACTTTTGGAACTAAAATAAATGTGTTTAGAGTCATTTTAATACCTGAAATTGGTCGAAATAGAAGCTTCTGAGTAGGAGAAAAAGTCTGTAAAAATGGCAATTTTGGTCACATTGAGGCTTTAAAAAGTAGTAATTCCACATGAGGCACAATCCAAATGACATTTTGAATCTTTTTTTTATCAGTCCAAAAAATCAATTTTCTGATGAAAAACGATGACCCACGACCTGTCGATTTTTCTCAAGATGGTCAGAAATGGTAATTGTGTAATGTTTATTTTTTTTAAAGTAAATGACTATTTCATGTGAATGATCACTTTTGGAACTAAAATTAGTGTGTTTAGAGTCATTTTATTGCCTGAAATTGGTCGAAATAGAAGCTTCTGAGTAGGAGAAAAAGTCTGTAAAAATGGCAATTTTGGTCACATTGAGGCTTTAAAAAGTAGTTATTCAACATGAGGCACAATCCAAATGACATTTTGAATCTTTTTTTCTACAGTCCAAAAAATCAATTTTCTGGTGCAAAACGATGACCCGCGACCTGTCGATTTTCCTCAAGATGGTCAGAAATGGTAATTTTTTAATGTTGAATTTTTTGACTGTAAATGACTATTGCATGTGAATTATCACTTTTGGAACTAAAATAAGTGTGTTTAGAGTCATTTTAATGCCTGAAATTGGTGGAAATAGAAGCTTCTGTGTAGGAGAAAAAGTCTGTAAAAATGGCAATTTTGGTCACATTGAGGCTTTAAAAATTAGTTATTCAACATTAGGCACAACCAAAATAACATTTTGAATCTTTTTTTCTACAGTCCAAAAAATCAATTTTTCGATGAAAAACGATGACCCGTGACCTGTCGATTTTTCTCAAGATGGTCAGAAATGGTTATTTTGTAATGTTTATATTTTTGAAAGTAAATGACTATTGCATGTGAATTATCACTTTTGGAACTAAAATTAGTGTGTTTAGAGTCATTTTATTGCCTGAAATTGGTCGAAATAGAAGCTTTTGAGTAGGAGAAAAAGTCTGTAAAAATGGCAATTTTGGTCACATTGAGGCTTTAAAAAGTAGTTATTCAACATGAGACACAATCCAAATGACATTTTGAATCTTTTTTTCTACAGTCCAAAAAATCAATTTTCTGATGAAAAACGATGACCCGCGACCTGTCGCTTTTTATAAAGATGGTCAGAAATGGTAATTTTTTAATGTTTACTTTTTTGACTGTAAATGACTATTGCATGTGAATTATCACTTTTGGAACTAAAAGAAGTGTGTTTAGAGTCATTTTATTGCCTGAAATTGGTCGAAATAGAAGCTTCTGAGTAGGAGAAAAAGTCTGTAAAAATGGCAATTTTGGTCACATTGAGGCTTTAAAAAGTAGTTATTCAACATGAGGCACAATCCAAATGACATTTTGAATCTTTTTTTGTACAGTCCAAAAAATCAATTTTCTGATGAAAAACGATGACCCGCGACCTGTTGATTTTTCTCAAGATGGTCAGAAATGGTCATTTTTTAATGTTTAAGTTTTTTTTAAAGTAAATGACTATTGCATGTGAATTATCACTTTTGGAACTAAAATAGGTGTGTTTAGAGTCATTTTAATGGCTGAAAATGGTTGAAATAGAAGCTTCTGAGTAGGAGAAAAAGTCTGTAAAAATGGCAATTTTGGTCACATTGAGGCTTTAAAAAGTAGTTATTCAACATGAGACACAATCCAAATGACATTTTGAATCTTTTTTTCTACAGTCCAAAAAATCAATTTTCTGATGAAAAATGATGACCCGCGACCTGTCGATTTTTCTCAAGATGGTCAGAAATGGTAATTTTTTAATGTTTAATTTTTTGACTGTAAATGACTATTGCATGTGAATTATCACTTTTGGAACTAAAAGAAGTGTGTTTAGAGTCATTTTATTGCCTGAAATTGGTCGAAATAGAAGCTTCTGAGTAGGAGAAAAAGTCTGTAAAAATGGCAATTTTGGTCACATTGAGGCTTTAAAAAGTAGTTATTCAACATGAGGCACAATCCAAATGACATTTTGAATCTTTTTTTGTACAGTCCAAAAAATCAATTTTCTGATGAAAAACGATGACCCGCGACCTGTTGATTTTTCTCAAGATGGTCAGAAATGGTCATTTTTTAATGTTTAAGTTTTTTTTAAAGTAGATGACTATTGCATGTGAATTATCACTTTTGGAACTAAAATAGGTGTGTTTAGAGTCATTTTAATGCCTGAAAATGGTTGAAATAGAAGCTTCTGAGTAGGAGAAAAAGTCTATAAAAATGGCAATTTTGGTCACAATGAGGCTTCAAAATGTAGTTATTCAACATGAGGCACAATCCACATGACATTTTGAATCTTTTTTTCTACAGTCCAAAAAATCAATTTTCTGATGAAAAACGATGACCCGCGACCTGTCGATTTTTCTCAAGATGATCAGAAATGGTAATTATTAATGTTTAACTTTTTTGACTGTAAATGACTATTGCATGTGAATTATCACTTTTGGAACTAAAATAAATGTGTTTAGAGTCATTTTAATACCTGAAATTGGTCGAAATAGAAGCTTCTGAGTAGGAGAAAAAGTCTGTAAAAATGGCAATTTTGGTCACATTGAGGCTTTAAAAAGTAGTAATTCCACATGAGGCACAATCCAAATGACATTTTGAATCTTTTTTTTATCAGTCCAAAAAATCAATTTTCTGATGAAAAACGATGACCCACGACCTGTCGATTTTTCTCAAGATGGTCAGAAATGGTAATTTTGTAATGTTTTTTTTTTTTTAAAGTAAATGACTATTTCATGTGAATTATCACTTTTGGAACTAAAATTAGTGTGTTTAGAGTCATTTTATTGCCTGAAATTGGTCGAAATAGAAGCTTCTGAGTAGGAGAAAAAGTCTGTAAAAATGGCAGTTTTGGTCACATTGAGGCTTTAAAAAGTAGTTATTCAACATGAGGCACAATCCAAATGACATTTTGAATCTTTTTTTCTACAGTCCAAAAAATCAATTTTCTGATGCAAAACGATGACCCGCGACCTGTCGATTTTCCTCAAGATGGTCAGAAATGGTAATTTTTTAATGTTGAATTTTTTGACTGTAAATGACTATTGCATGTGAATTATCACTTTTGGAACTAAAATAAGTGTGTTTAGAGTCATTTTAATGCCTGAAATTGGTGGAAATAGAAGCTTCTGTGTAGGAGAAAAAGTCTGTAAAAATGGCAATTTTGGTCACATTGAGGCTTTAAAAATTAGTTATTCAACATTAGGCACAACCAAAATGACATTTTGAATCTTTTTTTCTACAGTCCAAAAAATCAATTTTTCGATGAAAAACGATGACCCGTGACCTGTCGATTTTTCTCAAGATGGTCAGAAATGGTTATTTTGTAATGTTTATATTTTTGAAAGTAAATGACTATTGCATGTGAATTATCACTTTTGGAACTAAAATAGGTGTGTTTAGAGTCATTTTAATGCCTGAAAATGGTTGAAATCGAAGCTTCTGAGTAGGAGAAAAAGTCTATAAAAATGGCAATTTTGGTCACAATGAGGCTTGAAAATGTAGTTATTCAACATGAGGCACAATCCACATGACATTTTGAATCTTTTTTTCTACAGTCCAAAAAACCAATTTTCTGATGAAAAACGATGACCCGCGACCTGTCGATTTTTCTCAAGATGATCAGAAATGGTAATTATTAATGTTTAACTTTTTTGACTGTAAATGACTATTGCATGTGAATTATCACTTTTGGAACTAAAATAAATGTGTTTAGAGTCATTTTAATACCTGAAATTGGTCGAAATAGAAGCTTCTGAGTAGGAGAAAAAGTCTGTAAAAATGGCAATTTTGGTCACATTGAGGCTTTAAAAAGTAGTAATTCCACATGAGGCACAATCCAAATGACATTTTGAATCTTTTTTTTATCAGTCCAAAAAATCAATTTTCTGATGAAAAACGATGACCCACGACCTGTCGATTTTTCTCAAGATGGTCAGAAATGGTAATTGTGTAATGTTTATTTTTTTTAAAGTAAATGACTATTTCATGTGAATGATCACTTTTGGAACTAAAATTAGTGTGTTTAGAGTCATTTTATTGCCTGAAATTGGTCGAAATAGAAGCTTCTGAGTAGGAGAAAAAGTCTGTAAAAATGGCAATTTTGGTCACATTGAGGCTTTAAAAAGTAGTTATTCAACATGAGGCACAATCCAAATGACATTTTGAATCTTTTTTTCTACAGTCCAAAAAATCAATTTTCTGGTGCAAAACGATGACCCGCGACCTGTCGATTTTCCTCAAGATGGTCAGAAATGGTAATTTTTTAATGTTGAATTTTTTGACTGTAAATGACTATTGCATGTGAATTATCACTTTTGGAACTAAAATAAGTGTGTTTAGAGTCATTTTAATGCCTGAAATTGGTGGAAATAGAAGCTTCTGTGTAGGAGAAAAAGTCTGTAAAAATGGCAATTTTGGTCACATTGAGGCTTTAAAAATTAGTTATTCAACATTAGGCACAACCAAAATAACATTTTGAATCTTTTTTTCTACAGTCCAAAAAATCAATTTTTCGATGAAAAACGATGACCCGTGACCTGTCGATTTTTCTCAAGATGGTCAGAAATGGTTATTTTGTAATGTTTATATTTTTGAAAGTAAATGACTATTGCATGTGAATTATCACTTTTGGAACTAAAATTAGTGTGTTTAGAGTCATTTTATTGCCTGAAATTGGTCGAAATAGAAGCTTTTGAGTAGGAGAAAAAGTCTGTAAAAATGGCAATTTTGGTCACATTGAGGCTTTAAAAAGTAGTTATTCAACATGAGACACAATCCAAATGACATTTTGAATCTTTTTTTCTACAGTCCAAAAAATCAATTTTCTGATGAAAAACGATGACCCGCGACCTGTCGCTTTTTATAAAGATGGTCAGAAATGGTAATTTTTTAATGTTTACTTTTTTGACTGTAAATGACTATTGCATGTGAATTATCACTTTTGGAACTAAAAGAAGTGTGTTTAGAGTCATTTTATTGCCTGAAATTGGTCGAAATAGAAGCTTCTGAGTAGGAGAAAAAGTCTGTAAAAATGGCAATTTTGGTCACATTGAGGCTTTAAAAAGTAGTTATTCAACATGAGGCACAATCCAAATGACATTTTGAATCTTTTTTTGTACAGTCCAAAAAATCAATTTTCTGATGAAAAACGATGACCCGCGACCTGTTGATTTTTCTCAAGATGGTCAGAAATGGTCATTTTTTAATGTTTAAGTTTTTTTTAAAGTAAATGACTATTGCATGTGAATTATCACTTTTGGAACTAAAATAGGTGTGTTTAGAGTCATTTTAATGGCTGAAAATGGTTGAAATAGAAGCTTCTGAGTAGGAGAAAAAGTCTATAAAAATGGCAATTTTGGTCACAATGAGGCTTGAAAATGTAGTTATTCAACATGAGGCACAATCCAAATGACATTTTGAATCTTTTTTTCTACAGTCCAAAAAATCTATTTTCTGATGAAAAACGATGACCCGCGACCTGTCGATTTTTCTCAAGATGATCAGAAATGGTAATTATTAATGTTTAACTTTTTTGACTGTAAATGACTATTGCATGTGAATTATCACTTTTGGAACTAAAATAAATGTGTTTAGAGTCATTTTAATACCTGAAATTGGTCGAAATAGAAGCTTCTGAGTAGGAGAAAAAGTCTGTAAAAATGGCAATTTTGGTCACATTGAGGCTTTAAAAAGTAGTAATTCCACATGAGGCACAATCCAAATGACATTTTGAATCTTTTTTTTATCAGTCCAAAAAATCAATTTTCTGATGAAAAACGATGACCCACGACCTGTCGATTTTTCTCAAGATGGTCAGAAATGGTAATTTTGTAATGTTTTTTTTTTTTAAAGTAAATGACTATTTCATGTGAATTATCACTTTTGGAACTAAAATTAGTGTGTTTAGAGTCATTTTATTGCCTGAAATTGGTCGAAATAGAAGCTTCTGAGTAGGAGAAAAAGTCTGTAAAAATGGCAGTTTTGGTCACATTGAGGCTTTAAAAAGTAGTTATTCAACATGAGGCACAATCCAAATGACATTTTGAATCTTTTTTTCTACAGTCCAAAAAATCAATTTTCTGATGCAAAACGATGACCCGCGACCTGTCGATTTTCCTCAAGATGGTCAGAAATGGTAATTTTTTAATGTTGAATTTTTTGACTGTAAATGACTATTGCATGTGAATTATCACTTTTGGAACTAAAATAAGTGTGTTTAGAGTCATTTTAATGCCTGAAATTGGTGGAAATAGAAGCTTCTGTGTAGGAGAAAAAGTCTGTAAAAATGGCAATTTTGGTCACATTGAGGCTTTAAAAATTAGTTATTCAACATTAGGCACAACCAAAATGACATTTTGAATCTTTTTTTCTACAGTCCAAAAAATCAATTTTTCGATGAAAAACGATGACCCGTGACCTGTCGATTTTTCTCAAGATGGTCAGAAATGGTTATTTTGTAATGTTTATATTTTTGAAAGTAAATGACTATTGCATGTGAATTATCACTTTTGGAACTAAAATTAGTGTGTTTAGAGTCATTTTATTGCCTGAAATTTTTCGAAATAGGAGCTTCTGAGTAGGAGAAAAAGTCTGTAAAAATGGCAATTTTGGTCACATTGAGGCTTTAATAACTACTTATTCAACATGAGGCACAATCCAAATGACATTTTGAATCTTTTTTTCTACAGTCCAAAAAATCAATTTTCTGATGAAAAACGATGACCCGCGACCTGTCGATTTTTCTCAAGATGGTCAGAAATGGTAATTATTAATGTTTAACTTTTTTGACTGTAAATGACTATTGCATGTGAATTATCACTTTTGGAACTAAAATAAATGTGTTTAGAGTCATTTTAATGCCTGAAATTGGTGGAAATAGAAGCTTCTGAGTAGGAGAAAAAGTCTGTAAAAATGGCAATTTTGGTCACATTGAGGCTTTAAAAAGTAGTTATTCAACATGAGACACAATCCAAATGACATTTTGAATCTTTTTTTCTACGGGCCAAAAAATCAATTTTCTGATGAAAAATGATGACCCGCGACCTTTCATTTTTTCTCAAGATGGTCAGAAATGGTAATTTTTTAATGTTTAATTTTTTGACTGTAAATGACTATTGCATGTGAATTATCACTTTTGGAACTAAAAGAAGTGTGTTTAGAGTCATTTTATTGCCTGAAATTGGTCGAAATAGAAGCTTCTGAGTAGGAGAAAAAGTCTGTAAAAATGGCAATTTTGGTCACATTGAGGCTTTAAAAAGTAGTTATTCAACATGAGGCACAATCCAAATGACATTTTGAATCTTTTTTTCTACAGTCCAAAAAATCAATTTTCTGATGAAAAACGATGACCCGCGACCTGTCGATTTTTCTCAAGATGGTCAGAAATGGTAATTATTAATGTTTAACTTTTTTGACTGTAAATGACTATTGCATCTGAATTATCACTTTTGGAACTAAAATAAATGTGTTTAGAGTCATTTTAATGCCTGAAATTGGTGGAAATAGAAGCTTCTGAGTAGGAGAAAAAGTCTGTAAAAATGGCAATTTTGGTCACATTGAGGCTTTAAAAAGTAGTTATTCAACATGAGACACAATCCAAATGACATTTTGAATCTTTTTTTCTACGGGCCAAAAAATCAATTTTCTGATGAAAAATGATGACCCGCGACCTTTCATTTTTTCTCAAGATGGTCAGAAATGGTAATTTTTTAATGTTTAATTTTTTGACTGTAAATGACTATTGCATGTGAATTATCACTTTTGGAACTAAAAGAAGTGTGTTTAGAGTCATTTTATTGCCTGAAATTGGTCGAAATAGAAGCTTCTGAGTAGGAGAAAAAGTCTGTAAAAATGGCAATTTTGGTCACATTGAGGCTTTAAAAAGTAGTTATTCAACATGAGGCACAATCCAAATGACATTTTGAATCTTTTTTTCTACAGTCCAAAAAATCAATTTTCTGATGAAAAACGATGACCCGCGACCTGTCGATTTTTCTCAAGATGGTCAGAAATGGTAATTATTAATGTTTAACTTTTTTGACTGTAAATGACTATTGCATCTGAATTATCACTTTTGGAACTAAAATAAATGTGTTTAGAGTCATTTTAATGCCTGAAATTGGTGGAAATAGAAGCTTCTGAGTAGGAGAAAAAGTCTGTAAAAATGGCAATTTTGGTCACATTGAGGCTTTAAAAAGTAGTTATTCAACATGAGACACAATCCAAATGACATTTTGAATCTTTTTTTCTACAGTCCAAAAAATCAATTTTCTGATGAAAAATGATGACCCGCGACCTGTCGATTTTTCTCAAGATGGTCAGAAATGGTAATTTTTTAATGTTTAATTTTTTGACTGTAAATGACTATTGCATGTGAATTATCACTTTTGGAACTAAAAGAAGTGTGTTTAGAGTCATTTTATTGCCTGAAATTGGTCGAAATAGAAGCTTCTGAGTAGGAGAAAAAGTCTGTAAAAATGGCAATTTTGGTCACATTGAGGCTTTAAAAAGTAGTTATTCAACATGAGGCACAATCCAAATGACATTTTGAATCTTTTTTTGTACAGTCCAAAAAATCAATTTTCTGATGAAAAACGATGACCCGCGACCTGTTGATTTTTCTCAAGATGGTCAGAAATGGTCATTTTTTAATGTTTAAGTTTTTTTTAAAGTAGATGACTATTGCATGTGAATTATCACTTTTGGAACTAAAATAGGTGTGTTTAGAGTCATTTTAATGCCTGAAAATGGTTGAAATAGAAGCTTCTGAGTAGGAGAAAAAGTCTATAAAAATGGCAATTTTGGTCACAATGAGGCTTCAAAATGTAGTTATTCAACATGAGGCACAATCCACATGACATTTTGAATCTTTTTTTCTACAGTCCAAAAAATCAATTTTCTGATGAAAAACGATGACCCGCGACCTGTCGATTTTTCTCAAGATGATCAGAAATGGTAATTATTAATGTTTAACTTTTTTGACTGTAAATGACTATTGCATGTGAATTATCACTTTTGGAACTAAAATAAATGTGTTTAGAGTCATTTTAATACCTGAAATTGGTCGAAATAGAAGCTTCTGAGTAGGAGAAAAAGTCTGTAAAAATGGCAATTTTGGTCACATTGAGGCTTTAAAAAGTAGTAATTCCACATGAGGCACAATCCAAATGACATTTTGAATCTTTTTTTTATCAGTCCAAAAAATCAATTTTCTGATGAAAAACGATGACCCACGACCTGTCGATTTTTCTCAAGATGGTCAGAAATGGTAATTTTGTAATGTTTTTTTTTTTTAAAGTAAATGACTATTTCATGTGAATTATCACTTTTGGAACTAAAATTAGTGTGTTTAGAGTCATTTTATTGCCTGAAATTGGTCGAAATAGAAGCTTCTGAGTAGGAGAAAAAGTCTGTAAAAATGGCAGTTTTGGTCACATTGAGGCTTTAAAAAGTAGTTATTCAACATGAGGCACAATCCAAATGACATTTTGAATCTTTTTTTCTACAGTCCAAAAAATCAATTTTCTGATGCAAAACGATGACCCGCGACCTGTCGATTTTCCTCAAGATGGTCAGAAATGGTAATTTTTTAATGTTGAATTTTTTGACTGTAAATGACTATTGCATGTGAATTATCACTTTTGGAACTAAAATAAGTGTGTTTAGAGTCATTTTAATGCCTGAAATTGGTGGAAATAGAAGCTTCTGTGTAGGAGAAAAAGTCTGTAAAAATGGCAATTTTGGTCACATTGAGGCTTTAAAAATTAGTTATTCAACATTAGGCACAACCAAAATGACATTTTGAATCTTTTTTTCTACAGTCCAAAAAATCAATTTTTCGATGAAAAACGATGACCCGTGACCTGTCGATTTTTCTCAAGATGGTCAGAAATGGTTATTTTGTAATGTTTATATTTTTGAAAGTAAATGACTATTGCATGTGAATTATCACTTTTGGAACTAAAATAGGTGTGTTTAGAGTCATTTTAATGCCTGAAAATGGTTGAAATAGAAGCTTCTGAGTAGGAGAAAAAGTCTATAAAAATGGCAATTTTGGTCACAATGAGGCTTGAAAATGTAGTTATTCAACATGAGGCACAATCCACATGACATTTTGAATCTTTTTTTCTACAGTCCAAAAAACCAATTTTCTGATGAAAAACGATGACCCGCGACCTGTCGATTTTTCTCAAGATGATCAGAAATGGTAATTATTAATGTTTAACTTTTTTGACTGTAAATGACTATTGCATGTGAATTATCACTTTTGGAACTAAAATAAATGTGTTTAGAGTCATTTTAATACCTGAAATTGGTCGAAATAGAAGCTTCTGAGTAGGAGAAAAAGTCTGTAAAAATGGCAATTTTGGTCACATTGAGGCTTTAAAAAGTAGTAATTCCACATGAGGCACAATCCAAATGACATTTTGAATCTTTTTTTTATCAGTCCAAAAAATCAATTTTCTGATGAAAAACGATGACCCACGACCTGTCGATTTTTCTCAAGATGGTCAGAAATGGTAATTTTGTAATGTTTATTTTTTTTAAAGTAAATGACTATTTCATGTGAATGATCACTTTTGGAACTAAAATTAGTGTGTTTAGAGTCATTTTATTGCCTGAAATTGGTCGAAATAGAAGCTTCTGAGTAGGAGAAAAAGTCTGTAAAAATGGCAATTTTGGTCACATTGAGGCTTTAAAAAGTAGTTATTCAACATGAGGCACAATCCAAATGACATTTTGAATCTTTTTTTCTACAGTCCAAAAAATCAATTTTCTGGTGCAAAACGATGACCCGCGACCTGTCGATTTTCCTCAAGATGGTCAGAAATGGTAATTTTTTAATGTTGAATTTTTTGACTGTAAATGACTATTGCATGTGAATTATCACTTTTGGAACTAAAATAAGTGTGTTTAGAGTCATTTTAATGCCTGAAATTGGTGGAAATAGAAGCTTCTGTGTAGGAGAAAAAGTCTGTAAAAATGGCAATTTTGGTCACATTGAGGCTTTAAAAATTAGTTATTCAACATTAGGCACAACCAAAATAACATTTTGAATCTTTTTTTCTACAGTCCAAAAAATCAATTTTTCGATGAAAAACGATG
The DNA here is from genome assembly GCF_964204655.1 of Triturus cristatus. Classification (NCBI taxonomy): domain Eukaryota; kingdom Metazoa; phylum Chordata; class Amphibia; order Caudata; family Salamandridae; genus Triturus; species Triturus cristatus. Next base: position 928,429,245 of record NC_140587.1, read on the forward strand.
ACCCGTGACCTGTCGATTTTTCTCAAGATGGTCAGAAATGGTTATTTTGTAATGTTTATATTTTTGAAAGTAAATGACTATTGCATGTGAATTATCACTTTTGGAACTAAAATTAGTGTGTTTAGAGTCATTTTATTGCCTGAAATTGGTCGAAATAGAAGCTTTTGAGTAGGAGAAAAAGTCTGTAAAAATGGCAATTTTGGTCACATTGAGGCTTTAAAAAGTAGTTATTCAACATGAGACACAATCCAAATGACATTTTGAATCTTTTTTTCTACAGTCCAAAAAATCAATTTTCTGATGAAAAACGATGACCCGCGACCTGTCGCTTTTTATAAAGATGGTCAGAAATGGTAATTTTTTAATGTTTACTTTTTTGACTGTAAATGACTATTGCATGTGAATTATCACTTTTGGAACTAAAAGAAGTGTGTTTAGAGTCATTTTATTGCCTGAAATTGGTCGAAATAGAAGCTTCTGAGTAGGAGAAAAAGTCTGTAAAAATGGCAATTTTGGTCACATTGAGGCTTTAAAAAGTAGTTATTCAACATGAGGCACAATCCAAATGACATTTTGAATCTTTTTTTGTACAGTCCAAAAAATCAATTTTCTGATGAAAAACGATGACCCGCGACCTGTTGATTTTTCTCAAGATGGTCAGAAATGGTCATTTTTTAATGTTTAAGTTTTTTTTAAAGTAAATGACTATTGCATGTGAATTATCACTTTTGGAACTAAAATAGGTGTGTTTAGAGTCATTTTAATGGCTGAAAATGGTTGAAATAGAAGCTTCTGAGTAGGAGAAAAAGTCTATAAAAATGGCAATTTTGGTCACAATGAGGCTTGAAAATGTAGTTATTCAACATGAGGCACAATCCAAATGACATTTTGAATCTTTTTTTCTACAGTCCAAAAAATCTATTTTCTGATGAAAAACGATGACCCGCGACCTGTCGATTTTTCTCAAGATGATCAGAAATGGTAATTATTAATGTTTAACTTTTTTGACTGTAAATGACTATTGCATGTGAATTATCACTTTTGGAACTAAAATAAATGTGTTTAGAGTCATTTTAATACCTGAAATTGGTCGAAATAGAAGCTTCTGAGTAGGAGAAAAAGTCTGTAAAAATGGCAATTTTGGTCACATTGAGGCTTTAAAAAGTAGTTATTCCACATGAGGCACAATCCAAATGACATTTTGAATCTTTTTTTATCAGTCCAAAAAATCAATTTTCTGATGAAAAACGATGACCCGCGACCTGTCGATTTTTCTCAAGATAGTCAAAAATGGTAATTTTTTAATGTTTAATTTTTTTACTGTAAATGACTATTGCATGTGAATTATCACTTTTGGAACTAAAATAAGTGTGTTTAGAGTTATTTTAATGCCTTAAATTGGTGGAAATAGAAGCTTCTGTGTAGGAGAAAAAGTCTGTAAAAATGGCAATTTTGGTCACATTGAGGCTTTAAAAATTAGTTATTCAACATTAGGCACAATCCAAATGACATTTTGAATCTTTTTTCCTACAGTCCAAAAAATCAATTTTCTGATGAAAAACGATGACCCGTGACCTCTCGATTTTTCTCAAGATGGTCAGAAATGGTTATTTTGTAATGTTTATATTTTTGAAAGTAAATGACTATTGCATGTGAATTATCACTTTTGGAACTAAAATTAGTGTGTTTAGAGTCATTTTATTGCCTGAAATTTTTCAAAATAGGAGCTTCTGAGTAGGAGAAAAAGTCTGTAAAAATGGCAATTTTGGTCACATTGAGGCTTTAATAACTACTTATTCAACAGGAGGCACAATCCAAATGACATTTTGAATCTTTTTTTCTACAGTCCAAAAAATCAATTTTCTGATGAAAAACGATGACCCGCGACCTGTCGATTTTTCTCAAGATGGTCAGAAATGGTAATTATTAATGTTTAACTTTTTTGACTGTAAATGACTATTGCATGTGAATTATCACTTTTGGAACTAAAATAAATGTGTTTAGAGTCATTTTAATGCCTGAAATTGGTGGAAATAGAAGCTTCTGAGTAGGAGAAAAAGTCTGTAAAAATGGCAATTTTGGTCACATTGAGGCTTTAAAAAGTAGTTATTCAACATGAGACACAATCCAAATGACATTTTGAATCTTTTTTTCTACAGTCCAAAAAATCAATTTTCTGATGAAAAATGATGACCCGCGAACTGTCGATTTTTCTCAAGATGGTCAGAAATGGTAATTTTGTAATGTTTAATTTTTTGACTGTAAATGACTATTGCATGTGAATTATCACTTTTGGAACTAAAAGAAGTGTGTTTAGAGTCATTTTATTGCCTGAAATTGGTCGAAATAGAAGCTTCTGAGTAGGAGAAAAAGTCTGTAAAAATGGCAATTTTGGTCACATTGAGGCTTTAAAAAGTAGTTATTCAACATGAGGCACAATCCAAATGACATTTTGAATCTTTTTTTGTACAGTCCAAAAAATCAATTTTCTGATGAAAAACGATGACCCGCGACCTGTTGATTTTTCTCAAGATGGTCAGAAATGGTCATTTTTTAATGTTTAAGTTTTTTTTAAAGTAGATGACTATTGCATGTGAATTATCACTTTTGGAACTAAAATAGGTGTGTTTAGAGTCATTTTAATGCCTGAAAATGGTTGAAATAGAAGCTTCTGAGTAGGAGAAAAAGTCTATAAAAATGGCAATTTTGGTCACAATGAGGCTTCAAAATGTAGTTATTCAACATGAGGCACAATCCACATGACATTTTGAATCTTTTTTTCTACAGTCCAAAAAATCAATTTTCTGATGAAAAACGATGACCCGCGACCTGTCGATTTTTCTCAAGATGATCAGAAATGGTAATTATTAATGTTTAACTTTTTTGACTGTAAATGACTATTGCTTGTGAATTATCACTTTTGGAACTAAAATAAATGTGTTTAGAGTCATTTTAATACCTGAAATTGGTCGAAATAGAAGCTTCTGAGTAGGAGAAAAAGTCTGTAAAAATGGCAATTTTGGTCACATTGAGGCTTTAAAAAGTAGTAATTCCACATGAGGCACAATCCAAATGACATTTTGAATCTTTTTTTTATCAGTCCAAAAAATCAATTTTCTGATGAAAAACGATGACCCACGACCTGTCGATTTTTCTCAAGATGGTCAGAAATGGTAATTTTGTAATGTTTTTTTTTTTTAAAGTAAATGACTATTTCATGTGAATTATCACTTTTGGAACTAAAATTAGTGTGTTTAGAGTCATTTTATTGCCTGAAATTGGTCGAAATAGAAGCTTCTGAGTAGGAGAAAAAGTCTGTAAAAATGGCAATTTTGGTCACATTGAGGCTTTAAAAAGTAGTTATTCAACATGAGGCACAATCCAAATGACATTTTGAATCTTTTTTTCTACAGTCCAAAAAATCAATTTGCTGATGCAAAACGATGACCCGCGACCTGTCGATTTTCCTCAAGATGGTCAGAAATGGTAATTTTTTAATGTTGAATTTTTTGACTGTAAATGACTATTGCATGTGAATTATCACTTTTGGAACTAAAATAAGTGTGTTTAGAGTCATTTTAATGCCTGAAATTGGTGGAAATAGAAGCTTCTGTGTAGGAGAAAAAGTCTGTAAAAATGGCAATTTTGGTCACATTGAGGCTTTAAAAATTAGTTATTCAACATTAGGCACAACCAAAATAACATTTTGAATCTTTTTTTCTACAGTCCAAAAAATCAATTTTTCGATGAAAAACGATGACCCGTGACCTGTCGATTTTTCTCAAGATGGTCAGAAATGGTTATTTTGTAATGTTTATATTTTTGAAAGTAAATGACTATTGCATGTGAATTATCACTTTTGGAACTAAAATAGGTGTGTTTAGAGTCATTTTAATGCCTGAAAATGGTTGAAATAGAAGCTTCTGAGTAGGAGAAAAAGTCTATAAAAATGGCAATTTTGGTCACAATGAGGCTTGAAACTGTAGTTATTCAACATGAGGCACAATCCACATGACATTTTGAATCTTTTTTTCTACAGTCCAAAAAACCAATTTTCTGATGAAAAACGATGACCCGCGACCTGTCGATTTTTCTCAAGATGATCAGAAATGGTAATTATTAATGTTTAACTTTTTTGACTGTAAATGACTATTGCATGTGAATTATCACTTTTGGAACTAAAATAAATGTGTTTAGAGTCATTTTAATACCTGAAATTGGTCGAAATAGAAGCTTCTGAGTAGGAGAAAAAGTCTGTAAAAATGGCAATTTTGGTCACATTGAGGCTTTAAAAATTAGTTATTCAACATTCGGCACAATCCAAATGACATTTTGAATCTTTTTTCCTACAGTTTAAAAAATCAATTTTCTGATGAAAAACGATGACCCGTGACCTGTCGATTTTTCTCAAGATGGTCAGAAATGGTTATTTTGTAATGTTTATATTTTTGAAAGTAAATGACTATTGCATGTGAATTATCACTTTTGGAACTAAAATTAGTGTGTTTAGAGTCATTTTATTGCCTGAAATTTTTCGAAATAGGAGCTTCTGAGTAGGAGAAAAAGTCTGTAAAAATGGCAATTTTGGTCACATTGAGGCTTTAATAACTACTTATTCAACATGAGGCACAATCCAAATGACATTTTGAATCTTTTTTTCTACAGTCCAAAAAATCAATTTTCTGATGAAAAACGATGACCCGCGACCTGTCGATTTTTCTCAAGATGGTCAGAAATGGTAATTATTAATGTTTAACTTTTTTGACTGTAAATGACTATTGCATGTGAATTATCACTTTTGGAACTAAAATAAATGTGTTTAGAGTCATTTTAATACCTGAAATTGGTCGAAATAGAAGCTTCTGAGTAGGAGAAAAAATCTGTAAAAATGGCAATTTTGGTCACATTGAGGCTTTAAAAAGTAGTTATTCCACATGAGGCACAATCCAAATGACATTTTGAATCTTTTTTCATCAGTCCAAAAAATCAATTTTCTGATGAAAAACGATGACCCGCGACCTGTCGATTTTTCTCAAGATGGTCAAAAATGGTAATTTTTTAATGTTTAATTTTTTTACTGTAAATGACTATTGCATGTGAATTATCACTTTTGGAACTAAAATAAGTGTGTTTAGAGTCATTTTAATGCCTTAAATTGGTGGAAATAGAAGCTTCTGAGTAGGAGAAAAAGTCTGTAAAAATGGCAATTTTGGTCACATTGAGGCTTTAAAAATTAGTTATTCAACATTAGGCACAATCCAAATGACATTTTGAATCTTTTTTCCTACAGTCCAAAAAATCAATTTTCTGATGAAAAACGATGACCCGTGACCTGTCGATTTTTCTCAAGATGGTCAGAAATGGTTATTTTGTAATGTTTATATTTTTGAAAGTAAATGACTATTGCATGTGAATTATCACTTTTGGAACTAAAATTAGTGTGTTTAGAGTCATTTTATTGCCTGAAATTTTTCGAAATAGGAGCTTCTGAGTAGGAGAAAAAGTCTGTAAAAATGGCAATTTTGGTCACATTGAGGCTTTAATAACTACTTATTCAACATGAGGCACAATCCAAATGACATTTTGAATCTTTTTTTCTACAGTCCAAAAAATCAATTTTCTGATGAAAAACGATGACCCGCGACCTGTCGATTTTTCTCAAGATGGTCAGAAATGGTAATTATTAATGTTTAACTTTTTTGACTGTAAATGACTATTGCATGTGAATTATCACTTTTGGAACTAAAATAGGTGTGTTTAGAGTCATTTTAATGGCTGAAAATGGTTGAAATAGAAGCTTCTGAGTAGGAGAAAAAGTCTATAAAAATGGCAATTTTGGTCACAATGAGGCTTGAAAATGTAGTTATTCAACATGAGGCACAATCCAAATGACATTTTGAATCTTTTTTTCTACAGTCCAAAAAATCAATTTTCTGATGAAAAACGATGACCCGCGACCTGTCGATTTTTCTCAAGATGATCAGAAATGGTAATTATTAATGTTTAACTTTTTTGACTGTAAATGACTATTGCATGTGAATTATCACTTTTGGAACTAAAATAAATGTGTTTAGAGTCATTTTAATACCTGAAATTGGTCGAAATAGAAGCTTCTGAGTAGGAGAAAAAGTCTGTAAAAATGGCAATTTTGGTCACATTGAGGCTTTAAAAAGTAGTTATTCCACATGAGGCACAATCCAAATGACATTTTGAATCTTTTTTTATCAGTCCAAAAAATCAATTTTCTGATGAAAAACGATGACCCGCGACCTGTCGATTTTCCTCAAGATGGTCAAAAATGGTAATTTTTTAATGTTTACTTTTTTTACTGTAAATGACTATTGCATGTGAATTATCACTTTTGGAACTAAAATAAGTGTGTTTAGAGTTATTTTAATGCCTTAAATTGGTGGAAATAGAAGCTTCTGTGTAGGAGAAAAAGTCTGTAAAAATGGCAATTTTGGTCGCATTGAGGCTTTAAAAATTAGTTATTCAACATTAGGCACAATCCAAATGACATTTTGAATCTTTTTTCCTACAGTCCAAAAAATCAATTTTCTGATGAAAAACGATGACCCGTGACCTGTCGATTTTTCTCAAGATGGTCAGAAATGGTTATTTTGTAATGTTTATATTTTTGAAAGTAAATGACTATTGCACGTGAATTATCACTTTTGGAACTAAAATTAGTGTGTTTAGAGTCATTTTATTGCCTGAAATTTTTCAAAATAGGAGCTTCTGAGTAGGAGAAAAAGTCTGTAAAAATGGCAATTTTGGTCACATTGAGGCTTTAATACCTACTTATTCAACATGAGGCACAATCCAAATGACATTTTGAATCTTTTTTTCTACAGTCCAAAAAATCAATTTTCTGATGAAAAACGATGACCCGCGACCTGTCGATTTTTCTCAAGATGGTCAGAAATGGTAATTATTAATGTTTAACTTTTTTGACTGTAAATGACTATTGCATGTGAATTATCACTTTTGGAACTAAAATAAATGTGTTTAGAGTCATTTTAATGCCTGAAATTGGTGGAAGTAGAAGCTTCTGAGTAGGAGAAAAAGTCTGTAAAAATGGCAATTTTGGTCACATTGAGGCTTTAAAAAGTAGTTATTCAACATTAGGCACAATCCAAATGACATTTTGAATCTTTTTTCTACAGTCCAAAAAATGAATTTTCTGATGAAAAACGATGACCCATGACCTGTCGAACTTTCTCCAGATGGTCGTAAATGGTTATTTTTTAATGTTTAACTTTTTTGACTGTAAATGACTATTGCATGTGAATTATCACTTTTGGAACTAAAATAAATGTTTAGAGTCATTTTAATGCCTGAAATTGGTCGAAATAGAAGCTTCTGAGTAGGAGAAAAAGTCTATAAAAATGGCAATTTTGGTCACATTGAGGCTTTAAAAAGTAGTTATTCAACATGAGACACAATCCAAATGACATTTTGAATCTTTTTTTCTACAGTCCAAAAAATCAATTTTCTGATGAAAAATGATGACCCGCGACCTGTCGATTTTTCTCAAGATGGTCAGAAATGGTAATTTTTTAATGTTTAATTTTTTGACTGTCAATGACTATTGCATGTGAATTATCACTTTTGGAACTAAAAGAAGTGTGTTTAGAGTCATTTTATTGCCTGAAATTGGTCGAAATAGAAGCTTCTGAGTAGGAGAAAAAGTCTGTAAAAATGGCAATTTTGGTCACATTGAGGCTTTAAAAAGTAGTTATTCAACATGAGGCACAATCCAAATGACATTTTGAATCTTTTTTTGTACAGTCCAAAAAATCAATTTTCTGATGAAAAACGATGACCCGCGACCTGTTGATTTTTCTCAAGATGGTCAGAAATGGTCATTTTTTAATGTTTAAGTTTTTTTTAAAGTAGATGACTATTGCATGTGAATTATCACTTTTGGAACTAAAATTAGTGTGTTTAGAGTCATTTTATTGCCTGAAATTGGTCGAAATAGAAGCTTCTGAGTAGGAGAAAAAGTCTGTAAAAATGGCAATTTTGGTCACATTGAGGCTTTAAAAAGTAGTTATTCAACATGAGGCACAATCCAAATGACATTTTGAATCTTTTTTTCTACAGTCCAAAAAATCAATTTTCTGGTGCAAAACGATGACCCGCGACCTGTCGATTTTCCTCAAGATGGTCAGAAATGGTAATTTTTTAATGTTGAATTTTTTGACTGTAAATGACTATTGCATGTGAATTATCACTTTTGGAACTAAAATAAGTGTGTTTAGAGTCATTTTAATGCCTGAAATTGGTGGAAATAGAAGCTTCTGTGTAGGAGAAAAAGTCTGTAAAAATGGCAATTTTGGTCACATTGAGGCTTTAAAAATTAGTTATTCAACATTAGGCACAACCAAAATAACATTTTGAATCTTTTTTTCTACAGTCCAAAAAATCAATTTTTCGATGAAAAACGATGACCCGTGACCTGTCGATTTTTCTCAAGATGGTCAGAAATGGTTATTTTGTAATGTTTATATTTTTGAAAGTAAATGACTATTGCATGTGAATTATCACTTTTGGAACTAAAATTAGTGTGTTTAGAGTCATTTTATTGCCTGAAATTGGTCGAAATAGAAGCTTTTGAGTAGGAGAAAAAGTCTGTAAAAATGGCAATTTTGGTCACATTGAGGCTTTAAAAAGTAGTTATTCAACATGAGACACAATCCAAATGACATTTTGAATCTTTTTTTCTACAGTCCAAAAAATCAATTTTCTGATGAAAAACGATGACCCGCGACCTGTCGCTTTTTATAAAGATGGTCAGAAATGGTAATTTTTTAATGTTTACTTTTTTGACTGTAAATGACTATTGCATGTGAATTATCACTTTTGGAACTAAAAGAAGTGTGTTTAGAGTCATTTTATTGCCTGAAATTGGTCGAAATAGAAGCTTCTGAGTAGGAGAAAAAGTCTGTAAAAATGGCAATTTTGGTCACATTGAGGCTTTAAAAAGTAGTTATTCAACATGAGGCACAATCCAAATGACATTTTGAATCTTTTTTTGTACAGTCCAAAAAATCAATTTTCTGATGAAAAACGATGACCCGCGACCTGTTGATTTTTCTCAAGATGGTCAGAAATGGTCATTTTTTAATGTTTAAGTTTTTTTTAAAGTAAATGACTATTGCATGTGAATTATCACTTTTGGAACTAAAATAGGTGTGTTTAGAGTCATTTTAATGGCTGAAAATGGTTGAAATAGAAGCTTCTGAGTAGGAGAAAAAGTCTATAAAAATGGCAATTTTGGTCACAATGAGGCTTGAAAATGTAGTTATTCAACATGAGGCACAATCCAAATGACATTTTGAATCTTTTTTTCTACAGTCCAAAAAATCTATTTTCTGATGAAAAACGATGACCCGCGACCTGTCGATTTTTCTCAAGATGATCAGAAATGGTAATTATTAATGTTTAACTTTTTTGACTGTAAATGACTATTGCATGTGAATTATCACTTTTGGAACTAAAATAAATGTGTTTAGAGTCATTTTAATACCTGAAATTGGTCGAAATAGAAGCTTCTGAGTAGGAGAAAAAGTCTGTAAAAATGGCAATTTTGGTCACATTGAGGCTTTAAAAAGTAGTTATTCCACATGAGGCACAATCCAAATGACATTTTGAATCTTTTTTTATCAGTCCAAAAAATCAATTTTCTGATGAAAAACGATGACCCGCGACCTGTCGATTTTTCTCAAGATAGTCAAAAATGGTAATTTTTTAATGTTTAATTTTTTTACTGTAAATGACTATTGCATGTGAATTATCACTTTTGGAACTAAAATAAGTGTGTTTAGAGTTATTTTAATGCCTTAAATTGGTGGAAATAGAAGCTTCTGTGTAGGAGAAAAAGTCTGTAAAAATGGCAATTTTGGTCACATTGAGGCTTTAAAAATTAGTTATTCAACATTAGGCACAATCCAAATGACATTTTGAATCTTTTTTCCTACAGTCCAAAAAATCAATTTTCTGATGAAAAACGATGACCCGTGACCTCTCGATTTTTCTCAAGATGGTCAGAAATGGTTATTTTGTAATGTTTATATTTTTGAAAGTAAATGACTATTGCATGTGAATTATCACTTTTGGAACTAAAATTAGTGTGTTTAGAGTCATTTTATTGCCTGAAATTTTTCAAAATAGGAGCTTCTGAGTAGGAGAAAAAGTCTGTAAAAATGGCAATTTTGGTCACATTGAGGCTTTAATAACTACTTATTCAACAGGAGGCACAATCCAAATGACATTTTGAATCTTTTTTTCTACAGTCCAAAAAATCAATTTTCTGATGAAAAACGATGACCCGCGACCTGTCGATTTTTCTCAAGATGGTCAGAAATGGTAATTATTAATGTTTAACTTTTTTGACTGTAAATGACTATTGCATGTGAATTATCACTTTTGGAACTAAAATAAATGTGTTTAGAGTCATTTTAATGCCTGAAATTGGTGGAAATAGAAGCTTCTGAGTAGGAGAAAAAGTCTGTAAAAATGGCAATTTTGGTCACATTGAGGCTTTAAAAAGTAGTTATTCAACATGAGACACAATCCAAATGACATTTTGAATCTTTTTTTCTACAGTCCAAAAAATCAATTTTCTGATGAAAAATGATGACCCGCGAACTGTCGATTTTTCTCAAGATGGTCAGAAATGGTAATTTTTTAATGTTTAATTTTTTGACTGTAAATGACTATTGCATGTGAATTATCACTTTTGGAACTAAAAGAAGTGTGTTTAGAGTCATTTTATTGCCTGAAATTGGTCGAAATAGAAGCTTCTGAGTAGGAGAAAAAGTCTGTAAAAATGGCAATTTTGGTCACATTGAGGCTTTAAAAAGTAGTTATTCAACATGAGGCACAATCCAAATGAGATTTTGAATCTTTTTTTGTACAGTCCAAAAAATCAATTTTCTGATGAAAAACGATGACCCGCGACCTGTTGATTTTTCTCAAGATGGTCAGAAATGGTCATTTTTTAATGTTTAAGTTTTTTTTAAAGTAGATGACTATTGCATGTGAATTATCACTTTTGGAACTAAAATAGGTGTGTTTAGAGTCATTTTAATGCCTGAAAATGGTTGAAATAGAAGCTTCTGAGTAGGAGAAAAAGTCTATAAAAATGGCAATTTTGGTCACAATGAGGCTTCAAAATGTAGTTATTCAACATGAGGCACAATCCACATGACATTTTGAATCTTTTTTTCTACAGTCCAAAAAATCAATTTTCTGATGAAAAACGATGACCCGCGACCTGTCGATTTTTCTCAAGATGATCAGAAATGGTAATTATTAATGTTTAACTTTTTTGACTGTAAATGACTATTGCTTGTGAATTATCACTTTTGGAACTAAAATAAATGTGTTTAGAGTCATTTTAATACCTGAAATTGGTCGAAATAGAAGCTTCTGAGTAGGAGAAAAAGTCTGTAAAAATGGCAATTTTGGTCACATTGAGGCTTTAAAAAGTAGTAATTCCACATGAGGCACAATCCAAATGACATTTTGAATCTTTTTTTTATCAGTCCAAAAAATCAATTTTCTGATGAAAAACGATGACCCACGACCTGTCGATTTTTCTCAAGATGGTCAGAAATGGTAATTTTGTAATGTTTTTTTTTTTTAAAGTAAATGACTATTTCATGTGAATTATCACTTTTGGAACTAAAATTAGTGTGTTTAGAGTCATTTTATTGCCTGAAATTGGTCGAAATAGAAGCTTCTGAGTAGGAGAAAAAGTCTGTAAAAATGGCAATTTTGGTCACATTGAGGCTTTAAAAAGTAGTTATTCAACATGAGGCACAATCCAAATGACATTTTGAATCTTTTTTTCTACAGTCCAAAAAATCAATTTGCTGATGCAAAACGATGACCCGCGACCTGTCGATTTTCCTCAAGATGGTCAGTAATGGTAATTTTTTAATGTTTAATTTTTTGACTGTAAATTACTATTGCATGTGAATTATCACTTTTGGAACTAAAATTAGTGTGTTTAGAGTCATTTTATTGCCTGAAATTGGTCGAAATAGACGCTTCTGAGTAGGAGAAAAAGTCTGTAAAAATGGCAATTTTGGTCACATTGAGGCTTTAAAAAGTAGTTATTCAACATATGCACAATCCAAATGACATTTTGAATCTTTTTTTCTACAGTCCGAAAAATCAATTTTCTGATGAAAAACGATGACCCGCGACCTGTCGATTTTTCTCAAGATGGTCAGAAATGGTAATTTTTTAATGTTTAATTTTTTGACTGTAAATGACTATTGCATGTGAATTATCACTTTTGGAACTAAAATAAGTGTGTTTAGAGTCATTTTAATGCCTGAAATTGGTGGAAATAGAAGCTTCTGTGTAGGAGAAAAAGTCTGTAAAAATGGCAATTTTGGTCACATTGAGGCTTTAAAAAGTAGTTATTCAACATGAGGCACAATCCAAATGACATTTTGAATCATTTTTTCTACAGTCCAAAAAATCAATTTTCGGATGCAAAACGATGACCGGCGACCTGTCGATTTTTCTCAAGATGGTCAGAAATGGTAATTTTTTAATAATTAATTTTTTGACTGTAAATGACTATTGTATTTGAATTATCACTTTTGGAAATAAAATAAGTGTGTTTAGAGTCATTTTAATGCCTGAAATTGGTCGAAATAGAAGCTTCTGAGTAGGAGAAAAAGTGTGTAAAAATGGCAATTTTGGTCACATTGAGGCTTTAAAAAGTAGTTATTTAACATGAGGCACAATCCAAATGACATTTTCAATCTTTTTTTCTACAGTCCGAAAAATCAATTTTCTGATGAAAAACGATGACCCGCGACCTGTCGATTTTTCTCAAGATGGTCAGAAATGGTAATTTTGTAATGTTTATTTTTTTTAAAGTAAATGACTATTTCATGTGAATTATCACTTTTGGAACTAAAAATAGTGTGTTTAGAGTCATTTTATTGCCTGAAATTGGTTGAAATAGAAGGTTCTGAGTAGGAGAAAAAGTCTGTGAAAATGGCAATTTTGGTCACATTGAGGCTTTAAAAAGTAGTTATTCAACATGAGGCACAATCCAAATGACATTTTGAATCATTTTTTCTACAGTCCAAAAAATCAATTTTCTGATGCAAAACGATGACCCGCGACCTGTCGATTTTTCTCAAGATGGTCAGAAATGGTAATTTTTTAATGTTTAATTTTTTGACTGTAAATGACTATTGCATTTGAATTATCACTTTTGGAACTAAAATAAGTTTGTTTAGAGTCATTTTAATGCCTGAAATTGGTGGAAATAGAAGCTTCTGTGTAGGAGAAAAAGTATGTAAAAATGGCAATTTTGGTCACATTGAGGCTTTAAAAAGTAGTTATTCAACATGAGACACAATCCAAATGACAGTTTGAATCTTTTTTTCTACACTCCAAAAAATCAATGAAAAAACGATGACCCGCGACCTGTCGATTTTTCTCAAGATGGTCAGAAATGGTAATTTTTTAATGTTTAATTTTTTGTCTGTAAATGACTATTGTATGTGAATTATCACTTTTGGAACTAACATAAGTGTGTTAAGAGTCATTTTAATGCCTGAAATTGGTCGAAATAGAAGCTTCTGAGTAGGAGAAAAAGTCTGTAAAAATGGCAATTTTGGTCACATTGAGGCTTTAAAAAGTAGTTATTCAACTTGATGCACAATCCAAATGACATTTTGAATCTTTTTTTCTACAGTCCGAAAAATCAATTTTCTGATGAAAAACGATGACCCGCGACCTGTCGATTTTTCTCAAGATGGTCAGAAATGGTAATTTTTTAATGTTTAATTTTTTGACTGTAAATGACTATTGCATGTGAATTATCACTTTTGGAACTAAAATAAGTGTGTTTAGAGTCATTTTAATGCCTGAAATTGGTGGAAATAGAAGCTTCTGTGTAGGAGAAAAAGTCTGTAAAAATGGCAATTTTGGTCACATTGAGGCTTTAAAAATTAGTTATTCAACATTAGGCACAATCCAAAAGACATTTTGAATCATTTTTTCTACAGTCCAAAAAATCAATTTTCTGATGCAAAACGATGACACGCGACCTGTCGATTTTTCTCAAGATGGTCAGAAATGGTAATTTTGTAATGTTTATATTTTTGAAAGTAAATGACTATTGTATGTGAATTATCACTTTTGGAACTAAAATGAGTGTGTTTAGAGTCATTTTAATGCCTGAAATTGACCGAAATAGAAGCTTCTGAGTAGGAGAAAAAGTCTGTAAAAATGGCAATTTTGGTCACATTGAGGCTTTAAAAAGTAGTTATTCAACATGATGCACAATCCAAATGACATTTTGAATCTTTTTTTCTACAGTCCGAAAAATCAATTTTCTGATGAAAAACGATCACCAGCGACCTGTCGATTTTTCTCAAGATGGTCAGAAATGGTAATTTTTTAATGTTTAATTTTTTGACTGTAAATGACTATTGCATGTGAATTATCACTTTTGGAACTAAAATAGGTGTGTTTAGAGTCATTTTAATGCCTGAAATTGGTCGAAATAGAAGCTTCTGAGTAGGAGAAAAAGTCTGTAAAAATGGCAATTTTGGTCACATTGAGGCTTTAAAAAGTAGTTATTCAACATGAGGCCCAATCCAAATGACATTTTGAATCTTTTTTTCTACAGTCCGAAAAATCAATTTTCTGATGAAAAACGATGACCTGTGACCTCAGAAATGGTAATTTTTTAATGTTTATTTTTTTAAAGCAAATGACTATTGCATGTGAATTATCACTTTTGGAACTAAAATAAGTGTGTTTAGAGTCATTTTAATGCCTGAAATTGGTCGAAAAAGAAGCTTCTGAGTAGGAGAAAAAGTCTGTAAAAATGGCAATTTTGGTCACATTGAGGCTTTCAAAAGTAGTTATTCAACATGAGGCACAATCCAAATGACATTTTGTATCTTTTTTTCTACAGTCCGAAAAATCAATTTTCTGATGAAAAACGATGACCCGCGACCTGTCGATTTTTCTCAAGATGGTCAGAAATGGTAATTTTGTAATGTTTATTTTTTTTTAAGTAAATGACTATTGTATGTGAATTATCACTTTTGGAACTAAAATTGGTGTGTTTAGAGTCATTTTAATGCCTGAAATTGGTCGAAATAGAAGCTTCTGAGTAGGAGAAAAAGTCTGTAAAAATGGCAATTTTGGTCACATTGAGGCTTTAAAAAGTAGTTATTCAACATGAGGCACAATCCAAATGACATTTTGAATCTTTTTTTCTACAGTCCGAAAAATCAATTTTCTGATGAAAAACGATGACCCGCGACCTGTCGATTTTTCTCAAGATGGTCAGAAATGGTAATTTTTTAATGTTTAATTTTTTGACTGTAAATGACTATTGCATGTGAATTATCACTTTTGGAACTAAAATAAATGTGTTTAGAGTCATTTTAATGCCTGAAATTGGTGGAAATAGAAGTTTCTGTGTAGGAGTAAAAGTCTGTAAAAATGGCAATTTTGGTCACATTGAGGCTTTAAAAAGTAGTTATTCAACATGAGACACAATCCAAATGACATTTTGAATCTTTTTTTCTACACTCCAAAAAATCAATGAAAAACGATGACCCGCGACCTGTCGATTTTTCTCAAGATGGTCAGTAATGGTAATTTTTTAATGTTTAATTTTTTGACTGTAAATTACTATTGCATGTGAATTATCACTTTTGGAACTAAAATTAGTGTGTTTAGAGTCATTTTATTGCCTGAAATTGGTCGAAATAGACGCTTCTGAGTAGGAGAAAAAGTCTGTAAAAATGGCAATTTTGGTCACATTGAGGCTTTAAAAAGTAGTTATTCAACATGATGCACAATCCAAATGACATTTTGAATCTTTTTTTCTACAGTCCGAAAAATCAATTTTCTGATGAAAAACGATGACCCGCGACCTGTCGATTTTTCTCAAGATGGTCAGAAATGGTAATTTTTTAATGTTTAATTTTTTGACTGTAAATGACTATTGCATGTGAATTATCACTTTTGGAACTAAAATAAGAGTGTTTAGAGTCATTTTAATGCCTGAAATTGGTCGAAATAGAAGCTTCTGAGTAGGAGAAAAAGTCTGTAAAAATGGCAATTTTGGTCACATTGAGGCTTTAAAAAGTAGTTATTCAACATGATGCACAATCCAAATGACATTTTGAATCTTTTTTTCTACAGTCCGAAAAATCAATTTTCTGATGAAAAACGATGACCCGCGACCTGTCGATTTTTCTCAAGATGGTCAGAAATGGTAATTTTTTAATGTTTAATTTTTTGACTGTAAATGACTATTGCATGTGAATTATCACTTTTGGAACTAAAATAAGTGTGTTTAGAGTCATTTTAATGCCTGAAATTGGTCGAAATAGAAGTTTCTGAGTAGGAGAAAAAGTGTGTAAAAATGGCAATTTTGGTCACATTGAGGCTTTAAAAAGTAGTTATTTAACATGAGGCACAATCCAAATGACATTTTGAATCTTTTTTTCTACAGTCCGAAAAATCAATTTTCTGATGAAAAACGATGACCCGCGACCTGTCGATTTTTCTCAAGATGGTCAGAAATGGTAATTTTGTAATGTTTATTTTTTTTAAAGTAAATGACTATTTCATGTGAATTATCACTTTTGGAACTAAAAATAGTGTGTTTAGAGTCATTTTATTGCCTGAAATTGGTTGAAATAGAAGGTTCTGAGTAGGAGAAAAAGTCTGTGAAAATGGCAATTTTGGTCACATTGAGGCTTTAAAAAGTAGTTATTCAACATGAGGCACAATCCAAATGACATTTTGAATCATTTTTTCTACAGTCCAAAAAATCAATTTTCTGATGCAAAACGATGACCCGCGACCTGTCGATTTTTCTCAAGATGGTCAGAAATAGTAATTTTTTAATGTTTAATTTTTTGACTGTAAATGACTATTGCATTTGAATTATCACTTTTGGAACTAAAATAAGTTTGTTTAGAGTCATTTTAATGCCTGAAATTGGTGGAAATAGAAGCTTCTGTGTAGGAGAAAAAGACTGTAAAAATGGCAATTTTGGTCACATTGAGGCTTTAAAAATTAGTTATTCAACATTAGGCACAATCCAAATGACATTTTGAATCATTTTTTCTACAGTCCGAAAAATCAATTTTCTGATGAAAAACGATGACCCGCGACCTGTCGATTTTTCTCAAGATGGTCAGAAATGGTAATTTTTTAATGTTTAATTTTTTTACTTTAAATGACTATTGCATGTGAATTATCACTTTTGGAACTAAAATAAGTGTGTTTAGAGTCATTTTAATGCTTGATATTGGTGGAAATAGAAGCTTCTGTGTAGGAGAAAAAGTATGTAAAAATGGCAATTTTGGTCACATTGAGGCTTTAAAAAGTAGTTATTCAACATGAGACACAATCCAAATGACAGTTTGAATCTTTTTTTCTAGACTCCAAAAAATCAATGAAAAACGATGACCCGCGACCTGTCGATTTTTCTCAAGATGGTCAGAAATGGTAATTTTTTAATGTTTAATTTTTTGTCTGTAAATGACTATTGTATGTGAATTATCACTTTTGGAACTAACATAAGTGTGTTAAGAGTCATTTTAATGCCTGAAATTGGTCGAAATAGAAGCTTCTGAGTAGGAGAAAAAGTCTGTAAAAATGGCAATTTTGGTCACATTGAGGCTTTAAAAAGTAGTTATTCAACTTGATGCACAATCCAAATGACATTTTGAATCTTTTTTTCTACAGTCCGAAAAATCAATTTTCTGATGAAAAACGATGACCCGCGACCTGTCGATTTTTCTCAAGATGGTCAGAAATGGTAATTTTTTAATGTTTAATTTTTTGACTGTAAATGACTATTGCATGTGAATTATCACTTTTGGAACTAAAATAAGTGTGTTTAGAGTCATTTTAATGCCTGAAATTGGTGGAAATAGAAGCTTCTGTGTAGGAGAAAAAGTCTGTAAAAATGGCAATTTTGGTCACATTGAGGCTTTAAAAAGTAGTTATTCAACATGAGGCACAATCCAAATGACATTTTGAATCATTTTTTCTACAGTCCAAAAAATCAATTTTCTGATGCAAAACGATGACCGGCGACCTGTCGATTTTTCTCAAGATGGTCAGAAATGGTAATTTTTTAATGTTTAATTTTTTGACTGTAAATGACTATTGTATGTGAATTATCACTTTTGGAACTAAAATAAGTGTGTTTAGAGTCATTTTAATGCCTGAAATTGGTGGAAATAGAAGCTTCTGTGTAGGAGAAAAAGTCTGTAAAAATGGCAATTTTTTTCACATTGAGGCTTTAAAAAGTAGTTATTCAACATGAGGCACAATCCAAATGACATTTTGAATCATTTTTTCTACAGTCCGAAAAATCAATTTTCTGATGAAAAACGATGACCCGCGACCTGTCGATTTTTCTCAAGATGGTCAGAAATGGTAATTTTTTAATGTTTAATTTATTGACTGTAAATGACTATTGCATGTGAATTATCACTTTTGGAACTAAAATAAGTGTGTTTAGAGTCATTTTAATGCCTGAAATTGGTGGAAATAGAAGCTTCTGTGTAGGAGAAAAAGTCTGTAAAAATGGCAATTTTGGTCACATTGAGGCTTTAAAAAGTAGTTATTCAACATGAGGCACAATCCAAATGACATTTTGAATCATTTTTTCTACAGTCCAAAAAATCAATTTTCTGATGCAAAACGATGACCGGCGACCTGTCGATTTTTCTCAAGATGGTCAGAAATGGTAATTTTTTAATGTTTAATTTTTTGACTGTAAATGACTATTGTATGTGAATTATCACTTTTGGAACTAAAATAAGTGTGTTTAGAGTCATTTTAATGCCTGAAATTGGTCGAAATGGAAGCTTCTGAGTAGGAGAAAAAGTCTGTAAAAATGGCAATTCTGGTCACATTGAGGCTTTAAAAAGTAGTTATTCAACATGAGGCTCAATCCAAATGACATTTTGAATCTTTTTTTCTACACTCCAAAAAATCAAATTTCTGATGAAAAACGATGACCCTCGACTTGTCGATTTTTCTCAAGATGGTCAGAAATGGTAATTTTGTAATGTTTAATTTTTTGACTGTAAATGACTATTGTATGTGAATTATCACTTTTGGAACTAAAATAAGTGTGTTTAGAGTCATTTTAATGCCTGAAATTGGTCGACATAGAAGCTTCTGAGTAGGAGAAAAAGTCTGTAAAAATGGCAATTTTGGTCACATTGAGGCTTTAAAAATTAGTTATTCAACATTAGGCACAATCCAAATGACATTTTGAATCATTTTTTCTACAGTCCAAAAAATCAATTTTCTGATGCAAAACGATGACACGCGACCTGTCGATTTTTCTCAAGATGGTCAGAAATGGTAATTTTTTAATGTTTAATTTTTTGACTGTAAATGACTATTGCATGTGAATTATCACTTTTGGAACTAAAATAAGTGTGTTTAGAGTCATTTTAATGCCTGATATTCGTGGAAATAGAAGCTTCTGTGTAGGAGAAAAAGTCTGTAAAAATGGCAATTTTGGTCACATTGAGGCTTTAAAAAGTAGTTATTCAACATGAGACACAATCCAAATGACATTTTGAATCTTTTTTTCTACACTCCAAAAAATCAATGAAAAACGATGACCCGCGACCTGTCGATTTTTCTCAAGATGGTCAGAAATGGTAATTTTTTAATGTTTAATTTTTTGTCTGTAAATGACTATTGTATGTGAATTATCACTTTTGGAACTAAAATAAGTGTTTTAAGAGTCATTTTAATGCCTGAAATTGGTCGAAATAGAAGCTTCTGTGTAGGAGAAAAAGTCTGTAAAAATGGCAATTTTGGTCACATTGAGGCTTTAAAAAGTAGTTATTCAACATGAGGCTCAATCCAAATGACATTTTGAATCTTTTTTTCTACACTCCAAAAAATCAAATTTCTGATGAAAAACAATGACCCTCGACTTGTCAATTTTTCTCAAGATGGTCAGAAATGGTAATTTTTTAATGTTTAATTTTTTGACTGTAAATGACTATTGCATGTGAATTATCACTTTTGGAACTAAAATAAGTGTGTTTAGAGTCATTTTAATGCCTGAAATTGGTCGAAATAGAAGCTTCTGAGTAGGAGAAAAAGTCTGTAAAAATGGCAATTTTGGTCACATTGAGGCTTTAAAAATTAGTTATTCAACATTAGGCACAATCCAAAAGACATTTTGAATCATTTTTTCTACAGTCCAAAAAATCAATTTTCTGATGCAAAACGATGACACGCGACCTGTCGATTTTTCTCAAGATGGTCAGAAATGGTAATTTTGTAATGTTTATATTTTTGAAAGTAAATGACTATTGTATGTGAATTATCACTTTTGGAACTAAAATGAGTGTGTTTAGAGTCATTTTAATGCCTGAAATTGACCGAAATAGAAGCTTCTGAGTAGGAGAAAAAGTCTGTAAAAATGGCAATTTTGGTCACATTGAGGCTTTAAAAAGTAGTTATTCAACATGATGCACAATCCAAATGACATTTTGAATCTTTTTTTCTACAGTCCGAAAAATCAATTTTCTGATGAAAAACGATGACCCGCGACCTGTCGATTTTTCTCAAGATGGTCAGAAATGGTAATTTTTTAATGTTTAATTTTTTGACTGTAAATGACTATTGCATGTGAATTATCACTTTTGGAACTAAAATAAGTGTGTTTAGAGTCATTTTAATGCCTGAAATTGGTGGAAATAGAAGCTTCTGTGTAGGAGAAAAAGTCTGTAAAAATGGCAATTTTGGTCACATTGAGGCTTTAAAAA
Organism: Triturus cristatus; assembly: GCF_964204655.1. NCBI lineage: Eukaryota > Metazoa > Chordata > Amphibia > Caudata > Salamandridae > Triturus > Triturus cristatus. Next base: position 928,450,076 of record NC_140587.1, read on the forward strand.
GTAGTTATTCAACATGAGGCACAATCCAAATGACATTTTGAATCATTTTTTCTACAGTCCAAAAAATCAATTTTATGATGCAAAACAATGACCCGCGACCTGTCGATTTTTCTCAAGATGGTCAGAAATGGTAGTTTTTTAATGTTTAAGTTTTTGACTTTAAATGACTATTGCATGTGAATTATCACTTTTGGAACTAACATAAGTGTGTTTAGAGTCATTTTAATGCCTGAAATTGGTCGAAATAGAAGCTTCTGAGTAGGAGAAAAAGTCTGTAAAAATGGCAATTTTGGTCACATTGAGGCTTTAAAAAGTAGTTATTCAACATGATGCACAATCCAAATGACATTTTGAATCTTTTTTTCTACAGTCCGAAAAATCAATTTTCTGATGAAAAACGATGACCCGCGACCTGTCGATTTTTCTCAAGATAGTCAGAAATGGTAATTTTTTAATGTTTACTTTTTTTTAAAGAAAATGACTATTGCATGTGAATTATCACTTTTGGAACTAAAATAAGTGTGTTTAGAGTCATTTTAATGCCTGAAATTGGTCGAAATAGAAGCTTCTGAGTAGGAGAAAAAGTCTGTAAAAATGGCAATTTTGGTCACATTGAGGCTTTAAAAAGTAGTTATTCAACATGATGCACAATCCAAATGACATTTTGAATCTTTTTTTCTACAGTCCGAAAAATCAATTTTCTGATGAAAAACGATGACCCGCGACCTGTCGATTTTTCTCAAGATGGTCAGAAATGGTAATTTTTTAATGTTTAATTTTTTGACTGTAAATGACTATTGCATGTGAATTATCACTTTTGGAACTAAAATAAGTGTGTTTAGAGTCATTTTAATGCCTGAAATTGGTCGAAATGGAAGCTTCTGAGTAGGAGAAAAAGTCTGTAAAAATGGCAATTTTGGTCGCTTTGCGGCTTTAAAAAGTAGTTATTTAACATGAGGCACAATCCAAATGACATTTTGAATCTTTTTTTCTACAGTCCGAAAAATCAATTTTCTGATGAAAAACGATGACCCGCGACCTGTCGATTTTTCTCAAGATGGTCAGAAAGGGTAATTTTTTAATGTTTAATTTTTTGTCTGTAAATGACTATTGTATGTGAATTATCACTTTTGGAACTAAAATAAGTGTGTTTAGAGTCATTTTAATGCCTGAAATTGGTCGAAATGGAAGCTTCTGAGTAGGAGAAAAAGTCTGTAAAAATGGCAATTTTCGTCACATTGAGGCTTTAAAAAGTAGTTATTCAACATGAGGCTCAATCCAAATGACATTTTGAATCTTTTTTTCTACAGTCCGAAAAATCAATTTTCTGATGAAAAACGATGACCTGTGACCTCAGAAATGGTAATTTTTTAATGTTTATTTTTTTAAAGCAAATGACTAGTGCATGTGAATTATCACTTTTGGAACTAAAATAAGTGTGTTTAGAGTCATTTTAATGCCTGAAATTGGTCGAAATAGAAGCTTCTGAGTAGGAGAAAAAGTCTGTAAAAATGGCAATTTTGGTCACATTGAGGCTTTAAAAAGTAGTTATTCAACATGAGGCACAATCCAAATGACATTTTGAATCTTTTTTTCTACAGTCCGAAAAATCAATTTTCTGATGAAAAACGATGACCCGCGACCTGTCGATTTTTCTCAAGATGGTCAGAAATGGTAATTTTTTAATGTTTAATTTTTTGACTTTAAATGACTATTGCATGTGAATTATCACTTTTGGAACTAAAATAAGTGTGTTTAGAGTCATTTTAATGCCTGATATTGGTGGAAATAGAAGCTTCTGTGTAGGAGAAAAAGTCTGTAAAAATGGTAATTTTGGTCACATTGAGGCTTTAAAAAGTAGTTATTCAACATGAGACACAATCCAAATGACATTTTGAATCTTTTTTTCTACACTCCAAAAAATCAATGAAAAACGATGACCCGCGACCTGTCGATTTTTCTCAAGATGGTCAGAAATGGTAATTTTTTAATGTTTAATTTTTTGTCTGTAAATGACTATTGTATGTGAATTATCACTTTTGGAACTAAAATAAGTGTGTTAAGAGTCATTTTAATGCCTGAAATTGGTCGAAATAGAAGCTTCTGAGTAGGAGAAAAAGTCTGTAAAAATGGCAATTTTGGTCACATTGAGGCTTTAAAAAGTAGTTATTCAACATGAGGCACAATCCAAATTACATTTTGAATCATTTTTTCTACAGTCCAAAAAATCAATTTTCTGATGCAAAACGATGACACGCGACCTGTCGATTTTTCTCAAGATGGTCAGAAATGGTAGTTTTTTAATGTTTAAGTTTTTGACTTTAAATGACTATTGCATGTGAATTATCACTTTTGGAACTAACATAAGTGTGTTTAGAGTCATTTTAATGCCTGAAATTGGTCGAAATAGAAGCTTCTGAGTAGGAGAAAAAGTCTGTAAAAATGGCAATTTTGGTCACATTGAGGCTTTAAAAAGTAGTTATTCAACATGATGCACAATCCAAATGACATTTTGAATCTTTTTTTCTACAGTCCGAAAAATCAATTTTCTGATGAAAAACGATGACCCGCGACCTGTCGATTTTTCTCAAGATAGTCAGAAATGGTAATTTTTTAATGTTTACTTTTTTTAAAGAAAATGACTATTGCATGTGAATTATCACTTTTGGAACTAAAATAAGTGTGTTTAGAGTCATTTTAATGCCTGAAATTGGTCGAAATAGAAGCTTCTGAGTAGGAGAAAAAGTCTGTAAAAATGGCAATTTTGGTCACATTGAGGCTTTAAAAAGTAGTTATTCAACATGATGCACAATCCAAATGACATTTTGAATCTTTTTTTCTACAGTCCGAAAAATCAATTTTCTGATGAAAAACGATGACCCGCGACCTGTCGATTTTTCTCAAGATGGTCAGAAATGGTAATTTTTTAATGTTTAATTTTTTGACTGTAAATGACTATTGCATGTGAATTATCACTTTTGGAACTAAAATAAGTGTGTTTAGAGTCATTTTAATGCCTGAAATTGGTCGAAATGGAAGCTTCTGAGTAGGAGAAAAAGTCTGTAAAAATGGCAATTTTGGTCGCTTTGCGGCTTTAAAAAGTAGTTATTTAACATGAGGCACAATCCAAATGACATTTTGAATCTTTTTTTCTACAGTCCGAAAAATCAATTTTCTGATGAAAAACGATGACCCGCGACCTGTCGATTTTTCTCAAGATGGTCAGAAATGGTAATTTTTTAATGTTTAATTTTTTGTCTGTAAATGACTATTGTATGTGAATTATCACTTTTGGAACTAAAATAAGTGTGTTAAGAGTCATTTTAATGCCTGAAATTGGTCAAAATAGAAGCTTCTGAGTAGGAGAAAAAGTCTGTAAAAATGGCAATTTTGGTCACATTGAGGCTTTAAAAAGTAGTTATTCAACATGAGGCACAATCCAAATGACATTTTGAATCTTTTTTTCTACAGTCCGAAAAATCAATTTTTTGATGAAAAACGATGACCTGTGACCTCAGAAATGGTAATTTTTTAATGTTTATTTTTTTAAAGCAAATGACTAGTGCATGTGAATTATCACTTTTGGAACTAAAATAAGTGTGTTTAGAGTCATTTTAATGCCTGAAATTGGTCGAAATAGAAGCTTCTGAGTAGGAGAAAAAGTCTGTAAAAATGGCAATTTTGGTCACATTGAGGCTTTAAAAAGTAGTTATTCAACATGAGGCACAATCCAAATGACATTTTGAATCTTTTTTTCTACAGTCCGAAAAATCAATTTTCTGATGAAAAACGATGACCCGCGACCTGTCGATTTTTCTCAAGATGGTCAGAAATGGTAATTTTTTAATGTTTAATTTTTTGACTTTAAATGACTATTGCATGTGAATTATCACTTTTGGAACTAAAATAAGTGTGTTTAGAGTCATTTTAATGCCTGATATTGGTGGAAATAGAAGCTTCTGTGTAGGAGAAAAAGTCTGTAAAAATGGTAATTTTGGTCACATTGAGGCTTTAAAAAGTAGTTATTCAACATGAGACACAATCCAAATGACATTTTGAATCTTTTTTTCTACACTCCAAAAAATCAATGAAAAACGATGACCCGCGACCTGTCGATTTTTCTCAAGATGGTCAGAAATGGTAATTTTTTAATGTTTAATTTTTTGTCTGTAAATGACTATTGTATGTGAATTATCACTTTTGGAACTAAAATAAGTGTGTTAAGAGTCATTTTAATGCCTGAAATTGGTCGAAATAGAAGCTTCTGAGTAGGAGAAAAAGTCTGTAAAAATGGCAATTTTGGTCACATTGAGGCTTTAAAAAGTAGTTATTCAACATGAGGCACAATCCAAATTACATTTTGAATCATTTTTTCTACAGTCCAAAAAATCAATTTTCTGATGCAAAACGATGACACGCGACCTGTCGATTTTTCTCAAGATGGTCAGAAATGGTAGTTTTTTAATGTTTAAGTTTTTGACTTTAAATGACTATTGCATGTGAATTATCACTTTTGGAACTAACATAAGTGTGTTTAGAGTCATTTTAATGCCTGAAATTGGTCGAAATAGAAGCTTCTGAGTAGGAGAAAAAGTCTGTAAAAATGGCAATTTTGGTCACATTGAGGCTTTAAAAAGTAGTTATTCAACATGATGCACAATCCAAATGACATTTTGAATCTTTTTTTCTACAGTCCGAAAAATCAATTTTCTGATGAAAAACGATGACCCGCGACCTGTCGATTTTTCTCAAGATAGTCAGAAATGGTAATTTTTTAATGTTTACTTTTTTTAAAGAAAATGACTATTGCATGTGAATTATCACTTTTGGAACTAAAATAAGTGTGTTTAGAGTCATTTTAATGCCTGAAATTGGTCGAAATAGAAGCTTCTGAGTAGGAGAAAAAGTCTGTAAAAATGGCAATTTTGGTCACATTGAGGCTTTAAAAAGTAGTTATTCAACATGATGCACAATCCAAATGACATTTTGAATCTTTTTTTCTACAGTCCGAAAAATCAATTTTCTGATGAAAAACGATGACCCGCGACCTGTCGATTTTTCTCAAGATGGTCAGAAATGGTAATTTTTTAATGTTTAATTTTTTGACTGTAAATGACTATTGCATGTGAATTATCACTTTTGGAACTAAAATAAGTGTGTTTAGAGTCATTTTAATGCCTGAAATTGGTCGAAATGGAAGCTTCTGAGTAGGAGAAAAAGTCTGTAAAAATGGCAATTTTGGTCGCTTTGCGGCTTTAAAAAGTAGTTATTTAACATGAGGCACAATCCAAATGACATTTTGAATCTTTTTTTCTACAGTCCGAAAAATCAATTTTCTGATGAAAAACGATGACCCGCGACCTGTCGATTTTTCTCAAGATGGTCAGAAATGGTAATTTTTTAATGTTTAATTTTTTGTCTGTAAATGACTATTGTATGTGAATTATCACTTTTGGAACTAAAATAAGTGTGTTAAGAGTCATTTTAATGCCTGAAATTGGTCAAAATAGAAGCTTCTGAGTAGGAGAAAAAGTCTGTAAAAATGGCAATTTTGGTCACATTGAGGCTTTAAAAAGTAGTTATTCAACATGAGGCACAATCCAAATGACATTTTGAATCTTTTTTTCTACAGTCCGAAAAATCAATTTTCTGATGAAAAACGATGACCTGTGACCTCAGAAATGGTAATTTTTTAATGTTTATTTTTTTAAAGCAAATGACTAGTGCATGTGAATTATCACTTTTGGAACTAAAATAAGTGTGTTTAGAGTCATTTTAATGCCTGAAATTGGTCGAAATAGAAGCTTCTGAGTAGGAGAAAAAGTCTGTAAAAATGGCAATTTTGGTCACATTGAGGCTTTAAAAAGTAGTTATTCAACATGAGGCACAATCCAAATGACATTTTGAATCTTTTTTTCTACAGTCCGAAAAATCAATTTTCTGATGAAAAACGATGACCCGCGACCTGTCGATTTTTCTCAAGATGGTCAGAAATGGTAATTTTTTAATGTTTAATTTTTTGACTTTAAATGACTATTGCATGTGAATTATCACTTTTGGAACTAAAATAAGTGTGTTTAGAGTCATTTTAATGCCTGATATTGGTGGAAATAGAAGCTTCTGTGTAGGAGAAAAAGTCTGTAAAAATGGTAATTTTGGTCACATTGAGGCTTTAAAAAGTAGTTATTCAACATGAGACACAATCCAAATGACATTTTGAATCTTTTTTTCTACACTCCAAAAAATCAATGAAAAACGATGACCCGCGACCTGTCGATTTTTCTCAAGATGGTCAGAAATGGTAATTTTTTAATGTTTAATTTTTTGTCTGTAAATGACTATTGTATGTGAATTATCACTTTTGGAACTAAAATAAGTGTGTTAAGAGTCATTTTAATGCCTGAAATTGGTCGAAATAGAAGCTTCTGAGTAGGAGAAAAAGTCTGTAAAAATGGCAATTTTGGTCACATTGAGGCTTTAAAAAGTAGTTATTCAACATGAGGCACAATCCAAATTACATTTTGAATCATTTTTTCTACAGTCCAAAAAATCAATTTTCTGATGCAAAACGATGACACGCGACCTGTCGATTTTTCTCAAGATGGTCAGAAATGGTAGTTTTTTAATGTTTAAGTTTTTGACTTTAAATGACTATTGCATGTGAATTATCACTTTTGGAACTAACATAAGTGTGTTTAGAGTCATTTTAATGCCTGAAATTGGTCGAAATAGAAGCTTCTGAGTAGGAGAAAAAGTCTGTAAAAATGGCAATTTTGGTCACATTGAGGCTTTAAAAAGTAGTTATTCAACATGATGCACAATCCAAATGACATTTTGAATCTTTTTTTCTACAGTCCGAAAAATCAATTTTCTGATGAAAAACGATGACCCGCGACCTGTCGATTTTTCTCAAGATAGTCAGAAATGGTAATTTTTTAATGTTTACTTTTTTTAAAGAAAATGACTATTGCATGTGAATTATCACTTTTGGAACTAAAATAAGTGTGTTTAGAGTCATTTTAATGCCTGAAATTGGTCGAAATGGAAGCTTCTGAGTAGGAGAAAAAGTCTGTAAAAATGGCAATTTTGGTCGCTTTGCGGCTTTAAAAAGTAGTTATTTAACATGAGGCACAATCCAAATGACATTTTGAATCTTTTTTTCTACAGTCCGAAAAATCAATTTTCTGATGAAAAACGATGACCCGCGACCTGTCGATTTTTCTCAAGATGGTCAGAAATGGTAATTTTTTAATGTTTAATTGTTTGTCTGTAAATGACTATTGTATGTGAATTATCACTTTTGGAACTAAAATAAGTGTGTTAAGAGTCATTTTAATGCCTGAAATTGGTCAAAATAGAAGCTTCTGAGTAGGAGAAAAAGTCTGTAAAAATGGCAATTTTGGTCACATTGAGGCTTTAAAAAGTAGTTATTCAACATGAGGCACAATCCAAATGACATTTTGAATCTTTTTTTCTACAGTCCGAAAAATCAATTTTCTGATGAAAAACGATGACCTGTGACCTCAGAAATGGTAATTTTTTAATGTTTATTTTTTTAAAGCAAATGACTAGTGCATGTGAATTATCACTTTTGGAACTAAAATAAGTGTGTTTAGAGTCATTTTAATGCCTGAAATTGGTCAAAATAGAAGCTTCTGAGTAGGAGAAAAAGTCTGTAAAAATGGCAATTTTGGTCACATTGAGGCTTTAAAAAGTAGTTATTCAACATGAGGCACAATCCAAATTACATTTTGAATCATTTTTTCTACAGTCCAAAAAATCAATTTTCTGATGCAAAACGATGACACGCGACCTGTCGATTTTTCTCAAGATGGTCAGAAATGGTAATTTTTTAATGTTTAATTTTTTGCCTGTAAATGACTATTGCATGTGAATTGTCACTTTTGGAACTAAAATAGGTGTGTTTAGAGTCATTTTAATGCCTGAAATTGGTGGAAATATAAGCTTCTGTGTAGGAGAAAAAGTCTGTAAAAATGGCAATTTTGGTCACATTGAGGCTTTAAAAATTAGTTATTCAACATTAGGCACAATCCAAATGACATTTTGAAGCATTTTTTCTACAGTCCAATAAATCAATTTTCTGATGAAAAACGATGACCCGTGACCTGTCGATTTTTCTCAAGATGGTCAGAAATGGTAATTTTGTAATGTTTATATTTTTGAAAGTAAATGACTATTGTATGTGAATTATCACTTTTGGAACTAAAATGAGTGTGTTTAGAGTCATTTTAATGCCTGAAATTGGTCGAAATAGAAGCTTCTGAGTAGGAGAAAAAGTCTGTAAAAATGGCAATTTTGGTCACATTGAGGCTTTAAAAAGTAGTTATTCAACATGAGGCACAATCCAAATGACATTTTGAATCTTTTTTTCTACAGTCCGAAAAATCAATTTTCTTTTGAAAAACAATGACCTGTGACCTCAGAAATGGTAATTTTTTAATGTTTATTTTTTTAAAGCAAATGACTATTGCATGTGAATTATCACTTTTGGAACTAAAATAAGTGTGTTTAGAGTCATTTTAATGCCTGAAATTGGTCGAAAAAGAAGCTTCTGAGTAGGAGAAAAAGTCTGTAAAAATGGCAATTTTGATCACATTGAGGCTTTAAAAAGTAGTTATTCAACATGAGGCACAATCCAAATGACATTTTGTATCTTTTTTTCTACAGTCCGAAAAATCAATTTTCTGATGAAAAACGATGACCCGCGACCTGTCGATTTTTCTCAAGATGGTCAGAAATGGTAATTTTGTAATGTTTATTTTTTTTTAAGTAAATGACTATTGTATGTGAATTATCACTTTTGGAACTAAAATTAGTGTGTTTAGAGTCATTTTAATGCCTGAAATTGGTCGAAATAGAAGCTTCTGTGTAGGAGAAAAAGTCTATAAAAATGGCAATTTTGGTCACATTGAGGCTTTAAAAAGTAGTTATTCAACATGAGGCACAATCCAAATGACATTTTGAATCATTTTTTCTACAGTCCAAAAAATCAATTTTCTGATGCAAAACGATGACCCGCGACCTGTCGATTTTTCTCAAGATGGTCAGAAATGGTCGTTTTTTAATGTTCAAGTTTTTGACTTTAAATGACTATTGCATGTGAATTATCACTTTTGGAACTAACATAAGTGTGTTTAGAGTCATTTTAATGCCTGATATTGATGGAAATAGAAGCTTCTGTGTAGGAGAAAAAGTCTGTAAAAATGGCAATTTTGGTCACATTGAGGCTTTAAAAAGTAGTTATTCAACATGAGACACAATCCAAATGACATTTTGAATCTTTTTTTCTACACTCCAAAAAATCAATGAAAAACGATGACCCGCGACCTGTCGATTTTTCTCAAGATGGTCAGAAATGGTAATTTTTTAATGTTTAATTTTTTGACTGTAAATGACTATTGTATGTGAATTATCACTTTTGGAACTAAAATAAGTGTGTTTAGAGTCATTTTAATGCCTGAAATTGGTCGAATTAGAAGCTTCTGTGTAGGAGAAAAAGTCTGTAAAAATGGCAATTTTGGTCACATTGAGGCTTTAAAAAGTAGTTATTCAACATGAGGCACAATCCAAATGACATTTTGAATCATTTTTTCTACAGTCCGAAAAATCAATTTTCTGATGAAAAACGATGACCCGCGACCTGTCGATTTTTCTCAAGATGGTCAGAAATGGTAATTTTGTAATGTTTATTTTTTTTAAAGTAAATGACTATTTCATGTGAATTATCACTTTTGGAACTAAAAATAGTGTGTTTAGAGTCATTTTATTGCCTGAAATTGGTTGAAATAGAAGGTTCTGAGTAGGAGAAAAAGTCTGTGAAAATGGCAATTTTGGTCACATTGAGGCTTTAAAAAGTAGTTATTCAACATGAGGCACAATCCAAATGACATTTTGAATCATTTTTTCTACAGTCCAAAAAATCAATTTTCTGATGCAAAACGATGACCCGCGACCTGTCGATTTTTCTCAAGATGGTCAGAAATGGTAATTTTTTAATGTTTAATTTTTTGACTGTAAATGACTATCGCATGTGAATTATCACTTTTGGAACTAAAATAAGTGTGTTTAGAGTCATTTTAATGCCTGAAATTGGTCGAAATAGAAGCTTCTAGTAGGAGAAAAAGTCTGTAAAAATGGCAATTTTGGTCACATTGAGGTTTTAAAAAGTAGTTATTCAACATGAGGCACAATCCAAATGACGTTTTGAATCAATTTTTTCTAAAGTCCAAAAAATCCATTTTCTGATGAAAAACGATGACCCGCGACCTGTCGAAATTTCTCCAGATGGTCAGAAATGGTAATTTTTTAATGTTTTATTTTTTGACTGTAAATGACTATTGCATATGAATTATCACTTTTGGAACTAAAATAAGTGTGTTTAGAGTCATTTTAATGCCTGAAATTGGTCGAAATAGAAGTTTCTGAGTAGGAGAAAAAGTGTGTAAAAATGGCAATTTTGGTCACATTGAGGCTTTAAAAAGTAGTTATTTAACATGAGGCACAATCCAAATGACATTTTGAATCTTTTTTTCTACAGTCCGAAAAATCAATTTTCTGATGAAAAACGATGACCCGCGACCTGTCGATTTTTCTCAAGATGGTCAGAAATGGTAATTTTGTAATGTTTATTTTTTTTAAAGTAAATGACTATTTCATGTGAATTATCACTTTTGGAACTAAAAATAGTGTGTTTAGAGTCATTTTATTGCCTGAAATTGGTTGAAATAGAAGGTTCTGAGTAGGAGAAAAAGTCTGTGAAAATGGCAATTTTGGTCACATTGAGGCTTTAAAAAGTAGTTATTCAACATGAGGCACAATCCAAATGACATTTTGAATCATTTTTTCTACAGTCCAAAAAATCAATTTTCTGATGCAAAACGATGACCCGCGACCTGTCGATTTTTCTCAAGATGGTCAGAAATAGTAATTTTTTAATGTTTAATTTTTTGACTGTAAATGACTATTGCATTTGAATTATCACTTTTGGAACTAAAATAAGTTTGTTTAGAGTCATTTTAATGCCTGAAATTGGTGGAAATAGAAGCTTCTGTGTAGGAGAAAAAGACTGTAAAAATGGCAATTTTGGTCACATTGAGGCTTTAAAAATTAGTTATTCAACATTAGGCACAATCCAAATGACATTTTGAATCATTTTTTCTACAGTCCGAAAAATCAATTTTCTGATGAAAAACGATGACCCGCGACCTGTCGATTTTTCTCAAGATGGTCAGAAATGGTAATTTTTTAATGTTTAATTTTTTTACTTTAAATGACTATTGCATGTGAATTATCACTTTTGGAACTAAAATAAGTGTGTTTAGAGTCATTTTAATGCTTGATATTGGTGGAAATAGAAGCTTCTGTGTAGGAGAAAAAGTATGTAAAAATGGCAATTTTGGTCACATTGAGGCTTTAAAAAGTAGTTATTCAACATGAGACACAATCCAAATGACAGTTTGAATCTTTTTTTCTAGACTCCAAAAAATCAATGAAAAACGATGACCCGCGACCTGTCGATTTTTCTCAAGATGGTCAGAAATGGTAATTTTTTAATGTTTAATTTTTTGTCTGTAAATGACTATTGTATGTGAATTATCACTTTTGGAACTAACATAAGTGTGTTAAGAGTCATTTTAATGCCTGAAATTGGTCGAAATAGAAGCTTCTGAGTAGGAGAAAAAGTCTGTAAAAATGGCAATTTTGGTCACATTGAGGCTTTAAAAAGTAGTTATTCAACTTGATGCACAATCCAAATGACATTTTGAATCTTTTTTTCTACAGTCCGAAAAATCAATTTTCTGATGAAAAACGATGACCCGCGACCTGTCGATTTTTCTCAAGATGGTCAGAAATGGTAATTTTTTAATGTTTAATTTTTTGACTGTAAATGACTATTGCATGTGAATTATCACTTTTGGAACTAAAATAAGTGTGTTTAGAGTCATTTTAATGCCTGAAATTGGTGGAAATAGAAGCTTCTGTGTAGGAGAAAAAGTCTGTAAAAATGGCAATTTTGGTCACATTGAGGCTTTAAAAAGTAGTTATTCAACATGAGGCACAATCCAAATGACATTTTGAATCATTTTTTCTACAGTCCAAAAAATCAATTTTCTGATGCAAAACGATGACCGGCGACCTGTCGATTTTTCTCAAGATGGTCAGAAATGGTAATTTTTTAATGTTTAATTTTTTGACTGTAAATGACTATTGTATGTGAATTATCACTTTTGGAACTAAAATAAGTGTGTTTAGAGTCATTTTAATGCCTGAAATTGGTGGAAATAGAAGCTTCTGTGTAGGAGAAAAAGTCTGTAAAAATGGCAATTTTTTTCACATTGAGGCTTTAAAAAGTAGTTATTCAACATGAGGCACAATCCAAATGACATTTTGAATCATTTTTTCTACAGTCCGAAAAATCAATTTTCTGATGAAAAACGATGACCCGCGACCTGTCGATTTTTCTCAAGATGGTCAGAAATGGTAATTTTTTAATGTTTAATTTATTGACTGTAAATGACTATTGCATGTGAATTATCACTTTTGGAACTAAAATAAGTGTGTTTAGAGTCATTTTAATGCCTGAAATTGGTGGAAATAGAAGCTTCTGTGTAGGAGAAAAAGTCTGTAAAAATGGCAATTTTGGTCACATTGAGGCTTTAAAAAGTAGTTATTCAACATGAGGCACAATCCAAATGACATTTTGAATCATTTTTTCTACAGTCCAAAAAATCAATTTTCTGATGCAAAACGATGACCGGCGACCTGTCGATTTTTCTCAAGATGGTCAGAAATGGTAATTTTTTAATGTTTAATTTTTTGACTGTAAATGACTATTGTATGTGAATTATCACTTTTGGAACTAAAATAAGTGTGTTTAGAGTCATTTTAATGCCTGAAATTGGTCGAAATGGAAGCTTCTGAGTAGGAGAAAAAGTCTGTAAAAATGGCAATTCTGGTCACATTGAGGCTTTAAAAAGTAGTTATTCAACATGAGGCTCAATCCAAATGACATTTTGAATCTTTTTTTCTACACTCCAAAAAATCAAATTTCTGATGAAAAACGATGACCCTCGACTTGTCGATTTTTCTCAAGATGGTCAGAAATGGTAATTTTGTAATGTTTAATTTTTTGACTGTAAATGACTATTGTATGTGAATTATCACTTTTGGAACTAAAATAAGTGTGTTTAGAGTCATTTTAATGCCTGAAATTGGTCGACATAGAAGCTTCTGAGTAGGAGAAAAAGTCTGTAAAAATGGCAATTTTGGTCACATTGAGGCTTTAAAAATTAGTTATTCAACATTAGGCACAATCCAAATGACATTTTGAATCATTTTTTCTACAGTCCAAAAAATCAATTTTCTGATGCAAAACGATGACACGCGACCTGTCGATTTTTCTCAAGATGGTCAGAAATGGTAATTTTTTAATGTTTAATTTTTTGACTGTAAATGACTATTGCATGTGAATTATCACTTTTGGAACTAAAATAAGTGTGTTTAGAGTCATTTTAATGCCTGATATTCGTGGAAATAGAAGCTTCTGTGTAGGAGAAAAAGTCTGTAAAAATGGCAATTTTGGTCACATTGAGGCTTTAAAAAGTAGTTATTCAACATGAGACACAATCCAAATGACATTTTGAATCTTTTTTTCTACACTCCAAAAAATCAATGAAAAACGATGACCCGCGACCTGTCGATTTTTCTCAAGATGGTCAGAAATGGTAATTTTTTAATGTTTAATTTTTTGTCTGTAAATGACTATTGTATGTGAATTATCACTTTTGGAACTAAAATAAGTGTTTTAAGAGTCATTTTAATGCCTGAAATTGGTCGAAATAGAAGCTTCTGTGTAGGAGAAAAAGTCTGTAAAAATGGCAATTTTGGTCACATTGAGGCTTTAAAAAGTAGTTATTCAACATGAGGCTCAATCCAAATGACATTTTGAATCTTTTTTTCTACACTCCAAAAAATCAAATTTCTGATGAAAAACAATGACCCTCGACTTGTCAATTTTTCTCAAGATGGTCAGAAATGGTAATTTTTTAATGTTTAATTTTTTGACTGTAAATGACTATTGCATGTGAATTATCACTTTTGGAACTAAAATAAGTGTGTTTAGAGTCATTTTAATGCCTGAAATTGGTCGAAATAGAAGCTTCTGAGTAGGAGAAAAAGTCTGTAAAAATGGCAATTTTGGTCACATTGAGGCTTTAAAAATTAGTTATTCAACATTAGGCACAATCCAAAAGACATTTTGAATCATTTTTTCTACAGTCCAAAAAATCAATTTTCTGATGCAAAACGATGACACGCGACCTGTCGATTTTTCTCAAGATGGTCAGAAATGGTAATTTTGTAATGTTTATATTTTTGAAAGTAAATGACTATTGTATGTGAATTATCACTTTTGGAACTAAAATGAGTGTGTTTAGAGTCATTTTAATGCCTGAAATTGACCGAAATAGAAGCTTCTGAGTAGGAGAAAAAGTCTGTAAAAATGGCAATTTTGGTCACATTGAGGCTTTAAAAAGTAGTTATTCAACATGATGCACAATCCAAATGACATTTTGAATCTTTTTTTCTACAGTCCGAAAAATCAATTTTCTGATGAAAAACGATGACCCGCGACCTGTCGATTTTTCTCAAGATGGTCAGAAATGGTAATTTTTTAATGTTTAATTTTTTGACTGTAAATGACTATTGCATGTGAATTATCACTTTTGGAACTAAAATAAGTGTGTTTAGAGTCATTTTAATGCCTGAAATTGGTGGAAATAGAAGCTTCTGTGTAGGAGAAAAAGTCTGTAAAAATGGCAATTTTGGTCACATTGAGGCTTTAAAAAGTAGTTATTCAACATGAGGCACAATCCAAATGACATTTTGAATCATTTTTTCTACAGTCCAAAAAATCAATTTTATGATGCAAAACAATGACCCGCGACCTGTCGATTTTTCTCAAGATGGTCAGAAATGGTAGTTTTTTAATGTTTAAGTTTTTGACTTTAAATGACTATTGCATGTGAATTATCACTTTTGGAACTAACATAAGTGTGTTTAGAGTCATTTTAATGCCTGAAATTGGTCGAAATAGAAGCTTCTGAGTAGGAGAAAAAGTCTGTAAAAATGGCAATTTTGGTCACATTGAGGCTTTAAAAAGTAGTTATTCAACATGATGCACAATCCAAATGACATTTTGAATCTTTTTTTCTACAGTCCGAAAAATCAATTTTCTGATGAAAAACGATGACCCGCGACCTGTCGATTTTTCTCAAGATAGTCAGAAATGGTAATTTTTTAATGTTTACTTTTTTTTAAAGAAAATGACTATTGCATGTGAATTATCACTTTTGGAACTAAAATAAGTGTGTTTAGAGTCATTTTAATGCCTGAAATTGGTCGAAATAGAAGCTTCTGAGTAGGAGAAAAAGTCTGTAAAAATGGCAATTTTGGTCACATTGAGGCTTTAAAAAGTAGTTATTCAACATGATGCACAATCCAAATGACATTTTGAATCTTTTTTTCTACAGTCCGAAAAATCAATTTTCTGATGAAAAACGATGACCCGCGACCTGTCGATTTTTCTCAAGATGGTCAGAAATGGTAATTTTTTAATGTTTAATTTTTTGACTGTAAATGACTATTGCATGTGAATTATCACTTTTGGAACTAAAATAAGTGTGTTTAGAGTCATTTTAATGCCTGAAATTGGTCGAAATGGAAGCTTCTGAGTAGGAGAAAAAGTCTGTAAAAATGGCAATTTTGGTCGCTTTGCGGCTTTAAAAAGTAGTTATTTAACATGAGGCACAATCCAAATGACATTTTGAATCTTTTTTTCTACAGTCCGAAAAATCAATTTTCTGATGAAAAACGATGACCCGCGACCTGTCGATTTTTCTCAAGATGGTCAGAAAGGGTAATTTTTTAATGTTTAATTTTTTGTCTGTAAATGACTATTGTATGTGAATTATCACTTTTGGAACTAAAATAAGTGTGTTTAGAGTCATTTTAATGCCTGAAATTGGTCGAAATGGAAGCTTCTGAGTAGGAGAAAAAGTCTGTAAAAATGGCAATTTTCGTCACATTGAGGCTTTAAAAAGTAGTTATTCAACATGAGGCTCAATCCAAATGACATTTTGAATCTTTTTTTCTACAGTCCGAAAAATCAATTTTCTGATGAAAAACGATGACCTGTGACCTCAGAAATGGTAATTTTTTAATGTTTATTTTTTTAAAGCAAATGACTAGTGCATGTGAATTATCACTTTTGGAACTAAAATAAGTGTGTTTAGAGTCATTTTAATGCCTGAAATTGGTCGAAATAGAAGCTTCTGAGTAGGAGAAAAAGTCTGTAAAAATGGCAATTTTGGTCACATTGAGGCTTTAAAAAGTAGTTATTCAACATGAGGCACAATCCAAATGACATTTTGAATCTTTTTTTCTACAGTCCGAAAAATCAATTTTCTGATGAAAAACGATGACCCGCGACCTGTCGATTTTTCTCAAGATGGTCAGAAATGGTAATTTTTTAATGTTTAATTTTTTGACTTTAAATGACTATTGCATGTGAATTATCACTTTTGGAACTAAAATAAGTGTGTTTAGAGTCATTTTAATGCCTGATATTGGTGGAAATAGAAGCTTCTGTGTAGGAGAAAAAGTCTGTAAAAATGGTAATTTTGGTCACATTGAGGCTTTAAAAAGTAGTTATTCAACATGAGACACAATCCAAATGACATTTTGAATCTTTTTTTCTACACTCCAAAAAATCAATGAAAAACGATGACCCGCGACCTGTCGATTTTTCTCAAGATGGTCAGAAATGGTAATTTTTTAATGTTTAATTTTTTGTCTGTAAATGACTATTGTATGTGAATTATCACTTTTGGAACTAAAATAAGTGTGTTAAGAGTCATTTTAATGCCTGAAATTGGTCGAAATAGAAGCTTCTGAGTAGGAGAAAAAGTCTGTAAAAATGGCAATTTTGGTCACATTGAGGCTTTAAAAAGTAGTTATTCAACATGAGGCACAATCCAAATTACATTTTGAATCATTTTTTCTACAGTCCAAAAAATCAATTTTCTGATGCAAAACGATGACACGCGACCTGTCGATTTTTCTCAAGATGGTCAGAAATGGTAGTTTTTTAATGTTTAAGTTTTTGACTTTAAATGACTATTGCATGTGAATTATCACTTTTGGAACTAACATAAGTGTGTTTAGAGTCATTTTAATGCCTGAAATTGGTCGAAATAGAAGCTTCTGAGTAGGAGAAAAAGTCTGTAAAAATGGCAATTTTGGTCACATTGAGGCTTTAAAAAGTAGTTATTCAACATGATGCACAATCCAAATGACATTTTGAATCTTTTTTTCTACAGTCCGAAAAATCAATTTTCTGATGAAAAACGATGACCCGCGACCTGTCGATTTTTCTCAAGATAGTCAGAAATGGTAATTTTTTAATGTTTACTTTTTTTAAAGAAAATGACTATTGCATGTGAATTATCACTTTTGGAACTAAAATAAGTGTGTTTAGAGTCATTTTAATGCCTGAAATTGGTCGAAATAGAAGCTTCTGAGTAGGAGAAAAAGTCTGTAAAAATGGCAATTTTGGTCACATTGAGGCTTTAAAAAGTAGTTATTCAACATGATGCACAATCCAAATGACATTTTGAATCTTTTTTTCTACAGTCCGAAAAATCAATTTTCTGATGAAAAACGATGACCCGCGACCTGTCGATTTTTCTCAAGATGGTCAGAAATGGTAATTTTTTAATGTTTAATTTTTTGACTGTAAATGACTATTGCATGTGAATTATCACTTTTGGAACTAAAATAAGTGTGTTTAGAGTCATTTTAATGCCTGAAATTGGTCGAAATGGAAGCTTCTGAGTAGGAGAAAAAGTCTGTAAAAATGGCAATTTTGGTCGCTTTGCGGCTTTAAAAAGTAGTTATTTAACATGAGGCACAATCCAAATGACATTTTGAATCTTTTTTTCTACAGTCCGAAAAATCAATTTTCTGATGAAAAACGATGACCCGCGACCTGTCGATTTTTCTCAAGATGGTCAGAAATGGTAATTTTTTAATGTTTAATTTTTTGTCTGTAAATGACTATTGTATGTGAATTATCACTTTTGGAACTAAAATAAGTGTGTTAAGAGTCATTTTAATGCCTGAAATTGGTCAAAATAGAAGCTTCTGAGTAGGAGAAAAAGTCTGTAAAAATGGCAATTTTGGTCACATTGAGGCTTTAAAAAGTAGTTATTCAACATGAGGCACAATCCAAATGACATTTTGAATCTTTTTTTCTACAGTCCGAAAAATCAATTTTTTGATGAAAAACGATGACCTGTGACCTCAGAAATGGTAATTTTTTAATGTTTATTTTTTTAAAGCAAATGACTAGTGCATGTGAATTATCACTTTTGGAACTAAAATAAGTGTGTTTAGAGTCATTTTAATGCCTGAAATTGGTCGAAATAGAAGCTTCTGAGTAGGAGAAAAAGTCTGTAAAAATGGCAATTTTGGTCACATTGAGGCTTTAAAAAGTAGTTATTCAACATGAGGCACAATCCAAATGACATTTTGAATCTTTTTTTCTACAGTCCGAAAAATCAATTTTCTGATGAAAAACGATGACCCGCGACCTGTCGATTTTTCTCAAGATGGTCAGAAATGGTAATTTTTTAATGTTTAATTTTTTGACTTTAAATGACTATTGCATGTGAATTATCACTTTTGGAACTAAAATAAGTGTGTTTAGAGTCATTTTAATGCCTGATATTGGTGGAAATAGAAGCTTCTGTGTAGGAGAAAAAGTCTGTAAAAATGGTAATTTTGGTCACATTGAGGCTTTAAAAAGTAGTTATTCAACATGAGACACAATCCAAATGACATTTTGAATCTTTTTTTCTACACTCCAAAAAATCAATGAAAAACGATGACCCGCGACCTGTCGATTTTTCTCAAGATGGTCAGAAATGGTAATTTTTTAATGTTTAATTTTTTGTCTGTAAATGACTATTGTATGTGAATTATCACTTTTGGAACTAAAATAAGTGTGTTAAGAGTCATTTTAATGCCTGAAATTGGTCGAAATAGAAGCTTCTGAGTAGGAGAAAAAGTCTGTAAAAATGGCAATTTTGGTCACATTGAGGCTTTAAAAAGTAGTTATTCAACATGAGGCACAATCCAAATTACATTTTGAATCATTTTTTCTACAGTCCAAAAAATCAATTTTCTGATGCAAAACGATGACACGCGACCTGTCGATTTTTCTCAAGATGGTCAGAAATGGTAGTTTTTTAATGTTTAAGTTTTTGACTTTAAATGACTATTGCATGTGAATTATCACTTTTGGAACTAACATAAGTGTGTTTAGAGTCATTTTAATGCCTGAAATTGGTCGAAATAGAAGCTTCTGAGTAGGAGAAAAAGTCTGTAAAAATGGCAATTTTGGTCACATTGAGGCTTTAAAAAGTAGTTATTCAACATGATGCACAATCCAAATGACATTTTGAATCTTTTTTTCTACAGTCCGAAAAATCAATTTTCTGATGAAAAACGATGACCCGCGACCTGTCGATTTTTCTCAAGATAGTCAGAAATGGTAATTTTTTAATGTTTACTTTTTTTAAAGAAAATGACTATTGCATGTGAATTATCACTTTTGGAACTAAAATAAGTGTGTTTAGAGTCATTTTAATGCCTGAAATTGGTCGAAATAGAAGCTTCTGAGTAGGAGAAAAAGTCTGTAAAAATGGCAATTTTGGTCACATTGAGGCTTTAAAAAGTAGTTATTCAACATGATGCACAATCCAAATGACATTTTGAATCTTTTTTTCTACAGTCCGAAAAATCAATTTTCTGATGAAAAACGATGACCCGCGACCTGTCGATTTTTCTCAAGATGGTCAGAAATGGTAATTTTTTAATGTTTAATTTTTTGACTGTAAATGACTATTGCATGTGAATTATCACTTTTGGAACTAAAATAAGTGTGTTTAGAGTCATTTTAATGCCTGAAATTGGTCGAAATGGAAGCTTCTGAGTAGGAGAAAAAGTCTGTAAAAATGGCAATTTTGGTCGCTTTGCGGCTTTAAAAAGTAGTTATTTAACATGAGGCACAATCCAAATGACATTTTGAATCTTTTTTTCTACAGTCCGAAAAATCAATTTTCTGATGAAAAACGATGACCCGCGACCTGTCGATTTTTCTCAAGATGGTCAGAAATGGTAATTTTTTAATGTTTAATTTTTTGTCTGTAAATGACTATTGTATGTGAATTATCACTTTTGGAACTAAAATAAGTGTGTTAAGAGTCATTTTAATGCCTGAAATTGGTCAAAATAGAAGCTTCTGAGTAGGAGAAAAAGTCTGTAAAAATGGCAATTTTGGTCACATTGAGGCTTTAAAAAGTAGTTATTCAACATGAGGCACAATCCAAATGACATTTTGAATCTTTTTTTCTACAGTCCGAAAAATCAATTTTCTGATGAAAAACGATGACCTGTGACCTCAGAAATGGTAATTTTTTAATGTTTATTTTTTTAAAGCAAATGACTAGTGCATGTGAATTATCACTTTTGGAACTAAAATAAGTGTGTTTAGAGTCATTTTAATGCCTGAAATTGGTCGAAATAGAAGCTTCTGAGTAGGAGAAAAAGTCTGTAAAAATGGCAATTTTGGTCACATTGAGGCTTTAAAAAGTAGTTATTCAACATGAGGCACAATCCAAATGACATTTTGAATCTTTTTTTCTACAGTCCGAAAAATCAATTTTCTGATGAAAAACGATGACCCGCGACCTGTCGATTTTTCTCAAGATGGTCAGAAATGGTAATTTTTTAATGTTTAATTTTTTGACTTTAAATGACTATTGCATGTGAATTATCACTTTTGGAACTAAAATAAGTGTGTTTAGAGTCATTTTAATGCCTGATATTGGTGGAAATAGAAGCTTCTGTGTAGGAGAAAAAGTCTGTAAAAATGGTAATTTTGGTCACATTGAGGCTTTAAAAAGTAGTTATTCAACATGAGACACAATCCAAATGACATTTTGAATCTTTTTTTCTACACTCCAAAAAATCAATGAAAAACGATGACCCGCGACCTGTCGATTTTTCTCAAGATGGTCAGAAATGGTAATTTTTTAATGTTTAATTTTTTGTCTGTAAATGACTATTGTATGTGAATTATCACTTTTGGAACTAAAATAAGTGTGTTAAGAGTCATTTTAATGCCTGAAATTGGTCGAAATAGAAGCTTCTGAGTAGGAGAAAAAGTCTGTAAAAATGGCAATTTTGGTCACATTGAGGCTTTAAAAAGTAGTTATTCAACATGAGGCACAATCCAAATTACATTTTGAATCATTTTTTCTACAGTCCAAAAAATCAATTTTCTGATGCAAAACGATGACACGCGACCTGTCGATTTTTCTCAAGATGGTCAGAAATGGTAGTTTTTTAATGTTTAAGTTTTTGACTTTAAATGACTATTGCATGTGAATTATCACTTTTGGAACTAACATAAGTGTGTTTAGAGTCATTTTAATGCCTGAAATTGGTCGAAATAGAAGCTTCTGAGTAGGAGAAAAAGTCTGTAAAAATGGCAATTTTGGTCACATTGAGGCTTTAAAAAGTAGTTATTCAACATGATGCACAATCCAAATGACATTTTGAATCTTTTTTTCTACAGTCCGAAAAATCAATTTTCTGATGAAAAACGATGACCCGCGACCTGTCGATTTTTCTCAAGATAGTCAGAAATGGTAATTTTTTAATGTTTACTTTTTTTAAAGAAAATGACTATTGCATGTGAATTATCACTTTTGGAACTAAAATAAGTGTGTTTAGAGTCATTTTAATGCCTGAAATTGGTCGAAATGGAAGCTTCTGAGTAGGAGAAAAAGTCTGTAAAAATGGCAATTTTGGTCGCTTTGCGGCTTTAAAAAGTAGTTATTTAACATGAGGCACAATCCAAATGACATTTTGAATCTTTTTTTCTACAGTCCGAAAAATCAATTTTCTGATGAAAAACGATGACCCGCGACCTGTCGATTTTTCTCAAGATGGTCAGAAATGGTAATTTTTTAATGTTTAATTGTTTGTCTGTAAATGACTATTGTATGTGAATTATCACTTTTGGAACTAAAATAAGTGTGTTAAGAGTCATTTTAATGCCTGAAATTGGTCAAAATAGAAGCTTCTGAGTAGGAGAAAAAGTCTGTAAAAATGGCAATTTTGGTCACATTGAGGCTTTAAAAAGTAGTTATTCAACATGAGGCACAATCCAAATGACATTTTGAATCTTTTTTTCTACAGTCCGAAAAATCAATTTTCTGATGAAAAACGATGACCTGTGACCTCAGAAATGGTAATTTTTTAATGTTTATTTTTTTAAAGCAAATGACTAGTGCATGTGAATTATCACTTTTGGAACTAAAATAAGTGTGTTTAGAGTCATTTTAATGCCTGAAATTGGTCAAAATAGAAGCTTCTGAGTAGGAGAAAAAGTCTGTAAAAATGGCAATTTTGGTCACATTGAGGCTTTAAAAAGTAGTTATTCAACATGAGGCACAATCCAAATTACATTTTGAATCATTTTTTCTACAGTCCAAAAAATCAATTTTCTGATGCAAAACGATGACACGCGACCTGTCGATTTTTCTCAAGATGGTCAGAAATGGTAATTTTTTAATGTTTAATTTTTTGCCTGTAAATGACTATTGCATGTGAATTGTCACTTTTGGAACTAAAATAGGTGTGTTTAGAGTCATTTTAATGCCTGAAATTGGTGGAAATATAAGCTTCTGTGTAGGAGAAAAAGTCTGTAAAAATGGCAATTTTGGTCACATTGAGGCTTTAAAAATTAGTTATTCAACATTAGGCACAATCCAAATGACATTTTGAAGCATTTTTTCTACAGTCCAATAAATCAATTTTCTGATGAAAAACGATGACCCGTGACCTGTCGATTTTTCTCAAGATGGTCAGAAATGGTAATTTTGTAATGTTTATATTTTTGAAAGTAAATGACTATTGTATGTGAATTATCACTTTTGGAACTAAAATGAGTGTGTTTAGAGTCATTTTAATGCCTGAAATTGGTCGAAATAGAAGCTTCTGAGTAGGAGAAAAAGTCTGTAAAAATGGCAATTTTGGTCACATTGAGGCTTTAAAAAGTAGTTATTCAACATGAGGCACAATCCAAATGACATTTTGAATCTTTTTTTCTACAGTCCGAAAAATCAATTTTCTTTTGAAAAACAATGACCTGTGACCTCAGAAATGGTAATTTTTTTATGTTTATTTTTTTAAAGCAAATGACTATTGCATGTGAATTATCACTTTTGGAACTAAAATAAGTGTGTTTAGAGTCATTTTAATGCCTGAAATTGGTCGAAAAAGAAGCTTCTGAGTAGGAGAAAAAGTCTGTAAAAATGGCAATTTTGATCACATTGAGGCTTTAAAAAGTAGTTATTCAACATGAGGCACAATCCAAATGACATTTTGTATCTTTTTTTCTACAGTCCGAAAAATCAATTTTCTGATGAAAAACGATGACCCGCGACCTGTCGATTTTTCTCAAGATGGTCAGAAATGGTAATTTTGTAATGTTTATTTTTTTTTAAGTAAATGACTATTGTATGTGAATTATCACTTTTGGAACTAAAATTAGTGTGTTTAGAGTCATTTTAATGCCTGAAATTGGTCGAAATAGAAGCTTCTGTGTAGGAGAAAAAGTCTATAAAAATGGCAATTTTGGTCACATTGAGGCTTTAAAAAGTAGTTATTCAACATGAGGCACAATCCAAATGACATTTTGAATCATTTTTTCTACAGTCCAAAAAATCAATTTTCTGATGCAAAACGATGACCCGCGACCTGTCGATTTTTCTCAAGATGGTCAGAAATGGTCGTTTTTTAATGTTCAAGTTTTTGACTTTAAATGACTATTGCATGTGAATTATCACTTTTGGAACTAACATAAGTGTGTTTAGAGTCATTTTAATGCCTGATATTGATGGAAATAGAAGCTTCTGTGTAGGAGAAAAAGTCTGTAAAAATGGCAATTTTGGTCACATTGAGGCTTTAAAAAGTAGTTATTCAACATGAGACACAATCCAAATGACATTTTGAATCTTTTTTTCTACACTCCAAAAAATCAATGAAAAACGATGACCCGCGACCTGTCGATTTTTCTCAAGATGGTCAGAAATGGTAATTTTTTAATGTTTAATTTTTTGACTGTAAATGACTATTGTATGTGAATTATCACTTTTGGAACTAAAATAAGTGTGTTTAGAGTCATTTTAATGCCTGAAATTGGTCGAATTAGAAGCTTCTGTGTAGGAGAAAAAGTCTGTAAAAATGGCAATTTTGGTCACATTGAGGCTTTAAAAAGTAGTTATTCAACATGAGGCACAATCCAAATGACATTTTGAATCATTTTTTCTACAGTCCGAAAAATCAATTTTCTGATGAAAAACGATGACCCGCGACCTGTCGATTTTTCTCAAGATGGTCAGAAATGGTAATTTTGTAATGTTTATTTTTTTTAAAGTAAATGACTATTTCATGTGAATTATCACTTTTGGAACTAAAAATAGTGTGTTTAGAGTCATTTTATTGCCTGAAATTGGTTGAAATAGAAGGTTCTGAGTAGGAGAAAAAGTCTGTGAAAATGGCAATTTTGGTCACATTGAGGCTTTAAAAAGTAGTTATTCAACATGAGGCACAATCCAAATGACATTTTGAATCATTTTTTCTACAGTCCAAAAAATCAATTTTCTGATGCAAAACGATGACCCGCGACCTGTCGATTTTTCTCAAGATGGTCAGAAATGGTAATTTTTTAATGTTTAATTTTTTGACTGTAAATGACTATTGCATTTGAATTATCACTTTTGGAACTAAAATAAGTTTGTTTAGAGTCATTTTAATGCCTGAAATTGGTGGAAATAGAAGCTTCTGTGTAGGAGAAAAAGTATGTAAAAATGGCAATTTTGGTCACATTGAGGCTTTAAAAAGTAGTTATTCAACATGAGACACAATCCAAATGACAGTTTGAATCTTTTTTTCTACACTCCAAAAAATCAATGAAAAAACGATGACCCGCGACCTGTCGATTTTTCTCAAGATGGTCAGAAATGGTAATTTTTTAATGTTTAATTTTTTGTCTGTAAATGACTATTGTATGTGAATTATCACTTTTGGAACTAACATAAGTGTGTTAAGAGTCATTTTAATGCCTGAAATTGGTCGAAATAGAAGCTTCTGAGTAGGAGAAAAAGTCTGTAAAAATGGCAATTTTGGTCACATTGAGGCTTTAAAAAGTAGTTATTCAACTTGATGCACAATCCAAATGACATTTTGAATCATTTTTTCTACAGTCCAAAAAATCAATTTTCTGATGCAAAACGATGACCCGCGACCTGTCAATTTTTCTCAAGATGGTCAGAAATGGTAATTTTTTAATGTTAAATTTTTTGACTGTAAATGACTAGTGCATGTGAATTATCACTTTTGGAACTAAAATAAGTGTGTTAAGAGTCATTTTAATGCCTGAAATTGGTGGAAATAGAAGCTTCTGTGTAGGAGAAAAAGTCTGTAAAAATGGCAATTTTGGTCACATTGAGGCTTTAAAAAGTAGTTATTCAACATGAGGCACAATCCAAATGACATTTTGAATCATTTTTTCTACAGTCCAAAAAATCAATTTTCTGATGCAAAACGATGACCGGCGACCTGTCGATTTTTCTCAAGATGGTCAGAAATGGTAATTTTTTAATGTTTAATTTTTTGACTGTAAATGACTATTGTATGTGAATTATCACTTTTGGAACTAAAATAAGTGTGTTTAGAGTCATTTTAATGCCTGAAATTGGTCGAAATGGAAGCTTCTGAGTAGGAGAAAAAGTCTGTAAAAATGGCAATTTTGGTCACATTGAGGCTTTAAAAAGTAGTTATTCAACATGAGGCTCAATCCAAATGACATTTTGAATCTTTTTTTCTACACTCCAAAAAATCAAATTTCTGATGAAAAACGATGACCCTCGACTTGTCGATTTTTCTCAAGATGGTCAGAAATGGTAATTTTGTAATGTTTAATTTTTTGACTGTAAATGACTATTGTATGTGAATTATCACTTTTGGAACTAAAATAAGTGTGTTTAGAGTCATTTTAATGCCTGAAATTGGTCGACATAGAAGCTTCTGAGTAGGAGAAAAAGTCTGTAAAAATGGCAATTTTGGTCACATTGAGGCTTTAAAAATTAGTTATTCAACATTAGGCACAATCCAAATGACATTTTGAATCATTTTTTCTACAGTCCAAAAAATCAATTTTCTGATGCAAAACGATGACACGCGACCTGTCGATTTTTCTCAAGATGGTCAGAAATGGTAATTTTTTAATGTTTAATTTTTTGACTGTAAATGACTATTGCATGTGAATTATCACTTTTGGAACTAAAATAAGTGTGTTTAGAGTCATTTTAATGCCTGATATTGGTGGAAATAGAAGCTTCTGTGTAGGAGAAAAAGTCTGTAAAAATGGCAATTTTGGTCACATTGAGGCTTTAAAAAGTAGTTATTCAACATTAGGCACAATCTAAAAGACATTTTGAATCATTTTTTCTACACTCCAAAAAATCAATGAAAAACGATGACCCGCGACCTGTCGATTTTTCTCAAGGTGGTCAGAAATGGTAATTTTTTAATGTTTAATTTTTTGACTGTAAATGACTATTGTATGTGAATTATCACTTTTGGAACTAAAATAAGTGTGTTTAGAGTCATTTTAATGCCTGAAATTGGTCGAATTAGAAGCTTCTGAGTAGGAGAAAAAGTCTGTAAAAATGGCAATTTTGGTCACATTGAGGCTTTAAAAAGTAGTTATTCAACATGAGGCACAATCCAAATGACATTTTGAATCATTTTTTCTACAGTCCAAAAAATCAATTTTCTGATGCAAAACGATGACCCGCGACCTGTCAATTTTTCTCAAGATGGTCAGAAATGGTAATTTTTTAATGTTAAATTTTTTGACTGTAAATGACTAGTGCATGTGAATTATCACTTTTGGAACTAAAATAAGTGTGTTAAGAGTCATTTTAATGCCTGAAATTGGTGGAAATAGAAGCTTCTGTGTAGGAGAAAAAGTCTGTAAAAATGGCAATTTTGGTCACATTGAGGCTTTAAAAAGTAGTTATTCAACATGAGACACAATCCAAATGACATTTTGAATCTTTTTTTCTACACTCCAAAAAATCAATGAAAAACGATGACCCGCGACCTGTCGATTTTTCTCAAGATGGTCAGAAATGGTAATTTTTTAATGTTTAATTTTTTGACTGTAAATGACTATTGTATGTGAATTATCACTTTTGGAACTAAAATAAGTGTGTTTAGAGTCATTTTAATGCCTGAAATTGGTCGAATTAGAAGCTTCTGAGTAGGAGAAAAAGTCTGTAAAAATGGCAATTTTGGTCACATTGAGGCTTTAAAAAGTAGTTATTCAACATGAGGCACAATCCAAATGACATTTTGAATCATTTTTTCTACAGTCCAAAAAATCAATTTTCTGATGCAAAACGATGACCCGCGACCTGTCAATTTTTCTCAAGATGGTCAGAAATGGTAATTTTTTAATGTTACATTTTTTGGCTGTAAATGACTAGTGCATGTGAATTATCACTTTTGGAACTAAAATAAGTGTGTTAAGAGTCATTTTAATGCCTGAAATTGGTGGAAATAGAAACTTCTGTGTAGGAGAAAAAGTCTGTAAAAATGGCAATTTTGGTCACATTGAGGCTTTAAAAAGTAGTTATTCAACATGAGGCACAATCCAAATGACATTTTGAATCATTTTTTCTACAGTCCAAAAAATCAATTTTCTGATGCAAAACGATGACACGCGACCTGTCGATTTTTCTCAAGATGGTCAGAAATGGTAATTTTTTAATGTTTAATTTTTTGACTGTAAATGACTATTGCATGTGAATTATCACTTTTGGAACTAAAATAGATGTGTTTAGAGTCATTTTAATGCCTGATATTGGTGGAAATAGAAGCTTCTGTGTAGGAGAAAAAGTCTGTAAAAATGGCAATTTTGGTCACATTGAGGCTTTAAAAAGTAGTTATTCAACATGAGACACAATCCAAATGACATTTTGAATCTTTTTTTCTACACTCCAAAAAATCAATGAAAAACGATGACCCGCGACCTGTCGATTTTTCTCAAGATGGTCAGAAATGGTAATTTTTTAATGTTTAATTTTTTGTCTGTAAATGACTATTGTCTGTGAATTATCACTTTTGGAACTAAAATAAGTGTGTTAAGAGTCATTTTAATGCCTGAAATTGGTCGAAATAGAAGCTTCTGTGTAGGAGAAAAAGTCTGTAAAAATGGCAATTTTGGTCACATTGAGGCTTTAAAAAGTAGTTATTCAACATGAGGCTCAATCCAAATGACATTTTGAATCTTTTTTTCTACACTCCAAAAAATCAAATTTCTGATGAAAAACGATGATCCTCGACTTGTCAATTTTTCTCAAGATGGTCAGAAATGGTAATTTTTTAATGTTTAATTTTTTGACTGTAAATGACTATTGCATGTGAATTATCACTTTTGGAACTAAAATAAGTGTGTTTAGAGTCATTTTAATGCCTGAAATTGGTCGAAATAGAAGCTTCTGAGTAGGAGAAAAAGTCTGTAAAAATGGCAATTTTGGTCACATTGAGGCTTTAAAAATTAGTTATTCAACATTAGGCACAATCCAAAAGACATTTTGAATCATTTTTTCTACAGTCCAAAAAATCAATTTTCTGATGCAAAACGATGACACGCGACCTGTCGATTTTTCTCAAGATGGTCAGAAATGGTAATTTTGTAATGTTTATATTTTTGAAAGTAAATGACTATTGTATGTGAATTATCACTTTTGGAACTAAAATGAGTGTGTTTAGAGTCATTTTAATGCCTGAAATTGACCGAAATAGAAGCTTCTGAGTAGGAGAAAAAGTCTGTAAAAATGGCAATTTTGGTCACATTGAGGCTTTAAAAAGTAGTTATTCAACATGATGCACAATCCAAATGACATTTTGAATCTTTTTTTCTACAGTCCGAAAAATCAATTTTCTGATTAAAAACGATGACCCGCGACCTGTCGATTTTTCTCAAGATGGTCAGAAATGGTAATTTTTTAATGTTTAATTTTTTGACTGTAAATGACTATTGCATGTGAATTATCACTTTTGGAACTAAAATAAGTGTGTTTAGAGTCATTTTAATGCCTGAAATTTGTGGAAATAGAAGCTTCTGTGTAGGAGAAAAAGTCTGTAAAAATGGCAATTTTGGTCACATTGAGGCTTTAAAAAGTAGTTATTCAACATGAGGCACAATCCAAATGACATTTTGAATCTTTTTTTCTACAGTCCGAAAAATCAATTTTCTGATGAAAAACGATGACCCGCGACCTGTCCATTTTTCTCAAGATGGTCAGAAATGGTAATTTTGTAATGTTTATTTTTTTTTTAAGTAAATGACTATTGTATGTGAATTATCACTTTTGGAACTAAAATAAGTGTATTTAGAGTCATTTTAATGCCTGATATTGGTGGAAATAGAAGCTTCTGTGTAGGAGAAAAAGTCTGTAAAAATGGCAATTTTGGTCACATTGAGGCTTTAAAAAGTAGTTATTCAACATGAGACACAATCCAAATGACATTTTGAATCTTTTTTTCTACACTCCAAAAAATCAATGAAAAACGATGACCCGCGACCTGTCGATTTTTCTCAAGATGGTCAGAAATGGTAATTTTTTAATGTTTAATTTTTTGTCTGTAAATGACTATTGTCTGTGAATTATCACTTTTGGAACTAAAATAAGTGTGTTAAGAGTCATTTTAATGCCTGAAATTGGTCGAAATAGAAGCTTCTGTGTAGGAGAAAAAGTCTGTAAAAATGGCAATTTTGGTCACATTGAGGCTTTAAAAAGTAGTTATTCAACATGAGGCTCAATCCAAATGACATTTTGAATCTTTTTTTCTACACTCCAAAAAATCAAATTTCTGATGAAAAACGATGATCCTCGACTTGTCAATTTTTCTCAAGATGGTCAGAAATGGTAATTTTTTAATGTTTAATTTTTTGACTGTAAATGACTATTGCATGTGAATTATCACTTTTGGAACTAAAATAAGTGTGTTTAGAGTCATTTTAATGCCTGAAATTGGTCGAAATAGAAGCTTCTGAGTAGGAGAAAAAGTCTGTAAAAATGGCAATTTTGGTCACATTGAGGCTTTAAAAATTAGTTATTCAACATTAGGCACAATCCAAAAGACATTTTGAATCATTTTTTCTACAGTCCAAAAAATCAATTTTCTGATGCAAAACGATGACACGCGACCTGTCGATTTTTCTCAAGATGGTCAGAAATGGTAATTTTGTAATGTTTATATTTTTGAAAGTAAATGACTATTGTATGTGAATTATCACTTTTGGAACTAAAATGAGTGTGTTTAGAGTCATTTTAATGCCTGAAATTGACCGAAATAGAAGCTTCTGAGTAGGAGAAAAAGTCTGTAAAAATGGCAATTTTGGTCACATTGAGGCTTTAAAAAGTAGTTATTCAACATGATGCACAATCCAAATGACATTTTGAATCTTTTTTTCTACAGTCCGAAAAATCAATTTTCTGATGAAAAACGATGACCCGCGACCTGTCGATTTTTCTCAAGATGGTCAGAAATGGTAATTTTTTAATGTTTAATTTTTTGACTGTAAATTACTATTGCATGTGAATTATCACTTTTGGAACTAAAATAAGTGTGTTTAGAGTCATTTTAATGCCTGAAATTTGTGGAAATAGAAGCTTCTGTGTAGGAGAAAAAGTCTGTAAAAATGGCAATTTTGGTCACATTGAGGCTTTAAAAAGTAGTTATTCAACATGAGGCACAATCCAAATGACATTTTGAATCTTTTTTTCTACAGTCCGAAAAATCAATTTTCTGATGAAAAACGATGACCCGCGACCTGTCCATTTTTCTCAAGATGGTCAGAAATGGTAATTTTGTAATGTTTATTTTTTTTTTAAGTAAATGACTATTGTATGTGAATTATCACTTTTGGAACTAAAATAAGTGTATTTAGAGTCATTTTAATGCCTGATATTGGTGGAAATAGAAGCTTCTGTGTAGGAGAAAAAGTCTGTAAAAATGGCAATTTTGGTCACATTGAGGCTTTAAAAATGAGTTATTCAACATCAGGCACAACCCAAATGACATTTTGAATCTTTTTTTCTACACTCCAAAAAATCAATGAAAAACGATGACCCGCGACCTGTCGATTTTTCTCAAGATGGTCAGAAATGGTAATTTTGTAATGTTTATTTTTTTTTAAGTAAATGACTATTGTATGTGAATTATCACTTTTGGAACTAAAATTAGTGTGTTTAGAGTCATTTTAATGCCTGAAATTAGTCGAAATAGAAGCTTCTGAGTAGGAGAAAAAGTCTGTAAAATTGGCAATTTTTGTCACATTGAGGCTTTAAAAAGTAGTTATTCAACATGAGGCACAATCCAAATGACATTTTGAATCTTTTTTTCTACAGTCCGAAAAATCAATTTTCTGATGAAAAACGATGACCCGCGACCTGTCGATTTTTCTCAAGATGGTCAGAAATGGTAATTTTTTAATGTTTAATTTTTTGACTTTAAATGACTATTGCATGTGAATTATCACTTTTGGAACTAAATTAAGTGTGTTTAGAGTCATTTTAATGCCTGATATTGGTGGAAATAGAAGCTTCTGTGTAGGAGAAAAAGTCTGTAAAAATGGCAATTTTGGTCACATTGAGGCTTTAAAAAGTAGTTATTCAACATGAGACACAATCCAAATGACATTTTGAATCTTTTTTTCTACACTCCAAAAAATCAATGAAAAACGATGACCCGCGACCTGTCGATTTTTCTCAAGATGGTCAGAAATGGTAATTTTTTAATGTTTAATTTTTTGACTGTAAATGACTATTGCATGTGAATTATCACTTTTGGAACTAAAATTAGTGTGTTTAGAGTCATTTTATTGCCTGAAATTGGTCGAAATAGAAGCTTCTGAGTGAGAAAAAGTCTGTAAAAATGGCAATTTTGGTCACATTGAGGCTTTAAAAAGTAGTTATTCAACATGATGCACAATCCAAATGACATTTTGAATCTTTTTTTCTACAGTCCGAAAAATCAATTTTCTGATGAAAAACGATGACCCGCGACCTGTCGATTTTTCTCAAGATGGTCAGAAATGGTAATTTTTTAATGTTTAATTTTTTGACTGTAAATGACTATTGCATGTGAATTATCACTTTTGGAACTAAAATAAGTGTGTTTAGAGTCATTTTAATGCCTGAAATTGGTCGAAATGGAAGCTTCTGAGTAGGAGAAAAAGTCTGTAAAAATGGCAATTTTGGTCGCTTTGCGGCTTTAAAAAGTAGTTATTTAACATGAGGCACAATCCAAATGACATTTTGAATCTTTTTTTCTACAGTCCGAAAAATCAATTTTCCGATGAAAAACGATGACCCGCGACCTGTCGATTTTTCTCAAGATGGTCAGAAATGGTAATTTTTTAATGTTTAATTTTTTGTCTGTAAATGACTATTGTATGTGAATTATCACTTTTGGAACTAAAATAAGTGTGTTAAGAGTCATTTTAATGCCTGAAATTGGTCAAAATAGAAGCTTCTGAGTAGGAGAAAAAGTCTGTAAAAATGGCAATTTTGGTCACATTGAGGCTTTAAAAAGTAGTTATTCAACATGAGGCTCAATCCAAATGACATTTTGAATCATTTTTTCTACAGTCCAAAAAATCAATTTTCTGATGCAAAACGATGACACGCGACCTGTCGATTTTTCTCAAGATGGTCAGAAATGGTAATTTTTTAATGTTTAATTTTTTGACTGTAAATGACTATTGCATGTGAATTATCACTTTTGGAACTAAAATAAGTGTGTTTAGAGTCATTTTAATGCCTGATATTGGTGGAAATAGAAGCTTCTGTGTAGGAGAAAAAGTCTGTAAAAATGGCAATTTTGGTCACATTGAGGCTTTAAAAAGTAGTTATTCAACATGAGGCACAATCCAAATGACATTTTGAATCTTTTTTTCTACAGTCCGAAAAATCAATTTTCTGATGAAAAACGATGACCTGTGACCTCAGAAATGGTAATTTTTTAATGTTTATTTTTTTAAAGCAAATGACTAGTGCATGTGAATTATCACTTTTGGAACTAAAATAAGTGTGTTTAGAGTCATTTTAATGCCTGAAATTGGTCGAAATAGAAGCTTCTGAGTAGGAGAAAAAGTCTGTAAAAATGGCAATTTTGGTCACATTGAGGCTTTAAAAAGTAGTTATTCAACATGAGGCACAATCCAAATGACATTTTGAATCTTTTTTTCTACAGTCCGAAAAATAATTTTCTGATGAAAAACGATGACCCGCGACCTGTCGATTTTTCTCAAGATGGTCAGAAATGGTAATTTTGTAATGTTTTTTTTTTTTTAAGTAAATGACTATTGTATGTGAATTATCACTTTTGGAACTAAAATTAGTGTGTTTAGAGTCATTTTAATGCCTGAAATTGGTCGAAATAGAAGCTTCTGTGTAGGAGAAAAAGTCTGTAAAAATGGCAATTTTGGTCACATTGAGGCTTTAAAAAGTAGTTATTCAACATGAGGCACAATCCAAATGACATTTTGAATCATTTTTTCTACAGTCCAAAAAATCAATTTTCTGATGCAAAACGATGACCCGCGACCTGTCGATTTTTCTCAAGATGATCAGAAATGGTCGTTTTTTAATGTTCAAGTTTTTGACTTTAAATGACTATTGCATGTGAATTATCACTTTTGGAACTAACATAAGTGTGTTTAGAGTCATTTTAATGCCTGATATTGATGGAAATAGAAGCTTCTGTGTAGGAGAAAAAGTCTGTAAAAATGGCAATTTTGGTCACATTGAGGCTTTAAAAAGTAGTTATTCAACATGAGACACAATCCAAATGACATTTTGAATCTTTTTTTCTACACTCCAAAAAATCAATGAAAAACGATGACCCGCGACCTGTCGATTTTTCTCAAGATGGTCAGAAATGGTAATTTTTTAATGTTTAATTTTTTGACTGTAAATGACTATTGTATGTGAATTATCACTTTTGGAACTAAAATAAGTGTGTTTAGAGTCATTTTAATGCCTGAAATTGGTCGAAATAGAAGCTTCTGAGTAGGAGAAAAAGTCTGTAAAAATGGCAATTTTGGTCACATTGAGGCTTTAAAAAGTAGTTATTCAACATGAGGCACAATCCAAATGACATTTTGAATCATTTTTTCTACAGTCCAAAAAATCAATTTTCTGATGCAAAACGATGACCCGCGACCTGTCAATTTTTCTCAAGATGGTCAGAAATGGTAATTTTTTAATGTTAAATTTTTGGACTGTAAATGACTAGTGCATGTGAATTATCACTTTTGGAACTAAAATAAGTGTGTTAAGAGTCATTTTAATGCCTGAAATTGGTGGAAATAGAAGCTTCTGAGTAGGAGAAAAAGTCTGTAAAAATGGCAATTTTGGTCACATTGAGGCTTTACAAATTAGTTATTCAACATTAGGCACAATCCAAATGACATTTTGAATCATTTTTTCTACAGTCCAAAAAATCTATTTTCTGATGCAAAACGATGACACGCGACCTGTCGATTTTTCTCAAGATGGTCAGAAATGGTAATTTTTTAATGTTTAATTTTTTGACTGTAAATGACTATTGCATGTGAATTATCACTTTTGGAACTAAAATAAGTGTGTTTAGAGTCATTTTAATGCCTGAAATTGGTGGAAATAGAAGCTTCTGTGTAGGAGAAAAAGTCTGTAAAAATGGCAATTTTGGTCACATTGAGGCTTTAAAAATTAGTTATTCAACATTAGGCACAATCCAAATGATATTTTGAATATTTTTTTTCTACAGCCCGAAAAATCAATTTTCTGATGAAAAACGATGACCCGTGACCTGTCGATTTTTCTCAAGATGGTCAGAAATGGTAATTTTGTAATGTTTATATTTTTGAAAGTAAATGACTATTGCATGTGAATTATCACTTTTGGAACTAAAATTAGTGTGTTTAGAGTCATTTTATTGCCTGAAATTGGTCGAAATAGAAGCTTCTGAGTAGGAGAAAAAGTCTGTAAAAATGGCAATTTTGGTCGCTTTGCGGCTTTAAAAAGTAGTTATTTAACATGAGGCACAATCCAAATGACATTTTGAATCTTTTTTTCTACAGTCCGAAAAATCAATTTTCTGATGAAAAACGATGACCCGCGACCTGTCGATTTTTCTCAAGATGGTCAGAAATGGTAATTTTTTAATGTTTAATTTTTTGTCTGTAAATGACTATTGTATGTGAATTATCACTTTTGGAACTAAAATAAGTGTGTTAAGAGTCATTTTAATGCCTGAAATTGGTCGAAATAGAAGCTTCTGAGTAGGAGAAAAAGTGTGTAAAAATGGCAATTTTGGTCACATTGAGGCTTTAAAAAGTAGTTATTTAACATGAGGCACAATCCAAATGACATTTTCAATCTTTTTTTCTACAGCCCGAAAAATCAATTTTCTGATGAAAAACGATGACCCGTGACCTGTCGATTTTTCTCAAGATGGTCAGAAATGGTAATTTTGTAATGTTTATTTTTTTTAAAGTAAATGACTATTTCATGTGAATTATCACTTTTGGAACTAAAAATAGTGTGTTTAGAGTCATTTTATTGCCTGAAATTGGTTGAAATAGAAGGTTCTGAGTAGGAGAAAAAGTCTGTGAAAATGGCAATTTTGGTCACATTGAGGCTTTAAAAAGTAGTTATTCAACATGAGGCACAATCCAAATGACATTTTGAATCATTTTTTCTACAGTCCAAAAAATCAATTTTCTGATGCAAAACGATGACCCGCGACCTGTCGATTTTTCTCAAGATGGTCAGAAATGGTAATTTTTTAATGTTTAATTTTTTGACTGTAAATGACTATTGCATTTGAATTATCACTTTTGGAACTAAAATAAGTTTGTTTAGAGTCATTTTAATGCCTGAAATTGGTGGAAATAGAAGCTTCTGTGTAGGAGAAAAAGTATGTAAAAATGGCAATTTTGGTCACATTGAGGCTTTAAAAAGTAGTTATTCAACATGAGACACAATCCAAATGACAGTTTGAATCTTTTTTTCTACACTCCAAAAAATCAATGAAAAAACGATGACCCGCGACCTGTCGATTTTTCTCAAGATGGTCAGAAATGGTAATTTTTTAATGTTTAATTTTTTGTCTGTAAATGACTATTGTATGTGAATTATCACTTTTGGAACTAACATAAGTGTGTTAAGAGTCATTTTAATGCCTGAAATTGGTCGAAATAGAAGCTTCTGAGTAGGAGAAAAAGTCTGTAAAAATGGCAATTTTGGTCACATTGAGGCTTTAAAAAGTAGTTATTCAACTTGATGCACAATCCAAATGACATTTTGAATCATTTTTTCTACAGTCCAAAAAATCAATTTTCTGATGCAAAACGATGACCCGCGACCTGTCAATTTTTCTCAAGATGGTCAGAAATGGTAATTTTTTAATGTTAAATTTTTTGACTGTAAATTACTAGTGCATGTGAATTATCACTTTTGGAACTAAAATAAGTGTGTTAAGAGTCATATTAATGCCTGAAATTGGTGGAAATAGAAGCTTCTGTGTAGGAGAAAAAGTCTGTAAAAATGGCAATTTTGGTCACATTGAGGCTTTAAAAAGTAGTTATTCAACATGAGGCACAATCCAAATGACATTTTGAATCATTTTTTCTACAATCCAAAAAATCAATTTTCTGATGCAAAACGATGACCGGCGACCTGTCGATTTTTCTCAAGATGGTCAGAAATGGTAATTTTTTAATGTTTAATTTTTTGACTGTAAATGACTATTGTATGTGAATTATCACTTTTGGAACTAAAATAAGTGTGTTTAGAGTCATTTTAATGCCTGAAATTGGTCGGAATGGAAGCTTCTGAGTAGGAGAAAAAGTCTGTAAAAATGGCAATTTTGGTCACATTGAGGCTTTAAAAAGTAGTTATTCAACATGAGGCTCAATCCAAATGACATTTTGAATCTTTTTTTCTACACTCCAAAAAATCAAATTTCTGATGAAAAACGATGACCCTCGACTTGTCGATTTTTCTCAAGATGGTCAGAAATGGTAATTTTGTAATGTTTAATTTTTTGACTGTAAATGACTATTGTATGTGAATTATCACTTTTGGAACTAAAATAAGTGTGTTTAGAGTCATTTTAATGCCTGAAATTGGTCGACATAGAAGCTTCTGAGTAGGAGAAAAAGTCTGTAAAAATGGCAATTTTGGTCACATTGAGGCTTTAAAAATTAGTTATTCAACATTAGGCACAATCCAAATGACATTTTGAATCATTTTTTCTACAGTCCAAAAAATCAATTTTCTGATGCAAAACGATGACACGCGACCTGTCGATTTTTCTCAAGATGGTCAGAAATGGTAATTTTTTAATGTTTAATTTTTTGACTGTAAATGACTATTGCATGTGAATTATCACTTTTGGAACTAAAATAAGTGTGTTTAGAGTCATTTTAATGCCTGAAATTGGTGGAAATAGAAACTTCTGAGTAGGAGAAAAAGTCTGTAAAAATGGCAATTTTGGTCACATTGAGGCTTTAAAAAGTAGTTATTCAACATGAGGCACAATCCAAATGACATTTTGAATCATTTTTTCTACAGTCCAAAAAATCAATTTTCTGATGCAAAACGATGACCCGCGACCTGTCAATTTTTCTCAAGATGGTCAGAAATGGTAATTTTTTAATGTTAAATTTTTTGACTGTAAATGACTAGTGCATGTGAATTATCACTTTTGGAACTAAAATAAGTGTGTTAAGAGTCATTTTAATGCCTGAAATTGGTGGAAATAGAAGCTTCTGTGTAGGAGAAAAAGTCTGTAAAAATGGCAATTTTGGTCACATTGAGGCTTTAAAAAGTAGTTATTCAACATGAGACACAATCCAAATGACATTTTGAATCTTTTTTTCTACACTCCAAAAAATCAATGAAAAACGATGACCCGCGACCTGTCGATTTTTCTCAAGATGGTCAGAAATGGTAATTTTTTAATGTTTAATTTTTTGACTGTAAATGACTATTGTATGTGAATTATCACTTTTGGAACTAAAATAAGTGTGTTTAGAGTCATTTTAATGCCTGAAATTGGTCGAATTAGAAGCTTCTGAGTAGGAGAAAAAGTCTGTAAAAATGGCAATTTTGGTCACATTGAGGCTTTAAAAAGTAGTTATTCAACATGAGGCACAATCCAAATGACATTTTGAATCATTTTTTCTACAGTCCAAAAAATCAATTTTCTGATGCAAAACGATGACCCGCGACCTGTCAATTTTTCTCAAGATGGTCAGAAATGGTAATTTTTTAATGTTAAATTTTTTGGCTGTAAATGACTAGTGCATGTGAATTATCACTTTTGGAACTAAAATAAGTGTGTTAAGAGTCATTTTAATGCCTGAAATTGGTGGAAATAGAAACTTCTGTGTAGGAGAAAAAGTCTGTAAAAATGGCAATTTTGGTCACATTGAGGCTTTAAAAAGTAGTTATTCAACATGAGGCACAATCCAAATGACATTTTGAATCATTTTTTCTACAGTCCAAAAAATCAATTTTCTGATGCAAAACGATGACACGCGACCTGTCGATTTTTCTCAAGATGGTCAGAAATGGTAATTTTTTAATGTTTAATTTTTTGACTGTAAATGACTATTGCATGTGAATTATCACTTTTGGAACTAAAATAAGTGTGTTTAGAGTCATTTTAATGCCTGATATTGGTGGAAATAGAAGCTTCTGTGTAGGAGAAAAAGTCTGTAAAAATGGCAATTTTGGTCACATTGAGGCTTTAAAAAGTAGTTATTCAACATGAGACACAATCCAAATGACATTTTGAATCTTTTTTTCTACACTCCAAAAAATCAATGAAAAACGATGACCCGCGACCTGTCGATTTTTCTCAAGATGGTCAGAAATGGTAATTTTTTAATGTTTAATTTTTTGTCTGTAAATGACTATTGTATGTGAATTATCACTTTTGGAACTAAAATAAGTGTGTTAAGAGTCATTTTAATGCCTGAAATTGGTCGAAATAGAAGCTTCTGTGTAGGAGAAAAAGTCTGTAAAAATGGCAATTTTGGTCACATTGAGGCTTTAAAAATTAGTTATTCAACATTAGGCACAATCCAAAAGACATTTTGAATCATTTTTTCTACAGTCCAAAAAATCAATTTTCTGATGCAAAACGATGACACGCGACCTGTCAATTTTTCTCAAGATGGTCAGAAATGGTAATTTTGTAATGTTTATATTTTTGAAAGTAAATGACTATTGTATGTGAATTATCACTTTTGGAACTAAAATGAGTGTGTTTAGAGTCATTTTAATGCCTGAAATTGACCGAAATAGAAGC
The DNA here is from genome assembly GCF_964204655.1 of Triturus cristatus. Lineage (NCBI taxonomy): Eukaryota > Metazoa > Chordata > Amphibia > Caudata > Salamandridae > Triturus > Triturus cristatus. Next base: position 928,489,673 of record NC_140587.1, read on the forward strand.
TTCTGAGTAGGAGAAAAAGTCTGTAAAAATGGCAATTTTGGTCACATTGAGGCTTTAAAAAGTAGTTATTCAACATGATGCACAATCCAAATGACATTTTGAATCTTTTTTTCTACAGTCCGAAAAATCAATTTTCTGATGAAAAACGATGACCCGCGACCTGTCGATTTTTCTCAAGATGGTCAGAAATGGTAATTTTTTAATGTTTATATTTTTTAAAGTAAATGACTATTGCATGTGAATTATCACTTTTGGAACTAAAATTAGTGTGTTTAGAGTCATTTTATTGCCTGAAATTGGTCAAAATAGAAGCTTCTGAGTAGGAGAAAAAGTCTGTAAAAATGGCAATTTTGGTCACATTGAGGCTTTAAAAAGTAGTTATTCAACATGAGGCACAATCCAAATGACATTTTGAATCATTTTTTCTACAGTCCAAAAAATCAATTTTCTGATGCAAAACGATGACACGCGACCTGTTGATTTTTCTCAAGATGGTCAGAAATGGTAATTTTTTCATGTTTAATTTTTTGACTGTAAATGACTATTGCATGTGAATTATCACTTTTGGAACTAAAATAAGTGTGTTTAGAGTCATTTTAATGCCTGAAATTGGTGGAAATAGAAGCTTCTGTGTAGGAGAAAAAGTCTGTAAAAATGGCAATTTTGGTCACATTGAGGCTTTAAAAATTAGTTATTCAACATTAGGCACAATCCAAATGACATTTTGAATCATTTTTTCTACAGTCCAAAAAATCAATTTTCTGATGCAAAACGATGATACGCGACCTGTCGATTTTTCTCAAGATGGTCAGAAATGGTAATTTTTTAATGTTTAATTTTTTGACTGTAAATGACTATTGCATGTGAATTGTCACTTTTGGAACTAAAATAAGTGTGTTTAGAGTCATTTTAATGCCTGAAATTGGTGGGAATATAAGCTTCTGTGTAGGAGAAAAAGTCTGTAAAAATGGCAATTTTGGTCACATTGAGGCTTTAAAAATTAGTTATTCAACATGAGGCACAATCCAAATTACATTTTGAATCATTTTTTCTACAGTCCAAAAAATCAATTTTCTGATGCAAAACGATGACCCGCGACCTGTCGATTTTTCTCAAGATGGTCAGAAATGGTAATTTTTTAATGTTTAATTTTTTGACTGTAAATGACTATTGCATGTGAATTATCACTTTTGGAACTAAAATTAGTGTGTTTAGAGTCATTTTATTGCCTGAAATTGGTCGAAATAGAAGCTTCTGAGTAGGAGAAAAAGTCTGTAAAAATGGCAATTTTGGTCACATTGAGGCTTTAAAAATTAGTTATTCAACATTAGGCACAATCCAAATGACATTTTGAATCATTTTTTCTACAGTCCAAAAAATCAATTTTCTGATGCAAAACGATGACACGCGACCTGTCGATTTTTCTCAAGATGGTCAGAAATGGTAATTTTTTAATGTTTAATTTTTTGCCTGTAAATGACTATTGCATGTGAATTGTCACTTTTGGAACTAAAATAAGTGTGTTTAGAGTCATTTTAATGCCTGAAATTGGTGGAAATATAAGCTTCTGTGTAGGAGAAAAAGTCTGTAAAAATGGCAATTTTGGTCACATTGAGGCTTTAAAAATTAGTTATTCAACATTAGGCACAATCCAAATGACATTTTGAATCTTTTTTTCTACAGTCCAATAAATCAATTTTCTGATGAAAAACGATGACCCGTGACCTGTCGATTTTTCTCAAGATGGTCAGAAATGGTAATTTTGTAATGTTTATATTTTTGAAAGTAAATGACTATTGTATGTGAATTATCACTTTTGGAACTAAAATGAGTGTGTTTAGAGTCATTTTAATGCCTGAAATTGGTTGAAATAGAAGCTTCTGAGTAGGAGAAAAAGTCTATAAAAATGGCAATTTTGGTCACATTGAGGCTTTAAAAAGTAGTTATTCAACATGAGGCACAATCCAAATGACATTTTGAATCTTTTTTTCTACAGTCCGAAAAATCAATTTTCTGATGAAAAACGATGACCTGTGACCTCAGAAATGGTAATTTTTTAATGTTTATTTTTTTAAAGCAAATGACTATTGCATGTGAATTATCACTTTTGGAACTAAAATAAGTGTGTTTAGAGTCATTTTAATGCCTGAAATTGGTGGAAATATAAGCTTCTGTGTAGGAGAAAAAGTCTGTAAAAATGGCAATTTTGGTCACATTGAGGCTTTAAAAATTAGTTATTCAACATTAGGCACAATCCAAATGACATTTTGAATCTTTTTTTCTACAGTCCAATAAATCAATTTTCTGATGAAAAACGATGACCCGTGACCTGTTGATTTTTCTCAAGATGGTCAGAAATGGTAATTTTGTAATGTTTATTTTTTTTTAAGTAAATGACTATTGTATGTGAATTATCACTTTTGGAACTAAAATTAGTGTGTTTAGAGTCATTTTAATGCCTGAAATTGGTCGAAATAGAAGCTTCTGTGTAGGAGAAAAAGTCTGTAAAAATGGCAATTTTGGTCACATTGAGGCTTTAAAAAGTAGTTATTCAACATGAGGCACAATCCAAATGACATTTTGAATCATTTTTTCTACAGTCCAAAAAATCAATTTTCTGATGCAAAACGATGACCCGCGACCTGTCGATTTTTCTCAAGATGGTCAGAAATGGTAGTTTTTTAATGTTCAAGTTTTTGACTTTAAATGACTATTGCATGTGAATTATCACTTTTGGAACTAACATAAGTGTGTTTAGAGTCATTTTAATGCCTGATATTGGTGGAAATAGAAGCTTCTGTGTAGGAGAAAAAGTCTGTAAAAATGGCAATTTTGGTCACATTGAGGCTTTAAAAAGTAGTTATTCAACATGAGACACAATCCAAATGACATTTTGAATCTTTTTTTCTACACTCCAAAAAATCAATGAAAAACGATGACCTGTCGATTTTTCTCAAGGTGGTCAGAAATGGTAATTTTTTAATGTTTAATTTTTTGTCTGTAAATGACTATTGTATGTGAATTATCACTTTTGGAACTAAAATAAGTGTGTTAAGAGTCATTTTAATGCCTGAAATTGGTCGAAATAGAAGCTTCTGAGTAGGAGAAAAAGTCTGTAAAAATGGCAATTTTGGTCACATTGAGGCTTTAAAAAGTAGTTATTCAACATGAGGCACAATCCAAATGACATTTTGAATCATTTTTTCTACAGTCCAAAAAATCAATTTTCTGATGCAAAACGATGACACGCGACCTGTCGATTTTTCTCAAGATGGTCAGAAATGGTAATTTTTTAATGTTTAATCTTTTGACTGTAAATGACCATTGCATGTGAATTATCACTTTTGGAACTAAAATAAGTGTGTTTAGAGTCATTTTAATGCCTGAAATTGGTGAAAATAGAAGCTTCTGTGTAGGAGAAAAAGTCTGTAAAAATGGCAATTTTGGTCACATTGAGGCTTTAAAAATTAGTTATTCAACATTAGGCACAATCCAAATGATATTTTGAATATTTTTTTTTCTACAGCCCGAAAAATCAATTTTCTGATGAAAAACGATGACCCGTGACCTGTCGATTTTTCCCAAGATGGTCAGAAATGGTAATTTTGTAATGTTTATATTTTTGAAAGTAAATGACTATTGCATGTGAATTATCACTTTTGGAACTAAAATTAGTGTGTTTAGAGTCATTTTATTGCCTGAAATTGGTGGAAATAGAAGCTTCTGAGTAGGAGAAAAAGTCTGTAAAATGGCAATTTTGGTCACATTGAGGCTTTAAAAAGTAGTTATTCAACATGAGGCACAATCCAAATGACATTTTGAATCTTTTTTTCTACAGTCCAAAAAATCAATTTTCTGATGAAAAACGATGACCCGTGACCTGTCGATTTTTCTCAAGATGGTCAGAAATGGTTATTTTGTAATGTTTATATTTTTTAAAGTAAATGACTATTGCATGTGAATTATCACTTTTGGAACTAAAGTTAGTGTGTTTAGAGTCATTTTATTGCCTGAAATTGGTCGAAATAGAAGCTTCTGAGTAGGAGAAAAAGTCTGTAAAAATGGCAATTTTGGTCACATTGAGGCTTTAAAAAGTAGTTATTCAACATGAGGCACAATCCAAATGACATTTTGAATCATTTTTTCTACAGTCCAAAAAATCAATTTTCTGATGCAAAACGATGACACGCGACCTGTTGATTTTTCTCAAGATGGTCAGAAATGGTAATTTTTTAATGTTTAATTTTTTGACTGTAAATGACTATTGCATGTGAATTATCACTTTTGGAACTAAAATAAGTGTGTTTAGAGTCATTTGAATGCCTGAAATTGGTGGAAATAGAAGCTTCTGTGTAGGAGAAAAAGTCTGTAAAAATGGCAATTTTGGTCACATTGAGGCTTTAAAAATTAGTTATTCAACATTAGGCACAATCCAAATGACATTTTGAATCTTTTTTTCTACAGCCCAAAAAATCAATTTTCTGATGAAAAACGATGACCCGTGACCTGTCGATTTTTCTCTAGATGGTCAGAAATGGTAATTTTGTAATGTTTATATTTTTGAAAGTAAATGACTATTGCATGTGAATTATCACTTTTGGAACTAAAATTAGTGTGTTTAGAGTCATTTTATTGCCTGAAATTGGTCGAAATAGAAGCTTCTGAGTAGGAGAAAAAGTCTGTAAAATGGCAATTTTGGTCACATTGAGGCTTTAAAAAGTAGTTATTCAACATGAGGCACAATCCAAATGACATTTTGAATCTTTTTTTCTACAGTCCAAAAAATCAATTTTCTGATGCAAAACGATGACCTGCGACCTGTCGATTTTTCTCAAGATGGTCAGAAATGGTAATTTTTTAATGTTTAATTTTTTGACTATAAATGACTATTGCATGTGAATTATCACTTTTGGAACTAAAATAAGTGTGTTTAGAGTCATTTTAATGCCTGAAATTGGTGGAAATAGAAGCTTCTGAGTAGGAGAAAAAGTCTGTAAAAATGGCAATTTTGGTCACATTGAGGCTTTAAAAATTAGTTATTCAACATTAGGCACAATCCAAATGATATTTTGAATATTTTTTTTTTTCTACACCCCGAAAAATCAATTTTCTGATGAAAAACGATGACCCGTGACCTGTCGATTTTTCTCAAGATGGTCAGAAATGGTAATTTTTTAATGTTTAATTTTTTGCCTGTAAATGACTATTGCATGTGAATTGTCACTTTTGGAACTAAAATAAGTGTGTTTAGAGTCATTTTAATGCCTGAAATTGGTGGAAATATAAGCTTCTGTGTAGGAGAAAAAGTCTGTAAAAATGGCAATTTTGGTCACATTGAGGCTTTAAAAATTAGTTATTCAACATTAGGCACAATCCAAATGACATTTTGAATCTTTTTTTCTACAGTCCAATAAATCAATTTTCTGATGAAAAACGATGACCCGTGACCTGTCGATTTTTCTCAAGATGGTCAGAAATGGTAATTTTGTAATGTTTATATTTTTGAAAGTAAATGACTATTGTATGTGAATTATCACTTTTGGAACTAAAATGAGTGTGTTTAGAGTCATTTTAATGCCTGAAATTTGTGGAAATAGAAGCTTCTGTGTAGGAGAAAAAGTCTGTAAAAATGGCAATTTTGGTCACATTGAGGCTTTAAAAAGTAGTTATTCAACATGAGGCACAATCCAAATGACATTTTGAATCTTTTTTTCTACAGTCCGAAAAATCAATTTTCTGATGAAAAACGATGACCCGCGACCTGTCCATTTTTCTCAAGATGGTCAGAAATGGTAATTTTGTAATGTTTATTTTTTTTTTAAGTAAATGACTATTGTATGTGAATTATCACTTTTGGAACTAAAATAAGTGTATTTAGAGTCATTTTAATGCCTGATATTGGTGGAAATAGAAGCTTCTGTGTAGGAGAAAAAGTCTGTAAAAATGGCAATTTTGGTCACATTGAGGCTTTAAAAATGAGTTATTCAACATCAGGCACAACCCAAATGACATTTTGAATCTTTTTTTCTACACTCCAAAAAATCAATGAAAAACGATGACCCGCGACCTGTCGATTTTTCTCAAGATGGTCAGAAATGGTAATTTTGTAATGTTTATTTTTTTTTAAGTAAATGACTATTGTATGTGAATTATCACTTTTGGAACTAAAATTAGTGTGTTTAGAGTCATTTTAATGCCTGAAATTAGTCGAAATAGAAGCTTCTGAGTAGGAGAAAAAGTCTGTAAAATTGGCAATTTTTGTCACATTGAGGCTTTAAAAAGTAGTTATTCAACATGAGGCACAATCCAAATGACATTTTGAATCTTTTTTTCTACAGTCCGAAAAATCAATTTTCTGATGAAAAACGATGACCCGCGACCTGTCGATTTTTCTCAAGATGGTCAGAAATGGTAATTTTTTAATGTTTAATTTTTTGACTTTAAATGACTATTGCATGTGAATTATCACTTTTGGAACTAAATTAAGTGTGTTTAGAGTCATTTTAATGCCTGATATTGGTGGAAATAGAAGCTTCTGTGTAGGAGAAAAAGTCTGTAAAAATGGCAATTTTGGTCACATTGAGGCTTTAAAAAGTAGTTATTCAACATGAGACACAATCCAAATGACATTTTGAATCTTTTTTTCTACACTCCAAAAAATCAATGAAAAACGATGACCCGCGACCTGTCGATTTTTCTCAAGATGGTCAGAAATGGTAATTTTTTAATGTTTAATTTTTTGACTGTAAATGACTATTGCATGTGAATTATCACTTTTGGAACTAAAATTAGTGTGTTTAGAGTCATTTTATTGCCTGAAATTGGTCGAAATAGAAGCTTCTGAGTGAGAAAAAGTCTGTAAAAATGGCAATTTTGGTCACATTGAGGCTTTAAAAAGTAGTTATTCAACATGATGCACAATCCAAATGACATTTTGAATCTTTTTTTCTACAGTCCGAAAAATCAATTTTCTGATGAAAAACGATGACCCGCGACCTGTCGATTTTTCTCAAGATGGTCAGAAATGGTAATTTTTTAATGTTTAATTTTTTGACTGTAAATGACTATTGCATGTGAATTATCACTTTTGGAACTAAAATAAGTGTGTTTAGAGTCATTTTAATGCCTGAAATTGGTCGAAATGGAAGCTTCTGAGTAGGAGAAAAAGTCTGTAAAAATGGCAATTTTGGTCGCTTTGCGGCTTTAAAAAGTAGTTATTTAACATGAGGCACAATCCAAATGACATTTTGAATCTTTTTTTCTACAGTCCGAAAAATCAATTTTCCGATGAAAAACGATGACCCGCGACCTGTCGATTTTTCTCAAGATGGTCAGAAATGGTAATTTTTTAATGTTTAATTTTTTGTCTGTAAATGACTATTGTATGTGAATTATCACTTTTGGAACTAAAATAAGTGTGTTAAGAGTCATTTTAATGCCTGAAATTGGTCAAAATAGAAGCTTCTGAGTAGGAGAAAAAGTCTGTAAAAATGGCAATTTTGGTCACATTGAGGCTTTAAAAAGTAGTTATTCAACATGAGGCTCAATCCAAATGACATTTTGAATCATTTTTTCTACAGTCCAAAAAATCAATTTTCTGATGCAAAACGATGACACGCGACCTGTCGATTTTTCTCAAGATGGTCAGAAATGGTAATTTTTTAATGTTTAATTTTTTGACTGTAAATGACTATTGCATGTGAATTATCACTTTTGGAACTAAAATAAGTGTGTTTAGAGTCATTTTAATGCCTGATATTGGTGGAAATAGAAGCTTCTGTGTAGGAGAAAAAGTCTGTAAAAATGGCAATTTTGGTCACATTGAGGCTTTAAAAAGTAGTTATTCAACATGAGGCACAATCCAAATGACATTTTGAATCTTTTTTTCTACAGTCCGAAAAATCAATTTTCTGATGAAAAACGATGACCTGTGACCTCAGAAATGGTAATTTTTTAATGTTTATTTTTTTAAAGCAAATGACTAGTGCATGTGAATTATCACTTTTGGAACTAAAATAAGTGTGTTTAGAGTCATTTTAATGCCTGAAATTGGTCGAAATAGAAGCTTCTGAGTAGGAGAAAAAGTCTGTAAAAATGGCAATTTTGGTCACATTGAGGCTTTAAAAAGTAGTTATTCAACATGAGGCACAATCCAAATGACATTTTGAATCTTTTTTTCTACAGTCCGAAAAATAATTTTCTGATGAAAAACGATGACCCGCGACCTGTCGATTTTTCTCAAGATGGTCAGAAATGGTAATTTTGTAATGTTTTTTTTTTTTTAAGTAAATGACTATTGTATGTGAATTATCACTTTTGGAACTAAAATTAGTGTGTTTAGAGTCATTTTAATGCCTGAAATTGGTCGAAATAGAAGCTTCTGTGTAGGAGAAAAAGTCTGTAAAAATGGCAATTTTGGTCACATTGAGGCTTTAAAAAGTAGTTATTCAACATGAGGCACAATCCAAATGACATTTTGAATCATTTTTTCTACAGTCCAAAAAATCAATTTTCTGATGCAAAACGATGACCCGCGACCTGTCGATTTTTCTCAAGATGATCAGAAATGGTCGTTTTTTAATGTTCAAGTTTTTGACTTTAAATGACTATTGCATGTGAATTATCACTTTTGGAACTAACATAAGTGTGTTTAGAGTCATTTTAATGCCTGATATTGATGGAAATAGAAGCTTCTGTGTAGGAGAAAAAGTCTGTAAAAATGGCAATTTTGGTCACATTGAGGCTTTAAAAAGTAGTTATTCAACATGAGACACAATCCAAATGACATTTTGAATCTTTTTTTCTACACTCCAAAAAATCAATGAAAAACGATGACCCGCGACCTGTCGATTTTTCTCAAGATGGTCAGAAATGGTAATTTTTTAATGTTTAATTTTTTGACTGTAAATGACTATTGTATGTGAATTATCACTTTTGGAACTAAAATAAGTGTGTTTAGAGTCATTTTAATGCCTGAAATTGGTCGAAATAGAAGCTTCTGAGTAGGAGAAAAAGTCTGTAAAAATGGCAATTTTGGTCACATTGAGGCTTTAAAAAGTAGTTATTCAACATGAGGCACAATCCAAATGACATTTTGAATCATTTTTTCTACAGTCCAAAAAATCAATTTTCTGATGCAAAACGATGACCCGCGACCTGTCAATTTTTCTCAAGATGGTCAGAAATGGTAATTTTTTAATGTTACATTTTTGGACTGTAAATGACTAGTGCATGTGAATTATCACTTTTGGAACTAAAATAAGTGTGTTAAGAGTCATTTTAATGCCTGAAATTGGTGGAAATAGAAGCTTCTGAGTAGGAGAAAAAGTCTGTAAAAATGGCAATTTTGGTCACATTGAGGCTTTACAAATTAGTTATTCAACATTAGGCACAATCCAAATGACATTTTGAATCATTTTTTCTACAGTCCAAAAAATCTATTTTCTGATGCAAAACGATGACACGCGACCTGTCGATTTTTCTCAAGATGGTCAGAAATGGTAATTTTTTAATGTTTAATTTTTTGACTGTAAATGACTATTGCATGTGAATTATCACTTTTGGAACTAAAATAAGTGTGTTTAGAGTCATTTTAATGCCTGAAATTGGTGGAAATAGAAGCTTCTGTGTAGGAGAAAAAGTCTGTAAAAATGGCAATTTTGGTCACATTGAGGCTTTAAAAATTAGTTATTCAACATTAGGCACAATCCAAATGATATTTTGAATATTTTTTTTCTACAGCCCGAAAAATCAATTTTCTGATGAAAAACGATGACCCGTGACCTGTCGATTTTTCTCAAGATGGTCAGAAATGGTAATTTTGTAATGTTTATATTTTTGAAAGTAAATGACTATTGCATGTGAATTATCACTTTTGGAACTAAAATTAGTGTGTTTAGAGTCATTTTATTGCCTGAAATTGGTCGAAATAGAAGCTTCTGAGTAGGAGAAAAAGTCTGTAAAAATGGCAATTTTGGTCGCTTTGCGGCTTTAAAAAGTAGTTATTTAACATGAGGCACAATCCAAATGACATTTTGAATCTTTTTTTCTACAGTCCGAAAAATCAATTTTCTGATGAAAAACGATGACCCGCGACCTGTCGATTTTTCTCAAGATGGTCAGAAATGGTAATTTTTTAATGTTTAATTTTTTGTCTGTAAATGACTATTGTATGTGAATTATCACTTTTGGAACTAAAATAAGTGTGTTAAGAGTCATTTTAATGCCTGAAATTGGTCGAAATAGAAGCTTCTGAGTAGGAGAAAAAGTGTGTAAAAATGGCAATTTTGGTCACATTGAGGCTTTAAAAAGTAGTTATTTAACATGAGGCACAATCCAAATGACATTTTCAATCTTTTTTTCTACAGCCCGAAAAATCAATTTTCTGATGAAAAACGATGACCCGTGACCTGTCGATTTTTCTCAAGATGGTCAGAAATGGTAATTTTGTAATGTTTATTTTTTTTAAAGTAAATGACTATTTCATGTGAATTATCACTTTTGGAACTAAAAATAGTGTGTTTAGAGTCATTTTATTGCCTGAAATTGGTTGAAATAGAAGGTTCTGAGTAGGAGAAAAAGTCTGTGAAAATGGCAATTTTGGTCACATTGAGGCTTTAAAAAGTAGTTATTCAACATGAGGCACAATCCAAATGACATTTTGAATCATTTTTTCTACAGTCCAAAAAATCAATTTTCTGATGCAAAACGATGACCCGCGACCTGTCGATTTTTCTCAAGATGGTCAGAAATGGTAATTTTTTAATGTTTAATTTTTTGACTGTAAATGACTATTGCATTTGAATTATCACTTTTGGAACTAAAATAAGTTTGTTTAGAGTCATTTTAATGCCTGAAATTGGTGGAAATAGAAGCTTCTGTGTAGGAGAAAAAGTATGTAAAAATGGCAATTTTGGTCACATTGAGGCTTTAAAAAGTAGTTATTCAACATGAGACACAATCCAAATGACAGTTTGAATCTTTTTTTCTACACTCCAAAAAATCAATGAAAAAACGATGACCCGCGACCTGTCGATTTTTCTCAAGATGGTCAGAAATGGTAATTTTTTAATGTTTAATTTTTTGTCTGTAAATGACTATTGTATGTGAATTATCACTTTTGGAACTAACATAAGTGTGTTAAGAGTCATTTTAATGCCTGAAATTGGTCGAAATAGAAGCTTCTGAGTAGGAGAAAAAGTCTGTAAAAATGGCAATTTTGGTCACATTGAGGCTTTAAAAAGTAGTTATTCAACTTGATGCACAATCCAAATGACATTTTGAATCATTTTTTCTACAGTCCAAAAAATCAATTTTCTGATGCAAAACGATGACCCGCGACCTGTCAATTTTTCTCAAGATGGTCAGAAATGGTAATTTTTTAATGTTAAATTTTTTGACTGTAAATGACTAGTGCATGTGAATTATCACTTTTGGAACTAAAATAAGTGTGTTAAGAGTCATATTAATGCCTGAAATTGGTGGAAATAGAAGCTTCTGTGTAGGAGAAAAAGTCTGTAAAAATGGCAATTTTGGTCACATTGAGGCTTTAAAAAGTAGTTATTCAACATGAGGCACAATCCAAATGACATTTTGAATCATTTTTTCTACAATCCAAAAAATCAATTTTCTGATGCAAAACGATGACCGGCGACCTGTCGATTTTTCTCAAGATGGTCAGAAATGGTAATTTTTTAATGTTTAATTTTTTGACTGTAAATGACTATTGTATGTGAATTATCACTTTTGGAACTAAAATAAGTGTGTTTAGAGTCATTTTAATGCCTGAAATTGGTCGGAATGGAAGCTTCTGAGTAGGAGAAAAAGTCTGTAAAAATGGCAATTTTGGTCACATTGAGGCTTTAAAAAGTAGTTATTCAACATGAGGCTCAATCCAAATGACATTTTGAATCTTTTTTTCTACACTCCAAAAAATCAAATTTCTGATGAAAAACGATGACCCTCGACTTGTCGATTTTTCTCAAGATGGTCAGAAATGGTAATTTTGTAATGTTTAATTTTTTGACTGTAAATGACTATTGTATGTGAATTATCACTTTTGGAACTAAAATAAGTGTGTTTAGAGTCATTTTAATGCCTGAAATTGGTCGACATAGAAGCTTCTGAGTAGGAGAAAAAGTCTGTAAAAATGGCAATTTTGGTCACATTGAGGCTTTAAAAATTAGTTATTCAACATTAGGCACAATCCAAATGACATTTTGAATCATTTTTTCTACAGTCCAAAAAATCAATTTTCTGATGCAAAACGATGACACGCGACCTGTCGATTTTTCTCAAGATGGTCAGAAATGGTAATTTTTTAATGTTTAATTTTTTGACTGTAAATGACTATTGCATGTGAATTATCACTTTTGGAACTAAAATAAGTGTGTTTAGAGTCATTTTAATGCCTGAAATTGGTGGAAATAGAAACTTCTGAGTAGGAGAAAAAGTCTGTAAAAATGGCAATTTTGGTCACATTGAGGCTTTAAAAAGTAGTTATTCAACATGAGGCACAATCCAAATGACATTTTGAATCATTTTTTCTACAGTCCAAAAAATCAATTTTCTGATGCAAAACGATGACCCGCGACCTGTCAATTTTTCTCAAGATGGTCAGAAATGGTAATTTTTTAATGTTAAATTTTTTGACTGTAAATGACTAGTGCATGTGAATTATCACTTTTGGAACTAAAATAAGTGTGTTAAGAGTCATTTTAATGCCTGAAATTGGTGGAAATAGAAGCTTCTGTGTAGGAGAAAAAGTCTGTAAAAATGGCAATTTTGGTCACATTGAGGCTTTAAAAAGTAGTTATTCAACATGAGACACAATCCAAATGACATTTTGAATCTTTTTTTCTACACTCCAAAAAATCAATGAAAAACGATGACCCGCGACCTGTCGATTTTTCTCAAGATGGTCAGAAATGGTAATTTTTTAATGTTTAATTTTTTGACTGTAAATGACTATTGTATGTGAATTATCACTTTTGGAACTAAAATAAGTGTGTTTAGAGTCATTTTAATGCCTGAAATTGGTCGAATTAGAAGCTTCTGAGTAGGAGAAAAAGTCTGTAAAAATGGCAATTTTGGTCACATTGAGGCTTTAAAAAGTAGTTATTCAACATGAGGCACAATCCAAATGACATTTTGAATCATTTTTTCTACAGTCCAAAAAATCAATTTTCTGATGCAAAACGATGACCCGCGACCTGTCAATTTTTCTCAAGATGGTCAGAAATGGTAATTTTTTAATGTTAAATTTTTTGGCTGTAAATGACTAGTGCATGTGAATTATCACTTTTGGAACTAAAATAAGTGTGTTAAGAGTCATTTTAATGCCTGAAATTGGTGGAAATAGAAACTTCTGTGTAGGAGAAAAAGTCTGTAAAAATGGCAATTTTGGTCACATTGAGGCTTTAAAAAGTAGTTATTCAACATGAGGCACAATCCAAATGACATTTTGAATCATTTTTTCTACAGTCCAAAAAATCAATTTTCTGATGCAAAACGATGACACGCGACCTGTCGATTTTTCTCAAGATGGTCAGAAATGGTAATTTTTTAATGTTTAATTTTTTGACTGTAAATGACTATTGCATGTGAATTATCACTTTTGGAACTAAAATAAGTGTGTTTAGAGTCATTTTAATGCCTGATATTGGTGGAAATAGAAGCTTCTGTGTAGGAGAAAAAGTCTGTAAAAATGGCAATTTTGGTCACATTGAGGCTTTAAAAAGTAGTTATTCAACATGAGACACAATCCAAATGACATTTTGAATCTTTTTTTCTACACTCCAAAAAATCAATGAAAAACGATGACCCGCGACCTGTCGATTTTTCTCAAGATGGTCAGAAATGGTAATTTTTTAATGTTTAATTTTTTGTCTGTAAATGACTATTGTATGTGAATTATCACTTTTGGAACTAAAATAAGTGTGTTAAGAGTCATTTTAATGCCTGAAATTGGTCGAAATAGAAGCTTCTGTGTAGGAGAAAAAGTCTGTAAAAATGGCAATTTTGGTCACATTGAGGCTTTAAAAATTAGTTATTCAACATTAGGCACAATCCAAAAGACATTTTGAATCATTTTTTCTACAGTCCAAAAAATCAATTTTCTGATGCAAAACGATGACACGCGACCTGTCAATTTTTCTCAAGATGGTCAGAAATGGTAATTTTGTAATGTTTATATTTTTGAAAGTAAATGACTATTGTATGTGAATTATCACTTTTGGAACTAAAATGAGTGTGTTTAGAGTCATTTTAATGCCTGAAATTGACCGAAATAGAAGCTTCTGAGTAGGAGAAAAAGTCTGTAAAAATGGCAATTTTGGTCACATTGAGGCTTTAAAAAGTAGTTATTCAACATGATGCACAATCCAAATGACATTTTGAATCTTTTTTTCTACAGTCCGAAAAATCAATTTTCTGATGAAAAACGATGACCCGCGACCTGTCGATTTTTCTCAAGATGGTCAGAAATGGTAATTTTTTAATGTTTATATTTTTTAAAGTAAATGACTATTGCATGTGAATTATCACTTTTGGAACTAAAATTAGTGTGTTTAGAGTCATTTTATTGCCTGAAATTGGTCAAAATAGAAGCTTCTGAGTAGGAGAAAAAGTCTGTAAAAATGGCAATTTTGGTCACATTGAGGCTTTAAAAAGTAGTTATTCAACATGAGGCACAATCCAAATGACATTTTGAATCATTTTTTCTACAGTCCAAAAAATCAATTTTCTGATGCAAAACGATGACACGCGACCTGTTGATTTTTCTCAAGATGGTCAGAAATGGTAATTTTTTCATGTTTAATTTTTTGACTGTAAATGACTATTGCATGTGAATTATCACTTTTGGAACTAAAATAAGTGTGTTTAGAGTCATTTTAATGCCTGAAATTGGTGGAAATAGAAGCTTCTGTGTAGGAGAAAAAGTCTGTAAAAATGGCAATTTTGGTCACATTGAGGCTTTAAAAATTAGTTATTCAACATTAGGCACAATCCAAATGACATTTTGAATCATTTTTTCTACAGTCCAAAAAATCAATTTTCTGATGCAAAACGATGATACGCGACCTGTCGATTTTTCTCAAGATGGTCAGAAATGGTAATTTTTTAATGTTTAATTTTTTGACTGTAAATGACTATTGCATGTGAATTGTCACTTTTGGAACTAAAATAAGTGTGTTTAGAGTCATTTTAATGCCTGAAATTGGTGGGAATATAAGCTTCTGTGTAGGAGAAAAAGTCTGTAAAAATGGCAATTTTGGTCACATTGAGGCTTTAAAAATTAGTTATTCAACATGAGGCACAATCCAAATTACATTTTGAATCATTTTTTCTACAGTCCAAAAAATCAATTTTCTGATGCAAAACGATGACCCGCGACCTGTCGATTTTTCTCAAGATGGTCAGAAATGGTAATTTTTTAATGTTTAATTTTTTGACTGTAAATGACTATTGCATGTGAATTATCACTTTTGGAACTAAAATTAGTGTGTTTAGAGTCATTTTATTGCCTGAAATTGGTCGAAATAGAAGCTTCTGAGTAGGAGAAAAAGTCTGTAAAAATGGCAATTTTGGTCACATTGAGGCTTTAAAAATTAGTTATTCAACATTAGGCACAATCCAAATGACATTTTGAATCATTTTTTCTACAGTCCAAAAAATCAATTTTCTGATGCAAAACGATGACACGCGACCTGTCGATTTTTCTCAAGATGGTCAGAAATGGTAATTTTTTAATGTTTAATTTTTTGCCTGTAAATGACTATTGCATGTGAATTGTCACTTTTGGAACTAAAATAAGTGTGTTTAGAGTCATTTTAATGCCTGAAATTGGTGGAAATATAAGCTTCTGTGTAGGAGAAAAAGTCTGTAAAAATGGCAATTTTGGTCACATTGAGGCTTTAAAAATTAGTTATTCAACATTAGGCACAATCCAAATGACATTTTGAATCTTTTTTTCTACAGTCCAATAAATCAATTTTCTGATGAAAAACGATGACCCGTGACCTGTCGATTTTTCTCAAGATGGTCAGAAATGGTAATTTTGTAATGTTTATATTTTTGAAAGTAAATGACTATTGTATGTGAATTATCACTTTTGGAACTAAAATGAGTGTGTTTAGAGTCATTTTAATGCCTGAAATTGGTTGAAATAGAAGCTTCTGAGTAGGAGAAAAAGTCTATAAAAATGGCAATTTTGGTCACATTGAGGCTTTAAAAAGTAGTTATTCAACATGAGGCACAATCCAAATGACATTTTGAATCTTTTTTTCTACAGTCCGAAAAATCAATTTTCTGATGAAAAACGATGACCTGTGACCTCAGAAATGGTAATTTTTTAATGTTTATTTTTTTAAAGCAAATGACTATTGCATGTGAATTATCACTTTTGGAACTAAAATAAGTGTGTTTAGAGTCATTTTAATGCCTGAAATTGGTGGAAATATAAGCTTCTGTGTAGGAGAAAAAGTCTGTAAAAATGGCAATTTTGGTCACATTGAGGCTTTAAAAATTAGTTATTCAACATTAGGCACAATCCAAATGACATTTTGAATCTTTTTTTCTACAGTCCAATAAATCAATTTTCTGATGAAAAACGATGACCCGTGACCTGTTGATTTTTCTCAAGATGGTCAGAAATGGTAATTTTGTAATGTTTATTTTTTTTTAAGTAAATGACTATTGTATGTGAATTATCACTTTTGGAACTAAAATTAGTGTGTTTAGAGTCATTTTAATGCCTGAAATTGGTCGAAATAGAAGCTTCTGTGTAGGAGAAAAAGTCTGTAAAAATGGCAATTTTGGTCACATTGAGGCTTTAAAAAGTAGTTATTCAACATGAGGCACAATCCAAATGACATTTTGAATCATTTTTTCTACAGTCCAAAAAATCAATTTTCTGATGCAAAACGATGACCCGCGACCTGTCGATTTTTCTCAAGATGGTCAGAAATGGTAGTTTTTTAATGTTCAAGTTTTTGACTTTAAATGACTATTGCATGTGAATTATCACTTTTGGAACTAACATAAGTGTGTTTAGAGTCATTTTAATGCCTGATATTGGTGGAAATAGAAGCTTCTGTGTAGGAGAAAAAGTCTGTAAAAATGGCAATTTTGGTCACATTGAGGCTTTAAAAAGTAGTTATTCAACATGAGACACAATCCAAATGACATTTTGAATCTTTTTTTCTACACTCCAAAAAATCAATGAAAAACGATGACCTGTCGATTTTTCTCAAGGTGGTCAGAAATGGTAATTTTTTAATGTTTAATTTTTTGTCTGTAAATGACTATTGTATGTGAATTATCACTTTTGGAACTAAAATAAGTGTGTTAAGAGTCATTTTAATGCCTGAAATTGGTCGAAATAGAAGCTTCTGAGTAGGAGAAAAAGTCTGTAAAAATGGCAATTTTGGTCACATTGAGGCTTTAAAAAGTAGTTATTCAACATGAGGCACAATCCAAATGACATTTTGAATCATTTTTTCTACAGTCCAAAAAATCAATTTTCTGATGCAAAACGATGACACGCGACCTGTCGATTTTTCTCAAGATGGTCAGAAATGGTAATTTTTTAATGTTTAATCTTTTGACTGTAAATGACCATTGCATGTGAATTATCACTTTTGGAACTAAAATAAGTGTGTTTAGAGTCATTTTAATGCCTGAAATTGGTGAAAATAGAAGCTTCTGTGTAGGAGAAAAAGTCTGTAAAAATGGCAATTTTGGTCACATTGAGGCTTTAAAAATTAGTTATTCAACATTAGGCACAATCCAAATGATATTTTGAATATTTTTTTTTCTACAGCCCGAAAAATCAATTTTCTGATGAAAAACGATGACCCGTGACCTGTCGATTTTTCTCAAGATGGTCAGAAATGGTAATTTTGTAATGTTTATATTTTTGAAAGTAAATGACTATTGCATGTGAATTATCACTTTTGGAACTAAAATTAGTGTGTTTAGAGTCATTTTATTGCCTGAAATTGGTGGAAATAGAAGCTTCTGAGTAGGAGAAAAAGTCTGTAAAATGGCAATTTTGGTCACATTGAGGCTTTAAAAAGTAGTTATTCAACATGAGGCACAATCCAAATGACATTTTGAATCTTTTTTTCTACAGTCCAAAAAATCAATTTTCTGATGAAAAACGATGACCCGTGACCTGTCGATTTTTCTCAAGATGGTCAGAAATGGTTATTTTGTAATGTTTATATTTTTTAAAGTAAATGACTATTGCATGTGAATTATCACTTTTGGAACTAAAGTTAGTGTGTTTAGAGTCATTTTATTGCCTGAAATTGGTCGAAATAGAAGCTTCTGAGTAGGAGAAAAAGTCTGTAAAAATGGCAATTTTGGTCACATTGAGGCTTTAAAAAGTAGTTATTCAACATGAGGCACAATCCAAATGACATTTTGAATCATTTTTTCTACAGTCCAAAAAATCAATTTTCTGATGCAAAACGATGACACGCGACCTGTTGATTTTTCTCAAGATGGTCAGAAATGGTAATTTTTTAATGTTTAATTTTTTGACTGTAAATGACTATTGCATGTGAATTATCACTTTTGGAACTAAAATAAGTGTGTTTAGAGTCATTTGAATGCCTGAAATTGGTGGAAATAGAAGCTTCTGTGTAGGAGAAAAAGTCTGTAAAAATGGCAATTTTGGTCACATTGAGGCTTTAAAAATTAGTTATTCAACATTAGGCACAATCCAAATGACATTTTGAATCTTTTTTTCTACAGCCCAAAAAATCAATTTTCTGATGAAAAACGATGACCCGTGACCTGTCGATTTTTCTCTAGATGGTCAGAAATGGTAACTTTGTAATGTTTATATTTTTGAAAGTAAATGACTATTGCATGTGAATTATCACTTTTGGAACTAAAATTAGTGTGTTTAGAGTCATTTTATTGCCTGAAATTGGTCGAAATAGAAGCTTCTGAGTAGGAGAAAAAGTCTGTAAAATGGCAATTTTGGTCACATTGAGGCTTTAAAAAGTAGTTATTCAACATGAGGCACAATCCAAATGACATTTTGAATCTTTTTTTCTACAGTCCAAAAAATCAATTTTCTGATGCAAAACGATGACCTGCGACCTGTCGATTTTTCTCAAGATGGTCAGAAATGGTAATTTTTTAATGTTTAATTTTTTGACTATAAATGACTATTGCATGTGAATTATCACTTTTGGAACTAAAATAAGTGTGTTTAGAGTCATTTTAATGCCTGAAATTGGTGGAAATAGAAGCTTCTGAGTAGGAGAAAAAGTCTGTAAAAATGGCAATTTTGGTCACATTGAGGCTTTAAAAATTAGTTATTCAACATTAGGCACAATCCAAATGATATTTTGAATATTTTTTTTTTTCTACACCCCGAAAAATCAATTTTCTGATGAAAAACGATGACCCGTGACCTGTCGATTTTTCTCAAGATGGTCAGAAATGGTAATTTTTTAATGTTTAATTTTTTGCCTGTAAATGACTATTGCATGTGAATTGTCACTTTTGGAACTAAAATAAGTGTGTTTAGAGTCATTTTAATGCCTGAAATTGGTGGAAATATAAGCTTCTGTGTAGGAGAAAAAGTCTGTAAAAATGGCAATTTTGGTCACATTGAGGCTTTAAAAATTAGTTATTCAACATTAGGCACAATCCAAATGACATTTTGAATCTTTTTTTCTACAGTCCAATAAATCAATTTTCTGATGAAAAACGATGACCCGTGACCTGTCGATTTTTCTCAAGATGGTCAGAAATGGTAATTTTGTAATGTTTATATTTTTGAAAGTAAATGACTATTGTATGTGAATTATCACTTTTGGAACTAAAATGAGTGTGTTTAGAGTCATTTTAATGCCTGAAATTGGTTGAAATAGAAGCTTCTGAGTAGGAGAAAAAGTCTATAAAAATGGCAATTTTGGTCACATTGAGGCTTTAAAAAGTAGTTATTCAACATGAGGCACAATCCAAATGACATTTTGAATCTTTTTTTCTACAGTCCGAAAAATCAATTTTCTGATGAAAAACGATGACCTGTGACCTCAGAAATGGTAATTTTTTAATGTTTATTTTTTTAAAGCAAATGACTATTGCATGTGAATTATCACTTTTGGAACTAAAATAAGTGTGTTTAGAGTCATTTTAATGCCTGAAATTGGTGGAAATATAAGCTTCTGTGTAGGAGAAAAAGTCTGTAAAAATGGCAATTTTGGTCACATTGAGGCTTTAAAAATTAGTTATTCAACATTAGGCACAATCCAAATGACATTTTGAATCTTTTTTTCTACAGTCCAATAAATCAATTTTCTGATGAAAAACGATGACCCGTGACCTGTTGATTTTTCTCAAGATGGTCAGAAATGGTAATTTTGTAATGTTTATTTTTTTTTAAGTAAATGACTATTGTATGTGAATTATCACTTTTGGAACTAAAATTAGTGTGTTTAGAGTCATTTTAATGCCTGAAATTGGTCGAAATAGAAGCTTCTGTGTAGGAGAAAAAGTCTGTAAAAATGGCAATTTTGGTCACATTGAGGCTTTAAAAAGTAGTTATTCAACATGAGGCACAATCCAAATGACATTTTGAATCATTTTTTCTACAGTCCAAAAAATCAATTTTCTGATGCAAAACGATGACCCGCGACCTGTCAATTTTTCTCAAGATGGTCAGAAATGGTAGTTTTTTAATGTTCAAGTTTTTGACTTTAAATGACTATTGCATGTGAATTATCACTTTTGGAACTAACATAAGTGTGTTTAGAGTCATTTTAATGCCTGATATTGGTGGAAATAGAAGCTTCTGTGTAGGAGAAAAAGTCTGTAAAAATGGCAATTTTGGTCACATTGAGGCTTTAAAAAGTAGTTATTCAACATGAGACACAATCCAAATGACATTTTGAATCTTTTTTTCTACACTCCAAAAAATCTATGAAAAACGATGACCTGTCGATTTTTCTCAAGGTGGTCAGAAATGGTAATTTTTTAATGTTTAATTTTTTGTCTGTAAATGACTATTGTATGTGAATTATCACTTTTGGAACTAAAATAAGTGTGTTAAGAGTCATTTTAATGCCTGAAATTGGTCGAAATAGAAGCTTCTGAGTAGGAGAAAAAGTCTGTAAAAATGGCAATTTTGGTCACATTGAGGCTTTAAAAAGTAGTTATTCAACATGAGGCACAATCCAAATGACATTTTGAATCATTTTTTCTACAGTCCAAAAAATCAATTTTCTGATGCAAAACGATGACACGCGACCTGTCGATTTTTCTCAAGATGGTCAGAAATGGTAATTTTTTAATGTTTAATCTTTTGACTGTAAATGACCATTGCATGTGAATTATCACTTTTGGAACTAAAATAAGTGTGTTTAGAGTCATTTTAATGCCTGAAATTGGTGGAAATAGAAGCTTCTGTGTAGGAGAAAAAGTCTGTAAAAATGGCAATTTTGGTCACATTGAGGCTTTAAAAATTAGTTATTCAACATTAGGCACAATCCAAATGATATTTTGAATATTTTTTTTTCTACAGCCCGAAAAATCAATTTTCTGATGAAAAACGATGACCCGTGACCTGTCGATTTTTCTCAAGATGGTCAGAAATGGTAATTTTGTAATGTTTATATTTTTGAAAGTAAATGACTATTGCATGTGAATTATCACTTTTGGAACTAAAATTAGTGTGTTTAGAGTCATTTTATTGCCTGAAATTGGTGGAAATAGAAGCTTCTGAGTAGGAGAAAAAGTCTGTAAAATGGCAATTTTGGTCACATTGAGGCTTTAAAAAGTAGTTATTCAACATGAGGCACAATCCAAATGACATTTTGAATCTTTTTTTCTACAGTCCAAAAAATCAATTTTCTGATGAAAAACGATGACCCGTGACCTGTCGATTTTTCTCAAGATGGTCAGAAATGGTTATTTTGTAATGTTTATATTTTTTAAAGTAAATGACTATTGCAAGTGAATTATCACTTTTGGAACTAAAGTTAGTGTGTTTAGAGTCATTTTATTGCCTGAAATTGGTCGAAATAGAAGCTTCTGAGTAGGAGAAAAAGTCTGTAAAAATGGCAATTTTGGTCACATTGAGGCTTTAAAAAGTAGTTATTCAACATGAGGCACAATCCAAATGACATTTTGAATCATTTTTTCTACAGTCCAAAAAATCAATTTTCTGATGCAAAACGATGACACGCGACCTGTTGATTTTTCTCAAGATGGTCAGAAATGGTAATTTTTTAATGTTTAATTTTTTGACTGTAAATGACTATTGCATGTGAATTATCACTTTTGGAACTAAAATAAGTGTGTTTAGAGTCATTTGAATGCCTGAAATTGGTGGAAATAGAAGCTTCTGTGTAGGAGAAAAAGTCTGTAAAAATGGCAATTTTGGTCACATTGAGGCTTTAAAAATTAGTTATTCAACATTAGGCACAATCCAAATGACATTTTGAATCTTTTTTTCTACAGCCCAAAAAATCAATTTTCTGATGAAAAACGATGACCCGTGACCTGTCGATTTTTCTCTAGATGGTCAGAAATGGTAATTTTGTAATGTATATATTTTTGAAAGTAAATGACTATTGCATGTGAATTATCACTTTTGGAACTAAAATTAGTGTGTTTAGAGTCATTTTATTGCCTGAAATTGGTCGAAATAGAAGCTTCTGAGTAGGAGAAAAAGTCTGTAAAATGGCAATTTTGGTCACATTGAGGCTTTAAAAAGTAGTTATTCAACATGAGGCACAATCCAAATGATATTTTGAATATTTTTTTTTTTCTACACCCCGAAAAATCAATTTTCTGATGAAAAACGATGACCCGTGACCTGTCGATTTTTCTCAAGATGGTCAGAAATGGTAATTTTGTAATGTTTATATTTTTGAAAGTAAATGACTATTGCATGTGAATTATCACTTTTGGAACTAAAATTAGTGTGTTTAGAGTCATTTTATTGCCTGAAATTGGTCGAAATAGAAGCTTCTGAGTAGGAGAAAAAGTCTGTAAAATGGCAATTTTGGTCACATTGAGGCTTTAAAAAGTAGTTATTCAACATGAGGCACAATCCAAATGACATTTTGAATCTTTTTTTCTAAAGTCCAAAAAATCAATTTTCTGATGAAAAATGATGACCCGTGGCCTGTCGATTTTTCTCAAGATGGTCAGAAATGGTAATTTTGTAATGTTTATATTTTTGAAAGTAAATGACTATTGCATGTGAATTATCACTTTTGGAACTAAAATTAGTGTGTTTAGAGTCATTTTATTGCCTGAAATTGGTCGAAATAGAAGCTTCTGAGTAGGAGAAAAAGTCTGTAAAAATGGCAATTTTGGTCACATTGAGGCTTTAAAAAGTAGTTATTCAACATGAGGCACAATCCAAATGACATTTTGAATCATTTTTTCTACAGTCCAAAAAATCAATTTTCTGATGCAAAACGATGACCCGCGACCTGTCGATTTTTCTCAAGATGGTCAGAAATGGTAATTTTTTAATGTTTAATTTTTTGACTGTAAATGACTATTGTATGTGAATTATCACTTTTGGAACTAAAATAAGTGTGTTTAGAGTCACTTTAATGCCTGAAATTGGTCGAAATAGAAGCTTCTGAGTAGGAGAAAAAGTCTGTAAAAACTATCAATTTTGGTCACATTGAGGCTTTAAAAAGTAGTTATTCAACATGAGGCACAATCCAAATGACATTTTGAATCTTTTTTTCTACAGTCCGAAAAATCAATTTTCTGATGAAAAACGATGACCCGCGACCTGTCGATTTTTCTCAAGATGGTCAGAAATGGTAATTTTGTAATGTTAATTTTTTTTAAAGTAAAAGACTATTTCATGTGAATTATCACTTTTGGAACTAAAATTAGTGTGTTTAGAGTCATTTTATTGCCTGAAATTGGTTGAAATAGAAGCTTCTGAGTAGGAGAAAAAGTCTGTAAAAATGGCAATTTTGGTCACATTGAGGCTTTAAAAAGTAGTTATTCCACATGAGGCACAATCCAAATGACATTTTGAATCATTTTTTCTACAGTCCAAAAAATCAATTTTCTGATGCAAAACGATGACCCGCGACCTGACGATTTTTCTCAAGATGGTCAGAAATGGTAATTTTTTAATGTTTAATTTTTTGACTGTAAATGACTATTGCATGTGAATTATCACTTTTGGAACTAAAATAAGTGTGTTTAGAGTCATTTTAATGCCTGAAATTGGTGGAAATAGAAGCTTCTGTGTAGGAGAAAAAGTCTGTAAAAATGGCAATTTTGGTCACATTGAGGCTTTAAAAATTAGTTATTCAACATTAGCCACAATCCAAATGACATTTTGAATCTTTTTTTCTACAGCCCAAAAATCAATTTTCTGATGAAAAACGATGACCCGTGACCTGTCGATTTTTCTCAAGATGGTCAGCAATGGTAATTTTGTAATGTTTATATTTTTGAAAGTAAATGACTATTGCATGTGAATTATCACTTTTGGAACTAAAATAAGTGTGTTTAGAGTCATTTTAATGCCTGAAATTGGTGGAAATAGAAGCTTCTGTGTAGGAGAAAAAGTCTGTAAAAATGGCAATTTTGGTCACATTGAGGCTTTAAAAATTAGTTATTCAACATTAGGCACAATCCAAATGACATTTTGAATCTTTTTTTCTACAGCCCAAAAAATCAATTTTCTGATGAAAAACGATGACCCGTGACCTGTCGATTTTTCTCAAGATGGTCAGAAATGGTAATTTTGTAATGTTTATATTTTTGAAAGTAAATGACTATTGCATGTGAATTATCACTTTTGGAACTAAAATTAGTGTGTTTAGAGTCATTTTATTGCCTGAAATTGGTCGAAATAGAAGCTTCTGAGTAGGAGAAAAAGTCTGTAAAATGGCAATTTTGGTCACATTGAGGCTTTAAAAAGTAGTTATTCAACATGAGGCACAATCCAAATGACATTTTGAATCTTTTTTTCTACAGTCCAAAAAATCAATTTTCTGATGCAAAACGATGACCCGCGACCTGTCGATTTTTCTCAAGATGGTCAGAAATGGTAATTTTTTAATGTTTAATTTTTTGACTGTAAATGACTATTGTATGTGAATTATCACTTTTGGAACTAAAATAAGTGTGTTTAGAGTCACTTTAATGCCTGAAATTGGTCGAAATAGAAGCTTCTGAGTAGGAGAAAAAGTCTGTAAAAACTATCAATTTTGGTCACATTGAGGCTTTAAAAAGTAGTTATTCAACATGAGGCACAATCCAAATGACATTTTGAATCTTTTTTTCTACAGTCCGAAAAATCAATTTTCTGATGAAAAACGATGACCCGCGACCTGTCGATTTTTCTCAAGATGGTCAGAAATGGTAATTTTGTAATGTTAATTTTTTTTAAAGTAAAAGACTATTTCATGTGAATTATCACTTTTGGAACTAAAATTAGTGTGTTTAGAGTCATTTTATTGCCTGAAATTGGTTGAAATAGAAGCTTCTGAGTAGGAGAAAAAGTCTGTAAAAATGGCAATTTTGGTCACATTGAGGCTTTAAAAAGTAGTTATTCCACATGAGGCACAATCCAAATGACATTTTGAATCATTTTTTCTACAGTCCAAAAAATCAATTTTCTGATGCAAAACGATGACCCGCGACCTGACGATTTTTCTCAAGATGGTCAGAAATGGTAATTTTTTAATGTTTAATTTTTTGACTGTAAATGACTATTGCATGTGAATTATCAGTTTTGGAACTAAAATAAGTGTGTTTAGAGTCATTTTAATGCCTGAAATTGGTGGAAATAGAAGCTTCTGTGTAGGAGAAAAAGTCTGTAAAAATGGCAATTTTGGTCACATTGAGGCTTTAAAAATTAGTTATTCAACATTAGCCACAATCCAAATGACATTTTGAATCTTTTTTTCTACAGCCCAAAAATCAATTTTCTGATGAAAAACGATGACCCGTGACCTGTCGATTTTTCTCAAGATGGTCAGCAATGGTAATTTTGTAATGTTTATATTTTTGAAAGTAAATGACTATTGCATGTGAATTATCACTTTTGGAACTAAAATAAGTGTGTTTAGAGTCATTTTAATGCCTGAAATAGGTGGAAATAGAAGCTTCTGTGTAGGAGAAAAAGTCTGTAAAAATGGCAATTTTGGTCACATTGAGGCTTTAAAAATTAGTTATTCAACATTAGGCACAATCCAAATGACATTTTGAATCTTTTTTTCTACAGCCCAAAAAATCAATTTTCTGATGAAAAACGATGACCCGTGACCTGTCGATTTTTCTCAAGATGGTCAGAAATGGTAATTTTGTAATGTTTATATTTTTGAAAGTAAATGACTATTGCATGTGAATTATCACTTTTGGAACTAAAATTAGTGTGTTTAGAGTCATTTTATTGCCTGAAATTGGTCGAAATAGAAGCTTCTGAGTAGGAGAAAAAGTCTGTAAAATGGCAATTTTGGTCACATTGAGGCTTTAAAAAGTAGTTATTCAACATGAGGCACAATCCAAATGACATTTTGAATCTTTTTTTCTACAGTCCAAAAAATCAATTTTCTGATGCAAAACGATGACCCGCGACCTGACGATTTTTCTCAAGATGGTCAGAAATGGTAATTTTTTAATGTTTAATTTTTGAAAGTAAATGACTATTGCATGTGAATTATCACTTTTGGAACTAAAATAAGTGTGTTTAGAGTCATTTTAATGCCTGAAATTGGTGGAAATAGAATCTTCTGAGTAGGAGAAAAAGTCTGTAAAAATGGCAATTTTGGTCACATTGAGGCTTTAAAAATTAGTTATTCAACATTAGGCACAATCCAAATGATATTTTGAATATTTTTTTTTTCTACACCCCGAAAAATCAATTTTCTGATGAAAAACGATGACCCGTGACCTGTCGATTTTTCTCAAGATGGTCAGAAATGGTAATTTTGTAATGTTTATATTTTTGAAAGTAAATGACTATTGCATGTGAATTATCACTTTTGGAACTAAAATTAGTGTGTTTAGAGTCATTTTATTGCCTGAAATTGGTCGAAATAGAAGCTTCTGAGTAGGAGAAAAAGTCTGTAAAAATGGCAATTTTGGTCACATTGAAGCTTTAAAAAGTAGTTATTCAACATGAGGCACAATCCAAATGACATTTTGAATCATTTTTTCTACAGTCCAAAAAATCAATTTTCTGATGCAAAACGATGACCCGTGACCTGTCGATTTTTCTCAAGATGGTCAGCAATGGTAATTTTGTAATGTTGATATTTTTGAAAGTAAATGACTATTGCATGTGAATTATCACTTTTGGAACTAAAATAAGTGTGTTTAGAGTCATTTTAATGCCTGAAATTGGTGGAAATAGAAGCTTCTGTGTAGGAGAAAAAGTCTGTAAAAACTAGCAATTTTGGTCACATTGAGGCTTTAAAAAGTAGTTATTCAACATGAGGCACAATCCAAATGACATTTTGAATCTTTTTTTCTACAGTCCGAAAAATCAATTTTCTGATGAAAAACGATGACCCGCGACCTGACGATTTTTCTCAAGATGGTCAGAAATGGTAATTTTTTAATGTTTAATTTTTTGACAGTAAATGACTATTGCATGTGAATTATCACTTTTGGAACTAAAATAAGTGTGTTTAGAGTCATTTTAATGCCTGAAATTGGTGGAAATAGAAGCTTCTGTGTAGGAGAAAAAGTCTGTAAAAATGGCAATTTTGGTCACATTGAGGCTTTAAAAATTAGTTATTCAACATTAGGCACAATCCAAATGACATTTTGAATCATTTTTTCTACAGTCCAAAAAATCAATTTTCTGATGCAAAACGATGACCCGCGACCTGTCGATTTTTCTCAAGATGGTCAGAAATGGTAATTTTGTAATGTTTATATTTTTGAAAGTAAATGACTATTGCATGTGAATTATCACTTTTGGAACTAAAATTAGTGTGTTTAGAGTCATTTTATTGCCTGAAATTGGTCGAAATAGAAGCTTCTGAGTAGGAGAAAAAGTCTGTAAAAATGTCAATTTTGGTCACATTGAGGCTTTAAAAAGTAGTTATTCAACATGAGGCACAATCCAAATGACATTTTGAATCATTTTTTCTACAGTCCAAAAAATCAATTTTCTGATGCAAAACGATGACCCGCGACCTGACGATTTTTCTCAAGATGGTCAGAAATGGTAATTTTTTAATGTTTAATTTTTTGACAGTAAATGACTATTGCATGTGAATTATCACTTTTGGAACTAAAATAAGTGTGTTTAGAGTCATTTTAATGCCTGAAATTGGTAGAAATAGAAGCTTCTGTGTAGGAGAAAAAGTCTGTAAAAATGGCAATTTTGGTCACATGGAGGCTTTAAAAATTAGTTATTCAACATTAGGCACAATCCAAATGACATTTTGAATCATTTTTTCTACAGTCCAAAAAATCAATTTTCTGATGCAAAACGATGACCCGTGACCTGTCGATTTTTCTCAAGATGGTCAGCAATGGTAATTTTGTAATGTTTATATTTTTGAAAGTAAATGACTATTGCATGTGAATTATCACTTTTGGAACTAAAATAAGTGTGTTTAGAGTCATTTTAATGCCTGAAATTGGTGGAAATAGAAGCTTCTGTGTAGGAGAAAAAGTCTGTAAAAACTAGCAATTTTGGTCACATTGAGGCTTTAAAAAGTAGTTATTCAACATGAGGCACAATCCAAATGACATTTTGAATCTTTTTTTCTACAGTCCGAAAAATCAATTTTCTGATGAAAAACGATGACCCGCGATTTTTCTCAAGATGGTCAGAAATGGTAATTTTGTAATGTTAATTTTTTTTAAAGTAAAAGACTATTTCATGTGAATTATCACTTTTGGAACTAAAATTAGTGTGTTTAGAGTCATTTTATTGCCTGAAATTGGTTGAAATAGAAGCTTCTGAGTAGGAGAAAAAGTCTGTAAAAATGGCAATTTTGGTCACATTGAGGCTTTAAAAAGTAGTTATTCAACATGAGGCACAATCCAAATGACATTTTGAATCATTTTTTCTACAGTCCAAAAAATCAATTTTCTGATGCAAAACGATGACCCGCGACCTGACGATTTTTCTCAAGATGGTCAGAAATGGTAATTTTTTAATGTTTAATTTTTTGACAGTAAATGACTATTGCATGTGAATTATCACTTTTGGAACTAAAATAAGTGTGTTTAGAGTCATTTTAATGCCTGAAATTGGTGGAAATAGAAGCTTCTGTGTAGGAGAAAAAGTCTGTAAAAATGGCAATTTTGGTCACATTGAGGCTTTAAAAATTAGTTATTCAACATTAGGCACAATCCAAATGACATTTTGAATCATTTTTTCTACAGTCCAAAAAATCAATTTTCTGATGCAAAACGATGACCCGCGACCTGTCGATTTTTCTCAAGATGGTCAGAAATGGTAATTTTGTAATGTTTATATTTTTGAAAGTAAATGACTATTGCATGTGAATTATCACTTTTGGAACTAAAATTAGTGTGTTTAGAGTCATTTTATTGCCTGAAATTGGTCGAAATAGAAGCTTCTGAGTAGGAGAAAAAGTCTGTAAAAATGTCAATTTTGGTCACATTGAGGCTTTAAAAAGTAGTTATTCAACATGAGGCACAATCCAAATGACATTTTGAATCATTTTTTCTACAGTCCAAAAAATCAATTTTCTGATGCAAAACGATGACCGGCGACCTGTCGATTTTTCTCAAGATGGTCAGAAATGGTAATTTTTTAAAGTTTAATTTTTTGACTGTAAATGACTATTGCATGTGAATTATCACTTTTCAAACTAAAATTAGTGTGTTTAGAGTCATTTTATTGCCTGAAATTGGTCGAAATAGAAGCTTCTGAGTAGGAGAAAAAGTCTGTAAAATGGCAATTTTGGTCACATTGAGGCTTTAAAAAGTAGTTATTCAACATGAGGCACAATCCAAATGACATTTTGAATCATTTTTTCTACAGTCCAAAAAATCAATTTTCTGATGCAAAACGATGACCCGCGACCTGTCGATTTTTCTCAAGATGGTCAGAAATGGTAATTTTTTAATGTTTAATTTTTTGACTGTAAATGACTGTTGCATGTGAATTATCACTTTTGGAACTAAAATAAGTGTGTTTAGAGTCATTTTAATGCCTGAAATTGGTGGAAATAGAAGCTTCTGTGTAGGAGAAAAAGTCTGTAAAAATGGCAATTTTGGTCACATTGAGGCTTTAAAAAGTAGTTATTCAACATGAGGCACAATCCAAATGACATTTTGAATCTTTTTTTCTAAAGTCCAAAAAATCAATTTTCTGATGAAAAACGATGACCCGCGTGACCTGTCGATTTTTCTCAAGATGGTCAGAAATGGTAATTTTGTAATGTTTATATTTTTGAAAGTAAATGACTATTGCATGTGAATTATCACTTTTGGAACTAAAATAAGTGTGTTTAGAGTCATTTTAATGCCTGAAATTGGTGGAAATAGAAGCTTCTGTGTAGGAGAAAAAGTCTGTAAAAACTAGCAATTTTGGTCACATTGAGGCTTTAAAAAGTAGTTATTCAACATGAGGCACAATCCAAATGACATTTTGAATCTTTTTTTCTACAGTCCGAAAAATCAATTTTCTGATGAAAAACGATGACCCGCGACCTGTCGATTTTTCTCAAGATGGTCAGAAATGGTAATTTTGTAATGTTAATTTTTTTTAAAGTAAAAGACTATTTCATGTGAATTATCACTTTTGGAACTAAAATTAGTGTGTTTAGAGTCATTTTATTGCCTGAAATTGGTTGAAATAGAAGCTTCTGAGTAGGAGAAAAAGTCTGTAAAAATGGCAATTTTGGTCACATTGAGGCTTTAAAAAGTAGTTATTCCACATGAGGCACAATCCAAATGAAATTTGGAATAATTTTTTCTACAGTCCAAAAAATCAATTTTCTGATGCAAAACGATGACCCGCGACCTGACGATTTTTCTCAAGATGGTCAGAAATGGTAATTTTTTAATGTTTAATTTTTGACTGTAAATGACTATTGCATGTGAATTATCACTTTTGGAACTAAAATAAGTGTGTTTAGAGTCATTTTAATGCCTGAAATTGGTGGAAATAGAAGCTTCTGTGTAGGAGAAAAAGTCTGTAAAAATGGCAATTTTGGTCACATTGAGGCTTTAAAAATTAGTTATTCAACATTAGCCACAATCCAAATGACATTTGAATCTTTTTTTCTACAGCCCAAAAATCAATTTTCTGATGAAAAACGATGACCCGTGGACCTGTCGATTTTTCTCAAGATGGTCAGCAATGGTAATTTTGTAATGTTTATATTTTTGAAAGTAAATGACTATTGCATGTGAATTATCACTTTTGGAACTAAAATAAGTGTGTTTAGAGTCATTTTAATGCCTGAAATAGGTGGAAATAGAAGCTTCTGTGTAGGAGAAAAAGTCTGTAAAAATGGCAATTTTGGTCACATTGAGGCTTTAAAAATTAGTTATTCAACATTAGGCACAATCCAAATGACATTTTGAATCTTTTTTTCTACAGCCCAAAAAATCAATTTTCTGATGAAAAACGATGACCCGTGACCTGTCGATTTTTCTCAAGATGGTCAGAAATGGTAATTTTGTAATGTTTATATTTTTGAAAGTAAATGACTATTGCATGTGAATTATCACTTTTGGAACTAAAATTAGTGTGTTTAGAGTCATTTTATTGCCTGAAATTGGTCGAAATAGAAGCTTCTGAGTAGGAGAAAAAGTCTGTAAAATGGCAATTTTGGTCACATTGAGGCTTTAAAAAGTAGTTATTCAACATGAGGCACAATCCAAATGACATTTTGAATCTTTTTTTCTACAGTCCAAAAAATCAATTTTCTGATGCAAAACGATGACCCGCGACCTGACGATTTTTCTCAAGATGGTCAGAAATGGTAATTTTTTAATGTTTAATTTTTGAAAGTAAATGACTATTGCATGTGAATTATCACTTTTGGAACTAAAATAAGTGTGTTTAGAGTCATTTTAATGCCTGAAATTGGTGGAAATAGAATCTTCTGAGTAGGAGAAAAAGTCTGTAAAAATGGCAATTTTGGTCACATTGAGGCTTTAAAAATTAGTTATTCAACATTAGGCACAATCCAAATGATATTTTGAATATTTTTTTTTTCTACACCCCGAAAAATCAATTTTCTGATGAAAAACGATGACCCGTGACCTGTCGATTTTTCTCAAGATGGTCAGAAATGGTAATTTTGTAATGTTTATATTTTTGAAAGTAAATGACTATTGCATGTGAATTATCACTTTTGGAACTAAAATTAGTGTGTTTAGAGTCATTTTATTGCCTGAAATTGGTCGAAATAGAAGCTTCTGAGTAGGAGAAAAAGTCTGTAAAAATGGCAATTTTGGTCACATTGAAGCTTTAAAAAGTAGTTATTCAACATGAGGCACAATCCAAATGACATTTTGAATCATTTTTTCTACAGTCCAAAAAATCAATTTTCTGATGCAAAACGATGACCCGTGACCTGTCGATTTTTCTCAAGATGGTCAGCAATGGTAATTTTGTAATGTTGATATTTTTGAAAGTAAATGACTATTGAATGTGAATTATCACTTTTGGAACTAAAATAAGTGTGTTTAGAGTCATTTTAATGCCTGAAATTGGTGGAAATAGAAGCTTCTGTGTAGGAGAAAAAGTCTGTAAAAACTAGCAATTTTGGTCACATTGAGGCTTTAAAAAGTAGTTATTCAACATGAGGCACAATCCAAATGACATTTTGAATCTTTTTTTCTACAGTCCGAAAAATCAATTTTCTGATGAAAAACGATGACCCGCGATTTTTCTCAAGATGGTCAGAAATGGTAATTTTGTAATGTTAATTTTTTTTTAAGTAAAAGACTATTTCATGTGAATTATCACTTTTGGAACTAAAATTAGTGTGTTTAGAGTCATTTTATTGCCTGAAATTGGTTGAAATAGAAGCTTCTGAGTAGGAGAAAAAGTCTGTAAAAATGGCAATTTTGGTCACATTGAGGCTTTAAAAAGTAGTTATTCAACATGAGGCACAATCCAAATGACATTTTGAATCATTTTTTCTACAGTCCAAAAAATCAATTTTCTGATGCAAAACGATGACCCGCGACCTGACGATTTTTCTCAAGATGGTCAGAAATGGTAATTTTTTAATGTTTAATTTTTTGACAGTAAATGACTATTGCATGTGAATTATCACTTTTGGAACTAAAATAAGTGTGTTTAGAGTCATTTTAATGCCTGAAATTGGTGGAAATAGAAGCTTCTGTGTAGGAGAAAAAGTCTGTAAAAATGGCAATTTTGGTCACATTGAGGCTTTAAAAATTAGTTATTCAACATTAGGCACAATCCAAATGACATTTTGAATCATTTTTTCTACAGTCCAAAAAATCAATTTTCTGATGCAAAACGATGACCCGCGACCTGTCGATTTTTCTCAAGATGGTCAGAAATGGTAATTTTGTAATGTTTATATTTTTGAAAGTAAATGACTATTGCATGTGAATTATCACTTTTGGAACTAAAATTAGTGTGTTTAGAGTCATTTTATTGCCTGAAATTGGTGGAAATAGAAGCTTCTGTGTAGGAGAAAAAGTCTGTAAAAATGGCAATTTTGGTCACATTGAGGCTTTAAAAATTAGTTATTCAACATTAGCCACAATCCAAATGACATTTTGAATCTTTTTTTCTACAGCCCAAAAATCAATTTTCTGATGAAAAACGATGACCCGTGACCTGTCGATTTTTCTCAAGATGGTCAGCAATGGTAATTTTGTAATGTTTATATTTTTGAAAGTAAATGACTATTGCATGTGAATTATCACTTTTGGAACTAAAATAAGTGTGTTTAGAGTCATTTTAATGCCTGAAATAGGTGGAAATAGAAGCTTCTGTGTAGGAGAAAAAGTCTGTAAAAATGGCAATTTTGGTCACATTGAGGCTTTAAAAATTAGTTATTCAACATTAGGCACAATCCAAATGACATTTTGAATCTTTTTTTCTACAGCCCAAAAAATCAATTTTCTGATGAAAAACGATGACCCGTGACCTGTCGATTTTTCTCAAGATGGTCAGAAATGGTAATTTTGTAATGTTTATATTTTTGAAAGTAAATGACTATTGCATGTGAATTATCACTTTTGGAACTAAAATTAGTGTGTTTAGAGTCATTTTATTGCCTGAAATTGGTCGAAATAGAAGCTTCTGAGTAGGAGAAAAAGTCTGTAAAATGGCAATTTTGGTCACATTGAGGCTTTAAAAAGTAGTTATTCAACATGAGGCACAATCCAAATGACATTTTGAATCTTTTTTTCTACAGTCCAAAAAATCAATTTTCTGATGCAAAACGATGACTCGCGACCTGACGATTTTTCTCAAGATGGTCAGAAATGGTAATTTTTTAATGTTTAATTTTTGAAAGTAAATGACTATTGCATGTGAATTATCACTTTTGGAACTAAAATAAGTGTGTTTAGAGTCATTTTAATGCCTGAAATTGGTGGAAATAGAATCTTCTGAGTAGGAGAAAAAGTCTGTAAAAATGGCAATTTTGGTCACATTGAGGCTTTAAAAATTAGTTATTCAACATTAGGCACAATCCAAATGATATTTTGAATATTTTTTTTTTCTACACCCCGAAAAATCAATTTTCTGATGAAAAACGATGACCCGTGACCTGTCGATTTTTCTCAAGATGGTCAGAAATGGTAATTTTGTAATGTTTATATTTTTGAAAGTAAATGACTATTGCATGTGAATTATCACTTTTGGAACTAAAATTAGTGTGTTTAGAGTCATTTTATTGCCTGAAATTGGTCGAAATAGAAGCTTCTGAGTAGGAGAAAAAGTCTGTAAAATGGCAATTTTGGTCACATTGAGGCTTTAAAAAGTAGTTATTCAACATGAGGCACAATCCAAATGACATTTTGAATCTTTTTTTCTACAGTCCAAAAAATCAATTTTCTGATGCAAAACGATGACCCGCGACCTGACGATTTTTCTCAAGATGGTCAGAAATGGTAATTTTTTAATGTTTAATTTTTGAAAGTAAATGACTATTGCATGTGAATTATCACTTTTGGAACTAAAATAAGTGTGTTTAGAGTCATTTTAATGCCTGAAATTGGTGGAAATAGAATCTTCTGAGTAGGAGAAAAAGTCTGTAAAAATGGCAATTTTGGTCACATTGAGGCTTTAAAAATTAGTTATTCAACATTAGGCACAATCCAAATGATATTTTGAATATTTTTTTTTTCTACACCCCGAAAAATCAATTTTCTGATGAAAAACGATGACCCGTGACCTGTCGATTTTTCTCAAGATGGTCAGAAATGGTAATTTTGTAATGTTTATATTTTTGAAAGTAAATGACTATTGCATGTGAATTATCACTTTTGGAACTAAAATTAGTGTGTTTAGAGTCATTTTATTGCCTGAAATTGGTCGAAATAGAAGCTTCTGAGTAGGAGAAAAAGTCTGTAAAAATGGCAATTTTGGTCACATTGAAGCTTTAAAAAGTAGTTATTCAACATGAGGCACAATCCAAATGACATTTTGAATCATTTTTTCTACAGTCCAAAAAATCAATTTTCTGATGCAAAACGATGACCCGTGACCTGTCGATTTTTCTCAAGATGGTCAGCAATGGTAATTTTGTAATGTTGATATTTTTGAAAGTAAATGACTATTGAATGTGAATTATCACTTTTGGAACTAAAATAAGTGTGTTTAGAGTCATTTTAATGCCTGAAATTGGTGGAAATAGAAGCTTCTGTGTAGGAGAAAAAGTCTGTAAAAACTAGCAATTTTGGTCACATTGAGGCTTTAAAAAGTAGTTATTCAACATGAGGCACAATCCAAATGACATTTTGAATCTTTTTTTCTACAGTCCGAAAAATCAATTTTCTGATGAAAAACGATGACCCGCGATTTTTCTCAAGATGGTCAGAAATGGTAATTTTGTAATGTTAATTTTTTTTTAAGTAAAAGACTATTTCATGTGAATTATCACTTTTGGAACTAAAATTAGTGTGTTTAGAGTCATTTTATTGCCTGAAATTGGTTGAAATAGAAGCTTCTGAGTAGGAGAAAAAGTCTGTAAAAATGGCAATTTTGGTCACATTGAGGCTTTAAAAAGTAGTTATTCAACATGAGGCACAATCCAAATGACATTTTGAATCATTTTTTCTACAGTCCAAAAAATCAATTTTCTGATGCAAAACGATGACCCGCGACCTGACGATTTTTCTCAAGATGGTCAGAAATGGTAATTTTTTAATGTTTAATTTTTTGACAGTAAATGACTATTGCATGTGAATTATCACTTTTGGAACTAAAATAAGTGTGTTTAGAGTCATTTTAATGCCTGAAATTGGTGGAAATAGAAGCTTCTGTGTAGGAGAAAAAGTCTGTAAAAATGGCAATTTTGGTCACATTGAGGCTTTAAAAATTAGTTATTCAACATTAGGCACAATCCAAATGACATTTTGAATCATTTTTTCTACAGTCCAAAAAATCAATTTTCTGATGCAAAACGATGACCCGCGACCTGTCGATTTTTCTCAAGATGGTCAGAAATGGTAATTTTGTAATGTTTATATTTTTGAAAGTAAATGACTATTGCATGTGAATTATCACTTTTGGAACTAAAATTAGTGTGTTTAGAGTCATTTTATTGCCTGAAATTGGTGGAAATAGAAGCTTCTGTGTAGGAGAAAAAGTCTGTAAAAATGGCAATTTTGGTCACATTGAGGCTTTAAAAATTAGTTATTCAACATTAGCCACAATCCAAATGACATTTTGAATCTTTTTTTCTACAGCCCAAAAATCAATTTTCTGATGAAAAACGATGACCCGTGACCTGTCGATTTTTCTCAAGATGGTCAGCAATGGTAATTTTGTAATGTTTATATTTTTGAAAGTAAATGACTATTGCATGTGAATTATCACTTTTGGAACTAAAATAAGTGTGTTTAGAGTCATTTTAATGCCTGAAATAGGTGGAAATAGAAGCTTCTGT
The DNA here is from genome assembly GCF_964204655.1 of Triturus cristatus. Taxonomy (NCBI): domain Eukaryota; kingdom Metazoa; phylum Chordata; class Amphibia; order Caudata; family Salamandridae; genus Triturus; species Triturus cristatus. Next base: position 928,526,737 of record NC_140587.1, read on the forward strand.
GTAGGAGAAAAAGTCTGTAAAAATGGCAATTTTGGTCACATTGAGGCTTTAAAAATTAGTTATTCAACATTAGGCACAATCCAAATGACATTTTGAATCTTTTTTTCTACAGCCCAAAAAATCAATTTTCTGATGAAAAACGATGACCCGTGACCTGTCGATTTTTCTCAAGATGGTCAGAAATGGTAATTTTGTAATGTTTATATTTTTGAAAGTAAATGACTATTGCATGTGAATTATCACTTTTGGAACTAAAATTAGTGTGTTTAGAGTCATTTTATTGCCTGAAATTGGTCGAAATAGAAGCTTCTGAGTAGGAGAAAAAGTCTGTAAAATGGCAATTTTGGTCACATTGAGGCTTTAAAAAGTAGTTATTCAACATGAGGCACAATCCAAATGACATTTTGAATCTTTTTTTCTACAGTCCAAAAAATCAATTTTCTGATGCAAAACGATGACTCGCGACCTGACGATTTTTCTCAAGATGGTCAGAAATGGTAATTTTTTAATGTTTAATTTTTGAAAGTAAATGACTATTGCATGTGAATTATCACTTTTGGAACTAAAATAAGTGTGTTTAGAGTCATTTTAATGCCTGAAATTGGTGGAAATAGAATCTTCTGAGTAGGAGAAAAAGTCTGTAAAAATGGCAATTTTGGTCACATTGAGGCTTTAAAAATTAGTTATTCAACATTAGGCACAATCCAAATGATATTTTGAATATTTTTTTTTTCTACACCCCGAAAAATCAATTTTCTGATGAAAAACGATGACCCGTGACCTGTCGATTTTTCTCAAGATGGTCAGAAATGGTAATTTTGTAATGTTTATATTTTTGAAAGTAAATGACTATTGCATGTGAATTATCACTTTTGGAACTAAAATTAGTGTGTTTAGAGTCATTTTATTGCCTGAAATTGGTCGAAATAGAAGCTTCTGAGTAGGAGAAAAAGTCTGTAAAAATGGCAATTTTGGTCACATTGAAGCTTTAAAAAGTAGTTATTCAACATGAGGCACAATCCAAATGACATTTTGAATCATTTTTTCTACAGTCCAAAAAATCAATTTTCTGATGCAAAACGATGACCCGTGACCTGTCGATTTTTCTCAAGATGGTCAGCAATGGTAATTTTGTAATGTTGATATTTTTGAAAGTAAATGACTATTGCATGTGAATTATCACTTTTGGAACTAAAATAAGTGTGTTTAGAGTCATTTTAATGCCTGAAATTGGTGGAAATAGAAGCTTCTGTGTAGGAGAAAAAGTCTGTAAAAACTAGCAATTTTGGTCACATTGAGGCTTTAAAAAGTAGTTATTCAACATGAGGCACAATCCAAATGACATTTTGAATCTTTTTTTCTACAGTCCGAAAAATCAATTTTCTGATGAAAAACGATGACCCGCGACCTGACGATTTTTCTCAAGATGGTCAGAAATGGTAATTTTTTAATGTTTAATTTTTTGACAGTAAATGACTATTGCATGTGAATTATCACTTTTGGAACTAAAATAAGTGTGTTTAGAGTCATTTTAATGCCTGAAATTGGTGGAAATAGAAGCTTCTGTGTAGGAGAAAAAGTCTGTAAAAATGGCAATTTTGGTCACATTGAGGCTTTAAAAATTAGTTATTCAACATTAGGCACAATCCAAATGACATTTTGAATCATTTTTTCTACAGTCCAAAAAATCAATTTTCTGATGCAAAACGATGACCCGCGACCTGTCGATTTTTCTCAAGATGGTCAGAAATGGTAATTTTGTAATGTTTATATTTTTGAAAGTAAATGACTATTGCATGTGAATTATCACTTTTGGAACTAAAATTAGTGTGTTTAGAGTCATTTTATTGCCTGAAATTGGTCGAAATAGAAGCTTCTGAGTAGGAGAAAAAGTCTGTAAAAATGTCAATTTTGGTCACATTGAGGCTTTAAAAAGTAGTTATTCAACATGAGGCACAATCCAAATGACATTTTGAATCATTTTTTCTACAGTCCAAAAAATCAATTTTCTGATGCAAAACGATGACCCGCGACCTGACGATTTTTCTCAAGATGGTCAGAAATGGTAATTTTTTAATGTTTAATTTTTTGACAGTAAATGACTATTGCATGTGAATTATCACTTTTGGAACTAAAATAAGTGTGTTTAGAGTCATTTTAATGCCTGAAATTGGTAGAAATAGAAGCTTCTGTGTAGGAGAAAAAGTCTGTAAAAATGGCAATTTTGGTCACATGGAGGCTTTAAAAATTAGTTATTCAACATTAGGCACAATCCAAATGACATTTTGAATCATTTTTTCTACAGTCCAAAAAATCAATTTTCTGATGCAAAACGATGACCCGTGACCTGTCGATTTTTCTCAAGATGGTCAGCAATGGTAATTTTGTAATGTTTATATTTTTGAAAGTAAATGACTATTGCATGTGAATTATCACTTTTGGAACTAAAATAAGTGTGTTTAGAGTCATTTTAATGCCTGAAATTGGTGGAAATAGAAGCTTCTGTGTAGGAGAAAAAGTCTGTAAAAACTAGCAATTTTGGTCACATTGAGGCTTTAAAAAGTAGTTATTCAACATGAGGCACAATCCAAATGACATTTTGAATCTTTTTTTCTACAGTCCGAAAAATCAATTTTCTGATGAAAAACGATGACCCGCGATTTTTCTCAAGATGGTCAGAAATGGTAATTTTGTAATGTTAATTTTTTTTAAAGTAAAAGACTATTTCATGTGAATTATCACTTTTGGAACTAAAATTAGTGTGTTTAGAGTCATTTTATTGCCTGAAATTGGTTGAAATAGAAGCTTCTGAGTAGGAGAAAAAGTCTGTAAAAATGGCAATTTTGGTCACATTGAGGCTTTAAAAAGTAGTTATTCAACATGAGGCACAATCCAAATGACATTTTGAATCATTTTTTCTACAGTCCAAAAAATCAATTTTCTGATGCAAAACGATGACCCGCGACCTGACGATTTTTCTCAAGATGGTCAGAAATGGTAATTTTTTAATGTTTAATTTTTTGACAGTAAATGACTATTGCATGTGAATTATCACTTTTGGAACTAAAATAAGTGTGTTTAGAGTCATTTTAATGCCTGAAATTGGTGGAAATAGAAGCTTCTGTGTAGGAGAAAAAGTCTGTAAAAATGGCAATTTTGGTCACATTGAGGCTTTAAAAATTAGTTATTCAACATTAGGCACAATCCAAATGACATTTTGAATCATTTTTTCTACAGTCCAAAAAATCAATTTTCTGATGCAAAACGATGACCCGCGACCTGTCGATTTTTCTCAAGATGGTCAGAAATGGTAATTTTGTAATGTTTATATTTTTGAAAGTAAATGACTATTGCATGTGAATTATCACTTTTGGAACTAAAATTAGTGTGTTTAGAGTCATTTTATTGCCTGAAATTGGTCGAAATAGAAGCTTCTGAGTAGGAGAAAAAGTCTGTAAAAATGTCAATTTTGGTCACATTGAGGCTTTAAAAAGTAGTTATTCAACATGAGGCACAATCCAAATGACATTTTGAATCATTTTTTCTACAGTCCAAAAAATCAATTTTCTGATGCAAAACGATGACCGGCGACCTGTCGATTTTTCTCAAGATGGTCAGAAATGGTAATTTTTTAAAGTTTAATTTTTTGACTGTAAATGACTATTGCATGTGAATTATCACTTTTCAAACTAAAATTAGTGTGTTTAGAGTCATTTTATTGCCTGAAATTGGTCGAAATAGAAGCTTCTGAGTAGGAGAAAAAGTCTGTAAAATGGCAATTTTGGTCACATTGAGGCTTTAAAAAGTAGTTATTCAACATGAGGCACAATCCAAATGACATTTTGAATCATTTTTTCTACAGTCCAAAAAATCAATTTTCTGATGCAAAACGATGACCCGCGACCTGTCGATTTTTCTCAAGATGGTCAGAAATGGTAATTTTTTAATGTTTAATTTTTTGACTGTAAATGACTGTTGCATGTGAATTATCACTTTTGGAACTAAAATAAGTGTGTTTAGAGTCATTTTAATGCCTGAAATTGGTGGAAATAGAAGCTTCTGTGTAGGAGAAAAAGTCTGTAAAAATGGCAATTTTGGTCACATTGAGGCTTTAAAAAGTAGTTATTCAACATGAGGCACAATCCAAATGACATTTTGAATCTTTTTTTCTAAAGTCCAAAAAATCAATTTTCTGATGAAAAACGATGACCCGCGTGACCTGTCGATTTTTCTCAAGATGGTCAGAAATGGTAATTTTGTAATGTTTATATTTTTGAAAGTAAATGACTATTGCATGTGAATTATCACTTTTGGAACTAAAATAAGTGTGTTTAGAGTCATTTTAATGCCTGAAATTGGTGGAAATAGAAGCTTCTGTGTAGGAGAAAAAGTCTGTAAAAACTAGCAATTTTGGTCACATTGAGGCTTTAAAAAGTAGTTATTCAACATGAGGCACAATCCAAATGACATTTTGAATCTTTTTTTCTACAGTCCGAAAAATCAATTTTCTGATGAAAAACGATGACCCGCGACCTGTCGATTTTTCTCAAGATGGTCAGAAATGGTAATTTTGTAATGTTAATTTTTTTTAAAGTAAAAGACTATTTCATGTGAATTATCACTTTTGGAACTAAAATTAGTGTGTTTAGAGTCATTTTATTGCCTGAAATTGGTTGAAATAGAAGCTTCTGAGTAGGAGAAAAAGTCTGTAAAAATGGCAATTTTGGTCACATTGAGGCTTTAAAAAGTAGTTATTCCACATGAGGCACAATCCAAATGACATTTTGAATCATTTTTTCTACAGTCCAAAAAATCAATTTTCTGATGCAAAACGATGACCCGCGACCTGACGATTTTTCTCAAGATGGTCAGAAATGGTAATTTTTTAATGTTTAATTTTTTGACTGTAAATGACTATTGCATGTGAATTATCACTTTTGGAACTAAAATAAGTGTGTTTAGAGTCATTTTAATGCCTGAAATTGGTGGAAATAGAAGCTTCTGTGTAGGAGAAAAAGTCTGTAAAAATGGCAATTTTGGTCACATTGAGGCTTTAAAAATTAGTTATTCAACATTAGCCACAATCCAAATGACATTTTGAATCTTTTTTTCTACAGCCCAAAAATCAATTTTCTGATGAAAAACGATGACCCGTGACCTGTCGATTTTTCTCAAGATGGTCAGCAATGGTAATTTTGTAATGTTTATATTTTTGAAAGTAAATGACTATTGCATGTGAATTATCACTTTTGGAACTAAAATAAGTGTGTTTAGAGTCATTTTAATGCCTGAAATAGGTGGAAATAGAAGCTTCTGTGTAGGAGAAAAAGTCTGTAAAAATGGCAATTTTGGTCACATTGAGGCTTTAAAAATTAGTTATTCAACATTAGGCACAATCCAAATGACATTTTGAATCTTTTTTTCTACAGCCCAAAAAATCAATTTTCTGATGAAAAACGATGACCCGTGACCTGTCGATTTTTCTCAAGATGGTCAGAAATAGTAATTTTGTAATGTTTATATTTTTGAAAGTAAATGACTATTGCATGTGAATTATCACTTTTGGAACTAAAATTAGTGTGTTTAGAGTCATTTTATTGCCTGAAATTGGTCGAAATAGAAGCTTCTGAGTAGGAGAAAAAGTCTGTAAAATGGCAATTTTGGTCACATTGAGGCTTTAAAAAGTAGTTATTCAACATGAGGCACAATCCAAATGACATTTTGAATCTTTTTTTCTACAGTCCAAAAAATCAATTTTCTGATGCAAAACGATGACCCGCGACCTGACGATTTTTCTCAAGATGGTCAGAAATGGTAATTTTTTAATGTTTAATTTTTGAAAGTAAATGACTATTGCATGTGAATTATCACTTTTGGAACTAAAATAAGTGTGTTTAGAGTCATTTTAATGCCTGAAATTGGTGGAAATAGAATCTTCTGAGTAGGAGAAAAAGTCTGTAAAAATGGCAATTTTGGTCACATTGAGGCTTTAAAAATTAGTTATTCAACATTAGGCACAATCCAAATGATATTTTGAATATTTTTTTTTTCTACACCCCGAAAAATCAATTTTCTGATGAAAAACGATGACCCGTGACCTGTCGATTTTTCTCAAGATGGTCAGAAATGGTAATTTTGTAATGTTTATATTTTTGAAAGTAAATGACTATTGCATGTGAATTATCACTTTTGGAACTAAAATTAGTGTGTTTAGAGTCATTTTATTGCCTGAAATTGGTCGAAATAGAAGCTTCTGAGTAGGAGAAAAAGTCTGTAAAAATGGCAATTTTGGTCACATTGAAGCTTTAAAAAGTAGTTATTCAACATGAGGCACAATCCAAATGACATTTTGAATCATTTTTTCTACAGTCCAAAAAATCAATTTTCTGATGCAAAACGATGACCCGTGACCTGTCGATTTTTCTCAAGATGGTCAGCAATGGTAATTTTGTAATGTTGATATTTTTGAAAGTAAATGACTATTGCATGTGAATTATCACTTTTGGAACTAAAATAAGTGTGTTTAGAGTCATTTTAATGCCTGAAATTGGTGGAAATAGAAGCTTCTGTGTAGGAGAAAAAGTCTGTAAAAACTAGCAATTTTGGTCACATTGAGGCTTTAAAAAGTAGTTATTCAACATGAGGCACAATCCAAATGACATTTTGAATCTTTTTTTCTACAGTCCGAAAAATCAATTTTCTGATGAAAAACGATGACCCGCGATTTTTCTCAAGATGGTCAGAAATGGTAATTTTGTAATGTTAATTTTTTTTAAAGTAAAAGACTATTTCATGTGAATTATCACTTTTGGAACTAAAATTAGTGTGTTTAGAGTCATTTTATTGCCTGAAATTGGTTGAAATAGAAGCTTCTGAGTAGGAGAAAAAGTCTGTAAAAATGGCAATTTTGGTCACATTGAGGCTTTAAAAAGTAGTTATTCAACATGAGGCACAATCCAAATGACATTTTGAATCATTTTTTCTACAGTCCAAAAAATCAATTTTCTGATGCAAAACGATGACCCGCGACCTGACGATTTTTCTCAAGATGGTCAGAAATGGTAATTTTTTAATGTTTAATTTTTTGACAGTAAATGACTATTGCATGTGAATTATCACTTTTGGAACTAAAATAAGTGTGTTTAGAGTCATTTTAATGCCTGAAATTGGTGGAAATAGAAGCTTCTGTGTAGGAGAAAAAGTCTGTAAAAATGGCAATTTTGGTCACATTGAGGCTTTAAAAATTAGTTATTCAACATTAGGCACAATCCAAATGACATTTTGAATCATTTTTTCTACAGTCCAAAAAATCAATTTTCTGATGCAAAACGATGACCCGCGACCTGTCGATTTTTCTCAAGATGGTCAGAAATGGTAATTTTGTAATGTTTATATTTTTGAAAGTAAATGACTATTGCATGTGAATTATCACTTTTGGAACTAAAATTAGTGTGTTTAGAGTCATTTTATTGCCTGAAATTGGTCGAAATAGAAGCTTCTGAGTAGGAGAAAAAGTCTGTAAAAATGTCAATTTTGGTCACATTGAGGCTTTAAAAAGTAGTTATTCAACATGAGGCACAATCCAAATGACATTTTGAATCATTTTTTCTACAGTCCAAAAAATCAATTTTCTGATGCAAAACGATGACCCGTGACCTGTCGATTTTTCTCAAGATGGTCAGCAATGGTAATTTTGTAATGTTGATATTTTTGAAAGTAAATGACTATTGCATGTGAATTATCACTTTTGGAACTAAAATAAGTGTGTTTAGAGTCATTTTAATGCCTGAAATTGGTGGAAATAGAAGCTTCTGTGTAGGAGAAAAAGTCTGTAAAAACTAGCAATTTTGGTCACATTGAGGCTTTAAAAAGTAGTTATTCAACATGAGGCACAATCCAAATGACATTTTGAATCTTTTTTTCTACAGTCCGAAAAATCAATTTTCTGATGAAAAACGATGACCCGCGATTTTTCTCAAGATGGTCAGAAATGGTAATTTTGTAATGTTAATTTTTTTTAAAGTAAAAGACTATTTCATGTGAATTATCACTTTTGGAACTAAAATTAGTGTGTTTAGAGTCATTTTATTGCCTGAAATTGGTTGAAATAGAAGCTTCTGAGTAGGAGAAAAAGTCTGTAAAAATGGCAATTTTGGTCACATTGAGGCTTTAAAAAGTAGTTATTCAACATGAGGCACAATCCAAATGACATTTTGAATCATTTTTTCTACAGTCCAAAAAATCAATTTTCTGATGCAAAACGATGACCCGCGACCTGACGATTTTTCTCAAGATGGTCAGAAATGGTAATTTTTTAATGTTTAATTTTTTGACAGTAAATGACTATTGCATGTGAATTATCACTTTTGGAACTAAAATAAGTGTGTTTAGAGTCATTTTAATGCCTGAAATTGGTGGAAATAGAAGCTTCTGTGTAGGAGAAAAAGTCTGTAAAAATGGCAATTTTGGTCACATTGAGGCTTTAAAAATTAGTTATTCAACATTAGGCACAATCCAAATGACATTTTGAATCATTTTTTCTACAGTCCAAAAAATCAATTTTCTGATGCAAAACGATGACCCGCGACCTGTCGATTTTTCTCAAGATGGTCAGAAATGGTAATTTTGTAATGTTTATATTTTTGAAAGTAAATGACTATTGCATGTGAATTATCACTTTTGGAACTAAAATTAGTGTGTTTAGAGTCATTTTATTGCCTGAAATTGGTCGAAATAGAAGCTTCTGAGTAGGAGAAAAAGTCTGTAAAATGGCAATTTTGGTCACATTGAGGCTTTAAAAAGTAGTTATTCAACATGAGGCACAATCCAAATGACATTTTGAATCATTTTTTCTACAGTCCAAAAAATCAATTTTCTGATGCAAAACGATGACCTGCAACCTGTCGATTTTTCTCAAGATGGTCAGAAATGGTAATTTTTTAATGTTTAATTTTTTGACTGTAAATGACTATTGCATGTGAATTATCACTTTTGGAACTAAAATAAGTGTGTTTAGAGTCATTTTAATGCCTGAAATTGGTGGAAATAGAAGCTTCTGTGTAGGAGAAAAAGTCTGTAAAAATGGCAATTTTGGTCACATTGAGGCTTTAAAAAGTAGTTATTCAACATGAGGCACAATCCAAATGACATTTTGAATCTTTTTTTCTAAAGTCCAAAAAATCAATTTTCTGATGAAAAACGATGACCCGCGTGACCTGTCGATTTTTCTCAAGATGGTCAGAAATGGTAATTTTGTAATGTTTATATTTTTGAAAGTAAATGACTATTGCATGTGAATTATCACTTTTGGAACTAAAATAAGTGTGTTTAGAGTCATTTTAATGCCTGAAATTGGTGGAAATAGAAGCTTCTGTGTAGGAGAAAAAGTCTGTAAAAACTAGCAATTTTGGTCACATTGAGGCTTTAAAAAGTAGTTATTCAACATGAGGCACAATCCAAATGACATTTTGAATCTTTTTTTCTACAGTCCGAAAAATCAATTTTCTGATGAAAAACGATGACCCGCGACCTGTCGATTTTTCTCAAGATGGTCAGAAATGGTAATTTTGTAATGTTAATTTTTTTTGAAGTAAAAGACTATTTCATGTGAATTATCACTTTTGGAACTAAAATTAGTGTGTTTAGAGTCATTTTATTGCCTGAAATTGGTTGAAATAGAAGCTTCTGAGTAGGAGAAAAAGTCTGTAAAAATGGCAATTTTGGTCACATTCAGGCTTTAAAAAGTAGTTATTCAACATGAGGCACAATCCAAATGACATTTTGAATCATTTTTTCTACAGTCCAAAAAATCAATTTTCTGATGCAAAACGATGACCCGCGACCTGACGATTTTTCTCAAGATGGTCAGAAATGGTAATTTTTTAATGTTTAATTTTTTGACAGTAAATGACTATTGCATGTGAATTATCACTTTTGGAACTAAAATAAGTGTGTTTAGAGTCATTTTAATGCCTGAAATTGGTAGAAATAGAAGCTTCTGTGTAGGAGAAAAAGTCTGTAAAAATGGCAATTTTGGTCACATGGAGGCTTTAAAAATTAGTTATTCAACATTAGGCACAATCCAAATGACATTTTGAATCATTTTTTCTACAGTCCAAAAAATCAATTTTCTGATGCAAAACGATGACCCGCGACCTGTCGATTTTTCTCAAGATGGTCAGAAATGGTAATTTTGTAATGTTTATATTTTTGAAAGTAAATGACTATTGCATGTGAATTATCACTTTTGGAACTAAAATTAGTGTGTTTAGAGTCATTTTATTGCCTGAAATTGGTCGAAATAGAAGCTTCTGAGTAGGAGAAAAAGTCTGTAAAAATGTCAATTTTGGTCACATTGAGGCTTTAAAAAGTAGTTATTCAACATGAGGCACAATCCAAATGACATTTTGAATCATTTTTTCTACAGTCCAAAAAATCAATTTTCTGATGCAAAACGATGACCGGCGACCTGTCGATTTTTCTCAAGATGGTCAGAAATGGTAATTTTTTAAAGTTTAATTTTTTGACTGTAAATGACTATTGCATGTGAATTATCACTTTTCGAACTAAAATGAGTGTGTTTAGAGTCATTTTATTGCCTGAAATTGGTCGAAATAGAAGCTTCTGAGTAGGAGAAAAAGTCTGTAAAATGGCAATTTTGGTCACATTGAGGCTTTAAAAAGTAGTTATTCAACATGAGGCACAATCCAAATGACATTTTGAATCATTTTTTCTACAGTCCAAAAAATCAATTTTCTGATGCAAAACGATGACCCGCGACCTGTCGATTTTTCTCAAGATGGTCAGAAATGGTAATTTTGTAATGTTTATATTTTTGAAAGTAAATGACTATTGCATGTGAATTATCACTTTTGGAACTAAAATTAGTGTGTTTAGAGTCATTTTATTGCCTGAAATTGGTCGAAATAGAAGCTTCTGAGTAGGAGAAAAAGTCTGTAAAAATGTCAATTTTGGTCACATTGAGGCTTTAAAAAGTAGTTATTCAACATGAGGCACAATCCAAATGACATTTTGAATCATTTTTTCTACAGTCCAAAAAATCAATTTTCTGATGCAAAACGATGACCGGCGACCTGTCGATTTTTCTCAAGATGGTCAGAAATGGTAATTTTTTAATGTTTAATTTTTTGACTGTAAATGACTATTGCATATGAATTATCACTTTTGGAACTAAAATAAGTGTGTTTAGAGTCATTTTAATTCCTGAAATTGGTGGAAATAGAAGCTTCTGTGTAGGAGAAAAAGCCTGTAAAAATGGCATTTTTGGTCACATTGAGGCTTTAAAAATTAGTTATTCAACATTAGGCACAATCCAAATGATATTTTGAATATTTTTTTTTCTACAGCCCGAAAAATCAATTTTCTGATGAAAAACAATGACCCGTGACCTGTCGATTTTTCTCAAGATGGTCAGAAATGGTAATTTTGTAATGTTTATATTTTTGAAAGTAAATGACTATTGCATGTGAATTATCACTTTTGGAACTAAAATTAGTGTGTTTAGAGTCATTTTATTGCCTGAAATTGGTCGAAATAGAAGCTTCGGAGTAGGAGAAAAAGTCTGTAAAAATGGCAATTTTGGTCACATTGAGGCTTTAAAAAGTAGTTATTCAACATGAGGCACAATCCAAATGACATTTTGAATCTTTTTTCTAAAGTCCAAAAAATCAATTTTCTGATGAAAAACGATGACCCGTGACCTGTCGATTTTTCTCAAGATGGTCAGAAATGGTAATTTTGTAATGTTTATATTTTTGAAAGTAAATGACTATTGCATGTGAATTATCACTTTTGGAACTAAAATTAGTGTGTTTAGAGGCATTTTATTGCCTGAAATTGGTCGAAATAGAAGCTTCTGAGTAGGAGAAAAAGTCTGTAAAAATGGCAATTTTGGTCAAATTGAAGCTTTAAAAAGTAGTTATTCAACATGAGGCACAATCCAAATGACATTTTGAATCATTTTTTCTACAGTCCAAAAAATCAATTTTCTGATGCAAAACGATGACCCGTGACCTGTCGATTTTTCTCAAGATGGTCAGCAATGGTAATTTTGTAATGTTTATATTTTTGAAAGTAAATGACTATTGCATGTGAATTATCACTTTTGGAACTAAAATAAGTGTGTTTAGAGTCATTTTATTGCCTGAAATTGGTCGAAATAGAAGCTTCTGAGTAGGAGAAAAAGTCTGTAAAAATGGCAATTTTGGTCACATTGAGGCTTTAAAAAGTAGTTATTCAACATGAGGCACAATCCAAATGACATTTTGAATCATTTTTTCTACAGTCCAAAAAATCTATTTTCTGATGCAAAACGATGACCCGCGACCTGTCGATTTTTCTCAAGATGGTCAGAAATGGTAATTTTTTAATGTTTAATTTTTTGACTGTAAATGACTATTGTATGTGAATTATCACTTTTGGAACTAAAATAAGTGTGTTTAGAGTCACTTTAATGCCTGAAATTGGTCGAAATAGAAGCTTCTGAGTAGGAGAAAAAGTCTGTAAAAACTATCAATTTTGGTCACATTGAGGCTTTAAAAAGTAGTTATTCAACATGAGGCACAATCCAAATGACATTTTGAATCTTTTTTTCTACAGTCCGAAAAATCAATTTTCTGATGAAAAACGATGACCCGCGACCTGTCGATTTTTCTCAAGATGGTCAGAAATGGTAATTTTGTAATGTTAATTTTTTTTAAAGTAAAAGACTATTTCATGTGAATTATCACTTTTGAAACTAAAATTAGTGTGTTTAGAGTCATTTTATTGCCTGAAATTGGTTGAAATAGAAGCTTCTGAGTAGGAGAAAAAGTCTGTAAAAATGGCAATTTTGGTCACATTGAGGCTTTAAAAAGTAGTTATTCCACATGAGGCACAATCCAAATGACATTTTGAATCATTTTTTCTACAGTCCAAAAAATCAATTTTCTGATGCAAAACGATGACCCGCGACCTGACGATTTTTCTCAAGATGGTCAGAAATGGTAATTTTTTAATGTTTAATTTTTTGACTGTAAATGACTATTGCATGTGAATTATCACTTTTGGAACTAAAATAAGTGTGTTTAGAGTCATTTTAATGCCTGAAATTGGTGGAAATAGAAGCTTCTGTGTAGGAGAAAAAGTCTGTAAAAATGGCAATTTTGGTCACATTGAGGCTTTAAAAATTAGTTATTCAACATTAGGCACAATCCAAATGACATTTTGAATCTTTTTTTCTACAGCCCAAAAAATCAATTTTCTGATGAAAAACGATGACCCGTGACCTGTCGATTTTTCTCAAGATGGTCAGAAATGGTAATTTTGTAATGTTTATATTTTTGAAAGTAAATGACTATTGCATGTGAATTATCACTTTTGGAACTAAAATTAGTGTGTTTAGAGTCATTTTATTGCCTGAAATTGGTCGAAATAGAAGCTTCTGAGTAGGAGAAAAAGTCTGTAAAATGGCAATTTTGGTCACATTGAGGCTTTAAAAAGTAGTTATTCAACATGAGGCACAATCCAAATGACATTTTGAATCTTTTTTTCTACAGTCCAAAAAATCAATTTTCTGATGCAAAACGATGACCCGCGACCTGACGATTTTTCTCAAGATGGTCAGAAATGGTAATTTTTTAATGTTTAATTTTTGAAAGTAAATGACTATTGCATGTGAATTATCACTTTTGGAACTAAAATAAGTGTGTTTAGAGTCATTTTAATGCCTGAAATTGGTGGAAATAGAATCTTCTGAGTAGGAGAAAAAGTCTGTAAAAATGGCAATTTTGGTCACATTGAGGCTTTAAAAATTAGTTATTCAACATTAGGCACAATCCAAATGATATTTTGAATATTTTTTTTTTCTACACCCCGAAAAATCAATTTTCTGATGAAAAACGATGACCCGTGACCTGTCGATTTTTCTCAAGATGGTCAGAAATGGTAATTTTGTAATGTTTATATTTTTGAAAGTAAATGACTATTGCATGTGAATTATCACTTTTGGAACTAAAATTAGTGTGTTTAGAGTCATTTTATTGCCTGAAATTGGTCGAAATAGAAGCTTCTGAGTAGGAGAAAAAGTCTGTAAAAATGGCAATTTTGGTCACATTGAGGCTTTAAAAAGTAGTTATTCAACATGAGGCACAATCCAAATGACATTTTGAATCTTTTTTTCTAAAGTCCAAAAAATCAATTTTCTGATGAAAAACGATGACCTGTGACCTGTCGATTTTTCTCAAGATGGTCAGAAATGGTAATTTTGTAATGTTTATATTTTTGAAAGTAAATGACTATTGCATGTGAATTATCACTTTTGGAACTAAAATTAGTGTGTTTAGAGTCATTTTATTGCCTGAAATTGGTCGAAATAGAAGCTTCTGAGTAGGAGAAAAAGTCTGTAAAAATGGCAATTTTGGTCACATTGAAGCTTTAAAAAGTAGTTATTCAACATGAGGCACAATCCAAATGACATTTTGAATCATTTTTTCTACAGTCCAAAAAATCAATTTTCTGATGCAAAACGATGACCCGTGACCTGTCGATTTTTCTCAAGATGGTCAGCAATGGTAATTTTGTAATGTTTATATTTTTGAAAGTAAATGACTATTGCATGTGAATTATCACTTTTGGAACTAAAATAAGTGTGTTTAGAGTCATTTTAATGCCTGAAATTGGTGGAAATAGAAGCTTCTGTGTAGGAGAAAAAGTCTGTAAAAACTAGCAATTTTGGTCACATTGAGGCTTTAAAAAGTAGTCATTCAACATGAGGCACAATCCAAATGACATTTTGAATCTTTTTTTCTACAGTCCGAAAAATCAATTTTCTGATGAAAAACGATGACCCGCGATTTTTCTCAAGATGGTCAGAAATGGTAATTTTGTAATGTTAATTTTTTTTAAAGTAAAAGACTATTTCATGTGAATTATCACTTTTGGAACTAAAATTAGTGTGTTTAGAGTCATTTTATTGCCTGAAATTGGTTGAAATAGAAGCTTCTGAGTAGGAGAAAAAGTCTGTAAAAATGGCAATTTTGGTCACATTGAGGCTTTAAAAAGTAGTTATTCAACATGAGGCACAATCCAAATGACATTTTGAATCATTTTTTCTACAGTCCAAAAAATCAATTTTCTGATGCAAAACGATGACCCGCGACCTGACGATTTTTCTCAAGATGGTCAGAAATGGTAATTTTTTAATGTTTAATTTTTTGACAGTAAATGACTATTGCATGTGAATTATCACTTTTGGAACTAAAATAAGTGTGTTTAGAGTCATTTTAATGCCTGAAATTGGTGGAAATAGAAGCTTCTGTGTAGGAGAAAAAGTCTGTAAAAATGGCAATTTTGGTCACATTGAGGCTTTAAAAATTAGTTATTCAACATTAGGCACAATCCAAATGACATTTTGAATCATTTTTTCTACAGTCCAAAAAATCAATTTTCTGATGCAAAACGATGACCCGCGACCTGTCGATTTTTCTCAAGATGGTCAGAAATGGTAATTTTGTAATGTTTATATTTTTGAAAGTAAATGACTATTGCATGTGAATTATCACTTTTGGAACTAAAATTAGTGTGTTTAGAGTCATTTTATTGCCTGAAATTGGTCGAAATAGAAGCTTCTGAGTAGGAGAAAAAGTCTGTAAAAATGTCAATTTTGGTCACATTGAGGCTTTAAAAAGTAGTTATTCAACATGAGGCACAATCCAAATGACATTTTGAATCATTTTTTCTACAGTCCAAAAAATCAATTTTCTGATGCAAAACGATGACCGGCGACCTGTCGATTTTTCTCAAGATGGTCAGAAATGGTAATTTTTTAAAGTTTAATTTTTTGACTGTAAATGACTATTGCATGTGAATTATCACTTTTCAAACTAAAATTAGTGTGTTTAGAGTCATTTTATTGCCTGAAATTGGTCGAAATAGAAGCTTCTGAGTAGGAGAAAAAGTCTGTAAAAATGGCAATTTTGGTCACATTGAAGCTTTAAAAAGTAGTTATTCAACATGAGGCACAATCCAAATGACATTTTGAATCATTTTTTCTACAGTCCAAAAAATCAATTTTCTGATGCAAAACGATGACCCGTGACCTGTCGATTTTTCTCAAGATGGTCAGCAATGGTAATTTTGTAATGTTTATATTTTTGAAAGTAAATGACTATTGCATGTGAATTATCACTTTTGGAACTAAAATAAGTGTGTTTAGAGTCATTTTAATGCCTGAAATTGGTGGAAATAGAAGCTTCTGTGTAGGAGAAAAAGTCTGTAAAAACTAGCAATTTTGGTCACATTGAGGCTTTAAAAAGTAGTCATTCAACATGAGGCACAATCCAAATGACATTTTGAATCTTTTTTTCTACAGTCCGAAAAATCAATTTTCTGATGAAAAACGATGACCCGCGATTTTTCTCAAGATGGTCAGAAATGGTAATTTTGTAATGTTAATTTTTTTTAAAGTAAAAGACTATTTCATGTGAATTATCACTTTTGGAACTAAAATTAGTGTGTTTAGAGTCATTTTATTGCCTGAAATTGGTTGAAATAGAAGCTTCTGAGTAGGAGAAAAAGTCTGTAAAAATGGCAATTTTGGTCACATTGAGGCTTTAAAAAGTAGTTATTCAACATGAGGCACAATCCAAATGACATTTTGAATCATTTTTTCTACAGTCCAAAAAATCAATTTTCTGATGCAAAACGATGACCCGCGACCTGACGATTTTTCTCAAGATGGTCAGAAATGGTAATTTTTTAATGTTTAATTTTTTGACAGTAAATGACTATTGCATGTGAATTATCACTTTTGGAACTAAAATAAGTGTGTTTAGAGTCATTTTAATGCCTGAAATTGGTGGAAATAGAAGCTTCTGTGTAGGAGAAAAAGTCTGTAAAAATGGCAATTTTGGTCACATTGAGGCTTTAAAAATTAGTTATTCAACATTAGGCACAATCCAAATGACATTTTGAATCATTTTTTCTACAGTCCAAAAAATCAATTTTCTGATGCAAAACGATGACCCGCGACCTGTCGATTTTTCTCAAGATGGTCAGAAATGGTAATTTTGTAATGTTTATATTTTTGAAAGTAAATGACTATTGCATGTGAATTATCACTTTTGGAACTAAAATGAGTGTGTTTAGAGTCATTTTATTGCCTGAAATTGGTCGAAATAGAAGCTTCTGAGTAGGAGAAAAAGTCTGTAAAAATGTCAATTTTGGTCACATTGAGGCTTTAAAAAGTAGTTATTCAACATGAGGCACAATCCAAATGACATTTTGAATCATTTTTTCTACAGTCCAAAAAATCAATTTTCTGATGCAAAACGATGACCGGCGACCTGTCGATTTTTCTCAAGATGGTCAGAAATGGTAATTTTTTAAAGTTTAATTTTTTGACTGTAAATGACTATTGCATGTGAATTATCACTTTTCAAACTAAAATTAGTGTGTTTAGAGTCATTTTATTGCCTGAAATTGGTCGAAATAGAAGCTTCTGAGTAGGAGAAAAAGTCTGTAAAATGGCAATTTTGGTCACATTGAGGCTTTAAAAAGTAGTTATTCAACATGAGGCACAATCCAAATGACATTTTGAATCATTTTTTCTACAGTCCAAAAAATCAATTTTCTGATGCAAAACGATGACCCGCGACCTGTCGATTTTTCTCAAGATGGTCAGAAATGGTAATTTTTTAATGTTTAATTTTTTGACTGTAAATGACTGTTGCATGTGAATTATCACTTTTGGAACTAAAATAAGTGTGTTTAGAGTCATTTTAATGCCTGAAATTGGTGGAAATAGAAGCTTCTGTGTAGGAGAAAAAGTCTGTAAAAATGGCAATTTTGGTCACATTGAGGCTTTAAAAAGTAGTTATTCAACATGAGGCACAATCCAAATGACATTTTGAATCTTTTTTTCTAAAGTCCAAAAAATCAATTTTCTGATGAAAAACGATGACCCGCGTGACCTGTCGATTTTTCTCAAGATGGTCAGAAATGGTAATTTTGTAATGTTTATATTTTTGAAAGTAAATGACTATTGCATGTGAATTATCACTTTTGGAACTAAAATAAGTGTGTTTAGAGTCATTTTAATGCCTGAAATTGGTGGAAATAGAAGCTTCTGTGTAGGAGAAAAAGTCTGTAAAAACTAGCAATTTTGGTCACATTGAGGCTTTAAAAAGTAGTTATTCAACATGAGGCACAATCCAAATGACATTTTGAATCTTTTTTTCTACAGTCCGAAAAATCAATTTTCTGATGAAAAACGATGACCCGCGACCTGTCGATTTTTCTCAAGATGGTCAGAAATGGTAATTTTGTAATGTTAATTTTTTTTGAAGTAAAAGACTATTTCATGTGAATTATCACTTTTGGAACTAAAATTAGTGTGTTTAGAGTCATTTTATTGCCTGAAATTGGTTGAAATAGAAGCTTCTGAGTAGGAGAAAAAGTCTGTAAAAATGGCAATTTTGGTCACATTGAGGCTTTAAAAAGTAGTTATTCAACATGAGGCACAATCCAAATGACATTTTGAATCATTTTTTCTACAGTCCAAAAAATCAATTTTCTGATGCAAAACGATGACCCGCGACCTGACGATTTTTCTCAAGATGGTCAGAAATGGTAATTTTTTAATGTTTAATTTTTTGACAGTAAATGACTATTGCATGTGAATTATCACTTTTGGAAGTAAAATAAGTGTGTTTAGAGTCATTTTAATGCCTGAAATTGGTAGAAATAGAAGCTTCTGTGTAGGAGAAAAAGTCTGTAAAAATGGCAATTTTGGTCACATTGAGGCTTTAAAAATTAGTTATTCAACATTAGGCACAATCCAAATGACATTTTGAATCATTTTTTCTACAGTCCAAAAAATCAATTTTCTGATGCAAAACGATGACCCGCGACCTGTCGATTTTTCTCAAGATGGTCAGAAATGGTAATTTTGTAATGTTTATATTTTTGAAAGTAAATGACTATTGCATGTGAATTATCACTTTTGGAACTAAAATTAGTGTGTTTAGAGTCATTTTATTGCCTGAAATTGGTCGAAATAGAAGCTTCTGAGTAGGAGAAAAAGTCTGTAAAAATGTCAATTTTGGTCACATTGAGGCTTTAAAAAGTAGTTATTCAACATGAGGCACAATCCAAATGACATTTTGAATCATTTTTTCTACAGTCCAAAAAATCAATTTTCTGATGCAAAACGATGACCGGCGACCTGTCGATTTTTCTCAAGATGGTCAGAAATGGTAATTTTTTAAAGTTTAATTTTTTGACTGTAAATGACTATTGCATGTGAATTATCACTTTTCGAACTAAAATGAGTGTGTTTAGAGTCATTTTATTGCCTGAAATTGGTCGAAATAGAAGCTTCTGAGTAGGAGAAAAAGTCTGTAAAATGGCAATTTTGGTCACAGTGAGGCTTTAAAAAGTAGTTATTCAACATGAGGCACAATCCAAATGACATTTTGAATCATTTTTTCTACAGTCCAAAAAATCAATTTTCTGATGCAAAACGATGACCCGCGACCTGTCGATTTTTCTCAAGATGGTCAGAAATGGTAATTTTGTAATGTTTATATTTTTGAAAGTAAATGACTATTGCATGTGAATTATCACTTTTGGAACTAAAATTAGTGTGTTTAGAGTCATTTTATTGCCTGAAATTGGTCGAAATAGAAGCTTCTGAGTAGGAGAAAAAGTCTGTAAAAATGTCAATTTTGGTCACATTGAGGCTTTAAAAAGTAGTTATTCAACATGAGGCACAATCCAAATGACATTTTGAATCATTTTTTCTACAGTCCAAAAAATCAATTTTCTGATGCAAAACGATGACCGGCGACCTGTCGATTTTTCTCAAGATGGTCAGAAATGGTAATTTTTTAATGTTTAATTTTTTGACTGTAAATGACTATTGCATGTGAATTATCACTTTTGGAACTAAAATAAGTGTGTTTAGAGTCATTTTAATTCCTGAAATTGGTGGAAATAGAAGCTTCTGTGTAGGAGAAAAAGCCTGTAAAAATGGCATTTTTGGTCACATTGAGGCTTTAAAAATTAGTTATTCAACATTAGGCACAATCCAAATGATATTTTGAATATTTTTTTTTCTACAGCCCGAAAAATCAATTTTCTGATGAAAAACGATGACCCGCGACCTGTCGATTTTTCTCAAGATGGTCAGAAATGGTAATTTTGTAATGTTAATTTTTTTTGAAGTAAAAGACTATTTCATGTGAATTATCACTTTTGGAACTAAAATTAGTGTGTTTAGAGTCATTTTATTGCCTGAAATTGGTTGAAATAGAAGCTTCTGAGTAGGAGAAAAAGTCTGTAAAAATGGCAATTTTGGTCACATTGAGGCTTTAAAAAGTAGTTATTCAACATGAGGCACAATCCAAATGACATTTTGAATCATTTTTTCTACAGTCCAAAAAATCAATTTTCTGATGCAAAACGATGACCCGCGACCTGACGATTTTTCTCAAGATGGTCAGAAATGGTAATTTTTTAATGTTTAATTTTTTGACAGTAAATGACTATTGCATGTGAATTATCACTTTTGGAAGTAAAATAAGTGTGTTTAGAGTCATTTTAATGCCTGAAATTGGTAGAAATAGAAGCTTCTGTGTAGGAGAAAAAGTCTGTAAAAATGGCAATTTTGGTCACATTGAGGCTTTAAAAATTAGTTATTCAACATTAGGCACAATCCAAATGACATTTTGAATCATTTTTTCTACAGTCCAAAAAATCAATTTTCTGATGCAAAACGATGACCCGCGACCTGTCGATTTTTCTCAAGATGGTCAGAAATGGTAATTTTGTAATGTTTATATTTTTGAAAGTAAATGACTATTGCATGTGAATTATCACTTTTGGAACTAAAATTAGTGTGTTTAGAGTCATTTTATTGCCTGAAATTGGTCGAAATAGAAGCTTCTGAGTAGGAGAAAAAGTCTGTAAAAATGTCAATTTTGGTCACATTGAGGCTTTAAAAAGTAGTTATTCAACATGAGGCACAATCCAAATGACATTTTGAATCATTTTTTCTACAGTCCAAAAAATCAATTTTCTGATGCAAAACGATGACCGGCGACCTGTCGATTTTTCTCAAGATGGTCAGAAATGGTAATTTTTTAAAGTTTAATTTTTTGACTGTAAATGACTATTGCATGTGAATTATCACTTTTCGAACTAAAATGAGTGTGTTTAGAGTCATTTTATTGCCTGAAATTGGTCGAAATAGAAGCTTCTGAGTAGGAGAAAAAGTCTGTAAAATGGCAATTTTGGTCACAGTGAGGCTTTAAAAAGTAGTTATTCAACATGAGGCACAATCCAAATGACATTTTGAATCATTTTTTCTACAGTCCAAAAAATCAATTTTCTGATGCAAAACGATGACCCGCGACCTGTCGATTTTTCTCAAGATGGTCAGAAATGGTAATTTTGTAATGTTTATATTTTTGAAAGTAAATGACTATTGCATGTGAATTATCACTTTTGGAACTAAAATTAGTGTGTTTAGAGTCATTTTATTGCCTGAAATTGGTCGAAATAGAAGCTTCTGAGTAGGAGAAAAAGTCTGTAAAAATGTCAATTTTGGTCACATTGAGGCTTTAAAAAGTAGTTATTCAACATGAGGCACAATCCAAATGACATTTTGAATCATTTTTTCTACAGTCCAAAAAATCAATTTTCTGATGCAAAACGATGACCGGCGACCTGTCGATTTTTCTCAAGATGGTCAGAAATGGTAATTTTTTAATGTTTAATTTTTTGACTGTAAATGACTATTGCATGTGAATTATCACTTTTGGAACTAAAATAAGTGTGTTTAGAGTCATTTTAATTCCTGAAATTGGTGGAAATAGAAGCTTCTGTGTAGGAGAAAAAGCCTGTAAAAATGGCATTTTTGGTCACATTGAGGCTTTAAAAATTAGTTATTCAACATTAGGCACAATCCAAATGATATTTTGAATATTTTTTTTTCTACAGCCCGAAAAATCAATTTTCTGATGAAAAACGATGACCCGTGACCTGTCGATTTTTCTCAAGATGGTCAGAAATGGTAATTTTGTAATGTTTATATTTTTGAAAGTAAATGACTATTGCATGTGAATTATCACTTTTGGAACTAAAATTAGTGTGTTTAGAGTCATTTTATTGCCTGAAATTGGTGGAAATAGAAGCTTCTGAGTAGGAGAAAAAGTCTGTAAAAATGGCAATTTTGGTCACATTGAGGCTTTAAAAAGTAGTTATTCAACATGAGGCACAATCCAAATGACATTTTGAATCTTTTTTTCTAAAGTCCAAAAAATCAATTTTCTGATGAAAAACGATGACCTGTGACCTGTCGATTTTTCTCAAGATGGTCAGAAATGGTAATTTTGTAAAGTTTATATTTTTGAAAGTAAATGACTATTGCATGTGAATTATCACTTTTGGAACTAAAATTAGTGTGTTTAGAGTCATTTTATTGCCTGAAATTGGTCGAAATAGAAGCTTCTGAGTAGGAGAAAAAGTCTGTAAAAATGGCAATTTTGGTCACATTGAAGCTTTAAAAAGTAGTTATTCAACATGAGGCACAATCCAAATGACATTTTGAATCTTTTTTTCTACAGTCCGAAAAATCAATTTTCTGATGAAAAACGATGACCCGCGATTTTTCTCAAGATGGTCAGAAATGGTAATTTTGTAATGTTAATTTTTTTTAAAGTAAAAGACTATTTCATGTGAATTATCACTTTTGGAACTAAAATTAGTGTGTTTAGAGTCATTTTATTGCCTGAAATTGGTTGAAATAGAAGCTTCTGAGTAGGAGAAAAAGTCTGTAAAAATGGCAATTTTGGTCACATTGAGGCTTTAAAAAGTAGTTATTCAACATGAGGCACAATCCAAATGACATTTTGAATCATTTTTTCTACAGTCCAAAAAATCAATTTTCTGATGCAAAACGATGACTCGCGACCTGACGATTTTTCTCAAGATGGTCAGAAATGGTAATTTTTTAATGTTTAATTTTTTGACAGTAAATGACTATTGCATGTGAATTATCACTTTTGGAACTAAAATAAGTGTGTTTAGAGTCATTTTATTGCCTGAAATTGGTTGAAATAGAAGCTTCTGAGTAGGAGAAAAAGTCTGTAAAAATGTCAATTTTGGTCACATTGAGGCTTTAAAAAGTAGTTATTCAACATGAGGCACAATCCAAACGACATTTTGAATCATTTTTTCTACAGTCCAAAAAATCAATTTTCTGATCCAAAACGATGACCGGCGACCTGTCGATTTTTCTCAAGATGGTCAGAAATGGTAATTTTGTAATGTTTATATTTTTGAAAGTAAATGACTATTGCATGTGAATTATCACTTTTGGAACTAAAATTAGTGTGTTTAGAGTCATTTTATTGCCTGAAATTGGTCGAAATAGAAGCTTCTGAGTAGGAGAAAAAGTCTGTAAAAATGTCAATTTTGGTCACATTGAGGCTTTAAAAAGTAGTTATTCAACATGAGGCACAATCCAAATGACATTTTGAATCATTTTTTCTACAGTCCAAAAAATCAATTTTCTGATGCAAAACGATGACCGGCGACCTGTCGATTTTTCTCAAGATGGTCAGAAATGGTAATTTTTTAAAGTTTAATTTTTTGACTGTAAATGACTATTGCATGTGAATTATCACTTTTCAAACTAAAATTAGTGTGTTTAGAGTCATTTTATTGCCTGAAATTGGTCGAAATAGAAGCTTCTGAGTAGGAGAAAAAGTCTGTAAAATGGCAATTTTGGTCACATTGAGGCTTTAAAAAGTAGTTATTCAACATGAGGCACAATCCAAATGACATTTTGAATCATTTTTTCTACAGTCCAAAAAATCAATTTTCTGATGCAAAACGATGACCCGCGACCTGTCGATTTTTCTCAAGATGGTCAGAAATGGTAATTTTTTAATGTTTAATTTTTTGACTGTAAATGACTGTTGCATGTGAATTATCACTTTTGGAACTAAAATAAGTGTGTTTAGAGTCATTTTAATGCCTGAAATTGGTGGAAATAGAAGCTTCTGTGTAGGAGAAAAAGTCTGTAAAAATGGCAATTTTGGTCACATTGAGGCTTTAAAAAGTAGTTGTTCAACATGAGGCACAATCCAAATGACATTTTGAATCTTTTTTTCTAAAGTCCAAAAAATCAATTTTCTGATGAAAAACGATGACCCGCGTGACCTGTCGATTTTTCTCAAGATGGTCAGAAATGGTAATTTTGTAATGTTTATATTTTTAAAAGTAAATGACTATTGCATGTGAATTATCACTTTTGGAACTAAAATAAGTGTGTTTAGAGTCATTTTAATGCCTGAAATTGGTGAAAATAGAAGCTTCTGTGTAGGAGAAAAAGTCTGTAAAAACTAGCAATTTTGGTCACATTGAGGCTTTAAAAAGTAGTTATTCAACATGAGGCACAATCCAAATGACATTTTGAATCTTTTTTTCTACAGTCCGAAAAATCAATTTTCTGATGAAAAACGATGACCCGCGACCTGTCGATTTTTCTCAAGATGGTCAGAAATGGTAATTTTGTAATGTTAATTTTTTTTGAAGTAAAAGACTATTTCATGTGAATTATCACTTTTGGAACTAAAATTAGTGTGTTTAGAGTCATTTTATTGCCTGAAATTGGTTGAAATAGAAGCTTCTGAGTAGGAGAAAAAGTCTGTAAAAATGGCAATTTTGGTCACATTGAGGCTTTAAAAAGTAGTTATTCAACATGAGGCACAATCCAAATGACATTTTGAATCATTTTTTCTACAGTCCAAAAAATCAATTTTCTGATGCAAAACGATGACCCGCGACCTGACGATTTTTCTCAAGATGGTCAGAAATGGTAATATTTTAATGTTTAATTTTTTGACAGTAAATGACTATTGCATGTGAATTATCACTTTTGGAAGTAAAATAAGTGTGTTTAGAGTCATTTTAATGCCTGAAATTGGTAGAAATAGAAGCTTCTGTGTAGGAGAAAAAGTCTGTAAAAATGGCAATTTTGGTCACATTGAGGCTTTAAAAATTAGTTATTCAACATTAGGCACAATCCAAATGACATTTTGAATCATTTTTTCTACAGTCCAAAAAATCAATTTTCTGATGCAAAACGATGACCCGCGACCTGTCGATTTTTCTCAAGATGGTCAGAAATGGTAATTTTGTAATGTTTATATTTTTGAAAGTAAATGACTATTGCATGTGAATTATCACTTTTGGAACTAAAATTAGTGTGTTTAGAGTCATTTTATTGCCTGAAATTGGTCGAAATAGAAGCTTCTGAGTAGGAGAAAAAGTCTGTAAAAATGTCAATTTTGGTCACATTGAGGCTTTAAAAAGTAGTTATTCAACATGAGGCACAATCCAAATGACATTTTGAATCATTTTTTCTACAGTCCAAAAAATCAATTTTCTGATGCAAAACGATGACCGGCGACCTGTCGATTTTTCTCAAGATGGTCAGAAATGGTAATTTTTTAAAGTTTAATTTTTTGACTGTAAATGACTATTGCATGTGAATTATCACTTTTCAAACTAAAATTAGTGTGTTTAGAGTCATTTTATTGCCTGAAATTGGTCGAAATAGAAGCTTCTGAGTAGGAGAAAAAGTCTGTAAAATGGCAATTTTGGTCACATTGAGGCTTTAAAAAGTAGTTATTCAACATGAGGCACAATCCAAATGACATTTTGAATCATTTTTTCTACAGTCCAAAAAATCAATTTTCTGATGCAAAACGATGACCCGCGACCTGTCGATTTTTCTCAAGATGGTCAGAAATGGTAATTTTTTAATGTTTAATTTTTTGACTGTAAATGACTGTTGCATGTGAATTATCACTTTTGGAACTAAAATAAGTGTGTTTAGAGTCATTTTAATGCCTGAAATTGGTGGAAATAGAAGCTTCTGTGTAGGAGAAAAAGTCTGTAAAAATGGCAATTTTGGTCACATTGAGGCTTTAAAAAGTAGTTATTCAACATGAGGCACAATCCAAATGACATTTTGAATCTTTTTTTCTAAAGTCCAAAAAATCAATTTTCTGATGAAAAACGATGACCCGCGTGACCTGTCGATTTTTCTCAAGATGGTCAGAAATGGTAATTTTGTAATGTTTATATTTTTGAAAGTAAATGACTATTGCATGTGAATTATCACTTTTGGAACTAAAATAAGTGTGTTTAGAGTCATTTTAATGCCTGAAATTGGTGAAAATAGAAGCTTCTGTGTAGGAGAAAAAGTCTGTAAAAACTAGCAATTTTGGTCACATTGAGGCTTTAAAAAGTAGTTATTCAACATGAGGCACAATCCAAATGACATTTTGAATCTTTTTTTCTACAGTCCGAAAAATCAATTTTCTGATGAAAAACGATGACCCGCGACCTGTCGATTTTTCTCAAGATGGTCAGAAATGGTAATTTTGTAATGTTAATTTTTTTTGAAGTAAAAGACTATTTCATGTGAATTATCACTTTTGGAACTAAAATTAGTGTGTTTAGAGTCATTTTATTGCCTGAAATTGGTTGAAATAGAAGCTTCTGAGTAGGAGAAAAAGTCTGTAAAAATGGCAATTTTGGTCACATTGAGGCTTTAAAAAGTAGTTATTCAACATGAGGCACAATCCAAATGACATTTTGAATCATTTTTTCTACAGTCCAAAAAATCAATTTTCTGATGCAAAACGATGACCCGCGACCTGACGATTTTTCTCAAGATGGTCAGAAATGGTAATATTTTAATGTTTAATTTTTTGACAGTAAATGACTATTGCATGTGAATTATCACTTTTGGAAGTAAAATAAGTGTGTTTAGAGTCATTTTAATGCCTGAAATTGGTAGAAATAGAAGCTTCTGTGTAGGAGAAAAAGTCTGTAAAAATGGCAATTTTGGTCACATTGAGGCTTTAAAAATTAGTTATTCAACATTAGGCACAATCCAAATGACATTTTGAATCATTTTTTCTACAGTCCAAAAAATCAATTTTCTGATGCAAAACGATGACCCGCGACCTGTCGATTTTTCTCAAGATGGTCAGAAATGGTAATTTTGTAATGTTTATATTTTTGAAAGTAAATGACTATTGCATGTGAATTATCACTTTTGGAACTAAAATTAGTGTGTTTAGAGTCATTTTATTGCCTGAAATTGGTCGAAATAGAAGCTTCTGAGTAGGAGAAAAAGTCTGTAAAAATGTCAATTTTGGTCACATTGAGGCTTTAAAAAGTAGTTATTCAACATGAGGCACAATCCAAATGACATTTTGAATCATTTTTTCTACAGTCCAAAAAATCAATTTTCTGATGCAAAACGATGACCGGCGACCTGTCGATTTTTCTCAAGATGGTCAGAAATGGTAATTTTTTAAAGTTTAATTTTTTGACTGTAAATGACTATTGCATGTGAATTATCACTTTTCGAACTAAAATGAGTGTGTTTAGAGTCATTTTATTGCCTGAAATTGGTCGAAATAGAAGCTTCTGAGTAGGAGAAAAAGTCTGTAAAATGGCAATTTTGGTCACATTGAGGCTTTAAAAAGTAGTTATTCAACATGAGGCACAATCCAAATGACATTTTGAATCATTTTTTCTACAGTCCAAAAAATCAATTTTCTGATGCAAAACGATGACCCGCGACCTGTCGATTTTTCTCAAGATGGTCAGAAATGGTAATTTTGTAATGTTTATATTTTTGAAAGTAAATGACTATTGCATGTGAATTATCACTTTTGGAACTAAAATTAGTGTGTTTAGAGTCATTTTATTGCCTGAAATTGGTCGAAATAGAAGCTTCTGAGTAGGAGAAAAAGTCTGTAAAAATGTCAATTTTGGTCACATTGAGGCTTTAAAAAGTAGTTATTCAACATGAGGCACAATCCAAATGACATTTTGAATCATTTTTTCTACAGTCCAAAAAATCAATTTTCTGATGCAAAACGATGACCGGCGACCTGTCGATTTTTCTCAAGATGGTCAGAAATGGTAATTTTTTAATGTTTAATTTTTTGACTGTAAATGACTATTGCATGTGAATTATCACTTTTGGAACTAAAATAAGTGTGTTTAGAGTCATTTTAATTCCTGAAATTGGTGGAAATAGAAGCTTCTGTGTAGGAGAAAAAGCCTGTAAAAATGGCATTTTTGGTCACATTGAGGCTTTAAAAATTAGTTATTCAACATTAGGCACAATCCAAATGATATTTTGAATATTTTTTTTTCTACAGCCCGAAAAATCAATTTTCTGATGAAAAACAATGACCCGTGACCTGTCGATTTTTCTCAAGATGGTCAGAAATGGTAATTTTGTAATGTTTATATTTTTGAAAGTAAATGACTATTGCATGTGAATTATCACTTTTGGAACTAAAATTAGTGTGTTTAGAGTCATTTTATTGCCTGAAATTGGTCGAAATAGAAGCTTCTGAGTAGGAGAAAAAGTCTGTAAAAATGGCAATTTTGGTCACATTGAGGCTTTAAAAAGTAGTTATTCAACATGAGGCACAATCCAAATGACATTTTGAATCTTTTTTTCTAAAGTCCAAAAAATCAATTTTCTGATGAAAAACGATGACCCGTGACCTGTCGATTTTTCTCAAGATGGTCAGAAATGGTAATTTTGTAATGTTTATATTTTTGAAAGTAAATGACTATTGCATGTGAATTATCACTTTTGGAACTAAAATTAGTGTGTTTAGAGTCATTTTATTGCCTGAAATTGGTCGAAATAGAAGCTTCTGAGTAGGAGAAAAAGTCTGTAAAAATGGCAATTTTGGTCAAATTGAAGCTTTAAAAAGTAGTTATTCAACATGAGGCACAATCTAAATGACATTTTGAATCATTTTTTCTACAGTCCAAAAAATCAATTTTCTGATGCAAAACGATGACCCGTGACCTGTCGATTTTTCTCAAGATGGTCAGCAATGGTAATTTTGTAATGTTTATATTTTTGAAAGTAAATGACTATTGCATGTGAATTATCACTTTTGGAACTAAAATAAGTGTGTTTAGAGTCATTTTATTGCCTGAAATTGGTCGAAATAGAAGCTTCTGAGTAGGAGAAAAAGTCTGTAAAAATGGCAATTTTGGTCACATTGAGGCTTTAAAAAGTAGTTATTCAACATGAGGCACAATCCAAATGACATTTTGAATCATTTTTTCTACAGTCCAAAAAATCTATTTTCTGATGCAAAACGATGACCCGCGACCTGTCGATTTTTCTCAAGATGGTCAGAAATGGTAATTTTTTAATGTTTAATTTTTTGACTGTAAATGACTATTGTATGTGAATTATCACTTTTGGAACTAAAATAAGTGTGTTTAGAGTCACTTTAATGCCTGAAATTGGTCGAAATAGAAGCTTCTGAGTAGGAGAAAAAGTCTGTAAAAACTATCAATTTTGGTCACATTGAGGCTTTAAAAAGTAGTTATTCAACATGAGGCACAATCCAAATGACATTTTGAATCTTTTTTTCTACAGTCCGAAAAATCAATTTTCTGATGAAAAACGATGACCCGCGACCTGTCGATTTTTCTCAAGATGGTCAGAAATGGTAATTTTGTAATGTTAATTTTTTTTAAAGTAAAAGACTATTTCATGTGAATTATCACTTTTGAAACTAAAATTAGTGTGTTTAGAGTCATTTTATTGCCTGAAATTGGTTGAAATAGAAGCTTCTGAGTAGGAGAAAAAGTCTGTAAAAATGGCAATTTTGGTCACATTGAGGCTTTAAAAAGTAGTTATTCAACATTAGGCACAATCCAAATGATATTTTGAATATTTTTTTTTTCTACACCCCGAAGAATCAATTTTCTGATGAAAAACGATGACCCGTGACCTGTCGATTTTTCTCAAGATGGTCAGAAATGGTAATTTTGTAATGTTTATATTTTTGAAAGTAAATGACTATTGCATGTGAATTATCACTTTTGGAACTAAAATTAGTGTGTTTAGAGTCATTTTATTGCCTGAAATTGGTCGAAATAGAAGCTTCTGAGTAGGAGAAAAAGTCTGTAAAAATGGCAATTTTGGTCACATTGAAGCTTTAAAAAGTAGTTATTCAACATGAGGCACAATCCAAATGACATTTTGAATCATTTTTTCTACAGTCCAAAAAATCAATTTTCTGATGCAAAACGATGACCCGTGACCTGGCGATTTTTCTCAAGATGGTCAGCAATGGTAATTTTGTAATGTTTATATTTTTGAAAGTAAATGACTATTGCATGTGAATTATCACTTTTGGAACTAAAATAAGTGTGTTTAGAGTCATTTTAATGCCTGAAATTGGTGGAAATAGAAGCTTCTGTGTAGGAGAAAAAGTCTGTAAAAACTAGCAATTTTGGTCACATTGAGGCTTTAAAAAGTAGTTATTCAACATGAGGCACAATCCAAATGACATTTTGAATCTTTTTTTCTACAGTCCGAAAAATCAATTTTCTGATGAAAAACGATGACCCGCGATTTTTCTCAAGATGGTCAGAAATGGTAATTTTGTAATGTTAATTTTTTTTAAAGTAAAAGACTATTTCATGTGAATTATCACTTTTGGAACTAAAATTAGTGTGTTTAGAGTCATTTTATTGCCTGAAATTGGTTGAAATAGAAGCTTCTGAGTAGGAGAAAAAGTCTGTAAAAATGGCAATTTTGGTCACATTGAGGCTTTAAAAAGTAGTTATTCAACATGAGGCACAATCCAAATGACATTTTGAATCATTTTTTCTACAGTCCAAAAAATCAATTTTCTGATGCAAAACGATGACCCGCGACCTGTCGATTTTTCTCAAGATGGTCAGAAATGGTAATTTTTTAATGTTTAATTTTTTGACTGTAAATGACTATTGCATGTGAATTATCACTTTTGGAACTAAAATAAGTGTGTTTAGAGTCATTTTAATGCCTGAAATTTGTGGAAATAGAAGCTTCTGTGTAGGAGAAAAAGTCTGTAAAAATGGCAATTTTGGTCACATTGAGGCTTTAAAAAGTAGTTATTCAACATGAGGCACAATCCAAATGACATTTTGAATCTTTTTTTCTACAGTCCGAAAAATCAATTTTCTGATGAAAAACGATGACCCGCGACCTGTCCATTTTTCTCAAGATGGTCAGAAATGGTAATTTTGTAATGTTTATTTTTTTTTTAAGTAAATGACTATTGTATGTGAATTATCACTTTTGGAACTAAAATAAGTGTATTTAGAGTCATTTTAATGCCTGATATTGGTGGAAATAGAAGCTTCTGTGTAGGAGAAAAAGTCTGTAAAAATGGCAATTTTGGTCACATTGAGGCTTTAAAAAGTAGTTATTCAACATGAGACACAATCCAAATGACATTTTGAATCTTTTTTTCTACACTCCAAAAAATCAATGAAAAACGATGACCCGCGACCTGTCGATTTTTCTCAAGATGGTCAGAAATGGTAATTTTTTAATGTTTAATTTTTTGTCTGTAAATGACTATTGTCTGTGAATTATCACTTTTGGAACTAAAATAAGTGTGTTAAGAGTCATTTTAATGCCTGAAATTGGTGGAAATAGAAGCTTCTGTGTAGGAGAAAAAGTCTGTAAAAATGGCAATTTTGGTCACATTGAGGCTTTAAAAATTAGTTATTCAACATTAGGCACAATCCAAATGACATTTTGAATCATTTTTTCTACAGTCCAAAAAATCAATTTTCTGATGCAAAACGATGACCCGCGACCTGTTGATTTTTCTCAAGATGGTCAGAAATGGTAATTTTGTAATGTTTATATTTTTGAAAGTAAATGACTATTGCATGTGAATTATCACTTTTGGAACTAAAATTAGTGTGTTTAGAGTCATTTTATTGCCTGAAATTGGTCGAAATAGAAGCTTCTGAGTAGGAGAAAAAGTCTGTAAAAATGTCAATTTTGGTCACATTGAGGCTTTAAAAAGTAGTTATTCAACATGAGGCACAATCCAAATGACATTTTGAATCATTTTTTCTACAGTCCAAAAAATCAATTTTCTGATGCAAAACGATGACCGGCGACCTGTCGATTTTTCTCAAGATGGTCAGAAATGGTAATTTTTTCAAGTTTAATTTTTTGACTGTAAATGACTATTGCATGTGAATTATCACTTTTCGAACTAAAATGAGTGTGTTTAGAGTCATTTTATTGCCTGAAATTGGTCGAAATAGAAGCTTCTGAGTAGGAGAAAAAGTCTGTAAAATGGCAATTTTGGTCACATTGAGGCTTTAAAAAGTAGTTATTCAACATGAGGCACAATCCAAATGACATTTTGAATCATTTTTTCTACAGTCCAAAAAATCAATTTTCTGATGCAAAACGATGACCCGCGACCTGTCGATTTTTCTCAAGATGGTCAGAAATGGTAATTTTGTAATGTTTATATTTTTGAAAGTAAATGACTATTGCATGTGAATTATCACTTTTGGAACTAAAATTAGTGTGTTTAGAGTCATTTTATTGCCTGAAATTGGTCGAAATAGAAGCTTCTGAGTAGGAGAAAAAGTCTGTAAAAATGTCCATTTTGGTCACATTGAGGCTTTAAAAAGTAGTTATTCAACATGAGGCACAATCCAAATGACATTTTGAATCATTTTTTCTACAGTCCAAAAAATCAATTTTCTGATGCAAAACGATGACCGGCGACCTGTCGATTTTTCTCAAGATGGTCAGAAATGGTAATTTTTTAATGTTTAATTTTTTGACTGTAAATGACTATTGCATGTGAATTATCACTTTTGGAACTAAAATAAGTGTGTTTAGAGTCATTTTAATTCCTGAAATTGGTGGAAATAGAAGCTTCTGTGTAGGAGAAAAAGCCTGTAAAAATGGCATTTTTGGTCACATTGAGGCTTTAAAAATTAGTTATTCAACATTAGGCACAATCCAAATGATATTTTGAATATTTTTTTTTCTACAGCCCGAAAAATCAATTTTCTGATGAAAAACGATGACCCGTGACCTGTCGATTTTTCTCAAGATGGTCAGAAATGGTAATTTTGTAATGTTTATATTTTTGAAAGTAAATGACTATTGCATGTGAATTATCAC
The DNA here is from genome assembly GCF_964204655.1 of Triturus cristatus. NCBI lineage: Eukaryota > Metazoa > Chordata > Amphibia > Caudata > Salamandridae > Triturus > Triturus cristatus. The sequence continues at coordinate 928,559,810 of NC_140587.1, forward strand.
TTTTGGAACTAAAATTAGTGTGTTTAGAGTCATTTTATTGCCTGAAATTGGTCGAAATAGAAGCTTCTGAGTAGGAGAAAAAGTCTGTAAAAATGGCAATTTTGGTCACATTGAGGCTTTAAAAAGTAGTTATTCAACATGAGGCACAATCCAAATGACATTTTGAATCTTTTTTTCTAAAGTCCAAAAAATCAATTTTCTGATGAAAAACGATGACCTGTGACCTGTCGATTTTTCTCAAGATGGTCAGAAATGGTAATTTTGTAATGTTTATATTTTTGAAAGTAAATGACTATTGCATGTGAATTATCACTTTTGGAACTAAAATTAGTGTGTTTAGAGTCATTTTATTGCCTGAAATTGGTCGAAATAGAAGCTTCTGAGTAGGAGAAAAAGTCTGTAAAAATGGCAATTTTGGTCACATTGAAGCTTTAAAAAGTAGTTATTCAACATGAGGCACAATCCAAATGACATTTTGAATCATTTTTTCTACAGTCCAAAAAATCAATTTTCTGATGCAAAACGATGACCCGTGACCTGTCGATTTTTCTCAAGATGGTCAGCAATGGTAATTTTGTAATGTTTATATTTTTGAAAGTAAATGACTATTGCATGTGAATTATCACTTTTGGAACTAAAATAAGTGTGTTTAGAGTCATTTTAATGCCTGAAATTGGTGGAAATAGAAGCTTCTGTGTAGGAGAAAAAGTCTGTAAAAACTAGCAATTTTGGTTACATTGAGGCTTTAAAAAGTAGTTATTCAACATGAGGCACAATCCAAATGACATTTTGAATCTTTTTTTCTACAGTCCGAAAAATCAATTTTCTGATGAAAAACGATGACCCGCGATTTTTCTCAAGATGGTCAGTAATGGTAATTTTGTAATGTTAATTTTTTTTAAAGTAAAAGACTATTTCATGTGAATTATCACTTTTGGAACTAAAATTAGTGTGTTTAGAGTCATTTTATTGCCTGAAATTGGTTGAAATAGAAGCTTCTGAGTAGGAGAAAAAGTCTGTAAAAATGGCAATTTTGGTCACATTGAGGCTTTAAAAAGTAGTTATTCAACATGAGGCACAATCCAAATGACATTTTGAATCATTTTTTCTACAGTCCAAAAAATCAATTTTCTGATGCAAAACGATGACTCGCGACCTGACGATTTTTCTCAAGATGGTCAGAAATGGTAATTTTTTAATGTTTAATTTTTTGACAGTAAATGACTATTGCATGTGAATTATCACTTTTGGAACTAAAATAAGTGTGTTTAGAGTCATTTTATTGCCTGAAATTGGTTGAAATAGAAGCTTCTGAGTAGGAGAAAAAGTCTGTAAAAATGGCAATTTTGGTCACATTGAGGCTTTAAAAATTAGTTATTCAACATAAGGCACAATCCAAATGACATTTTGAATCATTTTTTCTACAGTCCAAAAAATCAATTTTCTGATGCAAAACGATGACCCGCGACCTGTCGATTTTTCTCAAGATGGTCAGAAATGGTAATTTTGTAATGTTTAATTTTTTGACAGTAAATGACTATTGCATGTGAATTATCACTTTTGGAAGTAAAATAAGTGTGTTTAGAGTCATTTTAATGCCTGAAATTGGTAGAAATAGAAGCTTCTGTGTAGGAGAAAAAGTCTGTAAAAATGGCAATTTTGGTCACATTGAGGCTTTAAAAATTAGTTATTCAACATTAGGCACAATCCAAATGACATTTTGAATCATTTTTTCTACAGTCCAAAAAATCAATTTTCTGATGCAAAACGATGACCCGCGACCTGTCGATTTTTCTCAAGATGGTCAGAAATGGTAATTTTGTAATGTTTATATTTTTGAAAGTAAATGACTATTGCATGTGAATTATCACTTTTGGAACTAAAATTAGTGTGTTTAGAGTCATTTTATTGCCTGAAATTGGTCGAAATAGAAGCTTCTGAGTAGGAGAAAAAGTCTGTAAAAATGTCAATTTTGGTCACATTGAGGCTTTAAAAAGTAGTTATTCAACATGAGGCACAATCCAAATGACATTTTGAATCATTTTTTCTACAGTCCAAAAAATCAATTTTCTGATGCAAAACGATGACCGGCGACCTGTCGATTTTTCTCAAGATGGTCAGAAATGGTAATTTTTTAATGTTTAATTTTTTGACTGTAAATGACTATTGCATGTGAATTATCACTTTTGGAACTAAAATAAGTGTGTTTAGAGTCATTTTATTGCCTGAAATTGGTTGAAATAGAAGCTTCTGAGTAGGAGAAAAAGTCTGTAAAAATGGCAATTTTGGTCACATTGAGGCTTTAAAAATTAGTTATTCAACATAAGGCACAATCCAAATGACATTTTGAATCATTTTTTCTACAGTCCAAAAAATCAATTTTCTGATGCAAAACGATGACCCGCGACCTGTCGATTTTTCTCAAGATGGTCAGAAATGGTAATTTTGTAATGTTTATATTTTTGAAAGTAAATGACTATTGCATTTGAATTATCACTTTTGGAACTAAAATTAGTGTGTTTAGAGTCATTTTATTGCCTGAAATTGGTCGAAATAGAAGCTTCTGAGTAGGAGAAAAAGTCTGTAAAAATGTCAATTTTGGTCACATTGAGGCTTTAAAAAGTAGTTATTCAACATGAGGCACAATCCAAATGACATTTTGAATCATTTTTTCTACAGTCCAAAAAATCAATTTTCTGATGCAAAACGATGACCGGCGACCTGTCGATTTTTCTCAAGATGGTCAGAAATGGTAATTTTTTAATGTTTAATTTTTTGACTGTAAATGACTATTGCATGTGAATTATCACTTTTGGAACTAAAATAAGTGTGTTTAGAGTCATTTTAATTCCTGAAATTGGTGGAAATAGAAGCTTCTGTGTAGGAGAAAAAGCCTGTAAAAATGGCATTTTTGGTCACATTGAGGCTTTAAAAATTAGTTATTCAACATTAGGCACAATCCAAATGATATTTTGAGTATTTTTTTTTCTACAGCCCGAAAATTCAATTTTCTGATGAAAAACGATGACCCGTGACCTGTCGATTTTTCTCAAGATGGTCAGAAATGGTAATTTTGTAATGTTTATATTTTTGAAAGTAAATGACTATTGCATGTGAATTATCACTTTTGGAACTAAAATTAGTGTGTTTAGAGTCATTTTATTGCCTGAAATTGGTCGAAATAGAAGCTTCTGAGTAGGAGAAAAAGTCTGTAAAAATGGCAATTTTGGTCACATTGAGGCTTTAAAAAGTAGTTATTCAACATGAGGCACAATCCAAATGACATTTCGAATCTTTTTTTCTAAAGTCCAAAAAATCAATTTTCTGATGAAAAACGATGACCTGTGACCTGTCGATTTTTCTCAAGATGGTCAGAAATGGTAATTTTGTAATGTTTATATTTTTGAAAGTAAATGACTATTGCATGTGAATTATCACTTTTGGAACTAAAATTAGTGTGTTTAGAGTCATTTTATTGCCTGAAATTGGTCGAAATAGAAGCTTCTGAGTAGGAGAAAAAGTCTGTAAAAATGGCAATTTTGGTCACATTGAAGCTTTAAAAAGTAGTTATTCAACATGAGGCACAATCCAAATGACATTTTGAATCATTTTTTCTACAGTCCAAAAAATCAATTTTCTGATGCAAAACGATGACCCGTGACCTGTCGATTTTTCTCAAGATGGTCAGCAATGGTAATTTTGTAATGTTTATATTTTTGAAAGTAAATGACTATTGCATGTGAATTATCACTTTTGGAACTAAAATAAGTGTGTTTAGAGTCATTTTAATGCCTGAAATTGGTGGAAATAGAAGCTTCTGTGTAGGAGAAAAAGTCTGTAAAAACTAGCAATTTTGGTTACATTGAGGCTTTAAAAAGTAGTTATTCAACATGAGGCACAATCCAAATGACATTTTGAATCTTTTTTTCTACAGTCCGAAAAATCAATTTTCTGATGAAAAACGATGACCCGCGATTTTTCTCAAGATGGTCAGTAATGGTAATTTTGTAATGTTAATTTTTTTTAAAGTAAAAGACTATTTCATGTGAATTATCACTTTTGGAACTAAAATTAGTGTGTTTAGAGTCATTTTATTGCCTGAAATTGGTTGAAATAGAAGCTTCTGAGTAGGAGAAAAAGTCTGTAAAAATGGCAATTTTGGTCACATTGAGGCTTTAAAAAGTAGTTATTCAACATGAGGCACAATCCAAATGACATTTTGAATCATTTTTTCTACAGTCCAAAAAATCAATTTTCTGATGCAAAACGATGACTCGCGACCTGACGATTTTTCTCAAGATGGTCAGAAATGGTAATTTTTTAATGTTTAATTTTTTGACAGTAAATGACTATTGCATGTGAATTATCACTTTTGGAACTAAAATAAGTGTGTTTAGAGTCATTTTATTGCCTGAAATTGGTTGAAATAGAAGCTTCTGAGTAGGAGAAAAAGTCTGTAAAAATGGCAATTTTGGTCACATTGAGGCTTTAAAAATTAGTTATTCAACATAAGGCACAATCCAAATGACATTTTGAATCATTTTTTCTACAGTCCAAAAAATCAATTTTCTGATGCAAAACGATGACCCGCGACCTGTCGATTTTTCTCAAGATGGTCAGAAATGGTAATTTTGTAATGTTTATATTTTTGAAAGTAAATGACTATTGCATGTGAATTATCACTTTTGGAACTAAAATAAGTGTGTTTAGAGTCATTTTAATGCCTGAAATTGGTGGAAATAGAAGCTTCTGTGTAGGAGAAAAAGTCTGTAAAAACTAGCAATTTTGGTCACATTGAGGCTTTAAAAAGTAGTTATTCAACATGAGGCACAATCCAAATGACATTTTGAATCTTTTTTTCTACAGTCCGAAAAATCAATTTTCTGATGAAAAACGATGACCCGCGACCTGTCGATTTTTCTCAAGATGGTCAGAAATGGTAATTTTGTAATGTTAATTTTTTTTGAAGTAAAAGACTATTTCATGTGAATTATCACTTTTGGAACTAAAATTAGTGTGTTTAGAGTCATTTTATTGCCTGAAATTGGTTGAAATAGAAGCTTCTGAGTAGGAGAAAAAGTCTGTAAAAATGGCAATTTTGGTCACATTGAGGCTTTAAAAAGTAGTTATTCAACATGAGGCACAATCCAAATGACATTTTGAATCATTTTTTCTACAGTCCAAAAAATCAATTTTCTGATGCAAAACGATGACCCGCGACCTGACGATTTTTCTCAAGATGGTCAGAAATGGTAATTTTTTAATGTTTAATTTTTTGACAGTAAATGACTATTGCATGTGAATTATCACTTTTGGAAGTAAAATAAGTGTGTTTAGAGTCATTTTAATGCCTGAAATTGGTAGAAATAGAAGCTTCTGTGTAGGAGAAAAAGTCTGTAAAAATGGCAATTTTGGTCACATTGAGGCTTTAAAAATTAGTTATTCAACATTAGGCACAATCCAAATGACATTTTTAATCATTTTTTCTACAGTCCAAAAAATCAATTTTCTGATGCAAAACGATGACCCGCGACCTGTCGATTTTTCTCAAGATGGTCAGAAATGGTAATTTTGTAATGTTTATATTTTTGAAAGTAAATGACTATTGCATGTGAATTATCACTTTTGGAACTAAAATTAGTGTGTTTAGAGTCATTTTATTGCCTGAAATTGGTCGAAATAGAAGCTTCTGAGTAGGAGAAAAAGTCTGTAAAAATGTCAATTTTGGTCACATTGAGGCTTTAAAAAGTAGTTATTCAACATGAGGCACAATCCAAATGACATTTTGAATCATTTTTTCTACAGTCCAAAAAATCAATTTTCTGATGCAAAACGATGACCGGCGACCTGTAGATTTTTCTCAAGATGGTCAGAAATGGTAATTTTTTAATGTTTAATTTTTTGACTGTAAATGACTATTGCATGTGAATTATCACTTTTGGAACTAAAATAAGTGTGTTTAGAGTCATTTTAATTCCTGAAATTGGTGGAAATAGAAGCTTCTGTGTAGGAGAAAAAGCCTGTAAAAATGGCATTTTTGGTCACATTGAGGCTTTAAAAATTAGTTATTCAACATTAGGCACAATCCAAATGATATTTTGAATATTTTTTTTTCTACAGCCCGAAAAATCAATTTTCTGATGAAAAACGATGACCCGTGACCTGTCGATTTTTCTCAAGATGGTCAGAAATGGTAATTTTGTAATGTTTATATTTTTGAAAGTAAATGACTATTGCATGTGAATTATCACTTTTGGAACTAAAATTAGTGTGTTTAGAGTCATTTTATTGCCTGAAATTGGTGGAAATAGAAGCTTCTGAGTAGGAGAAAAAGTCTGTAAAATGGCAATTTTGGTCACATTGAGGCTTTAAAAAGTAGTTATTCAACATGAGGCACAATCCAAATGACATTTTGAATCTTTTTTTCTACAGTCCAAAAAATCAATTTTCTGATGAAAAACGATGACCCGTGACCTGTCGATTTTTCTCAAGATGGTCAGAAATGGTTATTTTGTAATGTTTATATTTTTTAAAGTAAATGACTATTGCATGTGAATTATCACTTTTGGAACTAAAGTTAGTGTGTTTAGAGTCATTTTATTGCCTGAAATTGGTCGAAATAGAAGCTTCTGAGTAGGAGAAAAAGTCTGTAAAAATGGCAATTTTGGTCACATTGAGGCTTTAAAAAGTAGTTATTCAACATGAGGCACAATCCAAATGACATTTTGAATCATTTTTTCTACAGTCCAAAAAATCAATTTTCTGATGCAAAACGATGACACGCGACCTGTTGATTTTTCTCAAGATGGTCAGAAATGGTAATTTTTTAATGTTTAATTTTTTGACTGTAAATGACTATTGCATGTGAATTATCACTTTTGGAACTAAAATAAGTGTGTTTAGAGTCATTTGAATGCCTGAAATTGGTGGAAATAGAAGCTTCTGTGTAGGAGAAAAAGTCTGTAAAAATGGCAATTTTGGTCACATTGAGGCTTTAAAAATTAGTTATTCAACATTAGGCACAATCCAAATGACATTTTGAATCTTTTTTTCTACAGCCCAAAAAATCAATTTTCTGATGAAAAACGATGACCCGTGACCTGTCGATTTTTCTCTAGATGGTCAGAAATGGTAATTTTGTAATGTTTATATTTTTGAAAGTAAATGACTATTGCATGTGAATTATCACTTTTGGAACTAAAATTAGTGTGTTTAGAGTCATTTTATTGCCTGAAATTGGTCGAAATAGAAGCTTCTGAGTAGGAGAAAAAGTCTGTAAAATGGCAATTTTGGTCACATTGAGGCTTTAAAAAGTAGTTATTCAACATGAGGCACAATCCAAATGACATTTTGAATCTTTTTTTCTACAGTCCAAAAAATCAATTTTCTGATGCAAAACGATGACCTGCGACCTGTCGATTTTTCTCAAGATGGTCAGAAATGGTAATTTTTTAATGTTTAATTTTTTGACTATAAATGACTATTGCATGTGAATTATCACTTTTGGAACTAAAATAAGTGTGTTTAGAGTCATTTTAATGCCTGAAATTGGTGGAAATAGAAGCTTCTGAGTAGGAGAAAAAGTCTGTAAAAATGGCAATTTTGGTCACATTGAGGCTTTAAAAATTAGTTATTCAACATTAGTCACAATCCAAATGATATTTTGAATATTTTTTTTTTTCTACACCCCGAAAAATCAATTTTCTGATGAAAAACGATGACCCGTGACCTGTCGATTTTTCTCAAGATGGTCAGAAATGGTAATTTTGTAATGTTTATATTTTTGAAAGTAAATGACTATTGCATGTGAATTATCACTTTTGGAACTAAAATTAGTGTGTTTAGAGTCATTTTATTGCCTGAAATTGGTCGAAATAGAAGCTTCTGAGTAGGAGAAAAAGTCTGTAAAATGGCAATTTTGGTCACATTGAGGCTTTAAAAAGTAGTTATTCAACATGAGGCACAATCCAAATGACATTTTGAATCTTTTTTTCTAAAGTCCAAAAAATCAATTTTCTGATGAAAAATGATGACCCGTGGCCTGTCGATTTTTCTCAAGATGGTCAGAAATGGTAATTTTGTAATGTTTATATTTTTGAAAGTAAATGACTATTGCATGTGAATTATCACTTTTGGAACTAAAATTAGTGTGTTTAGAGTCATTTTATTGCCTGAAATTGGTCGAAATAGAAGCTTCTGAGTAGGAGAAAAAGTCTGTAAAAATGGCAATTTTGGTCACATTGAGGCTTTAAAAAGTAGTTATTCAACATGAGGCACAATCCAAATGACATTTTGAATCATTTTTTCTACAGTCCAAAAAATCAATTTTCTGATGCAAAACGATGACCCGCGACCTGTCGATTTTTCTCAAGATGGTCAGAAATGGTAATTTTTTAATGTTTAATTTTTTGACTGTAAATGACTATTGTATGTGAATTATCACTTTTGGAACTAAAATAAGTGTGTTTAGAGTCACTTTAATGCCTGAAATTGGTCGAAATAGAAGCTTCTGAGTAGGAGAAAAGTCTGTAAAAACTATCAATTTTGGTCACATTGAGGCTTTAAAAAGTAGTTATTCAACATGAGGCACAATCCAAATGACATTTTGAATCTTTTTTTCTACAGTCCGAAAAATCAATTTTCTGATGAAAAACGATGACCCGCGACCTGTCGATTTTTCTCAAGATGGTCAGAAATGGTAATTTTGTAATGTTAATTTTTTTTAAAGTAAAAGACTATTTCATGTGAATTATCACTTTTGGAACTAAAATTAGTGTGTTTAGAGTCATTTTATTGCCTGAAATTGGTTGAAATAGAAGCTTCTGATTAGGAGAAAAAGTCTGTAAAAATGGCAATTTTGGTCACATTGAGGCTTTAAAAAGTAGTTATTCCACATGAGGCACAATCCAAATGACATTTTGAATCATTTTTTCTACAGTCCAAAAAATCAATTTTCTGATGCAAAACGATGACCCGCGACCTGACGATTTTTCTCAAGATGGTCAGAAATGGTAATTTTTTAATGTTTAATTTTTTGACTGTAAATGACTATTGCATGTGAATTATCACTTTTGGAACTAAAATAAGTGTGTTTAGAGTCATTTTAATGCCTGAAATTGGTGGAAATAGAAGCTTCTGTGTAGGAGAAAAAGTCTGTAAAAATGGCAATTTTGGTCACATTGAGGCTTTAAAAATTAGTTATTCAACATTAGCCACAATCCAAATGACATTTTGAATCTTTTTTTCTACAGCCCAAAAATCAATTTTCTGATGAAAAACGATGACCCGTGACCTGTCGATTTTTCTCAAGATGGTCAGCAATGGTAATTTTGTAATGTTTATATTTTTGAAAGTAAATGACTATTGCATGTGAATTATCACTTTTGGAACTAAAATAAGTGTGTTTAGAGTCATTTTAATGCCTGAAATTGGTGGAAATAGAAGCTTCTGTGTAGGAGAAAAAGTCTGTAAAAATGGCAATTTTGGTCACATTGAGGCTTTAAAAATTAGTTATTCAACATTAGGCACAATCCAAATGACATTTTGAATCTTTTTTTCTACAGCCCAAAAAATCAATTTTCTGATGAAAAACGATGACCCGTGACCTGTCGATTTTTCTCAAGATGGTCAGAAATGGTAATTTTGTAATGTTTATATTTTTGAAAGTAAATGACTATTGCATGTGAATTATCACTTTTGGAACTAAAATTAGTGTGTTTAGAGTCATTTTATTGCCTGAAATTGGTCGAAATAGAAGCTTCTGAGTAGGAGAAAAAGTCTGTAAAATGGCAATTTTGGTCACATTGAGGCTTTAAAAAGTAGTTATTCAACATGAGGCACAATCCAAATGACATTTTGAATCTTTTTTTCTACAGTCCAAAAAATCAATTTTCTGATGCAAAACGATGACCCGCGACCTGTCGATTTTTCTCAAGATGGTCAGAAATGGTAATTTTTTAATGTTTAATTTTTTGACTGTAAATGACTATTGTATGTGAATTATCACTTTTGGAACTAAAATAAGTGTGTTTAGAGTCACTTTAATGCCTGAAATTGGTCGAAATAGAAGCTTCTGAGTAGGAGAAAAAGTCTGTAAAAACTATCAATTTTGGTCACATTGAGGCTTTAAAAAGTAGTTATTCAACATGAGGCACAATCCAAATGACATTTTGAATCTTTTTTTCTACAGTCCGAAAAATCAATTTTCTGATGAAAAACGATGACCCGCGACCTGTCGATTTTTCTCAAGATGGTCAGAAATGGTAATTTTGTAATGTTAATTTTTTTTAAAGTAAAAGACTATTTCATGTGAATTATCACTTTTGGAACTAAAATTAGTGTGTTTAGAGTCATTTTATTGCCTGAAATTGGTTGAAATAGAAGCTTCTGAGTAGGAGAAAAAGTCTGTAAAAATGGCAATTTTGGTCACATTGAGGCTTTAAAAAGTAGTTATTCCACATGAGGCACAATCCAAATGACATTTTGAATCATTTTTTCTACAGTCCAAAAAATCAATTTTCTGATGCAAAACGATGACCCGCGACCTGACGATTTTTCTCAAGATGGTCAGAAATGGTAATTTTTTAATGTTTAATTTTTTGACTGTAAATGACTATTGCATGTGAATTATCACTTTTGGAACTAAAATAAGTGTGTTTAGAGTCATTTTAATGCCTGAAATTGGTGGAAATAGAAGCTTCTGTGTAGGAGAAAAAGTCTGTAAAAATGGCAATTTTGGTCACATTGAGGCTTTAAAAATTAGTTATTCAACATTAGCCACAATCCAAATGACATTTTGAATCTTTTTTTCTACAGCCCAAAAATCAATTTTCTGATGAAAAACGATGACCCGTGACCTGTCGATTTTTCTCAAGATGGTCAGCAATGGTAATTTTGTAATGTTTATATTTTTGAAAGTAAATGACTATTGCATGTGAATTATCACTTTTGGAACTAAAATTAGTGTGTTTAGAGTCATTTTATTGCCTGAAATTGGTCGAAATAGAAGCTTCTGAGTAGGAGAAAAAGTCTGTAAAATGGCAATTTTGGTCACATTGAGGCTTTAAAAAGTAGTTATTCAACATGAGGCACAATCCAAATGACATTTTGAATCTTTTTTTCTACAGTCCAAAAAATCAATTTTCTGATGCAAAACGATGACCCGCGACCTGACGATTTTTCTCAAGATGGTCAGAAATGGTAATTTTTTAATGTTTAATTTTTGAAAGTAAATGACTATTGCATGTGAATTATCACTTTTGGAACTAAAATAAGTGTGTTTAGAGTCATTTTAATGCCTGAAATTGGTGGAAATAGAATCTTCTGAGTAGGAGAAAAAGTCTGTAAAAATGGCAATTTTGGTCACATTGAGGCTTTAAAAATTAGTTATTCAACATTAGGCACAATCCAAATGATATTTTGAATATTTTTTTTTTCTACACCCCGAAAAATCAATTTTCTGATGAAAAACGATGACCCGTGACCTGTCGATTTTTCTCAAGATGGTCAGAAATGGTAATTTTGTAATGTTTATATTTTTGAAAGTAAATGACTATTGCATGTGAATTATCACTTTTGGAACTAAAATTAGTGTGTTTAGAGTCATTTTATTGCCTGAAATTGGTCGAAATAGAAGCTTCTGAGTAGGAGAAAAAGTCTGTAAAAATGGCAATTTTGGTCACATTGAAGCTTTAAAAAGTAGTTATTCAACATGAGGCACAATCCAAATGACATTTTGAATCATTTTTTCTACAGTCCAAAAAATCAATTTTCTGATGCAAAACGATGACCCGTGACCTGTCGATTTTTCTCAAGATGGTCAGCAATGGTAATTTTGTAATGTTGATATTTTTGAAAGTAAATGACTATTGCATGTGAATTATCACTTTTGGAACTAAAATAAGTGTGTTTAGAGTCATTTTAATGCCTGAAATTGGTGGAAATAGAAGCTTCTGTGTAGGAGAAAAAGTCTGTAAAAACTAGCAATTTTGGTCACATTGAGGCTTTAAAAAGTAGTTATTCAACATGAGGCACAATCCAAATGACATTTTGAATCTTTTTTTCTACAGTCCGAAAAATCAATTTTCTGATGAAAAACGATGACCCGCGATTTTTCTCAAGATGGTCAGAAATGGTAATTTTGTAATGTTAATTTTTTTTAAAGTAAAAGACTATTTCATGTGAATTATCACTTTTGGAACTAAAATTAGTGTGTTTAGAGTCATTTTATTGCCTGAAATTGGTTGAAATAGAAGCTTCTGAGTAGGAGAAAAAGTCTGTAAAAATGGCAATTTTGGTCACATTGAGGCTTTAAAAAGTAGTTATTCAACATGAGGCACAATCCAAATGACATTTTGAATCATTTTTTCTACAGTCCAAAAAATCAATTTTCTGATGCAAAACGATGACCCGCGACCTGACGATTTTTCTCAAGATGGTCAGAAATGGTAATTTTTTAATGTTTAATTTTTTGACAGTAAATGACTATTGCATGTGAATTATCACTTTTGGAACTAAAATAAGTGTGTTTAGAGTCATTTTAATGCCTGAAATTGGTGGAAATAGAAGCTTCTGTGTAGGAGAAAAAGTCTGTAAAAATGGCAATTTTGGTCACATTGAGGCTTTAAAAATTAGTTATTCAACATTAGGCACAATCCAAATGACATTTTGAATCATTTTTTCTACAGTCCAAAAAATCAATTTTCTGATGCAAAACGATGACCCGCGACCTGTCGATTTTTCTCAAGATGGTCAGAAATGGTAATTTTGTAATGTTTATATTTTTGAAAGTAAATGACTATTGCATGTGAATTATCACTTTTGGAACTAAAATTAGTGTGTTTAGAGTCATTTTATTGCCTGAAATTGGTCGAAATAGAAGCTTCTGAGTAGGAGAAAAAGTCTGTAAAAATGTCAATTTTGGTCACATTGAGGCTTTAAAAAGTAGTTATTCAACATGAGGCACAATCCAAATGACATTTTGAATCATTTTTTCTACAGTCCAAAAAATCAATTTTCTGATGCAAAACGATGACCGGCGACCTGTCGATTTTTCTCAAGATGGTCAGAAATGGTAATTTTTTAAAGTTTAATTTTTTGACTGTAAATGACTATTGCATGTGAATTATCACTTTTCAAACTAAAATTAGTGTGTTTAGAGTCATTTTATTGCCTGAAATTGGTCGAAATAGAAGCTTCTGAGTAGGAGAAAAAGTCTGTAAAATGGCAATTTTGGTCACATTGAGGCTTTAAAAAGTAGTTATTCAACATGAGGCACAATCCAAATGACATTTTGAATCATTTTTTCTACAGTCCAAAAAATCAATTTTCTGATGCAAAACGATGACCTGCGACCTGTCGATTTTTCTCAAGATGGTCAGAAATGGTAATTTTTTAATGTTTAATTTTTTGACTGTAAATGACTATTGCATGTGAATTATCACTTTTGGAACTAAAATAAGTGTGTTTAGAGTCATTTTAATGCCTGAAATTGGTGGAAATAGAAGCTTCTGTGTAGGAGAAAAAGTCTGTAAAAATGGCAATTTTGGTCACATTGAGGCTTTAAAAAGTAGTTATTCAACATGAGGCACAATCCAAATGACATTTTGAATCTTTTTTTCTAAAGTCCAAAAAATCAATTTTCTGATGAAAAACGATGACCCGCGTGACCTGTCGATTTTTCTCAAGATGGTCAGAAATGGTAATTTTGTAATGTTTATATTTTTGAAAGTAAATGACTATTGCATGTGAATTATCACTTTTGGAACTAAAATAAGTGTGTTTAGAGGCATTTTAATGCCTGAAATTGGTGGAAATAGAAGCTTCTGTGTAGGAGAAAAAGTCTGTAAAAACTAGCAATTTTGGTCACATTGAGGCTTTAAAAAGTAGTTATTCAACATGAGGCACAATCCAAATGACATTTTGAATCTTTTTTTCTACAGTCCGAAAAATCAATTTTCTGATGAAAAACGATGACCCGCGACCTGTCGATTTTTCTCAAGATGGTCAGAAATGGTAATTTTGTAATGTTAATTTTTTTTGAAGTAAAAGACTATTTCATGTGAATTATCACTTTTGGAACTAAAATTAGTGTGTTTAGAGTCATTTTATTGCCTGAAATTGGTTGAAATAGAAGCTTCTGAGTAGGAGAAAAAGTCTGTAAAAATGGCAATTTTGGTCACATTGAGGCTTTAAAAAGTAGTTATTCAACATGAGGCACAATCCAAATGACATTTTGAATCATTTTTTCTACAGTCCAAAAAATCAATTTTCTGATGCAAAACGATGACCCGCGACCTGACGATTTTTCTCAAGATGGTCAGAAATGGTAATTTTTTAATGTTTAATTTTTTGACAGTAAATGACTATTGCATGTGAATTATCACTTTTGGAACTAAAATAAGTGTGTTTAGAGTCATTTTAATGCCTGAAATTGGTAGAAATAGAAGCTTCTGTGTAGGAGAAAAAGTCTGTAAAAATGGCAATTTTGGTCACATGGAGGCTTTAAAAATTAGTTATTCAACATTAGGCACAATCCAAATGACATTTTGAATCATTTTTTCTACAGTCCAAAAAATCAATTTTCTGATGCAAAACGATGACCCGCGACCTGTCGATTTTTCTCAAGATGGTCAGAAATGGTAATTTTGTAATGTTTATATTTTTGAAAGTAAATGACTATTGCATGTGAATTATCACTTTTGGAACTAAAATTAGTGTGTTTAGAGTCATTTTATTGCCTGAAATTGGTCGAAATAGAAGCTTCTGAGTAGGAGAAAAAGTCTGTAAAAATGTCAATTTTGGTCACATTGAGGCTTTAAAAAGTAGTTATTCAACATGAGGCACAATCCAAATGACATTTTGAATCATTTTTTCTACAGTCCAAAAAATCAATTTTCTGATGCAAAACGATGACCGGCGACCTGTCGATTTTTCTCAAGATGGTCAGAAATGGTAATTTTTTAAACTTTAATTTTTTGACTGTAAATGACTATTGCATGTGAATTATCACTTTTCGAACTAAAATGAGTGTGTTTAGAGTCATTTTATTGCCTGAAATTGGTCGAAATAGAAGCTTCTGAGTAGGAGAAAAAGTCTGTAAAATGGCAATTTTGGTCACATTGAGGCTTTAAAAAGTAGTTATTCAACATGAGGCACAATCCAAATGACATTTTGAATCATTTTTTCTACAGTCCAAAAAATCAATTTTCTGATGCAAAACGATGACCCGCGACCTGTCGATTTTTCTCAAGATGGTCAGAAATGGTAATTTTGTAATGTTTATATTTTTGAAAGTAAATGACTATTGCATGTGAATTATCACTTTTGGAACTAAAATTAGTGTGTTTAGAGTCATTTTATTGCCTGAAATTGGTCGAAATAGAAGCTTCTGAGTAGGAGAAAAAGTCTGTAAAAATGTCAATTTTGGTCACATTGAGGCTTTAAAAAGTAGTTATTCAACATGAGGCACAATCCAAATGACATTTTGAATCATTTTTTCTACAGTCCAAAAAATCAATTTTCTGATGCAAAACGATGACCGGCGACCTGTCGATTTTTCTCAAGATGGTCAGAAATGGTAATTTTTTAATGTTTAATTTTTTGACTGTAAATGACTATTGCATGTGAATTATCACTTTTGGAACTAAAATAAGTGTGTTTAGAGTCATTTTAATTCCTGAAATTGGTGGAAATAGAAGCTTCTGTGTAGGAGAAAAAGCCTGTAAAAATGGCATTTTTGGTCACATTGAGGCTTTAAAAATTAGTTATTCAACATTAGGCACAATCCAAATGATATTTTGAATATTTTTTTTTCTACAGCCCGAAAAATCAATTTTCTGATGAAAAACAATGACCCGTGACCTGTCGATTTTTCTCAAGATGGTCAGAAATGGTAATTTTGTAATGTTTATATTTTTGAAAGTAAATGACTATTGCATGTGAATTATCACTTTTGGAACTAAAATTAGTGTGTTTAGAGTCATTTTAT
This sequence comes from Triturus cristatus, assembly GCF_964204655.1. Lineage (NCBI taxonomy): Eukaryota > Metazoa > Chordata > Amphibia > Caudata > Salamandridae > Triturus > Triturus cristatus. The sequence continues at coordinate 928,575,798 of NC_140587.1, forward strand.
TGCCTGAAATTGGTCGAAATAGAAGCTTCTGAGTAGGAGAAAAAGTCTGTAAAAATGGCAATTTTGGTCACATTGAGGCTTTAAAAAGTAGTTATTCAACATGAGGCACAATCCAAATGACATTTTGAATCTTTTTTTCTAAAGTCCAAAAAATCAATTTTCTGATGAAAAACGATGACCCGTGACCTGTCGATTTTTCTCAAGATGGTCAGCAATGGTAATTTTGTAATGTTTATATTTTTGAAAGTAAATGACTATTGCATGTGAATTATCACTTTTGGAACTAAAATAAGTGTGTTTAGAGTCATTTTATTGCCTGAAATTGGTCGAAATAGAAGCTTCTGAGTAGGAGAAAAAGTCTGTAAAAATGGCAATTTTGGTCACATTGAGGCTTTAAAAAGTAGTTATTCAACATGAGGCACAATCCAAATGACATTTTGAATCATTTTTTCTACAGTCCAAAAAATCTATTTTCTGATGCAAAACGATGACCCGCGACCTGTCGATTTTTCTCAAGATGGTCAGAAATGGTAATTTTTTAATGTTTAATTTTTTGACTGTAAATGACTATTGTATGTGAATTATCACTTTTGGAACTAAAATAAGTGTGTTTAGAGTCACTTTAATGCCTGAAATTGGTCGAAATAGAAGCTTCTGAGTAGGAGAAAAAGTCTGTAAAAACTATCAATTTTGGTCACATTGAGGCTTTAAAAAGTAGTTATTCAACATGAGGCACAATCCAAATGACATTTTGAATCTTTTTTTCTACAGTCCGAAAAATCAATTTTCTGATGAAAAACGATGACCCGCGATTTTTCTCAAGATGGTCAGTAATGGTAATTTTGTAATGTTAATTTTTTTTAAAGTAAAAGACTATTTCATGTGAATTATCACTTTTGGAACTAAAATTAGTGTGTTTAGAGTCATTTTATTGCCTGAAATTGGTTGAAATAGAAGCTTCTGAGTAGGAGAAAAAGTCTGTAAAAATGGCAATTTTGGTCACATTGAGGCTTTAAAAAGTAGTTATTCAACATGAGGCACAATCCAAATGACATTTTGAATCATTTTTTCTACAGTCCAAAAAATCAATTTTCTGATGCAAAACGATGACTCGCGACCTGACGATTTTTCTCAAGATGGTCAGAAATGGTAATTTTTTAATGTTTAATTTTTTGACAGTAAATGACTATTGCATGTGAATTATCACTTTTGAAACTAAAATTAGTGTGTTTAGAGTCATTTTATTGCCTGAAATTGGTCGAAATAGAAGCTTCTGAGTAGGAGAAAAAGTCTGTAAAATGGCAATTTTGGTCACATTGAGGCTTTAAAAAGTAGTTATTCAACATGAGGCACAATCCAAATGACATTTTGAATCTTTTTTTCTACAGTCCAAAAAATCAATTTTCTGATGCAAAACGATGACCCGCGACCTGACGATTTTTCTCAAGATGGTCAGAAATGGTAATTTTTTAATGTTTAATTTTTGAAAGTAAATGACTATTGCATGTGAATTATCACTTTTGGAACTAAAATAAGTGTGTTTAGAGTCATTTTAATGCCTGAAATTGGTGGAAATAGAATCTTCTGAGTAGGAGAAAAAGTCTGTAAAAATGGCAATTTTGGTCACATTGAGGCTTTAAAAATTAGTTATTCAACATTAGGCACAATCCAAATGATATTTTGAATATTTTTTTTTCTACAGCCCGAAAAATCAATTTTCTGATGAAATACGATGACCCGTGACCTGTCGATTTTTCTCAAGATGGTCAGAAATGGTAATTTTGTAATGTTTATATTTTTGAAAGTAAATGACTATTGCATGTGAATTATCACTTTTGGAACTAAAATTAGTGTGTTTAGAGTCATTTTATTGCCTGAAATTGGTCGAAATAGAAGCTTCTGAGTAGGAGAAAAAGTCTGTAAAAATGGCAATTTTGGTCACATTGAGGCTTTAAAAAGTAGTTATTCAACATGAGGCACAATCCAAATGACATTTTGAATCTTTTTTTCTAAAGTCCAAAAAATCAATTTTCTGATGAAAAACGATGACCTGTGACCTGTCGATTTTTCTCAAGATGGTCAGAAATGGTAATTTTGTAATGTTTATATTTTTGAAAGTAAATGACTATTGCATGTGAATTATCACTTTTGGAACTAAAATTAGTGTGTTTAGAGTCATTTTATTGCCTGAAATTGGTCGAAATAGAAGCTTCTGAGTAGGAGAAAAAGTCTGTAAAAATGGCAATTTTGGTCACATTGAAGCTTTAAAAAGTAGTTATTCAACATGAGGCACAATCCAAATGACATTTTGAATCATTTTTTCTACAGTCCAAAAAATCAATTTTCTGATGCAAAACGATGACCCGTGACCTGTCGATTTTTCTCAAGATGGTCAGCAATGGTAATTTTGTAATGTTTATATTTTTGAAAGTAAATGACTATTGCATGTGAATTATCACTTTTGGAACTAAAATAAGTGTGTTTAGAGTCATTTTAATGCCTGAAATTGGTGGAAATAGAAGCTTCTGTGTAGGAGAAAAAGTCTGTAAAAATGGCAATTTTGGTCACATTGAGGCTTTAAAAAGTAGTTATTCAACATGAGGCACAATCCAAATGACATTTTGAATCTTTTTTTCTAAAGTCCAAAAAATCAATTTTCTGATGAAAAACGATGACCCGCGTGACCTGTCGATTTTTCTCAAGATGGTCAGAAATGGTAATTTTTTAAAGTTTAATTTTTTGACTGTAAATGACTATTGCATGTGAATTATCACTTTTCAAACTAAAATTAGTGTGTTTAGAGTCATTTTATTGCCTGAAATTGGTCGAAATAGAAGCTTCTGAGTAGGAGAAAAAGTCTGTAAAATGGCAATTTTGGTCACATTGAGGCTTTAAAAAGTAGTTATTCAACATGAGGCACAATCCAAATGACATTTTGAATCATTTTTTCTACAGTCCAAAAAATCAATTTTCTGATGCAAAACGATGACCTGCGACCTGTCGATTTTTCTCAAGATGGTCAGAAATGGTAATTTTTTAATGTTTAATTTTTTGACTGTAAATGACTATTGCATGTGAATTATCACTTTTGGAACTAAAATAAGTGTGTTTAGAGTCATTTTAATGCCTGAAATTGGTGGAAATAGAAGCTTCTGTGTAGGAGAAAAAGTCTGTAAAAATGGCAATTTTGGTCACATTGAGGCTTTAAAAAGTAGTTATTCAACATGAGGCACAATCCAAATGACATTTTGAATCTTTTTTCTAAAGTCCAAAAAATCAATTTTCTGATGAAAAACGATGACCCGCGTGACCTGTCGATTTTTCTCAAGATGGTCAGAAATGGTAATTTTGTAATGTTTATATTTTTGAAAGTAAATGACTATTGCATGTGAATTATCACTTTTGGAACTAAAATAAGTGTGTTTAGAGTCATTTTAATGCCTGAAATTGGTGGAAATAGAAGCTTCTGTGTAGGAGAAAAAGTCTGTAAAAACTAGCAATTTTGGTCACATTGAGGCTTTAAAAAGTAGTTATTCAACATGAGGCACAATCCAAATGACATTTTGAATCTTTTTTTCTACAGTCCGAAAAATCAATTTTCTGATGAAAAACGATGACCCGCGTGACCTGTCGATTTTTCTCAAGATGGTCAGAAATGGTAATTTTGTAATGTTAATTTTTTTTGAAGTAAAAGACTATTTCATGTGAATTATCACTTTTGGAACTAAAATTAGTGTGTTTAGAGTCATTTTATTGCCTGAAATTGGTTGAAATAGAAGCTTCTGAGTAGGAGAAAAAGTCTGTAAAAATGGCATTTTTGGTCACATTGAGGCTTTAAAAATTAGTTATTCAACATTAGGCACAATCCAAATGACATTTTGAATCATTTTTTCTACAGTCCAAAAAATCAATTTTCTGATGCAAAACGATGACTCGCGACCTGACGATTTTTCTCAAGATGGTCAGAAATGGTAATTTTTTAATGTTTAATTTTTTGACAGTAAATGACTATTGCATGTGAATTATCACTTTTGGAACTAAAATAAGTGTGTTTAGAGTCATTTTATTGCCTGAAATTGGTTGAAATAGAAGCTTCTGAGTAGGAGAAAAAGTCTGTAAAAATGGCAATTTTGGTCACATTGAGGCTTTAAAAATTAGTTATTCAACATAAGGCACAATCCAAATGACATTTTGAATCATTTTTTCTACAGTCCAAAAAATCAATTTTCTGATGCAAAACGATGACCCGCGACCTGTCGATTTTTCTCAAGATGGTCAGAAATGGTAATTTTGTAATGTTTATATTTTTGAAAGTAAATGACTATTGCATGTGAATTATCACTTTTGGAACTAAAATTAGTGTGTTTAGAGTCATTTTATTGCCTGAAATTGGTCGAAATAGAAGCTTCTGAGTAGGAGAAAAAGTCTGTAAAAATGTCCATTTTGGTCACATTGAGGCTTTAAAAAGTAGTTATTCAACATGAGGCACAATCCAAATGACATTTTGAATCATTTTTTCTACAGTCCAAAAAATCAATTTTCTGATGCAAAACGATGACCGGCGACCTGTCGATTTTTCTCAAGATGGTCAGAAATGGTAATTTTTTAAAGTTTAATTTTTTGACTGTAAATGACTATTGCATGTGAATTATCACTTTTCAAACTAAAATAAGTGTGTTTAGAGTCATTTTATTGCCTGAAATTGGTCGAAATAGAAGCTTCTGAGTAGGAGAAAAAGTCTGTAAAATGGCAATTTTGGTCACATTGAGGCTTTAAAAAGTAGTTATTCAACATGAGGCACAATCCAAATGACATTTTGAATCATTTTTTCTACAGTCCAAAAAATCAATTTTCTGATGCAAAACGATGACCCGCGACCTGTCGATTTTTCTCAAGATGGTCAGAAATGGTAATTTTTTAATGTTTAATTTTTTGACTGTAAATGACTGTTGCATGTGAATTATCACTTTTGGAACTAAAATAAGTGTGTTTAGAGTCATTTTAATGCCTGAAATTGGTGGAAATAGAAGCTTCTGTGTAGGAGAAAAAGTCTGTAAAAATGGCAATTTTGGTCACATTGAGGCTTTAAAAAGTAGTTATTCAACATGAGGCACAATCCAAATGACATTTTGAATCTTTTTTTCTAAAGTCCAAAAAATCAATTTTCTGATGAAAAACGATGACCCGCGTGACCTGTCGATTTTTCTCAAGATGGTCAGAAATGGTAATTTTTTAAAGTTTAATTTTTTGACTGTAAATGACTATTGCATGTGAATTATCACTTTTCAAACTAAAATTAGTGTGTTTAGAGTCATTTTATTGCCTGAAATTGGTCGAAATAGAAGCTTCTGAGTAGGAGAAAAAGTCTGTAAAATGGCAATTTTGGTCACATTGAGGCTTTAAAAAGTAGTTATTCAACATGAGGCACAATCCAAATGACATTTTGAATCATTTTTTCTACAGTCCAAAAAATCAATTTTCTGATGCAAAACGATGACCTGCGACCTGTCGATTTTTCTCAAGATGGTCAGAAATGGTAATTTTTTAATGTTTAATTTTTTGACTGTAAATGACTATTGCATGTGAATTATCACTTTTGGAACTAAAATAAGTGTGTTTAGAGTCATTTTAATGCCTGAAATTGGTGGAAATAGAAGCTTCTGTGTAGGAGAAAAAGTCTGTAAAAATGGCAATTTTGGTCACATTGAGGCTTTAAAAAGTAGTTATTCAACATGAGGCACAATCCAAATGACATTTTGAATCTTTTTTTCTAAAGTCCAAAAAATCAATTTTCTGATGAAAAACGATGACCCGCGTGACCTGTCGATTTTTCTCAAGATGGTCAGAAATGGTAATTTTGTAATGTTTATATTTTTGAAAGTAAATGACTATTGCATGTGAATTATCACTTTTGGAACTAAAATAAGTGTGTTTAGAGTCATTTTAATGCCTGAAATTGGTGGAAATAGAAGCTTCTGTGTAGGAGAAAAAGTCTGTAAAAACTAGCAATTTTGGTCACATTGAGGCTTTAAAAAGTAGTTATTCAACATGAGGCACAATCCAAATGACATTTTGAATCTTTTTTTCTACAGTCCGAAAAATCAATTTTCTGATGAAAAACGATGACCCGCGACCTGTCGATTTTTCTCAAGATGGTCAGAAATGGTAATTTTGTAATGTTAATTTTTTTTGAAGTAAAAGACTATTTCATGTGAATTATCACTTTTGGAACTAAAATTAGTGTGTTTAGAGTCATTTTATTGCCTGAAATTGGTTGAAATAGAAGCTTCTGAGTAGGAGAAAAAGTCTGTAAAAATGGCAATTTTGGTCACATTGAGGCTTTAAAAATTAGTTATTCAACATAAGGCACAATCCAAATGACATTTTGAATCATTTTTTCTACAGTCCAAAAAATCAATTTTCTGATGCAAAACGATGACCCGCGACCTGTCGATTTTTCTCAAGATGGTCAGAAATGGTAATTTTGTAATGTTTATATTTTTGAAAGTAAATGACTATTGCATGTGAATTATCACTTTTGGAACTAAAATTAGTGTGTTTAGAGTCATTTTATTGCCTGAAATTGGTCGAAATAGAAGCTTCTGAGTAGGAGAAAAAGTCTGTAAAAATGTCCATTTTGGTCACATTGAGGCTTTAAAAAGTAGTTATTCAACATGAGGCACAATCCAAATGACATTTTGAATCATTTTTTCTACAGTCCAAAAAATCAATTTTCTGATGCAAAACGATGACCGGCGACCTGTCGATTTTTCTCAAGATGGTCAGAAATGGTAATTTTTTAAAGTTTAATTTTTTGACTGTAAATGACTATTGCATGTGAATTATCACTTTTCAAACTAAAATAAGTGTGTTTAGAGTCATTTTATTGCCTGAAATTGGTCGAAATAGAAGCTTCTGAGTAGGAGAAAAAGTCTGTAAAATGGCAATTTTGGTCACATTGAGGCTTTAAAAAGTAGTTATTCAACATGAGGCACAATCCAAATGACATTTTGAATCATTTTTTCTACAGTCCAAAAAATCAATTTTCTGATGCAAAACGATGACCCGCGACCTGTCGATTTTTCTCAAGATGGTCAGAAATGGTAATTTTTTAATGTTTAATTTTTTGACTGTAAATGACTGTTGCATGTGAATTATCACTTTTGGAACTAAAATAAGTGTGTTTAGAGTCATTTTAATGCCTGAAATTGGTGGAAATAGAAGCTTCTGTGTAGGAGAAAAAGTCTGTAAAAATGGCAATTTTGGTCACATTGAGGCTTTAAAAAGTAGTTATTCAACATGAGGCACAATCCAAATGACATTTTGAATCTTTTTTTCTAAAGTCCAAAAAATCAATTTTCTGATGAAAAACGATGACCCGCGTGACCTGTCGATTTTTCTCAAGATGGTCAGAAATGGTAATTTTTTAAAGTTTAATTTTTTGACTGTAAATGACTATTGCATGTGAATTATCACTTTTCAAACTAAAATTAGTGTGTTTAGAGTCATTTTATTGCCTGAAATTGGTCGAAATAGAAGCTTCTGAGTAGGAGAAAAAGTCTGTAAAATGGCAATTTTGGTCACATTGAGGCTTTAAAAAGTAGTTATTCAACATGAGGCACAATCCAAATGACATTTTGAATCATTTTTTCTACAGTCCAAAAAATCAATTTTCTGATGCAAAACGATGACCTGCGACCTGTCGATTTTTCTCAAGATGGTCAGAAATGGTAATTTTTTAATGTTTAATTTTTTGACTGTAAATGACTATTGCATGTGAATTATCACTTTTGGAACTAAAATAAGTGTGTTTAGAGTCATTTTAATGCCTGAAATTGGTGGAAATAGAAGCTTCTGTGTAGGAGAAAAAGTCTGTAAAAATGGCAATTTTGGTCACATTGAGGCTTTAAAAAGTAGTTATTCAACATGAGGCACAATCCAAATGACATTTTGAATCTTTTTTTCTAAAGTCCAAAAAATCAATTTTCTGATGAAAAACGATGACCCGCGTGACCTGTCGATTTTTCTCAAGATGGTCAGAAATGGTAATTTTGTAATGTTTATATTTTTGAAAGTAAATGACTATTGCATGTGAATTATCACTTTTGGAACTAAAATAAGTGTGTTTAGAGTCATTTTAATGCCTGAAATTGGTGGAAATAGAAGCTTCTGTGTAGGAGAAAAAGTCTGTAAAAACTAGCAATTTTGGTCACATTGAGGCTTTAAAAAGTAGTTATTCAACATGAGGCACAATCCAAATGACATTTTGAATCTTTTTTTCTACAGTCCGAAAAATCAATTTTCTGATGAAAAACGATGACCCGCGACCTGTCGATTTTTCTCAAGATGGTCAGAAATGGTAATTTTGTAATGTTAATTTTTTTTGAAGTAAAAGACTATTTCATGTGAATTATCACTTTTGGAACTAAAATTAGTGTGTTTAGAGTCATTTTATTGCCTGAAATTGGTTGAAATAGAAGCTTCTGAGTAGGAGAAAAAGTCTGTAAAAATGGCAATTTTGGTCACATTGAGGCTTTAAAAAGTAGTTATTCAACATGAGGCACAATCCAAATGACATTTTGAATCATTTTTTCTACAGTCCAAAAAATCAATTTTCTGATGCAAAACGATGACCCGCGACCTGACGATTTTTCTCAAGATGGTCAGAAATGGTAATTTTTTAATGTTTAATTTTTTGACAGTAAATGACTATTGCATGTGAATTATCACTTTTGGAAGTAAAATAAGTGTGTTTAGAGTCATTTTAATGCCTGAAATTGGTAGAAATAGAAGCTTCTGTGTAGGAGAAAAAGTCTGTAAGAATGGCAATTTTGGTCACATTGAGGCTTTAAAAATTAGTTATTCAACATTAGGCACAATCCAAATGACATTTTGAATCATTTTTTCTACAGTCCAAAAAATCAATTTTCTGATGCAAAACGATGACCCGCGACCTGTCGATTTTTCTCAAGATGGTCAGAAATGGTAATTTTGTAATGTTTATATTTTTGAAAGTAAATGACTATTGCATGTGAATTATCACTTTTGGAACTAAAATTAGTGTGTTTAGAGTCATTTTATTGCCTGAAATTGGTCGAAATAGAAGCTTCTGAGTAGGAGAAAAAGTCTGTAAAAATGTCAATTTTGGTCACATTGAGGCTTTAAAAAGTAGTTATTCAACATGAGGCACAATCCAAATGACATTTTGAATCATTTTTTCTACAGTCCAAAAAATCAATTTTCTGATGCAAAACGATGACCGGCGACCTGTCGATTTTTCTCAAGATGGTCAGAAATGGTAATTTTTTAAAGTTTAATTTTTTGACTGTAAATGACTATTGCATGTGAATTATCACTTTTCGAACTAAAATGAGTGTGTTTAGAGTCATTTTATTGCCTGAAATTGGTCGAAATAGAAGCTTCTGAGTAGGAGAAAAAGTCTGTAAAATGGCAATTTTGGTCACATTGAGGCTTTAAAAAGTAGTTATTCAACATGAGGCACAATCCAAATGACATTTTGAATCATTTTTTCTACAGTCCAAAAAATAAATTTTCTGATGCAAAACGATGACCCGCGACCTGTCGATTTTTCTCAAGATGGTCAGAAATGGTAATTTTGTAATGTTTATATTTTTGAAAGTAAATGACTATTGCATGTGAATTATCACTTTTGGAACTAAAATTAGTGTGTTTAGAGTCATTTTATTGCCTGAAATTGGTCGAAATAGAAGCTTCTGAGTAGGAGAAAAAGTCTGTAAAAATGTCAATTTTGGTCACATTGAGGCCTTAAAAAGTAGTTATTCAACATGAGGCACAATCCAAATGACATTTTGAATCATTTTTTCTACAGTCCAAAAAATCAATTTTCTGATGCAAAACGATGACCGGCGACCTGTCGATTTTTCTCAAGATGGTCAGAAATGGTAATTTTTTAATGTTTAATTTTTTGACTGTAAATGACTATTGCATGTGAATTATCACTTTTGGAACTAAAATAAGTGTGTTTAGAGTCATTTTAATTCCTGAAATTGGTGGAAATAGAAGCTTCTGTGTAGGAGAAAAAGCCTATAAAAATGGCATTTTTGGTCACATTGAGGCTTTAAAAATTAGTTATTCAACATTAGGCACAATCCAAATGATATTTTGAATATTTTTTTTTCTACAGCCCGAAAAATCAATTTTCTGATGAAAAACGATGACCCGTGACCTGTCGATTTTTCTCAAGATGGTCAGAAATGGTAATTTTGTAATGTTTATATTTTTGAAAGTAAATGACTATTGCATGTGAATTATCACTTTTGGAACTAAAATTAGTGTGTTTAGAGTCATTTTATTGCCTGAAATTGGTCGAAATAGAAGCTTCTGAGTAGGAGAAAAAGTCTGTAAAAATGGCAATTTTGGTCACATTGAGGCTTTAAAAAGTAGTTATTCAACATGAGGCACAATCCAAATGACATTTTGAATCTTTTTTTCTAAAGTCCAAAAAATCAATTTTCTGATGAAAAACGATGACCTGTGACCTGTCGATTTTTCTCAAGATGGTCAGAAATGGTAATTTTGTAATGTTTATATTTTTGAAAGTAAATGACTATTGCATGTGAATTATCACTTTTGGAACTAAAATTAGTGTGTTTAGAGTCATTTTATTGCCTGAAATTGGTCGAAATAGAAGCTTCTGAGTAGGAGAAAAAGTCTGTAAAAATGGCAATTTTGGTCACATTGAAGCTTTAAAAAGTAGTTATTCAACATGAGGCACAATCCAAATGACATTTTGAATCATTTTTTCTACAGTCCAAAAAATCAATTTTCTGATGCAAAACGATGACCCGTGACCTGTCGATTTTTCTCAAGATGGTCAGCAATGGTAATTTTGTAATGTTTATATTTTTGAAAGTAAATGACTATTGCATGTGAATTATCACTTTTGGAACTAAAATAAGTGTGTTTAGAGTCATTTTAATGCCTGAAATTGGTGGAAATAGAAGCTTCTGTGTAGGAGAAAAAGTCTGTAAAAACTAGCAATTTTGGTTACATTGAGGCTTTAAAAAGTAGTTATTCAACATGAGGCACAATCCAAATGACATTTTGAATCTTTTTTTCTACAGTCCGAAAAATCAATTTTCTGATGAAAAACGATGACCCGCGATTTTTCTCAAGATGGTCAGAAATGGTAATTTTTTAATGTTTAATTTTTTGACAGTAAATGACTATTGCATGTGAATTATCACTTTTGAAACTAAAATAAGTGTGTTTAGAGTCATTTTAATGCCTGAAATTGGTGGAAATAGAAGCTTCTGTGTAGGAGAAAAAGTCTGTAAAAATGGCAATTTTGGTCACATTGAGGCTTTAAAAATTAGTTATTCAACATTAGGCACAATCCAAATGACATTTTGAATCATTTTTTCTACAGTCCAAAAAATCAATTTTCTGATGCAAAACGATGACCCGCGACCTGTCGATTTTTCTCAAGATGGTCAGAAATGGTAATTTTGTAATGTTTATATTTTTGAAAGTAAATGACTATTGCATGTGAATTATCACTTTTGGAACTAAAATTAGTGTGTTTAGAGTCATTTTATTGCCTGAAATTGGTCGAAATAGAAGCTTCTGAGTAGGAGAAAAAGTCTGTAAAAATGTCAATTTTGGTCACATTGAGGCTTTAAAAAGTAGTTATTCAACATGAGGCACAATCCAAATGACATTTTGAATCATTTTTTCTACAGTCCAAAAAATCAATTTTCTGATGCAAAACGATGACCGGCGACCTGTCGATTTTTCTCAAGATGGTCAGAAATGGTAATTTTTTAAAGTTTAATTTTTTGACTGTAAATGACTATTGCATGTGAATTATCACTTTTCAAACTAAAATTAGTGTGTTTAGAGTCATTTTATTGCCTGAAATTGGTCGAAATAGAAGCTTCTGAGTAGGAGAAAAAGTCTGTAAAATGGCAATTTTGGTCACATTGAGGCTTTAAAAAGTAGTTATTCAACATGAGGCACAATCCAAATGACATTTTGAATCATTTTTTCTACAGTCCAAAAAATCAATTTTCTGATGCAAAACGATGACCCGCGACCTGTCGATTTTTCTCAAGATGGTCAGAAATGGTAATTTTTTAATGTTTAATTTTTTGACTGTAAATGACTATTGCATGTGAATTATCACTTTTGGAACTAAAATAAGTGTGTTTAGAGTCATTTTAATGCCTGAAATTGGTGGAAATAGAAGCTTCTGTGTAGGAGAAAAAGTCTGTAAAAATGGCAATTTTGGTCACATTGAGGCTTTAAAAATTAGTTATTCAACATTAGGCACAATCCAAATGACATTTTGAATCTTTTTTTCTACAGCCCAAAAAATCAATTTTCTGATGAAAAACGATGACCCGTGACCTGTCGATTTTTCTCAAGATGGTCAGAAATGGTAATTTTGTAATGTTTATATTTTTGAAAGTAAATGACTATTGCATGTGAATTATCACTTTTGGAACTAAAATTAGTGTGTTTAGAGTCATTTTATTGCCTGAAATTGGTCGAAATAGAAGCTTCTGAGTAGGAGAAAAAGTCTGTAAAATGGCAATTTTGGTCACATTGAGGCTTTAAAAAGTAGTTTTTCAACATGAGGCACAATCCAAATGACATTTTGAATCTTTTTTTCTACAGTCCAAAAAATCAATTTTCTGAGGCAAAACGATGACCGGCGACCTGTCGATTTTTCTCAAGATGGTCAGAAATGGTAATTTTTTAAAGTTTAATTTTTTGACTGTAAATGACTATTGCATGTGAATTATCACTTTTCGAACTAAAATGAGTGTGTTTAGAGTCATTTTATTGCCTGAAATTGGTCGAAATAGAAGCTTCTGAGTAGGAGAAAAAGTCTGTAAAATGGCAATTTTGGTCACATTGAGGCTTTAAAAAGTAGTTATTCAACATGAGGCACAATCCAAATGACATTTTGAATCATTTTTTCTACAGTCCAAAAAATCAATTTTCTGATGCAAAACGATGACCCGCGACCTGTCGATTTTTCTCAAGATGGTCAGAAATGGTAATTTTGTAATGTTTATATTTTTGAAAGTAAATGACTATTGCATGTGAATTATCACTTTTGGAACTAAAATTAGTGTGTTTAGAGTCATTTTATTGCCTGAAATTGGTCGAAATAGAAGCTTCTGAGTAGGAGAAAAAGTCTGTAAAAATGTCAATTTTGGTCACATTGAGGCTTTAAAAAGTAGTTATTCAACATGAGGCACAATCCAAATGACATTTTGAATCATTTTTTCTACAGTCCAAAAAATCAATTTTCTGATGCAAAACGATGACCGGCGACCTGTCGATTTTTCTCAAGATGGTCAGAAATGGTAATTTTTTAATGTTTAATTTTTTGACTGTAAATGACTATTGCATGTGAATTATCACTTTTGGAACTAAAATAAGTGTGTTTAGAGTCATTTTAATTCCTGAAATTGGTGGAAATAGAAGCTTCTGTGTAGGAGAAAAAGCCTGTAAAAATGGCATTTTTGGTCACATTGAGGCTTTAAAAATTAGTTATTCAACATTAGGCACAATCCAAATGATATTTTGAATATTTTTTTTTCTACAGCCCGAAAAATCAATTTTCTGATGAAAAACAATGACCCGTGACCTGTCGATTTTTCTCAAGATGGTCAGAAATGGTAATTTTGTAATGTTTATATTTTTGAAAGTAAATGACTATTGCATGTGAATTATCACTTTTGGAACTAAAATTAGTGTGTTTAGAGTCATTTTATTGCCTGAAATTGGTCGAAATAGAAGCTTCTGAGTAGGAGAAAAAGTCTGTAAAAATGGCAATTTTGGTCAAATTGAAGCTTTAAAAAGTAGTTATTCAACATGAGGCACAATCCAAATGACATTTTGAATCATTTTTTCTACAGTCCAAAAAATCAATTTTCTGATGCAAAACGATGACCCGTGACCTGTCGATTTTTCTCAAGATGGTCAGCAATGGTAATTTTGTAATGTTTATATTTTTGAAAGTAAATGACTATTGCATGTGAATTATCACTTTTGGAACTAAAATAAGTGTGTTTAGAGTCATTTTATTGCCTGAAATTGGTCGAAATAGAAGCTTCTGAGTAGGAGAAAAAGTCTGTAAAAATGGCAATTTTGGTCACATTGAGGCTTTAAAAAGTAGTTATTCAACATGAGGCACAATCCAAATGACATTTTGAATCATTTTTTCTACAGTCCAAAAAATCTATTTTCTGATGCAAAACGATGACCCGCGACCTGTCGATTTTTCTCAAGATGGTCAGAAATGGTAATTTTTTAATGTTTAATTTTTTGACTGTAAATGACTATTGTATGTGAATTATCACTTTTGGAACTAAAATAAGTGTGTTTAGAGTCACTTTAATGCCTGAAATTGGTCGAAATAGAAGCTTCTGAGTAGGAGAAAAAGTCTGTAAAAACTATCAATTTTGGTCACATTGAGGCTTTAAAAAGTAGTTATTCAACATGAGGCACAATCCAAATGACATTTTGAATCTTTTTTTCTACAGTCCGAAAAATCAATTTTCTGATGAAAAACGATGACCCGCGACCTGTCGATTTTTCTCAAGATGGTCAGAAATGGTAATTTTGTAATGTTAATTTTTTTTAAAGTAAAAGACTATTTCATGTGAATTATCACTTTTGAAACTAAAATTAGTGTGTTTAGAGTCATTTTATTGCCTGAAATTGGTTGAAATAGAAGCTTCTGAGTAGGAGAAAAAGTCTGTAAAAATGGCAATTTTGGTCACATTGAGGCTTTAAAAAGTAGTTATTCCACATGAGGCACAATCCAAATGACATTTTGAATCATTTTTTCTACAGTCCAAAAAATCAATTTTCTGATGCAAAACGATGACCCGCGACCTGACGATTTTTCTCAAGATGGTCAGAAATGGTAATTTTTTAATGTTTAATTTTTTGACTGTAAATGACTTTTGCATGTGAATTATCACTTTTGGAACTAAAATAAGTGTGTTTAGAGTCATTTTAATGCCTGAAATTGGTGGAAATAGAAGCTTCTGTGTAGGAGAAAAAGTCTGTAAAAATGGCAATTTTGGTCACATTGAGGCTTTAAAAATTAGTTATTCAACATTAGGCACAATCCAAATGACATTTTGAATCTTTTTTTCTACAGCCCAAAAAATCAATTTTCTGATGAAAAACGATGACCCGTGACCTGTCGATTTTTCTCAAGATGGTCAGAAATGGTAATTTTGTAATGTTTATATTTTTGAAAGTAAATGACTATTGCATGTGAATTATCACTTTTGGAACTAAAATTAGTGTGTTTAGAGTCATTTTATTGCCTGAAATTGGTCGAAATAGAAGCTTCTGAGTAGGAGAAAAAGTCTGTAAAATGGCAATTTTGGTCACATTGAGGCTTTAAAAAGTAGTTATTCAACATGAGGCACAATCCAAATGACATTTTGAATCTTTTTTTCTACAGTCCAAAAAATCAATTTTCTGATGCAAAACGATGACCCGCGACCTGACGATTTTTCTCAAGATGGTCAGAAATGGTAATTTTTTAATGTTTAATTTTTGAAAGTAAATGACTATTGCATGTGAATTATCACTTTTGGAACTAAAATAAGTGTGTTTAGAGTCATTTTAATGCCTGAAATTGGTGGAAATAGAATCTTCTGAGTAGGAGAAAAAGTCTGTAAAAATGGCAATTTTGGTCACATTGAGGCTTTAAAAATTAGTTATTCAACATTAGGCACAATCCAAATGATATTTTGAATATTTTTTTTTTCTACACCCCGAAAAATCAATTTTCTGATGAAAAACGATGACCCGTGACCTGTCGATTTTTCTCAAGATGGTCAGAAATGGTAATTTTGTAATGTTTATATTTTTGAAAGTAAATGACTATTGCATGTGAATTATCACTTTTGGAACTAAAATTAGTGTGTTTAGAGTCATTTTATTGCCTGAAATTGGTCGAAATAGAAGCTTCTGAGTAGGAGAAAAAGTCTGTAAAAATGGCAATTTTGGTCACATTGAAGCTTTAAAAAGTAGTTATTCAACATGAGGCACAATCCAAATGACATTTTGAATCATTTTTTCTACAGTCCAAAAAATCAATTTTCTGATGCAAAACGATGAACCGTGACCTGTCGATTTTTCTCAAGATGGTCAGCAATGGTAATTTTGTAATGTTTATATTTTTGAAAGTAAATGACTATTGCATGTGAATTATCACTTTTGGAACTAAAATAAGTGTGTTTAGAGTCATTTTAATGCCTGAAATTGGTGGAAATAGAAGCTTCTGTGTAGGAGAAAAAGTCTGTAAAAACTAGCAATTTTGGTCACATTAAGGCTTTAAAAAGTAGTTATTCAACATGAGGCACAATCCAAATGACATTTTGAATCTTTTTTTCTACAGTCCGAAAAATCAATTTTCTGATGAAAAACGATGACCCGCGATTTTTCTCAAGATGGTCAGAAATGGTAATTTTGTAATGTTAATTTTTTTTAAAGTAAAAGACTATTTCATGTGAATTATCACTTTTGGAACTAAAATTAGTGTGTTTAGAGTCATTTTATTGCCTGAAATTGGTTGAAATAGAAGCTTCTGAGTAGGAGAAAAAGTCTGTAAAAATGGCAATTTTGGTCACATTGAGGCTTTAAAAAGTAGTTATTCAACATGAGGCACAATCCAAATGACATTTTGAATCATTTTTTCTACAGTCCAAAAAATCAATTTTCTGATGCAAAACGATGACCCGCGACCTGACGATTTTTCTCAAGATGGTCAGAAATGGTAATTTTTTAATGTTTAATTTTTTGACAGTAAATGACTATTGCATGTGAATTATCACTTTTGGAACTAAAATAAGTGTGTTTAGAGTCATTTTAATGCCTGAAATTGGTGGAAATAGAAGCTTCTGTGTAGGAGAAAAAGTCTGTAAAAATGGCAATTTTGGTCACATTGAGGCTTTAAAAATTAGTTATTCAACATTAGGCACAATCCAAATGACATTTTGAATCATTTTTTCTACAGTCCAAAAAATCAATTTTCTGATGCAAAACGATGACCCGCGACCTGTCGATTTTTCTCAAGATGGTCAGAAATGGTAATTTTGTAATGTTTATATTTTTGAAAGTAAATGACTATTGCATGTGAATTATCACTTTTGGAACTAAAATTAGTGTGTTTAGAGTCATTTTATTGCCTGAAATTGGTCGAAATAGAAGCTTCTGAGTAGGAGAAAAAGTCTGTAAAAATGTCAATTTTGGTCACATTGAGGCTTTAAAAAGTAGTTATTCAACATGAGGCACAATCCAAATGACATTTTGAATCATTTTTTCTACAGTCCAAAAAATCAATTTTCTGATGCAAAACGATGACCGGCGACCTGTCGATTTTTCTCAAGATGGTCAGAAATGGTAATTTTTTAAAGTTTAATTTTTTGACTGTAAATGACTATTGCATGTGAATTATCACTTTTCAAACTAAAATTAGTGTGTTTAGAGTCATTTTATTGCCTGAAATTGGTCGAAATAGAAGCTTCTGAGTAGGAGAAAAAGTCTGTAAAATGGCAATTTTGGTCACATTGAGGCTTTAAAAAGTAGTTATTCAACATGAGGCACAATCCAAATGACATTTTGAATCATTTTTTCTACAGTCCAAAAAATCAATTTTCTGATGCAAAACGATGACCTGCGACCTGTCGATTTTTCTCAAGATGGTCAGAAATGGTAATTTTTTAATGTTTAATTTTTTGACTGTAAATGACTATTGCATGTGAATTATCACTTTTGGAACTAAAATAAGTGTGTTTAGAGTCATTTTAATGCCTGAAATTGGTGGAAATAGAAGCTTCTGTGTAGGAGAAAAAGTCTGTAAAAATGGCAATTTTGGTCACATTGAGGCTTTAAAAAGTAGTTATTCAACATGAGGCACAATCCAAATGACATTTTGAATCTTTTTTTCTAAAGTCCAAAAAATCAATTTTCTGATGAAAAACGATGACCCGCGTGACCTGTCGATTTTTCTCAAGATGGTCAGAAATGGTAATTTTGTAATGTTTATATTTTTGAAAGTAAATGACTATTGCATGTGAATTATCACTTTTGGAACTAAAATAAGTGTGTTTAGAGGCATTTTAATGCCTGAAATTGGTGGAAATAGAAGCTTCTGTGTAGGAGAAAAAGTCTGTAAAAACTAGCAATTTTGGTCACATTGAGGCTTTAAAAAGTAGTTATTCAACATGAGGCACAATCCAAATGACATTTTGAATCTTTTTTTCTACAGTCCGAAAAATCAATTTTCTGATGAAAAACGATGACCCGCGACCTGTCGATTTTTCTCAAGATGGTCAGAAATGGTAATTTTGTAATGTTAATTTTTTTTGAAGTAAAAGACTATTTCATGTGAATTATCACTTTTGGAACTAAAATTAGTGTGTTTAGAGTCATTTTATTGCCTGAAATTGGTTGAAATAGAAGCTTCTGAGTAGGAGAAAAAGTCTGTAAAAATGGCAATTTTGGTCACATTGAGGCTTTAAAAAGTAGTTATTCAACATGAGGCACAATCCAAATGACATTTTGAATCATTTTTTCTACAGTCCAAAAAATCAATTTTCTGATGCAAAACGATGACCCGCGACCTGACGATTTTTCTCAAGATGGTCAGAAATGGTAATTTTTTAATGTTTAATTTTTTGACAGTAAATGACTATTGCATGTGAATTATCACTTTTGGAACTAAAATAAGTGTGTTTAGAGTCATTTTAATGCCTGAAATTGGTAGAAATAGAAGCTTCTGTGTAGGAGAAAAAGTCTGTAAAAATGGCAATTTTGGTCACATGGAGGCTTTAAAAATTAGTTATTCAACATTAGGCACAATCCAAATGACATTTTGAATCATTTTTTCTACAGTCCAAAAAATCAATTTTCTGATGCAAAACGATGACCCGCGACCTGTCGATTTTTCTCAAGATGGTCAGAAATGGTAATTTTGTAATGTTTATATTTTTGAAAGTAAATGACTATTGCATGTGAATTATCACTTTTGGAACTAAAATTAGTGTGTTTAGAGTCATTTTATTGCCTGAAATTGGTCGAAATAGAAGCTTCTGAGTAGGAGAAAAAGTCTGTAAAAATGTCAATTTTGGTCACATTGAGGCTTTAAAAAGTAGTTATTCAACATGAGGCACAATCCAAATGACATTTTGAATCATTTTTTCTACAGTCCAAAAAATCAATTTTCTGATGCAAAACGATGACCGGCGACCTGTCGATTTTTCTCAAGATGGTCAGAAATGGTAATTTTTTAAACTTTAATTTTTTGACTGTAAATGACTATTGCATGTGAATTATCACTTTTCGAACTAAAATGAGTGTGTTTAGAGTCATTTTATTGCCTGAAATTGGTCGAAATAGAAGCTTCTGAGTAGGAGAAAAAGTCTGTAAAATGGCAATTTTGGTCACATTGAGGCTTTAAAAAGTAGTTATTCAACATGAGGCACAATCCAAATGACATTTTGAATCATTTTTTCTACAGTCCAAAAAATCAATTTTCTGATGCAAAACGATGACCCGCGACCTGTCGATTTTTCTCAAGATGGTCAGAAATGGTAATTTTGTAATGTTTATATTTTTGAAAGTAAATGACTATTGCATGTGAATTATCACTTTTGGAACTAAAATTAGTGTGTTTAGAGTCATTTTATTGCCTGAAATTGGTCGAAATAGAAGCTTCTGAGTAGGAGAAAAAGTCTGTAAAAATGTCAATTTTGGTCACATTGAGGCTTTAAAAAGTAGTTATTCAACATGAGGCACAATCCAAATGACATTTTGAATCATTTTTTCTACAGTCCAAAAAATCAATTTTCTGATGCAAAACGATGACCGGCGACCTGTCGATTTTTCTCAAGATGGTCAGAAATGGTAATTTTTTAATGTTTAATTTTTTGACTGTAAATGACTATTGCATGTGAATTATCACTTTTGGAACTAAAATAAGTGTGTTTAGAGTCATTTTAATTCCTGAAATTGGTGGAAATAGAAGCTTCTGTGTAGGAGAAAAAGCCTGTAAAAATGGCATTTTTGGTCACATTGAGGCTTTAAAAATTAGTTATTCAACATTAGGCACAATCCAAATGATATTTTGAATATTTTTTTTTCTACAGCCCGAAAAATCAATTTTCTGATGAAAAACAATGACCCGTGACCTGTCGATTTTTCTCAAGATGGTCAGAAATGGTAATTTTGTAATGTTTATATTTTTGAAAGTAAATGACTATTGCATGTGAATTATCACTTTTGGAACTAAAATTAGTGTGTTTAGAGTCATTTTATTGCCTGAAATTGGTCGAAATAGAAGCTTCTGAGTAGGAGAAAAAGTCTGTAAAAATGGCAATTTTGGTCACATTGAGGCTTTAAAAAGTAGTTATTCAACATGAGGCACAATCCAAATGACATTTTGAATCTTTTTTTCTAAAGTCCAAAAAATCAATTTTCTGATGAAAAACGATGACCCGTGACCTGTCGATTTTTCTCAAGATGGTCAGCAATGGTAATTTTGTAATGTTTATATTTTTGAAAGTAAATGACTATTGCATGTGAATTATCACTTTTGGAACTAAAATAAGTGTGTTTAGAGTCATTTTATTGCCTGAAATTGGTCGAAATAGAAGCTTCTGAGTAGGAGAAAAAGTCTGTAAAAATGGCAATTTTGGTCACATTGAGGCTTTAAAAAGTAGTTATTCAACATGAGGCACAATCCAAATGACATTTTGAATCATTTTTTCTACAGTCCAAAAAATCTATTTTCTGATGCAAAACGATGACCCGCGACCTGTCGATTTTTCTCAAGATGGTCAGAAATGGTAATTTTTTAATGTTTAATTTTTTGACTGTAAATGACTATTGTATGTGAATTATCACTTTTGGAACTAAAATAAGTGTGTTTAGAGTCACTTTAATGCCTGAAATTGGTCGAAATAGAAGCTTCTGAGTAGGAGAAAAAGTCTGTAAAAACTATCAATTTTGGTCACATTGAGGCTTTAAAAAGTAGTTATTCAACATGAGGCACAATCCAAATGACATTTTGAATCTTTTTTTCTACAGTCCGAAAAATCAATTTTCTGATGAAAAACGATGACCCGCGATTTTTCTCAAGATGGTCAGTAATGGTAATTTTGTAATGTTAATTTTTTTTAAAGTAAAAGACTATTTCATGTGAATTATCACTTTTGGAACTAAAATTAGTGTGTTTAGAGTCATTTTATTGCCTGAAATTGGTTGAAATAGAAGCTTCTGAGTAGGAGAAAAAGTCTGTAAAAATGGCAATTTTGGTCACATTGAGGCTTTAAAAAGTAGTTATTCAACATGAGGCACAATCCAAATGACATTTTGAATCATTTTTTCTACAGTCCAAAAAATCAATTTTCTGATGCAAAACGATGACTCGCGACCTGACGATTTTTCTCAAGATGGTCAGAAATGGTAATTTTTTAATGTTTAATTTTTTGACAGTAAATGACTATTGCATGTGAATTATCACTTTTGAAACTAAAATTAGTGTGTTTAGAGTCATTTTATTGCCTGAAATTGGTCGAAATAGAAGCTTCTGAGTAGGAGAAAAAGTCTGTAAAATGGCAATTTTGGTCACATTGAGGCTTTAAAAAGTAGTTATTCAACATGAGGCACAATCCAAATGACATTTTGAATCTTTTTTTCTACAGTCCAAAAAATCAATTTTCTGATGCAAAACGATGACCCGCGACCTGACGATTTTTCTCAAGATGGTCAGAAATGGTAATTTTTTAATGTTTAATTTTTGAAAGTAAATGACTATTGCATGTGAATTATCACTTTTGGAACTAAAATAAGTGTGTTTAGAGTCATTTTAATGCCTGAAATTGGTGGAAATAGAATCTTCTGAGTAGGAGAAAAAGTCTGTAAAAATGGCAATTTTGGTCACATTGAGGCTTTAAAAATTAGTTATTCAACATTAGGCACAATCCAAATGATATTTTGAATATTTTTTTTTCTACAGCCCGAAAAATCAATTTTCTGATGAAATACGATGACCCGTGACCTGTCGATTTTTCTCAAGATGGTCAGAAATGGTAATTTTGTAATGTTTATATTTTTGAAAGTAAATGACTATTGCATGTGAATTATCACTTTTGGAACTAAAATTAGTGTGTTTAGAGTCATTTTATTGCCTGAAATTGGTCGAAATAGAAGCTTCTGAGTAGGAGAAAAAGTCTGTAAAAATGGCAATTTTGGTCACATTGAGGCTTTAAAAAGTAGTTATTCAACATGAGGCACAATCCAAATGACATTTTGAATCTTTTTTTCTAAAGTCCAAAAAATCAATTTTCTGATGAAAAACGATGACCTGTGACCTGTCGATTTTTCTCAAGATGGTCAGAAATGGTAATTTTGTAATGTTTATATTTTTGAAAGTAAATGACTATTGCATGTGAATTATCACTTTTGGAACTAAAATTAGTGTGTTTAGAGTCATTTTATTGCCTGAAATTGGTCGAAATAGAAGCTTCTGAGTAGGAGAAAAAGTCTGTAAAAATGGCAATTTTGGTCACATTGAAGCTTTAAAAAGTAGTTATTCAACATGAGGCACAATCCAAATGACATTTTGAATCATTTTTTCTACAGTCCAAAAAATCAATTTTCTGATGCAAAACGATGACCCGTGACCTGTCGATTTTTCTCAAGATGGTCAGCAATGGTAATTTTGTAATGTTTATATTTTTGAAAGTAAATGACTATTGCATGTGAATTATCACTTTTGGAACTAAAATAAGTGTGTTTAGAGTCATTTTAATGCCTGAAATTGGTGGAAATAGAAGCTTCTGTGTAGGAGAAAAAGTCTGTAAAAATGGCAATTTTGGTCACATTGAGGCTTTAAAAAGTAGTTATTCAACATGAGGCACAATCCAAATGACATTTTGAATCTTTTTTTCTAAAGTCCAAAAAATCAATTTTCTGATGAAAAACGATGACCCGCGTGACCTGTCGATTTTTCTCAAGATGGTCAGAAATGGTAATTTTTTAAAGTTTAATTTTTTGACTGTAAATGACTATTGCATGTGAATTATCACTTTTCAAACTAAAATTAGTGTGTTTAGAGTCATTTTATTGCCTGAAATTGGTCGAAATAGAAGCTTCTGAGTAGGAGAAAAAGTCTGTAAAATGGCAATTTTGGTCACATTGAGGCTTTAAAAAGTAGTTATTCAACATGAGGCACAATCCAAATGACATTTTGAATCATTTTTTCTACAGTCCAAAAAATCAATTTTCTGATGCAAAACGATGACCTGCGACCTGTCGATTTTTCTCAAGATGGTCAGAAATGGTAATTTTTTAATGTTTAATTTTTTGACTGTAAATGACTATTGCATGTGAATTATCACTTTTGGAACTAAAATAAGTGTGTTTAGAGTCATTTTAATGCCTGAAATTGGTGGAAATAGAAGCTTCTGTGTAGGAGAAAAAGTCTGTAAAAATGGCAATTTTGGTCACATTGAGGCTTTAAAAAGTAGTTATTCAACATGAGGCACAATCCAAATGACATTTTGAATCTTTTTTCTAAAGTCCAAAAAATCAATTTTCTGATGAAAAACGATGACCCGCGTGACCTGTCGATTTTTCTCAAGATGGTCAGAAATGGTAATTTTGTAATGTTTATATTTTTGAAAGTAAATGACTATTGCATGTGAATTATCACTTTTGGAACTAAAATAAGTGTGTTTAGAGTCATTTTAATGCCTGAAATTGGTGGAAATAGAAGCTTCTGTGTAGGAGAAAAAGTCTGTAAAAACTAGCAATTTTGGTCACATTGAGGCTTTAAAAAGTAGTTATTCAACATGAGGCACAATCCAAATGACATTTTGAATCTTTTTTTCTACAGTCCGAAAAATCAATTTTCTGATGAAAAACGATGACCCGCGTGACCTGTCGATTTTTCTCAAGATGGTCAGAAATGGTAATTTTGTAATGTTAATTTTTTTTGAAGTAAAAGACTATTTCATGTGAATTATCACTTTTGGAACTAAAATTAGTGTGTTTAGAGTCATTTTATTGCCTGAAATTGGTTGAAATAGAAGCTTCTGAGTAGGAGAAAAAGTCTGTAAAAATGGCATTTTTGGTCACATTGAGGCTTTAAAAATTAGTTATTCAACATTAGGCACAATCCAAATGACATTTTGAATCATTTTTTCTACAGTCCAAAAAATCAATTTTCTGATGCAAAACGATGACTCGCGACCTGACGATTTTTCTCAAGATGGTCAGAAATGGTAATTTTTTAATGTTTAATTTTTTGACAGTAAATGACTATTGCATGTGAATTATCACTTTTGGAACTAAAATAAGTGTGTTTAGAGTCATTTTATTGCCTGAAATTGGTTGAAATAGAAGCTTCTGAGTAGGAGAAAAAGTCTGTAAAAATGGCAATTTTGGTCACATTGAGGCTTTAAAAATTAGTTATTCAACATAAGGCACAATCCAAATGACATTTTGAATCATTTTTTCTACAGTCCAAAAAATCAATTTTCTGATGCAAAACGATGACCCGCGACCTGTCGATTTTTCTCAAGATGGTCAGAAATGGTAATTTTGTAATGTTTATATTTTTGAAAGTAAATGACTATTGCATGTGAATTATCACTTTTGGAACTAAAATTAGTGTGTTTAGAGTCATTTTATTGCCTGAAATTGGTCGAAATAGAAGCTTCTGAGTAGGAGAAAAAGTCTGTAAAAATGTCCATTTTGGTCACATTGAGGCTTTAAAAAGTAGTTATTCAACATGAGGCACAATCCAAATGACATTTTGAATCATTTTTTCTACAGTCCAAAAAATCAATTTTCTGATGCAAAACGATGACCGGCGACCTGTCGATTTTTCTCAAGATGGTCAGAAATGGTAATTTTTTAAAGTTTAATTTTTTGACTGTAAATGACTATTGCATGTGAATTATCACTTTTCAAACTAAAATAAGTGTGTTTAGAGTCATTTTATTGCCTGAAATTGGTCGAAATAGAAGCTTCTGAGTAGGAGAAAAAGTCTGTAAAATGGCAATTTTGGTCACATTGAGGCTTTAAAAAGTAGTTATTCAACATGAGGCACAATCCAAATGACATTTTGAATCATTTTTTCTACAGTCCAAAAAATCAATTTTCTGATGCAAAACGATGACCCGCGACCTGTCGATTTTTCTCAAGATGGTCAGAAATGGTAATTTTTTAATGTTTAATTTTTTGACTGTAAATGACTGTTGCATGTGAATTATCACTTTTGGAACTAAAATAAGTGTGTTTAGAGTCATTTTAATGCCTGAAATTGGTGGAAATAGAAGCTTCTGTGTAGGAGAAAAAGTCTGTAAAAATGGCAATTTTGGTCACATTGAGGCTTTAAAAAGTAGTTATTCAACATGAGGCACAATCCAAATGACATTTTGAATCTTTTTTTCTAAAGTCCAAAAAATCAATTTTCTGATGAAAAACGATGACCCGCGTGACCTGTCGATTTTTCTCAAGATGGTCAGAAATGGTAATTTTTTAAAGTTTAATTTTTTGACTGTAAATGACTATTGCATGTGAATTATCACTTTTCAAACTAAAATTAGTGTGTTTAGAGTCATTTTATTGCCTGAAATTGGTCGAAATAGAAGCTTCTGAGTAGGAGAAAAAGTCTGTAAAATGGCAATTTTGGTCACATTGAGGCTTTAAAAAGTAGTTATTCAACATGAGGCACAATCCAAATGACATTTTGAATCATTTTTTCTACAGTCCAAAAAATCAATTTTCTGATGCAAAACGATGACCTGCGACCTGTCGATTTTTCTCAAGATGGTCAGAAATGGTAATTTTTTAATGTTTAATTTTTTGACTGTAAATGACTATTGCATGTGAATTATCACTTTTGGAACTAAAATAAGTGTGTTTAGAGTCATTTTAATGCCTGAAATTGGTGGAAATAGAAGCTTCTGTGTAGGAGAAAAAGTCTGTAAAAATGGCAATTTTGGTCACATTGAGGCTTTAAAAAGTAGTTATTCAACATGAGGCACAATCCAAATGACATTTTGAATCTTTTTTTCTAAAGTCCAAAAAATCAATTTTCTGATGAAAAACGATGACCCGCGTGACCTGTCGATTTTTCTCAAGATGGTCAGAAATGGTAATTTTGTAATGTTTATATTTTTGAAAGTAAATGACTATTGCATGTGAATTATCACTTTTGGAACTAAAATAAGTGTGTTTAGAGTCATTTTAATGCCTGAAATTGGTGGAAATAGAAGCTTCTGTGTAGGAGAAAAAGTCTGTAAAAACTAGCAATTTTGGTCACATTGAGGCTTTAAAAAGTAGTTATTCAACATGAGGCACAATCCAAATGACATTTTGAATCTTTTTTTCTACAGTCCGAAAAATCAATTTTCTGATGAAAAACGATGACCCGCGACCTGTCGATTTTTCTCAAGATGGTCAGAAATGGTAATTTTGTAATGTTAATTTTTTTTGAAGTAAAAGACTATTTCATGTGAATTATCACTTTTGGAACTAAAATTAGTGTGTTTAGAGTCATTTTATTGCCTGAAATTGGTTGAAATAGAAGCTTCTGAGTAGGAGAAAAAGTCTGTAAAAATGGCAATTTTGGTCACATTGAGGCTTTAAAAATTAGTTATTCAACATAAGGCACAATCCAAATGACATTTTGAATCATTTTTTCTACAGTCCAAAAAATCAATTTTCTGATGCAAAACGATGACCCGCGACCTGTCGATTTTTCTCAAGATGGTCAGAAATGGTAATTTTGTAATGTTTATATTTTTGAAAGTAAATGACTATTGCATGTGAATTATCACTTTTGGAACTAAAATTAGTGTGTTTAGAGTCATTTTATTGCCTGAAATTGGTCGAAATAGAAGCTTCTGAGTAGGAGAAAAAGTCTGTAAAAATGTCCATTTTGGTCACATTGAGGCTTTAAAAAGTAGTTATTCAACATGAGGCACAATCCAAATGACATTTTGAATCATTTTTTCTACAGTCCAAAAAATCAATTTTCTGATGCAAAACGATGACCGGCGACCTGTCGATTTTTCTCAAGATGGTCAGAAATGGTAATTTTTTAAAGTTTAATTTTTTGACTGTAAATGACTATTGCATGTGAATTATCACTTTTCAAACTAAAATAAGTGTGTTTAGAGTCATTTTATTGCCTGAAATTGGTCGAAATAGAAGCTTCTGAGTAGGAGAAAAAGTCTGTAAAATGGCAATTTTGGTCACATTGAGGCTTTAAAAAGTAGTTATTCAACATGAGGCACAATCCAAATGACATTTTGAATCATTTTTTCTACAGTCCAAAAAATCAATTTTCTGATGCAAAACGATGACCCGCGACCTGTCGATTTTTCTCAAGATGGTCAGAAATGGTAATTTTTTAATGTTTAATTTTTTGACTGTAAATGACTGTTGCATGTGAATTATCACTTTTGGAACTAAAATAAGTGTGTTTAGAGTCATTTTAATGCCTGAAATTGGTGGAAATAGAAGCTTCTGTGTAGGAGAAAAAGTCTGTAAAAATGGCAATTTTGGTCACATTGAGGCTTTAAAAAGTAGTTATTCAACATGAGGCACAATCCAAATGACATTTTGAATCTTTTTTTCTAAAGTCCAAAAAATCAATTTTCTGATGAAAAACGATGACCCGCGTGACCTGTCGATTTTTCTCAAGATGGTCAGAAATGGTAATTTTTTAAAGTTTAATTTTTTGACTGTAAATGACTATTGCATGTGAATTATCACTTTTCAAACTAAAATTAGTGTGTTTAGAGTCATTTTATTGCCTGAAATTGGTCGAAATAGAAGCTTCTGAGTAGGAGAAAAAGTCTGTAAAATGGCAATTTTGGTCACATTGAGGCTTTAAAAAGTAGTTATTCAACATGAGGCACAATCCAAATGACATTTTGAATCATTTTTTCTACAGTCCAAAAAATCAATTTTCTGATGCAAAACGATGACCTGCGACCTGTCGATTTTTCTCAAGATGGTCAGAAATGGTAATTTTTTAATGTTTAATTTTTTGACTGTAAATGACTATTGCATGTGAATTATCACTTTTGGAACTAAAATAAGTGTGTTTAGAGTCATTTTAATGCCTGAAATTGGTGGAAATAGAAGCTTCTGTGTAGGAGAAAAAGTCTGTAAAAATGGCAATTTTGGTCACATTGAGGCTTTAAAAAGTAGTTATTCAACATGAGGCACAATCCAAATGACATTTTGAATCTTTTTTTCTAAAGTCCAAAAAATCAATTTTCTGATGAAAAACGATGACCCGCGTGACCTGTCGATTTTTCTCAAGATGGTCAGAAATGGTAATTTTGTAATGTTTATATTTTTGAAAGTAAATGACTATTGCATGTGAATTATCACTTTTGGAACTAAAATAAGTGTGTTTAGAGTCATTTTAATGCCTGAAATTGGTGGAAATAGAAGCTTCTGTGTAGGAGAAAAAGTCTGTAAAAACTAGCAATTTTGGTCACATTGAGGCTTTAAAAAGTAGTTATTCAACATGAGGCACAATCCAAATGACATTTTGAATCTTTTTTTCTACAGTCCGAAAAATCAATTTTCTGATGAAAAACGATGACCCGCGACCTGTCGATTTTTCTCAAGATGGTCAGAAATGGTAATTTTGTAATGTTAATTTTTTTTGAAGTAAAAGACTATTTCATGTGAATTATCACTTTTGGAACTAAAATTAGTGTGTTTAGAGTCATTTTATTGCCTGAAATTGGTTGAAATAGAAGCTTCTGAGTAGGAGAAAAAGTCTGTAAAAATGGCAATTTTGGTCACATTGAGGCTTTAAAAAGTAGTTATTCAACATGAGGCACAATCCAAATGACATTTTGAATCATTTTTTCTACAGTCCAAAAAATCAATTTTCTGATGCAAAACGATGACCCGCGACCTGACGATTTTTCTCAAGATGGTCAGAAATGGTAATTTTTTAATGTTTAATTTTTTGACAGTAAATGACTATTGCATGTGAATTATCACTTTTGGAAGTAAAATAAGTGTGTTTAGAGTCATTTTAATGCCTGAAATTGGTAGAAATAGAAGCTTCTGTGTAGGAGAAAAAGTCTGTAAGAATGGCAATTTTGGTCACATTGAGGCTTTAAAAATTAGTTATTCAACATTAGGCACAATCCAAATGACATTTTGAATCATTTTTTCTACAGTCCAAAAAATCAATTTTCTGATGCAAAACGATGACCCGCGACCTGTCGATTTTTCTCAAGATGGTCAGAAATGGTAATTTTGTAATGTTTATATTTTTGAAAGTAAATGACTATTGCATGTGAATTATCACTTTTGGAACTAAAATTAGTGTGTTTAGAGTCATTTTATTGCCTGAAATTGGTCGAAATAGAAGCTTCTGAGTAGGAGAAAAAGTCTGTAAAAATGTCAATTTTGGTCACATTGAGGCTTTAAAAAGTAGTTATTCAACATGAGGCACAATCCAAATGACATTTTGAATCATTTTTTCTACAGTCCAAAAAATCAATTTTCTGATGCAAAACGATGACCGGCGACCTGTCGATTTTTCTCAAGATGGTCAGAAATGGTAATTTTTTAAAGTTTAATTTTTTGACTGTAAATGACTATTGCATGTGAATTATCACTTTTCGAACTAAAATGAGTGTGTTTAGAGTCATTTTATTGCCTGAAATTGGTCGAAATAGAAGCTTCTGAGTAGGAGAAAAAGTCTGTAAAATGGCAATTTTGGTCACATTGAGGCTTTAAAAAGTAGTTATTCAACATGAGGCACAATCCAAATGACATTTTGAATCATTTTTTCTACAGTCCAAAAAATAAATTTTCTGATGCAAAACGATGACCCGCGACCTGTCGATTTTTCTCAAGATGGTCAGAAATGGTAATTTTGTAATGTTTATATTTTTGAAAGTAAATGACTATTGCATGTGAATTATCACTTTTGGAACTAAAATTAGTGTGTTTAGAGTCATTTTATTGCCTGAAATTGGTCGAAATAGAAGCTTCTGAGTAGGAGAAAAAGTCTGTAAAAATGTCAATTTTGGTCACATTGAGGCCTTAAAAAGTAGTTATTCAACATGAGGCACAATCCAAATGACATTTTGAATCATTTTTTCTACAGTCCAAAAAATCAATTTTCTGATGCAAAACGATGACCGGCGACCTGTCGATTTTTCTCAAGATGGTCAGAAATGGTAATTTTTTAATGTTTAATTTTTTGACTGTAAATGACTATTGCATGTGAATTATCACTTTTGGAACTAAAATAAGTGTGTTTAGAGTCATTTTAATTCCTGAAATTGGTGGAAATAGAAGCTTCTGTGTAGGAGAAAAAGCCTATAAAAATGGCATTTTTGGTCACATTGAGGCTTTAAAAATTAGTTATTCAACATTAGGCACAATCCAAATGATATTTTGAATATTTTTTTTTCTACAGCCCGAAAAATCAATTTTCTGATGAAAAACGATGACCCGTGACCTGTCGATTTTTCTCAAGATGGTCAGAAATGGTAATTTTGTAATGTTTATATTTTTGAAAGTAAATGACTATTGCATGTGAATTATCACTTTTGGAACTAAAATTAGTGTGTTTAGAGTCATTTTATTGCCTGAAATTGGTCGAAATAGAAGCTTCTGAGTAGGAGAAAAAGTCTGTAAAAATGGCAATTTTGGTCACATTGAGGCTTTAAAAAGTAGTTATTCAACATGAGGCACAATCCAAATGACATTTTGAATCTTTTTTTCTAAAGTCCAAAAAATCAATTTTCTGATGAAAAACGATGACCTGTGACCTGTCGATTTTTCTCAAGATGGTCAGAAATGGTAATTTTGTAATGTTTATATTTTTGAAAGTAAATGACTATTGCATGTGAATTATCACTTTTGGAACTAAAATTAGTGTGTTTAGAGTCATTTTATTGCCTGAAATTGGTCGAAATAGAAGCTTCTGAGTAGGAGAAAAAGTCTGTAAAAATGGCAATTTTGGTCACATTGAAGCTTTAAAAAGTAGTTATTCAACATGAGGCACAATCCAAATGACATTTTGAATCATTTTTTCTACAGTCCAAAAAATCAATTTTCTGATGCAAAACGATGACCCGTGACCTGTCGATTTTTCTCAAGATGGTCAGCAATGGTAATTTTGTAATGTTTATATTTTTGAAAGTAAATGACTATTGCATGTGAATTATCACTTTTGGAACTAAAATAAGTGTGTTTAGAGTCATTTTAATGCCTGAAATTGGTGGAAATAGAAGCTTCTGTGTAGGAGAAAAAGTCTGTAAAAACTAGCAATTTTGGTTACATTGAGGCTTTAAAAAGTAGTTATTCAACATGAGGCACAATCCAAATGACATTTTGAATCTTTTTTTCTACAGTCCGAAAAATCAATTTTCTGATGAAAAACGATGACCCGCGATTTTTCTCAAGATGGTCAGAAATGGTAATTTTTTAATGTTTAATTTTTTGACAGTAAATGACTATTGCATGTGAATTATCACTTTTGAAACTAAAATAAGTGTGTTTAGAGTCATTTTAATGCCTGAAATTGGTGGAAATAGAAGCTTCTGTGTAGGAGAAAAAGTCTGTAAAAATGGCAATTTTGGTCACATTGAGGCTTTAAAAATTAGTTATTCAACATTAGGCACAATCCAAATGACATTTTGAATCATTTTTTCTACAGTCCAAAAAATCAATTTTCTGATGCAAAACGATGACCCGCGACCTGTCGATTTTTCTCAAGATGGTCAGAAATGGTAATTTTGTAATGTTTATATTTTTGAAAGTAAATGACTATTGCATGTGAATTATCACTTTTGGAACTAAAATTAGTGTGTTTAGAGTCATTTTATTGCCTGAAATTGGTCGAAATAGAAGCTTCTGAGTAGGAGAAAAAGTCTGTAAAAATGTCAATTTTGGTCACATTGAGGCTTTAAAAAGTAGTTATTCAACATGAGGCACAATCCAAATGACATTTTGAATCATTTTTTCTACAGTCCAAAAAATCAATTTTCTGATGCAAAACGATGACCGGCGACCTGTCGATTTTTCTCAAGATGGTCAGAAATGGTAATTTTTTAAAGTTTAATTTTTTGACTGTAAATGACTATTGCATGTGAATTATCACTTTTCAAACTAAAATTAGTGTGTTTAGAGTCATTTTATTGCCTGAAATTGGTCGAAATAGAAGCTTCTGAGTAGGAGAAAAAGTCTGTAAAATGGCAATTTTGGTCACATTGAGGCTTTAAAAAGTAGTTATTCAACATGAGGCACAATCCAAATGACATTTTGAATCATTTTTTCTACAGTCCAAAAAATCAATTTTCTGATGCAAAACGATGACCCGCGACCTGTCGATTTTTCTCAAGATGGTCAGAAATGGTAATTTTTTAATGTTTAATTTTTTGACTGTAAATGACTATTGCATGTGAATTATCACTTTTGGAACTAAAATAAGTGTGTTTAGAGTCATTTTAATGCCTGAAATTGGTGGAAATAGAAGCTTCTGTGTAGGAGAAAAAGTCTGTAAAAATGGCAATTTTGGTCACATTGAGGCTTTAAAAATTAGTTATTCAACATTAGGCACAATCCAAATGACATTTTGAATCTTTTTTTCTACAGCCCAAAAAATCAATTTTCTGATGAAAAACGATGACCCGTGACCTGTCGATTTTTCTCAAGATGGTCAGAAATGGTAATTTTGTAATGTTTATATTTTTGAAAGTAAATGACTATTGCATGTGAATTATCACTTTTGGAACTAAAATTAGTGTGTTTAGAGTCATTTTATTGCCTGAAATTGGTCGAAATAGAAGCTTCTGAGTAGGAGAAAAAGTCTGTAAAATGGCAATTTTGGTCACATTGAGGCTTTAAAAAGTAGTTTTTCAACATGAGGCACAATCCAAATGACATTTTGAATCTTTTTTTCTACAGTCCAAAAAATCAATTTTCTGAGG
This sequence comes from Triturus cristatus, assembly GCF_964204655.1. Lineage (NCBI taxonomy): Eukaryota > Metazoa > Chordata > Amphibia > Caudata > Salamandridae > Triturus > Triturus cristatus. The sequence continues at coordinate 928,608,821 of NC_140587.1, forward strand.
CAAAACGATGACCGGCGACCTGTCGATTTTTCTCAAGATGGTCAGAAATGGTAATTTTTTAAAGTTTAATTTTTTGACTGTAAATGACTATTGCATGTGAATTATCACTTTTCGAACTAAAATGAGTGTGTTTAGAGTCATTTTATTGCCTGAAATTGGTCGAAATAGAAGCTTCTGAGTAGGAGAAAAAGTCTGTAAAATGGCAATTTTGGTCACATTGAGGCTTTAAAAAGTAGTTATTCAACATGAGGCACAATCCAAATGACATTTTGAATCATTTTTTCTACAGTCCAAAAAATCAATTTTCTGATGCAAAACGATGACCCGCGACCTGTCGATTTTTCTCAAGATGGTCAGAAATGGTAATTTTGTAATGTTTATATTTTTGAAAGTAAATGACTATTGCATGTGAATTATCACTTTTGGAACTAAAATTAGTGTGTTTAGAGTCATTTTATTGCCTGAAATTGGTCGAAATAGAAGCTTCTGAGTAGGAGAAAAAGTCTGTAAAAATGTCAATTTTGGTCACATTGAGGCTTTAAAAAGTAGTTATTCAACATGAGGCACAATCCAAATGACATTTTGAATCATTTTTTCTACAGTCCAAAAAATCAATTTTCTGATGCAAAACGATGACCGGCGACCTGTCGATTTTTCTCAAGATGGTCAGAAATGGTAATTTTTTAATGTTTAATTTTTTGACTGTAAATGACTATTGCATGTGAATTATCACTTTTGGAACTAAAATAAGTGTGTTTAGAGTCATTTTAATTCCTGAAATTGGTGGAAATAGAAGCTTCTGTGTAGGAGAAAAAGCCTGTAAAAATGGCATTTTTGGTCACATTGAGGCTTTAAAAATTAGTTATTCAACATTAGGCACAATCCAAATGATATTTTGAATATTTTTTTTTCTACAGCCCGAAAAATCAATTTTCTGATGAAAAACAATGACCCGTGACCTGTCGATTTTTCTCAAGATGGTCAGAAATGGTAATTTTGTAATGTTTATATTTTTGAAAGTAAATGACTATTGCATGTGAATTATCACTTTTGGAACTAAAATTAGTGTGTTTAGAGTCATTTTATTGCCTGAAATTGGTCGAAATAGAAGCTTCTGAGTAGGAGAAAAAGTCTGTAAAAATGGCAATTTTGGTCAAATTGAAGCTTTAAAAAGTAGTTATTCAACATGAGGCACAATCCAAATGACATTTTGAATCATTTTTTCTACAGTCCAAAAAATCAATTTTCTGATGCAAAACGATGACCCGTGACCTGTCGATTTTTCTCAAGATGGTCAGCAATGGTAATTTTGTAATGTTTATATTTTTGAAAGTAAATGACTATTGCATGTGAATTATCACTTTTGGAACTAAAATAAGTGTGTTTAGAGTCATTTTATTGCCTGAAATTGGTCGAAATAGAAGCTTCTGAGTAGGAGAAAAAGTCTGTAAAAATGGCAATTTTGGTCACATTGAGGCTTTAAAAAGTAGTTATTCAACATGAGGCACAATCCAAATGACATTTTGAATCATTTTTTCTACAGTCCAAAAAATCTATTTTCTGATGCAAAACGATGACCCGCGACCTGTCGATTTTTCTCAAGATGGTCAGAAATGGTAATTTTTTAATGTTTAATTTTTTGACTGTAAATGACTATTGTATGTGAATTATCACTTTTGGAACTAAAATAAGTGTGTTTAGAGTCACTTTAATGCCTGAAATTGGTCGAAATAGAAGCTTCTGAGTAGGAGAAAAAGTCTGTAAAAACTATCAATTTTGGTCACATTGAGGCTTTAAAAAGTAGTTATTCAACATGAGGCACAATCCAAATGACATTTTGAATCTTTTTTTCTACAGTCCGAAAAATCAATTTTCTGATGAAAAACGATGACCCGCGACCTGTCGATTTTTCTCAAGATGGTCAGAAATGGTAATTTTGTAATGTTAATTTTTTTTAAAGTAAAAGACTATTTCATGTGAATTATCACTTTTGAAACTAAAATTAGTGTGTTTAGAGTCATTTTATTGCCTGAAATTGGTTGAAATAGAAGCTTCTGAGTAGGAGAAAAAGTCTGTAAAAATGGCAATTTTGGTCACATTGAGGCTTTAAAAAGTAGTTATTCCACATGAGGCACAATCCAAATGACATTTTGAATCATTTTTTCTACAGTCCAAAAAATCAATTTTCTGATGCAAAACGATGACCCGCGACCTGACGATTTTTCTCAAGATGGTCAGAAATGGTAATTTTTTAATGTTTAATTTTTTGACTGTAAATGACTTTTGCATGTGAATTATCACTTTTGGAACTAAAATAAGTGTGTTTAGAGTCATTTTAATGCCTGAAATTGGTGGAAATAGAAGCTTCTGTGTAGGAGAAAAAGTCTGTAAAAATGGCAATTTTGGTCACATTGAGGCTTTAAAAATTAGTTATTCAACATTAGGCACAATCCAAATGACATTTTGAATCTTTTTTTCTACAGCCCAAAAAATCAATTTTCTGATGAAAAACGATGACCCGTGACCTGTCGATTTTTCTCAAGATGGTCAGAAATGGTAATTTTGTAATGTTTATATTTTTGAAAGTAAATGACTATTGCATGTGAATTATCACTTTTGGAACTAAAATTAGTGTGTTTAGAGTCATTTTATTGCCTGAAATTGGTCGAAATAGAAGCTTCTGAGTAGGAGAAAAAGTCTGTAAAATGGCAATTTTGGTCACATTGAGGCTTTAAAAAGTAGTTATTCAACATGAGGCACAATCCAAATGACATTTTGAATCTTTTTTTCTACAGTCCAAAAAATCAATTTTCTGATGCAAAACGATGACCCGCGACCTGACGATTTTTCTCAAGATGGTCAGAAATGGTAATTTTTTAATGTTTAATTTTTGAAAGTAAATGACTATTGCATGTGAATTATCACTTTTGGAACTAAAATAAGTGTGTTTAGAGTCATTTTAATGCCTGAAATTGGTGGAAATAGAATCTTCTGAGTAGGAGAAAAAGTCTGTAAAAATGGCAATTTTGGTCACATTGAGGCTTTAAAAATTAGTTATTCAACATTAGGCACAATCCAAATGATATTTTGAATATTTTTTTTTTCTACACCCCGAAAAATCAATTTTCTGATGAAAAACGATGACCCGTGACCTGTCGATTTTTCTCAAGATGGTCAGAAATGGTAATTTTGTAATGTTTATATTTTTGAAAGTAAATGACTATTGCATGTGAATTATCACTTTTGGAACTAAAATTAGTGTGTTTAGAGTCATTTTATTGCCTGAAATTGGTCGAAATAGAAGCTTCTGAGTAGGAGAAAAAGTCTGTAAAAATGGCAATTTTGGTCACATTGAAGCTTTAAAAAGTAGTTATTCAACATGAGGCACAATCCAAATGACATTTTGAATCATTTTTTCTACAGTCCAAAAAATCAATTTTCTGATGCAAAACGATGAACCGTGACCTGTCGATTTTTCTCAAGATGGTCAGCAATGGTAATTTTGTAATGTTTATATTTTTGAAAGTAAATGACTATTGCATGTGAATTATCACTTTTGGAACTAAAATAAGTGTGTTTAGAGTCATTTTAATGCCTGAAATTGGTGGAAATAGAAGCTTCTGTGTAGGAGAAAAAGTCTGTAAAAACTAGCAATTTTGGTCACATTAAGGCTTTAAAAAGTAGTTATTCAACATGAGGCACAATCCAAATGACATTTTGAATCTTTTTTTCTACAGTCCGAAAAATCAATTTTCTGATGAAAAACGATGACCCGCGATTTTTCTCAAGATGGTCAGAAATGGTAATTTTGTAATGTTAATTTTTTTTAAAGTAAAAGACTATTTCATGTGAATTATCACTTTTGGAACTAAAATTAGTGTGTTTAGAGTCATTTTATTGCCTGAAATTGGTTGAAATAGAAGCTTCTGAGTAGGAGAAAAAGTCTGTAAAAATGGCAATTTTGGTCACATTGAGGCTTTAAAAAGTAGTTATTCAACATGAGGCACAATCCAAATGACATTTTGAATCATTTTTTCTACAGTCCAAAAAATCAATTTTCTGATGCAAAACGATGACCCGCGACCTGACGATTTTTCTCAAGATGGTCAGAAATGGTAATTTTTTAATGTTTAATTTTTTGACAGTAAATGACTATTGCATGTGAATTATCACTTTTGGAACTAAAATAAGTGTGTTTAGAGTCATTTTAATGCCTGAAATTGGTGGAAATAGAAGCTTCTGTGTAGGAGAAAAAGTCTGTAAAAATGGCAATTTTGGTCACATTGAGGCTTTAAAAATTAGTTATTCAACATTAGGCACAATCCAAATGACATTTTGAATCATTTTTTCTACAGTCCAAAAAATCAATTTTCTGATGCAAAACGATGACCCGCGACCTGTCGATTTTTCTCAAGATGGTCAGAAATGGTAATTTTGTAATGTTTATATTTTTGAAAGTAAATGACTATTGCATGTGAATTATCACTTTTGGAACTAAAATTAGTGTGTTTAGAGTCATTTTATTGCCTGAAATTGGTCGAAATAGAAGCTTCTGAGTAGGAGAAAAAGTCTGTAAAAATGTCAATTTTGGTCACATTGAGGCTTTAAAAAGTAGTTATTCAACATGAGGCACAATCCAAATGACATTTTGAATCATTTTTTCTACAGTCCAAAAAATCAATTTTCTGATGCAAAACGATGACCGGCGACCTGTCGATTTTTCTCAAGATGGTCAGAAATGGTAATTTTTTAAAGTTTAATTTTTTGACTGTAAATGACTATTGCATGTGAATTATCACTTTTCAAACTAAAATTAGTGTGTTTAGAGTCATTTTATTGCCTGAAATTGGTCGAAATAGAAGCTTCTGAGTAGGAGAAAAAGTCTGTAAAATGGCAATTTTGGTCACATTGAGGCTTTAAAAAGTAGTTATTCAACATGAGGCACAATCCAAATGACATTTTGAATCATTTTTTCTACAGTCCAAAAAATCAATTTTCTGATGCAAAACGATGACCCGCGACCTGTCGATTTTTCTCAAGATGGTCAGAAATGGTAATTTTTTAATGTTTAATTTTTTGACTGTAAATGACTGTTGCATGTGAATTATCACTTTTGGAACTAAAATAAGTGTGTTTAGAGTCATTTTAATGCCTGAAATTGGTGGAAATAGAAGCTTCTGTGTAGGAGAAAAAGTCTGTAAAAATGGCAATTTTGGTCACATTGAGGCTTTAAAAAGTAGTTATTCAACATGAGGCACAATCCAAATGACATTTTGAATCTTTTTTTCTAAAGTCCAAAAAATCAATTTTCTGATGAAAAACGATGACCCGCGTGACCTGTCGATTTTTCTCAAGATGGTCAGAAATGGTAATTTTGTAATGTTTATATTTTTGAAAGTAAATGACTATTGCATGTGAATTATCACTTTTGGAACTAAAATAAGTGTGTTTAGAGTCATTTTAATGCCTGAAATTGGTGGAAATAGAAGCTTCTGTGTAGGAGAAAAAGTCTGTAAAAACTAGCAATTTTGGTCACATTGAGGCTTTAAAAAGTAGTTATTCAACATGAGGCACAATCCAAATGACATTTTGAATCTTTTTTTCTACAGTCCGAAAAATCAATTTTCTGATGAAAAACGATGACCCGCGACCTGTCGATTTTTCTCAAGATGGTCAGAAATGGTAATTTTGTAATGTTAATTTTTTTTGAAGTAAAAGACTATTTCATGTGAATTATCACTTTTGGAACTAAAATTAGTGTGTTTAGAGTCATTTTATTGCCTGAAATTGGTTGAAATAGAAGCTTCTGAGTAGGAGAAAAAGTCTGTAAAAATGGAAATTTTGGTCACATTGAGGCTTTAAAAAGTAGTTATTCAACATGAGGCACAATCCAAATGACATTTTGAATCATTTTTTCTACAGTCCAAAAAATCAATTTTCTGATGCAAAACGATGACCCGCGACCTGACGATTTTTCTCAAGATGGTCAGAAATGGTAATTTTTTAATGTTTAATTTTTTGACAGTAAATGACTATTGCATGTGAATTATCACTTTTGGAAGTAAAATAAGTGTGTTTAGAGTCATTTTAATGCCTGAAATTGGTAGAAATAGAAGCTTCTGTGTAGGAGAAAAAGTCTGTAAAAATGGCAATTTTGGTCACATTGAGGCTTTAAAAATTAGTTATTCAACATTAGGCACAATCCAAATGACATTTTGAATCATTTTTTCTACAGTCCAAAAAATCAATTTTCTGATGCAAAACGATGACCCGCGACCTGTCGATTTTTCTCAAGATGGTCAGAAATGGTAATTTTGTAATGTTTATATTTTTGAAAGTAAATGACTATTGCATGTGAATTATCACTTTTGGAACTAAAATTAGTGTGTTTAGAGTCATTTTATTGCCTGAAATTGGTCGAAATAGAAGCTTCTGAGTAGGAGAAAAAGTCTGTAAAAATGTCAATTTTGGTCACATTGAGGCTTTAAAAAGTAGTTATTCAACATGAGGCACAATCCAAATGACATTTTGAATCATTTTTTCTACAGTCCAAAAAATCAATTTTCTGATGCAAAACGATGACCGGCGACCTGTCGATTTTTCTCAAGATGGTCAGAAATGGTAATTTTTTAAAGTTTAATTTTTTGACTGTAAATGACTATTGCATGTGAATTATCACTTTTCGAACTAAGATGAGTGTGTTTAGAGTCATTTTATTGCCTGAAATTGGTCGAAATAGAAGCTTCTGAGTAGGAGAAAAAGTCTGTAAAATGGCAATTTTTGTCACATTGAGGCTTTAAAAAGTAGTTATTCAACATGAGGCACAATCCAAATGACATTTTGAATCATTTTTTCTACAGTCCAAAAAATCAATTTTCTGATGCAAAACGATGACCCGCGACCTGTCGATTTTTCTCAAGATGGTCAGAAATGGTAATTTTGTAATGTTTATATTTTTGAAAGTAAATGACTATTGCATGTGAATTATCACTTTTGGAACTAAAATTAGTGTGTTTAGAGTCATTTTATTGCCTGAAATTGGTCGAAATAGAAGCTTCTGAGTAGGAGAAAAAGTCTGTAAAAATGTCAATTTTGGTCACATTGAGGCTTTAAAAAGTAGTTATTCAACATGAGGCACAATCCAAATGACATTTTGAATCATTTTTTCTACAGTCCAAAAAATCAATTTTCTGATGCAAAACGATGACCGGCGACCTGTCGATTTTTCTCAAGATGGTCAGAAATGGTAATTTTTTAATGTTTAATTTTTTGACTGTAAATGACTATTGCATGTGAATTATCACTTTTGGAACTAAAATAAGTGTGTTTAGAGTCATTTTAATTCCTGAAATTGGTGGAAATAGAAGCTTCTGTGTAGGAGAAAAAGCCTGTAAAAATGGCATTTTTGGTCACATTGAGGCTTTAAAAATTAGTTATTCAACATTAGGCACAATCCAAATGATATTTTGAATATTTTTTTTTCTACAGCCCGAAAAATCAATTTTCTGATGAAAAACGATGACCCGTGACCTGTCGATTTTTCTCAAGATGGTCAGAAATGGTAATTTTGTAATGTTTATATTTTTGAAAGTAAATGACTATTGCATGTGAATTATCACTTTTGGAACTAAAATTAGTGTGTTTAGAGTCATTTTATTGCCTGAAATTGGTCGAAATAGAAGCTTCTGAGTAGGGGAAAAAGTCTGTAAAAATGGCAATTTTGGTCACATTGAGGCTTTAAAAAGTAGTTATTCAACATGAGGCACAATCCAAATGACATTTTGAATCTTTTTTTCTAAAGTCCAAAAAATCAATTTTCTGATGAAAAACGATGACCTGTGACCTGTCGATTTTTCTCAAGATGGTCAGAAATGGTAATTTTGTAATGTTTATATTTTTGAAAGTAAATGACTATTGCATGTGAATTATCACTTTTGGAACTAAAATTAGTGTGTTTAGAGTCATTTTATTGCCTGAAATTGGTCGAAATAGAAGCTTCTGAGTAGGAGAAAAAGTCTGTAAAAATGGCAATTTTGGTCACATTGAAGCTTTAAAAAGTAGTTATTCAACATGAGGCACAATCCAAATGACATTTTGAATCATTTTTTCTACAGTCCAAAAAATCAATTTTCTGATGCAAAACGATGACCCGTGACCTGTCGATTTTTCTCAAGATGGTCAGCAATGGTAATTTTGTAATGTTTATATTTTTGAAAGTAAAAGACTATTGCATGTGAATTATCACTTTTGGAACTAAAATAAGTGTGTTTAGAGTCATTTTAATGCCTGAAATTGGTGGAAATAGAAGCTTCTGTGTAGGAGAAAAAGTCTGTAAAAACTAGCAATTTTGGTTACATTGAGGCTTTAAAAAGTAGTTATTCAACATGAGGCACAATCCAAATGACATTTTGAATCTTTTTTTCTACAGTCCGAAAAATCAATTTTCTGATGAAAAACGATGACCCGCGATTTTTCTCAAGATGGTCAGAAATGGTAATTTTGTAATGTTAATTTTTTTTAAAGTAAAAGACTATTTCATGTGAATTATCACTTTTGGAACTAAAATTAGTGTGTTTAGAGTCATTTTATTGCCTGAAATTGGTTGAAATAGAAGCTTCTGAGTAGGAGAAAAAGTCTGTAAAAATGGCAATTTTGGTCACATTGAGGCTTTAAAAAGTAGTTATTCAACATGAGGCACAATCCAAATGACATTTTGAATCATTTTTTCTACAGTCCAAAAAATCAATTTTCTGATGCAAAACGATGACTCGCGACCTGACGATTTTTCTCAAGATGGTCAGAAATGGTAATTTTTTAATGTTTAATTTTTTGACAGTAAATGACTATTGCATGTGAATTATCACTTTTGGAACTAAAATAAGTGTGTTTAGAGTCATTTTAATGCCTGAAATTGGTGGAAATAGAAGCTTCTGTGTAGGAGAAAAAGTCTGTAAAAATGGCAATTTTGGTCACATTGAGGCTTTAAAAATTAGTTATTCAACATTAGGCACAATCCAAATGACATTTTGAATCATTTTTTCTACAGTCCAAAAAATCAATTTTCTGATGCAAAACGATGACCCGCGACCTGTCGATTTTTCTCAAGATGGTCAGAAATGGTAATTTTGTAATGTTTATATTTTTGAAAGTAAATGACTATTGCATGTGAATTATCACTTTTGGAACTAAAATTAGTGTGTTTAGAGTCATTTTATTGCCTGAAATTGGTCGAAATAGAAGCTTCTGAGTAGGAGAAAAAGTCTGTAAAATGGCAATTTTGGTCACATTGAGGCTTTAAAAAGTAGTTATTCAACATGAGGCACAATCCAAATGACTTTTTGAATCATTTTTTCTACAGTCCAAAAAATCAATTTTCTGATGCAAAACGATGACCGGCGACCTGTCGATTTTTCTCAAGATGGTCAGAAATGGTAATTTTTTAAAGTTTAATTTTTTGACTGTAAATGACTATTGCATGTGAATAATCACTTTTCAAACTAAAATTAGTGTGTTTAGAGTCATTTTATTGCCTGAAATTGGTCGAAATAGAAGCTTCTGAGTAGGAGAAAAAGTCTGTAAAATGGCAATTTTGGTCACATTGAGGCTTTAAAAAGTAGTTATTCAACATGAGGCACAATCCAAATGACATTTTGAATCATTTTTTCTACAGTCCAAAAAATCAATTTTCTGATGCAAAACGATGACCCGCGACCTGTCGATTTTTCTCAAGATGGTCAGAAATGGTAATTTTTTAATGTTTAATTTTTTGACTGTAAATGACTATTGCATGTGAATTATCACTTTTGGAACTAAAATAAGTGTGTTTAGAGTCATTTTAATGCCTGAAATTGGTGGAAATAGAAGCTTCTGTGTAGGAGAAAAAGTCTGTAAAAATGGCAATTTTGGTCACATTGAGGCTTTAAAAATTAGTTATTCAACATTAGGCACAATCCAAATGACATTTTGAATCTTTTTTTCTACAGCCCAAAAAATCAATTTTCTGATGAAAAACGATGACCCGTGACCTGTCGATTTTTCTCAAGATGGTCAGAAATGGTAATTTTGTAATGTTTATATTTTTGAAAGTAAATGACTATTGCATGTGAATTATCACTTTTGGAACTAAAATTAGTGTGTTTAGAGTCATTTTATTGCCTGAAATTGGTCGAAATAGAAGCTTCTGAGTAGGAGAAAAAGTCTGTAAAATGGCAATTTTGGTCACATTGAGGCTTTAAAAAGTAGTTTTTCAACATGAGGCACAATCCAAATGACATTTTGAATCTTTTTTTCTACAGTCCAAAAAATCAATTTTCTGATGAAAAACGATGACCCGTGACCTGTCGATTTTTGTCAAGATGGTCAGAAATGGTAATTTTATAATGTTTATATTTTTGAAAGTAAATGACTATTGCATGTGAATTATCACTTTTGGAACTAAAATTAGTGTGTTTAGAGTCATTTTATTGCCTGAAATTGGTCGAAATAGAAGCTTCTGAGGAGGAGAAAAGTCTGTAAAAATGGCAATTTTGGTCACATTGAGGCTTTAAAAAGTAGTTATTCAACATGAGGCACAATCCAAATGACATTTTGAATCTTTTTTTCTACAGTCCAAAAAATCAATTTTCTGATGAAAAACGATGACCCGCGACCTGTCGATTTTTCTCAAGATGGTCAGAAATGGTAATTTTGTAATGTTTAACTTTTTTGACTGTAAATGACTATTGCATGTGAATTATCACTTTTGGAACTAAAATAAGTGTGTTTAGAGTCATTTTAATGCCTGAAATTGGTGGAAATAGAAGCTTCTGTGTTGGAGAAAAAGTCTGTAAAAATGGCAATTTTGGTCACATTGAGGCTTTAAAAAGTAGTTATTCAACATGAGACACAATCCAAATGACATTTTGAATCTTTTTTCCTACACTCCAAAAAATCAATTTTCTGATGAAAAACTATGACCCGCGACCTGTCGATTTTTCTCAAGATGGTCAGAAATGGTAATTTTTTAATGTTTAATTTTTTTACTGTAAATGACTATTGCATGTGAATTATCACTTTTGGAACTAAAATAAGTGTGTTTAGAGTCATTTTAATGCCTGAAATTGGTGGAAATAGAAGCTTCTGTGTAGGAGAAAATGTCTGTAAAAATGGCAATTTTGGTCACATTGAGGCTTTAAAAAGTAGTTATTCAACATGAGGATCAATCCAAATGACATTTTGAATCTTTTTTTCTACACTCCAAAAAATCAATTTTCTGATGAAAAACGATGACCCGCGACCTGTCGATTTTTCTCAAGATGGTCAGAAATGGTAATTTTGTAATGTTTAACTTTTTTGACTGTAAATGACTATTGCATGTGAATTATCACTTTTGGAACTAAAATAAATGTGTTTCGAGTCATTTTAATGCCTGACATTGGTCGAAATAGAAGCTTCTGAGTAGGAGAAAAAGTCTGTAAAAATGGCAATTTTGGTCACATTGAGGCTTTAAAAAGTAGTTATTCAACATGAGGCACAATCCAAATGACATTTTCAATCATTTTTTCTACAGTCCAAAAAATCAATTTTCTGATGCAAAACGATGACCTGCGACCTGTCGATTTTTCTCAAGATGGTCAGAAATGGTAATTTTTTAATGTTTAAGTTTTTTGATTGTAAATGACTATTGCTTGTGAATTATCACTTTTGGAACTAAAATAAGTATGTTTAGAGTCATTTTAATGCCTGAAATTGGTGGAAATAATAGCTTCTGTGTAGGAGAAAAAGTCTGTAAAAATGGCAATTTTGGTCACATTGAGGCTTTAAAAAGTAGTTATTCAACATGAGACACAAGCCAAATGACATTTTGAATCTTTTTTCCTACACTCCAAAAAATCAATTTTCGGATGAAAAACGATGACCCGCGACCTGTCGATTTTTCTCAAGATGGTCAGAAATGGTAATTTTTTAATGTTTACATTTTTGACTGTAAATGACTATTGCATGTGAATTATCACTTTTGGAACGAAAATAAGTGTGTTTAGAGTCATTTTAATGGCTGAAATTGGTGGAAATAGAAGCTTCTGTGTAGGAGAAAAAGTCTGTAAAAATGGCAATTTTGGTCACATTGAGGCTTTAAAAAGTAGTTATTCAACATGAGGCTCAATCCAAATGACATTTTGAATCTTTTTTTCTACACTCCAAAAAATCAATTTTCTGATGCAAAACGATGACCCGCGACCTGTCGATTTTTCTCAAGATGGTCAGAAATGGTAATTTTGTAATGTTTAACTTTTTTGACTGTAAATGACTATTGCATGTGAATTATCACTTTTGGAACTAAAATAAATGTGTTTCGAGTCATTTTAATGCCTGACATTGGTCGAAATAGAAGCTTCTGAGGAGGAGAAAAAGTCTGTAAAAATGGCAATTTTGGTCACATTGAGGCTTTAAAAAGTAGTTATTCAACATGAGGCACAATCCAAATGACATTTTCAATCATTTTTTCTACAGTCCAAAAAATCAATTTTCTGATGCAAAACGATGACCTGCGACCTGTCGATTTTTCTCAAGATGGTCAGAAATGGTAATTTTTTAATGTTTAAGTTTTTTGATTGTAAATGACTATTGCTTGTGAATTATCACTTTTGGAACTAAAATAAGTATGTTTAGAGTCATTTTAATGCCTGAAATTGGTGGAAATAGAAGCTTCTGTGTAGGAGAAAAAGTCTGTAAAAATGGCAATTTTGGTCACATTGAGGCTTTAAAAAGTAGTTATTCAACATGAGGCACAATCCAAATGACATTTTGAATCATTTTTTCTACAGTCCAAAAAATCAATTTTCTGATGCAAAACGATGACCGGCGACCTGTCGATTTTTCTCAAGATGGTCAGAAATGGTAATTTTTTAAAGTTTAATTTTTTGACTGTAAATGACTATTGCATGTGAATTATCACTTTTCAAACTAAAATTAGTGTGTTTAGAGTCATTTTATTGCCTGAAATTGGTCGAAATAGAAGCTTCTGAGTAGGAGAAAAAGTCTGTAAAATGGCAATTTTGGTCACATTGAGGCTTTAAAAAGTAGTTATTCAACATGAGGCACAATCCAAATGACATTTTGAATCATTTTTTCTACAGTCCAAAAATCAATTTTCTGATGCAAAACGATGACCCGCGACCTGTCGATTTTTCTCAAGATGGTCAGAAATGGTAATTTTGTAATGTTTATATTTTTGAAAGTAAATGACTATTGCATGTGAATTATCACTTTTGGAACTAAAATTAGTGTGTTTAGAGTCATTTTATTGCCTGAAATTGGTCGAAATAGAAGCTTCTGAGTAGGAGAAAAAGTCTGTAAAAATGTCAATTTTGGTCACATTGAGGCTTTAAAAAGTAGTTATTCAACATGAGGCACAATCCAAATGACATTTTGAATCATTTTTTCTACAGTCAAAAAAATCAATTTTCTGATGCAAAACGATGACCGGCGACCTGTCGATTTTTCTCAAGATGGTCAGAAATGGTAATTTTTTAATGTTTAATTTTTTGACTGTAAATGACTATTGCATGTGAATTATCACTTTTAGAACTAAAATAAGTGTGTTTAGAGTCATTTTAATTCCTGAAATTGGTGGAAATAGAAGCTTCTGTGTAGGAGAAAAAGCCTGTAAAAATGGCATTTTTGGTCACATTGAGGCTTTAAAAATTAGTTATTCAACATTAGGCACAATCCAAATGATATTTTGAATATTTTTTTTTCTACAGCCCGAAAAATCAATTTTCTGATGAAAAACAATGACCCGTGACCTGTCGATTTTTCTCAAGATGGTCAGAAATGGTAATTTTGTAATGTTTATATTTTTGAAAGTAAATGACTATTGCATGTGAATTATCACTTTTGGAACTAAAATTAGTGTGTTTAGAGTCATTTTATTGCCTGAAATGGGTCGAAATAGAAGCTTCTGAGTAGGAGAAAAAGTCTGTAAAAATGGCAATTTTGGTCACATTGAAGCTTTAAAAAGTAGTTATTCAACATGAGGCACAATCCAAATGACATTTTGAATCATTTTTTCTACAGTCCAAAAAATCAATTTTCTGATGCAAAACGATGACCCGTGACCTATCGATTTTTCTCAAGATGGTCAGCAATGGTAATTTTGTAATGTTTATATTTTTGAAAGTAAATGACTATTGCATGTGAATTATCACTTTTGGAACTAAAATAAGTGTGTTTAGAGTCATTTTAATGCCTGAAATTGGTGGAAATAGAAGCTTCTGTGTAGGAGAAAAAGTCTGTAAAAACTAGCAATTTTGGTCACATTGAGGCTTTAAAAAGTAGTTATTCAACATGAGGCACAATCCAAATGACATTTTGAATCTTTTTTTCTACAGTCCGAAAAATCAATTTTCTGATGAAAAACGATGACCCGCGATTTTTCTCAAGATGGTCAGAAATGGTAATTTTGTAATGTTAATTTTTTTTAAAGTAAAAGACTATTTCATGTGAATTATCACTTTTGGAACTAAAATTAGTGTGTTTAGAGTCATTTTATTGCCTGAAATTGGTTGAAATAGAAGCTTCTGAGTAGGAGAAAAAGTCTGTAAAAATGGCAATTTTGGTCACATTGAGGCTTTAAAAAGTAGTTATTCAACATGAGGCACAATCCAAATTACATTTTGAATCATTTTTTCTACAGTCCAAAAAATCAATTTTCTGATGCAAAACGATGACCCGCGACCTGACGATTTTTCTCAAGATGGTCAGAAATGGTAATTTTTTAATGTTTAATTTTTTGACAGTAAATGACTATTGCATGTGAATTATCACTTTTGGAACTAAAATAAGTGTGTTTAGAGTCATTTTAATGCCTGAAATTGGTGGAAATAGAAGCTTCTGTGTAGGAGAAAAAGTCTGTAAAAATGGCAATTTTGGTCACATTGAGGCTTTAAAAATGAGTTATTCAACATTAGGCACAATCCAAATGACATTTTGAATCATTTTTTCTACAGTCCAAAAAATCAATTTTCTGATGCAAAACGATGACCCGCGACCTGTCGATTTTTCTCAAGATGGTCAGAAATGGTAATTTTGTAATGTTTATATTTTTGAAAGTAAATGACTATTGCATGTGAATTATCACTTTTGGAACTAAAATTAGTGTGTTTAGAGTCATTTTAATGCCTGAAATTGGTGGAAATAGAAGCTTCTGTGTAGGAGAAAAAGTCTGTAAAAATGGCAATTTTGGTCACATTGAGGCTTTAAAAAGTAGTTATTCAACATGAGGCACAATCCAAATGACATTTTGAATCATTTTTTCTACAGTCCAAAAAATCAATTTTCTGATGCAAAACGATGACCGGCGACCTGTCGATTTTTCTCAAGATGGTCAGAAATGGTAATTTTTTAAAGTTTAATTTTTTGACTGTAAATGACTATTGCATGTGAATTATCACTTTTCGAACTAAAATTAGTGTGTTTAGAGTCATTTTATTGCCTGTAATTGGTCGAAATAGAAGCTTCTGAGTAGGAGAAAAAGTCTGTAAAATGGCAATTTTGGTCACATTGAGGCTTTAAAAAGTAGTTATTCAACATGAGGCACAATCCAAATGACATTTTGAATCATTTTTTCTACAGTCCAAAAAATCAATTTTCTGATGCAAAACGATGACCCGCGACCTGTCGATTTTTCTCAAGATGGTCAGAAATGGTAATTTTTTAATGTTTAATTTTTTGACAGTAAATGACTATTGCATGTGAATTATCACTTTTGGAACTAAAATAAGTGTGTTTAGAGTCATTTTAATGCCTGAAATTGGTGGAAATAGAAGCTTCTGTGTAGGAGAAAAAGTCTGTAAAAATGGCAATTTTGGTCACATTGAGGCTTTAAAAATTAGTTATTCAACATTAGGCACAATCCAAATGACATTTTGAATCATTTTTTCTACAGTCCAAAAAATCAATTTTCTGATGCAAAACGATGACCCGCGACCTGTCGATTTTTCTCAAGATGGTCAGAAATAGTAATTTTGTAATGTTTATATTTTTGAAAGTAAATGACTATTGCATGTGAATTATCACTTTTGGAACTAAAATTAGTGTGTTTAGAGTCATTTTAATGCCTGAAATTGGTGGAAATAGAAGCTTCTGTGTAGGAGAAAAAGTCTGTAAAAATGGCAATTTTGGTCACATTGAGGCTTTAAAAAGTAGTTATTCAACATGAGGCACAATCCAAATGACATTTTGAATCATTTTTTCTACAGTCCAAAAAATCAATTTTCTGATGCAAAACGATGACCGGCGACCTGTCGATTTTTCTCAAGATGGTCAGAAATGGTAATTTTTTAAAGTTTAATTTTTTGACTGTAAATGACTATTGCATGTGAATTATCACTTTTGGAACTAAAATTAGTGTGTTTAGAGTCATTTTATTGCCTGAAATTGGTCGAAATAGAAGCTTCTGAGTAGGAGAAAAAGTCTGTAAAAATGGCAATTTTGGTCACATTGAGGCTTTAAAAAGTAGTTATTCAACATGAGGCACAATCCAAATGACATTTTGAATCATTTTTTCTACAGTCCAAAAAATCAATTTTCTGATGCAAAACGATGACCCGCGACCTGTCGATTTTTCTCAAGATGGTCAGAAATGGTAATTTTGTAATGTTTATATTTTTGAAAGTAAATGACTATTGCATGTGAATTATCACTTTTGGAACTAAAATTAGTGTGTTTAGAGTCATTTTATTGCCTGAAATTGGTCGAAATAGAAGCTTCTGAGTAGGAGAAAAAGTCTGTAAAAATGTCAATTTTGGTCACATTGAGGCTTTAAAAAGTAGTTATTCAACATGAGGCACAATCCAAATGACATTTTGAATCATTTTTTCTACAGTCCAAAAAATCAATTTTCTGATGCAAAACGATGACCGGCGACCTGTCGATTTTTCTCAAGATGGTCAGAAATGGTAATTTTTTAATGTTTAATTTTTTGACTGTAAATGACTATTGCATGTGAATTATCACTTTTGGAACTAAAATAAGTGTGTTTAGAGTCATTTTAATTCCTGAAATTGGTGGAAATAGAAGCTTCTGTGTAGGAGAAAAAGTCTGTAAAAATGGCATTTTTGGTCACATTGAGGCTTTAAAAATTAGTTATTCAACATGAGGCACAATCCAAATGATATTTTGAATATTTTTTTTTCTACAGCCCGAAAAATCAATTTTCTGATGCAAAACGATGACCCGTGACCTGTCGATTTTTCTCAAGATGGTCAGCAATGGTAATTTTGTAATGTTTATATTTTTGAAAGTAAATGACTATTGCATGTGAATTATCACTTTTGGAACTAAAATAAGTGTGTTTAGAGTCATTTTAATGCCTGAAATTGGTGGAAATAGAAGCTTCTGTGTAGGAGAAAAAGTCTGTAAAAACTAGCAATTTTGGTCACATTGAGGCTTTAAAAAGTAGTTATTCAACATGAGGCACAATCCAAATGAGATTTTGAATCTTTTTTTCTACAGTCCGAAAAATCAATTTTCTGATGAAAAACGATGACCCGCGATTTTTCTCAAGATGGTCAGAAATGGTAATTTTGTAATGTTTATATTTTTGAAAGTAAATGACTATTGCATGTGAATTATCACTTTTGGAACTAAAATTAGTGTGTTTAGAGTCATTTTATTGCCTGAAATTGGTCGAAATAGAAGCTTCTGAGTAGGAGAAAAAGTCTGTAAAAATGGCAATTTTGGTCACATTGAGGCTTTAAAAAGTAGTTATTCAACATGAGGCACAATCCAAATGACATTTTGAATCATTTTTTCTACAGTCCAAAAAATCAATTTTCTGATGCAAAACGATGACCCGCGACCTGTCGATTTTTCTCAAGATGGTCAGAAATGGTAATTTTGTAATGTTTATATTTTTGAAAGTAAATGACTATTGCATGTGAATTATCACTTTTGGAACTAAAATTAGTGTGTTTAGAGTCATTTTATTGCCTGAAATTGGTCGAAATAGAAGCTTCTGAGTAGGAGAAAAAGTCTGTAAAAATGTCAATTTTGGTCACATTGAGGCTTTAAAAAGTAGTTATTCAACATGAGGCACAATCCAAATGACATTTTGAATCATTTTTTCTACAGTCCAAAAAATCAATTTTCTGATGCAAAACGATGACCGGCGACCTGTCGATTTTTCTCAAGATGGTCAGAAATGGTAATTTTTTAATGTTTAATTTTTTGACTGTAAATGACTATTGCATGTGAATTATCACTTTTGGAACTAAAATAAGTGTGTTTAGAGTCATTTTAATTCCTGAAATTGGTGGAAATAGAAGCTTCTGTGTAGGAGAAAAAGTCTGTAAAAATGGCATTTTTGGTCACATTGAGGCTTTAAAAATTAGTTATTCAACATGAGGCACAATCCAAATGATATTTTGAATATTTTTTTTTCTACAGCCCGAAAAATCAATTTTCTGATGCAAAACGATGACCCGTGACCTGTCGATTTTTCTCAAGATGGTCAGCAATGGTAATTTTGTAATGTTTATATTTTTGAAAGTAAATGACTATTGCATGTGAATTATCACTTTTGGAACTAAAATAAGTGTGTTTAGAGTCATTTTAATGCCTGAAATTGGTGGAAAAAGAAGCTTCTGTGTAGGAGAAAAAGTCTGTAAAAACTAGCAATTTTGGTCACATTGAGGCTTTAAAAAGTAGTTATTCAACATGAGGCACAATCCAAATGACATTTTGAATCTTTTTTTCTACAGTCCGAAAAATCAATTTTCTGATGAAAAACGATGACCCGCGATTTTTCTCAAGATGGTCAGAAATGGTAATTTTGTAATGTTTATATTTTTGAAAGTAAATGACTATTGCATGTGAATTATCACTTTTGGAACTAAAATTAGTGTGTTTAGAGTCATTTTATTGCCTGAAATTGGTCGAAATAGAAGCTTCTGAGTAGGAGAAAAAGTCTGTAAAATGGCAATTTTGGTCACATTGAGGCTTTAAAAAGTAGTTTTTCAACATGAGGCACAATCCAAATGACATTTTGAATCTTTTTTTCTACAGTCCAAAAAATCAATTTTCTGATGAAAAACGATGACCCGTGACCTGTCGATTTTTCTCAAGATGGTCAGAAATGGTAATTTTGTAATGTTTATATTTTTGAAAGTAAATGACTATTGCATGTGAATTATCACTTTTGGAACTAAAATTAGTGTGTTTAGAGTCATTTTATTGCCTGAAATTGGTCGAAATAGAAGCTTCTGAGTAGGAGAAAAAGTCTGTAAAAATGGCAATTTTGGTCACATTGAGGCTTTAAAAAGTAGTTATTCATCATGAGGCACAATCCAAATGACATTTTGAATCTTCTTTTCTACAGTCCAAAAAATCAATTTTCTGATGAAAAACGATGACCCG
Organism: Triturus cristatus; assembly: GCF_964204655.1. Taxonomy (NCBI): domain Eukaryota; kingdom Metazoa; phylum Chordata; class Amphibia; order Caudata; family Salamandridae; genus Triturus; species Triturus cristatus. Next base: position 928,628,216 of record NC_140587.1, read on the forward strand.
TGACCTGTCGATTTTTCTCAAGATGGTCAGAAATGGTAATTTTATAATGTTTATATTTTTGAAAGTAAATGACTATTGCATGTGAATTATCACTTTTGGAACTAAAATTAGTGTGTTTAGAGTCATTTTATTGCCTGAAATTGGTCGAAATAGAAGCTTCTGAGGAGGAGAAAAGTCTGTAAAAATGGCAATTTTGGTCACATTGAGGCTTTAAAAAGTAGTTATTCAACATGAGGCACAATCCAAATGACATTTTGAATCTTTTTTTCTACAGTCCAAAAAATCAATTTTCTGATGAAAAACGATGACCCGCGACCTGTCGATTTTTCTCAAGATGGTCAGAAATGGTAATTTTGTAATGTTTAACTTTTTTGACTGTAAATGACTATTGCATGTGAATTATCACTTTTGGAACTAAAATAAGTGTGTTTGGAGTCATTTTAATGCCTGAAATTGGTGGAAATAGAAGCTTCTGTGTTGGAGAAAAAGTCTGTAAAAATGGCAATTTTGGTCACATTGAGGCTTTAAAAAGTAGTTATTCAACATGAGACACAATCCAAATGACATTTTGAATCTTTTTTCCTACACTCCAAAAAATCAATTTTCTGATGAAAAACTATGACCCGCGACCTGTCGATTTTTCTCAAGATGGTCAGAAATGGTAATTTTTTAATGTTTAATTTTTTTACTGTAAATGACTATTGCATGTGAATTATCACTTTTGGAACTAAAATAAGTGTGTTTAGAGTCATTTTAATGCCTGAAATTGGTGGAAATAGAAGCTTCTGTGTAGGAGAAAATGTCTGTAAAAATGGCAATTTTGGTCACATTGAGGCTTTAAAAAGTAGTTATTCAACATGAGGATCAATCCAAATGACATTTTGAATCATTTTTTCTACAGTCCAAAAAATCAATTTTCTGATGCAAAACGATGACCCGCGACCTGTCGATTTTTCTCAAGATGGTCAGAAATGGTAATTTTGTAATGTTTATATTTTTGAAAGTAAATGACTATTGCATGTGAATTATCACTTTTGGAGCTAAAATTAGTGTGTTTAGAGTCATTTTATTGCCTGAAATTGGTCGAAATAGAAGCTTCTGAGTAGGAGAAAAAGTCTGTAAAAATGTCAATTTTGGTCACATTGAGGCTTTAAAAAGTAGTTATTCAACATGAGGCACAATCCAAATGACATTTTGAATCATTTTTTCTACAGTCCAAAAAATCAATTTTCTGATGCAAAACGATGACCGGCGACCTGTCGATTTTTCTCAAGATGGTCAGAAATGGTAATTTTTTAAAGTTTAATTTTTTGACTGTAAATGACTATTGCATGTGAATTATCACTTTTCGAACTAAAATGAGTGTGTTTAGAGTCATTTTATTGCCTGAAATTGGTCGAAATAGAAGCTTCTGAGTAGGAGAAAAAGTCTGTAAAATGGCAATTTTGGTCACATTGAGGCTTTAAAAAGTAGTTATTCAACATGAGGCACAATCCAAATGACATTTTGAATCATTTTTTCTACAGTCCAAAAAATAAATTTTCTGATGCAAAACGATGACCCGCGACCTGTCGATTTTTCTCAAGATGGTCAGAAATGGTAATTTTGTAATGTTTATATTTTTGAAAGTAAATGACTATTGCATGTGAATTATCACTTTTGGAACTAAAATTAGTGTGTTTAGAGTCATTTTATTGCCTGAAATTGGTCGAAATAGAAGCTTCTGAGTAGGAGAAAAAGTCTGTAAAAATGTCAATTTTGGTCACATTGAGGCTTTAAAAAGTAGTTATTCAACATGAGGCACAATCCAAATGACATTTTGAATCATTTTTTCTACAGTCCAAAAAATCAATTTTCTGATGCAAAACGATGACCGGCGACCTGTCGATTTTTCTCAAGATGGTCAGAAATGGTAATTTTTTAATGTTTAATTTTTTGACTGTAAATGACTATTGCATGTGAATTATCACTTTTGGAACTAAAATAAGTGTGTTTAGAGTCATTTTAATTCCTGAAATTGGTGGAAATAGAAGCTTCTGTGTAGGAGAAAAAGCCTATAAAAATGGCATTTTTGGTCACATTGAGGCTTTAAAAATTAGTTATTCAACATTAGGCACAATCCAAATGATATTTTGAATATTTTTTTTTCTACAGCCCGAAAAATCAATTTTCTGATGAAAAACGATGACCCGTGACCTGTCGATTTTTCTCAAGATGGTCAGAAATGGTAATTTTGTAATGTTTATATTTTTGAAAGTAAATGACTATTGCATGTGAATTATCACTTTTGGAACTAAAATTAGTGTGTTTAGAGTCATTTTATTGCCTGAAATTGGTCGAAATAGAAGCTTCTGAGTAGGAGAAAAAGTCTGTAAAAATGGCAATTTTGGTCACATTGAGGCTTTAAAAAGTAGTTATTCAACATGAGGCACAATCCAAATGACATTTTGAATCTTTTTTTCTAAAGTCTAAAAAATCAATTTTCTGATGAAAAACGATGACCTGTGACCTGTCGATTTTTCTCAAGATGGTCAGAAATGGTAATTTTGTAATGTTTATATTTTTGAAAGTAAATGACTATTGCATGTGAATTATCACTTTTGGAACTAAAATTAGTGTGTTTAGAGTCATTTTATTGCCTGAAATTGGTCGAAATAGAAGCTTCTGAGTAGGAGAAAAAGTCTGTAAAAATGGCAATTTTGGTCACATTGAAGCTTTAAAAAGTAGTTATTCAACATGAGGCACAATCCAAATGACATTTTGAATCATTTTTTCTACAGTCCAAAAAATCAATTTTCTGATGCAAAACGATGACCCGTGACCTGTCGATTTTTCTCAAGATGGTCAGCAATGGTAATTTTGTAATGTTTATATTTTTGAAAGTAAATGACTATTGCATGTGAATTATCACTTTTGGAACTAAAATAAGTGTGTTTAGAGTCATTTTAATGCCTGAAATTGGTGGAAATAGAAGCTTCTGTGTAGGAGAAAAAGTCTGTAAAAACTAGCAATTTTGGTTACATTGAGGCTTTAAAAAGTAGTTATTCAACTTGAGGCACAATCCAAATGACATTTTGAATCTTTTTTTCTACAGTCCGAAAAATCAATTTTCTGATGAAAAACGATGACCCGCGATTTTTCTCAAGATGGTCAGAAATGGTAATTTTTTAATGTTTAATTTTTTGACAGTAAATGACTATTGCATGTGAATTATCACTTTTGAAACTAAAATAGGTGTGTTTAGAGTCATTTTAATGCCTGAAATTGGTGGAAATAGAAGCTTCTGTGTAGGAGAAAAAGTCTGTAAAAATGGCAATTTTGGTCACATTGAGGCTTTAAAAATTAGTTATTCAACATTAGGCACAATCCAAATGACATTTTGAATCATTTTTTCTACAGTCCAAAAAATCAATTTTCTGATGCAAAACGATGACCCGCGACCTGTCGATTTTTCTCAAGATGGTCAGAAATGGTAATTTTGTAATGTTTATATTTTTGAAAGTAAATGACTATTGCATGTGAATTATCACTTTTGGAACTAAAATTAGTGTGTTTAGAGTCATTTTATTGCCTGAAATTGGTCGAAATAGAAGCTTCTGAGTAGGAGAAAAAGTCTGTAAAAATGTCAATTTTGGTCACATTGAGGCTTTAAAAAGTAGTTATTCAACATGAGGCACAATCCAAATGACATTTTGAATCATTTTTTCTACAGTCCAAAAAATCAATTTTCTGATGCAAAACGATGACCGGCGACCTGTCGATTTTTCTCAAGATGGTCAGAAATGGTAATTTTTTAAAGTTTAATTTTTTGACTGTAAATGACTATTGCATGTGAATTATCACTTTTCAAACTAAAATTAGTGTGTTTAGAGTCATTTTATTGCCTGAAATTGGTCGAAATAGAAGCTTCTGAGTAGGAGAAAAAGTCTGTAAAATGGCAATTTTGGTCACATTGAGGCTTTAAAAAGTAGTTATTCAACATGAGGCACAATCCAAATGACATTTTGAATCATTTTTTCTACAGTCCAAAAAATCAATTTTCTGATGCAAAACGATGACCCGCGACCTGTCGATTTTTCTCAAGATGGTCAGAAATGGTAATTTTTTAATGTTTAATTTTTTGACTGTAAATGACTATTGCATGTGAATTATCACTTTTGGAACTAAAATAAGTGTGTTTAGAGTCATTTTAGTGCCTGAAATTGGTGGAAATAGAAGCTTCTGTGTAGGAGAAAAAGTCTGTAAAAATGGCAATTTTGGTCACATTGAGGCTTTAAAAATTAGTTATTCAACATTAGGCACAATCCAAATGACATTTTGAATCTTTTTTTCTACAGCCCAAAAAATCAATTTTCTGATGAAAAACGATGACCCGTGACCTGTCGATTTTTCTCAAGATGGTCAGAAATGGTAATTTTGTAATGTTTATATTTTTGAAAGTAAATGACTATTGCATGTGAATTATCACTTTTGGAACTAAAATTAGTGTGTTTAGAGTCATTTTATTGCCTGAAATTGGTCGAAATAGAAGCTTCTGAGTAGGAGAAAAAGTCTGTAAAATGGCAATTTTGGTCACATTGAGGCTTTAAAAAGTAGTTTTTCAACATGAGGCACAATCCAAATGACATTTTGAATCTTTTTTTCTACAGTCCAAAAAATCAATTTTCTGATGCAAAACGATGACCGGCGACCTGTCGATTTTTCTCAAGATGGTCAGAAATGGTAATTTTTTAAAGTTTAATTTTTTGACTGTAAATGACTATTGCATGTGAATTATCACTTTTCGAACTAAAATGAGTGTGTTTAGAGTCATTTTATTGCCTGAAATTGGTCGAAATAGAAGCTTCTGAGTAGGAGAAAAAGTCTGTAAAATGGCAATTTTGGTCACATTGAGGCTTTAAAAAGTAGTTATTCAACATGAGGCACAATCCAAATGACATTTTGAATCATTTTTTCTACAGTCCAAAAAATCAATTTTCTGATGCAAAACGATGACCCGCGACCTGTCGATTTTTCTCAAGATGGTCAGATATGGTAATTTTGTAATGTTTATATTTTTGAAAGTAAATGACTATTGCATGTGAATTATCACTTTTGGAACTAAAATTAGTGTGTTTAGAGTCATTTTATTGCCTGAAATTGGTCGAAATAGAAGCTTCTGAGTAGGAGAAAAAGTCTGTAAAAATGTCAATTTTGGTCACATTGAGGCTTTAAAAAGTAGTTATTCAACATGAGGCACAATCCAAATGACATTTTGAATCATTTTTTCTACAGTCCAAAAAATCAATTTTCTGATGCAAAACGATGACCGGCGACCTGTCGATTTTTCTCAAGATGGTCAGAAATGGTAATTTTTTAATGTTTAATTTTTTGACTGTAAATGACTATTGCATGTGAATTATCACTTTTGGAACTAAAATAAGTGTGTTTAGAGTCATTTTAATTCCTGAAATTGGTGGAAATAGAAGCTTCTGTGTAGGAGAAAAAGCCTGTAAAAATGGCATTTTTGGTCACATTGAGGCTTTAAAAATTAGTTATTCAACATTAGGCACAATCCAAATGATATTTTGAATATTTTTTTTTCTACAGCCCGAAAAATCAATTTTCTGATGAAAAACAATGACCCGTGACCTGTCGATTTTTCTCAAGATGGTCAGAAATGGTAATTTTGTAATGTTTATATTTTTGAAAGTAAATGACTATTGCATGTGAATTATCACTTTTGGAACTAAAATTAGTGTGTTTAGAGTCATTTTATTGCCTGAAATTGGTCGAAATAGAAGCTTCTGAGTAGGAGAAAAAGTCTGTAAAAATGGCAATTTTGGTCACATTGAGGCTTTAAAAAGTAGTTATTCAACATGAGGCACAATCCAAATGACATTTTGAATCTTTTTTTCTAAAGTCCAAAAAATCAATTTTCTGATGAAAAACGATGACCCGTGACCTGTCGATTTTTCTCAAGATGGTCAGAAATGGTAATTTTGTAATGTTTATATTTTTGAAAGTAAATGACTATTGCATGTGAATTATCACTTTTGGAACTAAAATTAGTGTGTTTAGAGTCATTTTATTGCCTGAAATTGGTCGAAATAGAAGCTTCTGAGTAGGAGAAAAAGTCTGTAAAAATGGCAATTTTGGTCAAATTGAAGCTTTAAAAAGTAGTTATTCAACATGAGGCACAATCCAAATGACATTTTGAATCATTTTTTCTACAGTCCAAAAAATCAATTTTCTGATGCAAAACGATGACCCGTGACCTGTCGATTTTTCTCAAGATGGTCAGCAATGGTAATTTTGTAATGTTTATATTTTTGAAAGTAAATGACTATTGCATGTGAATTATCACTTTTGGAACTAAAATAAGTGTGTTTAGAGTCATTTTATTGCCTGAAATTGGTCGAAATAGAAGCTTCTGAGTAGGAGAAAAAGTCTGTAAAAATGGCAATTTTGGTCACATTGAGGCTTTAAAAAGTAGTTATTCAACATGAGGCACAATCCAAATGACATTTTGAATCATTTTTTCTACAGTCCAAAAAATCTATTTTCTGATGCAAAACGATGACCCGCGACCTGTCGATTTTTCTCAAGATGGTCAGAAATGGTAATTTTTTAATGTTTAATTTTTTGACTGTAAATGACTATTGTATGTGAATTATCACTTTTGGAACTAAAATAAGTGTGTTTAGAGTCACTTTAATGCCTGAAATTGGTCGAAATAGAAGCTTCTGAGTAGGAGAAAAAGTCTGTAAAAACTATCAATTTTGGTCACATTGAGGCTTTAAAAAGTAGTTATTCAACATGAGGCACAATCCAAATGACATTTTGAATCTTTTTTTCTACAGTCCGAAAAATCAATTTTCTGATGAAAAACGATGACCCGCGACCTGTCGATTTTTCTCAAGATGGTCAGAAATGGTAATTTTGTAATGTTAATTTTTTTTAAAGTAAAAGACTATTTCATGTGAATTATCACTTTTGAAACTAAAATTAGTGTGTTTAGAGTCATTTTATTGCCTGAAATTGGTTGAAATAGAAGCTTCTGAGTAGGAGAAAAAGTCTGTAAAAATGGCAATTTTGGTCACATTGAGGCTTTAAAAAGTAGTTATTCCACATGAGGCACAATCCAAATGACATTTTGAATCATTTTTTCTACAGTCCAAAAAATCAATTTTCTGATGCAAAACGATGACCCGCGACCTGACGATTTTTCTCAAGATGGTCAGAAATGGTAATTTTTTAATGTTTAATTTTTTGACTGTAAATGACTATTGCATGTGAATTATCACTTTTGGAACTAAAATAAGTGTGTTTAGAGTCATTTTAATGCCTGAAATTGGTGGAAATAGAAGCTTCTGTGTAGGAGAAAAAGTCTGTAAAAATGGCAATTTTGGTCACATTGAGGCTTTAAAAATTAGTTATTCAACATTAGGCACAATCCAAATGACATTTTGAATCTTTTTTTCTACAGCCCAAAAAATCAATTTTCTGATGAAAAACGATGACCCGTGACCTGTCGATTTTTCTCAAGATGGTCAGAAATGGTAATTTTGTAATGTTTATATTTTTGAAAGTAAATGACTATTGCATGTGAATTATCACTTTTGGAACTAAAATTAGTGTGTTTAGAGTCATTTTATTGCCTGAAATTGGTCGAAATAGAAGCTTCTGAGTAGGAGAAAAAGTCTGTAAAATGGCAATTTTGGTCACATTGAGGCTTTAAAAAGTAGTTATTCAACATGAGGCACAATCCAAATGACATTTTGAATCTTTTTTTCTACAGTCCAAAAAATCAATTTTCTGATGCAAAACGATGACCCGCGACCTGACGATTTTTCTCAAGATGGTCAGAAATGGTAATTTTTTAATGTTTAATTTTTGAAAGTAAATGACTATTGCATGTGAATTATCACTTTTGGAACTAAAATAAGTGTGTTTAGAGTCATTTTAATGCCTGAAATTGGTGGAAATAGAATCTTCTGAGTAGGAGAAAAAGTCTGTAAAAATGGCAATTTTGGTCACATTGAGGCTTTAAAAATTAGTTATTCAACATTAGGCACAATCCAAATGATATTTTGAATATTTTTTTTTTCTACACCCCGAAAAATCAATTTTCTGATGAAAAACGATGACCCGTGACCTGTCGATTTTTCTCAAGATGGTCAGAAATGGTAATTTTGTAATGTTTATATTTTTGAAAGTAAATGACTATTGCATGTGAATTATCACTTTTGGAACTAAAATTAGTGTGTTTAGAGTCATTTTATTGCCTGAAATTGGTCGAAATAGAAGCTTCTGAGTAGGAGAAAAAGTCTGTAAAAATGGCAATTTTGGTCACATTGAAGCTTTAAAAAGTAGTTATTCAACATGAGGCACAATCCAAATGACATTTTGAATCATTTTTTCTACAGTCCAAAAAATCAATTTTCTGATGCAAAACGATGACCCGTGACCTGTCGATTTTTCTCAAGATGGTCAGCAATGGTAATTTTGTAATGTTTATATTTTTGAAAGTAAATGACTATTGCATGTGAATTATCACTTTTGGAACTAAAATAAGTGTGTTTAGAGTCATTTTAATGCCTGAAATTGGTGGAAATAGAAGCTTCTGTGTAGGAGAAAAAGTCTGTAAAAACTAGCAATTTTGGTCACATTGAGGCTTTAAAAAGTAGTTATTCAACATGAGGCACAATCCAAATGACATTTTGAATCTTTTTTTCTACAGTCCGAAAAATCAATTTTCTGATGAAAAACGATGACCCGCGATTTTTCTCAAGATGGTCAGAAATGGTAATTTTGTAATGTTAATTTTTTTTAAAGTAAAAGACTATTTCATGTGAATTATCACTTTTGGAACTAAAATTAGTGTGTTTAGAGTCATTTTATTGCCTGAAATTGGTTGAAATAGAAGCTTCTGAGTAGGAGAAAAAGTCTGTAAAAATGGCAATTTTGGTCACATTGAGGCTTTAAAAAGTAGTTATTCAACATGAGGCACAATCCAAATGACATTTTGAATCATTTTTTCTACAGTCCAAAAAATCAATTTTCTGATGCAAAACGATGACCCGCGACCTGACGATTTTTCTCAAGATGGTCAGAAATGGTAATTTTTTAATGTTTAATTTTTTGACAGTAAATGACTATTGCATGTGAATTATCACTTTTGGAACTAAAATAAGTGTGTTTAGAGTCATTTTAATGCCTGAAATTGGTGGAAATAGAAGCTTCTGTGTAGGAGAAAAAGTCTGTAAAAATGGCAATTTTGGTCACATTGAGGCTTTAAAAATTAGTTATTCAACATTAGGCACAATCCAAATGACATTTTGAATCATTTTTTCTACAGTCCAAAAAATCAATTTTCTGATGCAAAACGATGACCCGCGACCTGTCGATTTTTCTCAAGATGGTCAGAAATGGTAATTTTGTAATGTTTATATTTTTGAAAGTAAATGACTATTGCATGTGAATTATCACTTTTGGAACTAAAATTAGTGTGTTTAGAGTCATTTTATTGCCTGAAATTGGTCGAAATAGAAGCTTCTGAGTAGGAGAAAAAGTCTGTAAAAATGTCAATTTTGGTCACATTGAGGCTTTAAAAAGTAGTTATTCAACATGAGGCACAATCCAAATGACATTTTGAATCATTTTTTCTACAGTCCAAAAAATCAATTTTCTGATGCAAAACGATGACCGGCGACCTGTCGATTTTTCTCAAGATGGTCAGAAATGGTAATTTTTTAAAGTTTAATTTTTTGACTGTAAATGACTATTGCATGTGAATTATCACTTTTCAAACTAAAATTAGTGTGTTTAGAGTCATTTTATTGCCTGAAATTGGTCGAAATAGAAGCTTCTGAGTAGGAGAAAAAGTCTGTAAAATGGCAATTTTGGTCACATTGAGGCTTTAAAAAGTAGTTATTCAACATGAGGCACAATCCAAATGACATTTTGAATCATTTTTTCTACAGTCCAAAAAATCAATTTTCTGATGCAAAACGATGACCCGCGACCTGTCGATTTTTCTCAAGATGGTCAGAAATGGTAATTTTTTAATGTTTAATTTTTTGACTGTAAATGACTGTTGCATGTGAATTATCACTTTTGGAACTAAAATAAGTGTGTTTAGAGTCATTTTAATGCCTGAAATTGGTGGAAATAGAAGCTTCTGTGTAGGAGAAAAAGTCTGTAAAAATGGCAATTTTGGTCACATTGAGGCTTTAAAAAGTAGTTATTCAACATGAGGCACAATCCAAATGACATTTTGAATCTTTTTTTCTAAAGTCCAAAAAATCAATTTTCTGATGAAAAACGATGACCCGCGTGACCTGTCGATTTTTCTCAAGATGGTCAGAAATGGTAATTTTGTAATGTTTATATTTTTGAAAGTAAATGACTATTGCATGTGAATTATCACTTTTGGAACTAAAATAAGTGTGTTTAGAGTCATTTTAATGCCTGAAATTGGTGGAAATAGAAGCTTCTGTGTAGGAGAAAAAGTCTGTAAAAACTAGCAATTTTGGTCACATTGAGGCTTTAAAAAGTAGTTATTCAACATGAGGCACAATCCAAATGACATTTTGAATCTTTTTTTCTACAGTCCGAAAAATCAATTTTCTGATGAAAAACGATGACCCGCGACCTGTCGATTTTTCTCAAGATGGTCAGAAATGGTAATTTTGTAATGTTAATTTTTTTTGAAGTAAAAGACTATTTCATGTGAATTATCACTTTTGGAACTAAAATTAGTGTGTTTAGAGTCATTTTATTGCCTGAAATTGGTTGAAATAGAAGCTTCTGAGTAGGAGAAAAAGTCTGTAAAAATGGCAATTTTGGTCACATTGAGGCTTTAAAAAGTAGTTATTCAACATGAGGCACAATCCAAATGACATTTTGAATCATTTTTTCTACAGTCCAAAAAATCAATTTTCTGATGCAAAACGATGACCCGCGACCTGACGATTTTTCTCAAGATGGTCAGAAATGGTAATTTTTTAATGTTTAATTTTTTGACAGTAAATGACTATTGCATGTGAATTATCACTTTTGGAAGTAAAATAAGTGTGTTTAGAGTCATTTTAATGCCTGAAATTGGTAGAAATATAAGCTTCTGTGTAGGAGAAAAAGTCTGTAAAAATGGCAATTTTGGTCACATTGAGGCTTTAAAAATTAGTTATTCAACATTAGGCACAATCCAAATGACATTTTGAATCATTTTTTCTACAGTCCAAAAAATCAATTTTCTGATGCAAAACGATGACCCGCGACCTGTCGATTTTTCTCAAGATGGTCAGAAATGGTAATTTTGTAATGTTTATATTTTTGAAAGTAAATGACTATTGCATGTGAATTATCACTTTTGGAACTAAAATTAGTGTGTTTAGAGTCATTTTATTGCCTGAAATTGGTCGAAATAGAAGCTTCTGAGTAGGAGAAAAAGTCTGTAAAAATGTCAATTTTGGTCACATTGAGGCTTTAAAAAGTAGTTATTCAACATGAGGCACAATCCAAATGACATTTTGAATCATTTTTTCTACAGTCCAAAAAATCAATTTTCTGATGCAAAACGATGACCGGCGACCTGTCGATTTTTCTCAAGATGGTCAGAAATGGTAATTTTTTAATGTTTAATTTTTTGACTGTAAATGACTATTGCATGTGAATTATCACTTTTGGAACTAAAATAAGTGTGTTTAGAGTCATTTTAATTCCTGAAATTGGTGGAAATAGAAGCTTCTGTGTAGGAGAAAAAGCCTGTAAAAATGGCATTTTTGGTCACATTGAGGCTTTAAAAATTAGTTATTCAACATTAGGCACAATCCAAATGATATTTTGAATATTTTTTTTTCTACAGTCCAAAAAATCAATTTTCTGATGCAAAACGATGACCCGTGACCTGTCGATTTTTCTCAAGATGGTCAGCAATGGTAATTTTGTAATGTTTATATTTTTGAAAGTAAAAGACTATTGCATGTGAATTATCACTTTTGGAACTAAAATAAGTGTGTTTAGAGTCATTTTAATGCCTGAAATTGGTGGAAATAGAAGCTTCTGTGTAGGAGAAAAAGTCTGTAAAAACTAGCAATTTTGGTTACATTGAGGCTTTAAAAAGTAGTTATTCAACATGAGGCACAATCCAAATGACATTTTGAATCTTTTTTTCTACAGTCCGAAAAATCAATTTTCTGATGAAAAACGATGACCCGCGATTTTTCTCAAGATGGTCAGAAATGGTAATTTTGTAATGTTAATTTTTTTTAAAGTAAAAGACTATTTCATGTGAATTATCACTTTTGGAACTAAAATTAGTGTGTTTAGAGTCATTTTATTGCCTGAAATTGGTTGAAATAGAAGCTTCTGAGTAGGAGAAAAAGTCTGTAAAAATGGCAATTTTGGTCACATTGAGGCTTTAAAAAGTAGTTATTCAACATGAGGCACAATCCAAATGACATTTTGAATAATTTTTTCTACAGTCCAAAAAATCAATTTTCTGATGCAAAACGATGACTCGCGACCTGACGATTTTTCTCAAGATGGTCAGAAATGGTAATTTTTTAATGTTTAATTTTTTGACAGTAAATGACTATTGCATGTGAATTATCACTTTTGGAACTAAAATAAGTGTGTTTAGAGTCATTTTAATGCCTGAAATTGGTGGAAATAGAAGCTTCTGTGTAGGAGAAAAAGTCTGTAAAAATGGCAATTTTGGTCACATTGAGGCTTTAAAAATTAGTTATTCAACATTAGGCACAATCCAAATGACATTTTGAATCATTTTTTCTACAGTCCAAAAAATCAATTTTCTGATGCAAAACGATGACCCGCGACCTGTCGATTTTTCTCAAGATGGTCAGAAATGGTAATTTTGTAATGTTTATATTTTTGAAAGTAAATGACTATTGCATGTGAATTATCACTTTTGGAACTAAAATTAGTGTGTTTAGAGTCATTTTATTGCCTGAAATTGGTCGAAATAGAAGCTTCTGAGTAGGAGAAAAAGTCTGTAAAATGGCAATTTTGGTCACATTGAGGCTTTAAAAAGTAGTTATTCAACATGAGGCACAATCCAAATGACATTTTGAATCATTTTTTCTACAGTCCAAAAAATCAATTTTCTGATGCAAAACGATGACCGGCGACCTGTCGATTTTTCTCAAGATGGTCAGAAATGGTAATTTTTTAAAGTTTAATTTTTTGACTGTAAATGACTATTGCATGTGAATTATCACTTTTCAAACTAAAATTAGTGTGTTTAGAGTCATTTTATTGCCTGAAATTGGTCGAAATAGAAGCTTCTGAGTAGGAGAAAAAGTCTGTAAAATGGCAATTTTGGTCACATTGAGGCTTTAAAAAGTAGTTATTCAACATGAGGCACAATCCAAATGACATTTTGAATCATTTTTTCTACAGTCCAAAAAATCAATTTTCTGATGCAAAACGATGACCCGCGACCTGTCGATTTTTCTCAAGATGGTCAGAAATGGTAATTTTTTAATGTTTAATTTTTTGACTGTAAATGACTATTGCATGTGAATTATCACTTTTGGAACTAAAATAAGTGTGTTTAGAGTCATTTTAATGCCTGAAATTGGTGGAAATAGAAGCTTCTGTGTAGGAGAAAAAGTCTGTAAAAATGGCAATTTTGGTCACATTGAGGCTTTAAAAATTAGTTATTCAACATTAGGCACAATCCAAATGACATTTTGAATCTTTTTTTCTACAGCCCAAAAAATCAATTTTCTGATGAAAAACGATGACCCGTGACCTGTCGATTTTTCTCAAGATGGTCAGAAATGGTAATTTTGTAATGTTTATATTTTTGAAAGTAAATGACTATTGCATGTGAATTATCACTTTTGGAACTAAAATTAGTGTGTTTAGAGTCATTTTATTGCCTGAAATTGGTCGAAATAGAAGCTTCTGAGTAGGAGAAAAAGTCTGTAAAATGGCAATTTTGGTCACATTGAGGCTTTAAAAAGTAGTTTTTCAACATGAGGCACAATCCAAATGACATTTTGAATCTTTTTTTCTACAGTCCAAAAAATCAATTTTCTGATGAAAAACGATGACCCGTGACCTGTCGATTTTTCTCAAGATGGTCAGAAATGGTAATTTTGTAATGTTTATATTTTTGAAAGTAAATGACTATTGCATGTGAATTATCACTTTTGGAACTAAAATTAGTGTGTTTAGAGTCATTTTATTGCCTGAAATTGGTCGAAATAGAAGCTTCTGAGTAGGAGAAAAAGTCTGTAAAAATGGCAATTTTGGTCACATTGAGGCTTTAAAAAGTAGTTATTCATCATGAGGCACAATCCAAATGACATTTTGAATCTTCTTTTCTACAGTCCAAAAAATCAATTTTCTGATGAAAAACGATGACCCGTGACCTGTCGATTTTTCTCAAGATGGTCAGAAATGGTAATTTTATAATGTTTATATTTTTGAAAGTAAATGACTATTGCATGTGAATTATCACTTTTGGAACTAAAATTAGTGTGTTTAGAGTCATTTTATTGCCTGAAATTGGTCGAAATAGAAGCTTCTGAGGAGGAGAAAAGTCTGTAAAAATGGCAATTTTGGTCACATTGAGGCTTTAAAAAGTAGTTATTCAACATGAGGCACAATCCAAATGACATTTTGAATCTTTTTTTCTACAGTCCAAAAAATCAATTTTCTGATGAAAAACGATGACCCGCGACCTGTCGATTTTTCTCAAGATGGTCAGAAATGGTAATTTTGTAATGTTTAACTTTTTTGACTGTAAATGACTATTGCATGTGAATTATCACTTTTGGAACTAAAATAAGTGTGTTTAGAGTCATTTTAATGCCTGAAATTGGTGGAAATAGAAGCTTCTGTGTTGGAGAAAAAGTCTGTAAAAATGGCAATTTTGGTCACATTGAGGCTTTAAAAAGTAGTTATTCAACATGAGACACAATCCAAATGACATTTTGAATCTTTTTTCCTACACTCCAAAAAATCAATTTTCTGATGAAAAACTATGACCCGCGACCTGTCGATTTTTCTCAAGATGGTCAGAAATGGTAATTTTTTAATGTTTAATTTTTTTACTGTAAATGACTATTGCATGTGAATTATCACTTTTGGAACTAAAATAAGTGTGTTTAGAGTCATTTTAATGCCTGAAATTGGTGGAAATAGAAGCTTCTGTGTAGGAGAAAATGTCTGTAAAAATGGCAATTTTGGTCACATTGAGGCTTTAAAAAGTAGTTATTCAACATGAGGATCAATCCAAATGACATTTTGAATCTTTTTTTCTACACTCCAAAAAATCAATTTTCTGATGAAAAACGATGACCCGCGACCTGTCGATTTTTCTCAAGATGGTCAGAAATGGTAATTTTTTAATGTTTAATTTTTTGACTGTAGATGACTATTGTATGTGAATTATCACTTTTGGAACTAAAATAAGTGTGTTTAGAGTCATTTTAATGCCTGAAATTGGTCGAAATAGAAGCTTCTGAGTAGGAGAAAAAGTCTGTAAAAATGGCAATTTTGGTCACATTGAGGCTTTAAAAAGTAGTTATTCAACATGAGGCACAATCCAAATGACATTTTGAATCTTTTTTCTACAGTCCAAATAATCAATTTTCTGATGAAAACGATGACCCGCGACCTGTCGATTTTTCTCAAGATGGTCAGAAATGGTAATTTTGTAATGTTTAACTTTTTTGACTGTAAATGACTATTGCATGTGAATTATCACTTTTGGAACTAAAATAAATGTGTTTCGAGTCATTTTAATGCCTGACATTGGTCGAAATAGAAGCTTCTGAGTAGGAGAAAAAGTCTGTAAAAATGGCAATTTTGGTCACATTGAGGCTTTAAAAAGTAGTTATTCAACATGAGGCACAATCCAAATGACATTTTCAATCATTTTTTCTACAGTCCAAAAAATCAATTTTCTGATGCAAAACGATGACCTGCGACCTGTCGATTTTTCTCAAGATGGTCAGAAATGGAAATTTTTTAATGTTTAAGTTTTTTGATTGTAAATGACTATTGCTTGTGAATTATCACTTTTGGAACTAAAATAAGTATGTTTAGAGTCATTTTAATGCCTGAAATTGGTGGAAATAATAGCTTCTGTGTAGGAGAAAAAGTCTGTAAAAATGGCAATTTTGGTCACATTGAGGCTTTAAAAAGTAGTTATTCAACATGAGACACAAGCCAAATGACATTTTGAATCTTTTTTCCTACACTCCAAAAAATCAATTTTCGGATGAAAAACGATGACCCGCGACCTGTCGATTTTTCTCAAGATGGTCAGAAATGGTAATTTTTTAATGTTTACATTTTTGACTGTAAATGACTATTGCATGTGAATTATCACTTTTGGAACGAAAATAAGTGTGTTTAGAGTCATTTTAATGGCTGAAATTGGTGGAAATAGAAGCTTCTGTGTAGGAGAAAAAGTCTGTAAAAATGGCAATTTTGGTCACATTGAGGCTTTAAAAAGTAGTTATTCAACATGAGGCTCAATCCAAATGACATTTTGAATCTTTTTTTCTACACTCCAAAAAATTAATTTTCTGATGCAAAACGATGACCCGCGACCTGTCGATTTTTCTCAAGATGGTCAGAAATGGTAATTTTGTAATGTTTACCTTTTTTGACTGTAAATGACTATTGCATGTGAATTATCACTTTTGGAACTAAAATAAATGTGTTTCGAGTCATTTTAATGCCTGACATTGGTCGAAATAGAAGCTTCTGAGGAGGAGAAAAAGTCTGTAAAAATGGCAATTTTGGTCACATTGAGGCTTTAAAAAGTAGTTATTCAACATGAGGCACAATCCAAATGACATTTTCAATCATTTTTTCTACAGTCCAAAAAATCAATTTTCTGATGCAAAACGATGACCTGCGACCTGTCGATTTTTCTCAAGATGGTCAGAAATGGTAATTTTTTAATGTTTAAGTTTTTTGATTGTAAATGACTATTGCTTGTGAATTATCACTTTTGGAACTAAAATAAGTATGTTTAGAGTCATTTTAATGCCTGAAATTGGTGGAAATAGAAGCTTCTGTGTAGGAGAAAAAGTCTGTAAAAATGGCAATTTTGGTCACATTGAGGCTTTAAAAAGTAGTTATTCAACATGAGGCACAATCCAAATGACATTTTGAATCATTTTTTCTACAGTCCAAAAAATCAATTTTCTGATGCAAAACGATGACCGGCGACCTGTCGATTTTTCTCAAGATGGTCAGAAATGGTAATTTTTTAAAGTTTAATTTTTTGACTGTAAATGACTATTGCATGTGAATTATCACTTTTCAAACTAAAATTAGTGTGTTTAGAGTCATTTTATTGCCTGAAATTGGTCGAAATAGAAGCTTCTGAGTAGGAGAAAAAGTCTGTAAATGGCAATTTTGGTCACATTGAGGCTTTAAAAAGTAGTTATTCAACATGAGGCACAATCCAAATGACATTTTGAATCATTTTTTCTACAGTCCAAAAAATCAATTTTCTGATGAAAAACGATGACCCGCGACCTGTCGATTTTTCTCAAGATGGTCAGAAATGGTAATTTTGTAATGTTTAACTTTTTTGACTGTAAATGACTATTGCATGTGAATTATCACTTTTGGAACTAAAATAAGTGTGTTTAGAGTCATTTTAATGCCTGAAATTGGTGGAAATAGAAGCTTCTGTGTTGGAGAAAAAGTCTGTAAAAATGGCAATTTTGGTCACATTGAGGCTTTAAAAAGTAGTTATTCAACATGAGACACAATCCAAATGACATTTTGAATCTTTTTTCCTACACTCCAAAAAATCAATTTTCTGATGAAAAACTATGACCCGCGACCTGTCGATTTTTCTCAAGATGGTCAGAAATGGTAATTTTTTAATGTTTAATTTTTTTACTGTAAATGACTATTGCATGTGAATTATCACTTTTGGAACTAAAATAAGTGTGTTTAGAGTCATTTTAATGCCTGAAATTGGTGGAAATAGAAGCTTCTGTGTAGGAGAAAATGTCTGTAAAAATGGCAATTTTGGTCACATTGAGGCTTTAAAAAGTAGTTATTCAACATGAGGATCAATCCAAATGACATTTTGAATCTTTTTTTCTACACTCCAAAAAATCAATTTTCTGATGAAAAACGATGACCCGCGACCTGTCGATTTTTCTCAAGATGGTCAGAAATGGTAATTTTTTAATGTTTAATTTTTTGACTGTAGATGACTATTGTATGTGAATTATCACTTTTGGAACTAAAATAAGTGTGTTTAGAGTCATTTTAATGCCTGAAATTGGTCGAAATAGAAGCTTCTGAGTAGGAGAAAAAGTCTGTAAAAATGGCAATTTTGGTCACATTGAGGCTTTAAAAAGTAGTTATTCAACATGAGGCACAATCCAAATGACATTTTGAATCTTTTTTCTACAGTCCAAATAATCAATTTTCTGATGAAAACGATGACCCGCGACCTGTCGATTTTTCTCAAGATGGTCAGAAATGGTAATTTTGTAATGTTTAACTTTTTTGACTGTAAATGACTATTGCATGTGAATTATCACTTTTGGAACTAAAATAAATGTGTTTCGAGTCATTTTAATGCCTGACATTGGTCGAAATAGAAGCTTCTGAGTAGGAGAAAAAGTCTGTAAAAATGGCAATTTTGGTCACATTGAGGCTTTAAAAAGTAGTTATTCAACATGAGGCACAATCCAAATGACATTTTCAATCATTTTTTCTACAGTCCAAAAAATCAATTTTCTGATGCAAAACGATGACCTGCGACCTGTCGATTTTTCTCAAGATGGTCAGAAATGGAAATTTTTTAATGTTTAAGTTTTTTGATTGTAAATGACTATTGCTTGTGAATTATCACTTTTGGAACTAAAATAAGTATGTTTAGAGTCATTTTAATGCCTGAAATTGGTGGAAATAATAGCTTCTGTGTAGGAGAAAAAGTCTGTAAAAATGGCAATTTTGGTCACATTGAGGCTTTAAAAAGTAGTTATTCAACATGAGACACAAGCCAAATGACATTTTGAATCTTTTTTCCTACACTCCAAAAAATCAATTTTCGGATGAAAAACGATGACCCGCGACCTGTCGATTTTTCTCAAGATGGTCAGAAATGGTAATTTTTTAATGTTTACATTTTTGACTGTAAATGACTATTGCATGTGAATTATCACTTTTGGAACGAAAATAAGTGTGTTTAGAGTCATTTTAATGGCTGAAATTGGTGGAAATAGAAGCTTCTGTGTAGGAGAAAAAGTCTGTAAAAATGGCAATTTTGGTCACATTGAGGCTTTAAAAAGTAGTTATTCAACATGAGGCTCAATCCAAATGACATTTTGAATCTTTTTTTCTACACTCCAAAAAATTAATTTTCTGATGCAAAACGATGACCCGCGACCTGTCGATTTTTCTCAAGATGGTCAGAAATGGTAATTTTGTAATGTTTACCTTTTTTGACTGTAAATGACTATTGCATGTGAATTATCACTTTTGGAACTAAAATAAATGTGTTTCGAGTCATTTTAATGCCTGACATTGGTCGAAATAGAAGCTTCTGAGGAGGAGAAAAAGTCTGTAAAAATGGCAATTTTGGTCACATTGAGGCTTTAAAAAGTAGTTATTCAACATGAGGCACAATCCAAATGACATTTTCAATCATTTTTTCTACAGTCCAAAAAATCAATTTTCTGATGCAAAACGATGACCTGCGACCTGTCGATTTTTCTCAAGATGGTCAGAAATGGTAATTTTTTAATGTTTAAGTTTTTTGATTGTAAATGACTATTGCTTGTGAATTATCACTTTTGGAACTAAAATAAGTATGTTTAGAGTCATTTTAATGCCTGAAATTGGTGGAAATAGAAGCTTCTGTGTAGGAGAAAAAGTCTGTAAAAATGGCAATTTTGGTCACATTGAGGCTTTAAAAAGTAGTTATTCAACATGAGGCACAATCCAAATGACATTTTGAATCATTTTTTCTACAGTCCAAAAAATCAATTTTCTGATGCAAAACGATGACCGGCGACCTGTCGATTTTTCTCAAGATGGTCAGAAATGGTAATTTTTTAAAGTTTAATTTTTTGACTGTAAATGACTATTGCATGTGAATTATCACTTTTCAAACTAAAATTAGTGTGTTTAGAGTCATTTTATTGCCTGAAATTGGTCGAAATAGAAGCTTCTGAGTAGGAGAAAAAGTCTGTAAATGGCAATTTTGGTCACATTGAGGCTTTAAAAAGTAGTTATTCAACATGAGGCACAATCCAAATGACATTTTGAATCATTTTTTCTACAGTCCAAAAAATCAATTTTCTGATGCAAAACGATGACCCGCGACCTGTCGATTTTTCTCAAGATGGTCAGAAATGGTAATTTTGTAATGTTTATATTTTTGAAAGTAAATGACTATTGCATGTGAATTATCACTTTTGGAACTAAAATTAGTGTGTTTAGAGTCATTTTATTGCCTGAAATTGGTCGAAATAGAAGCTTCTGAGTAGGAGAAAAAGTCTGTAAAAATGTCAATTTTGGTCACATTGAGGCTTTAAAAAGTAGTTATTCAACATGAGGCACAATCCAAATGACATTTTGAATCATTTTTTCTACAGTCAAAAAAATCAATTTTCTGATGCAAAACGATGACCGGCGACCTGTCGATTTTTCTCAAGATGGTCAGAAATGGTAATTTTTTAATGTTTAATTTTTTGACTGTAAATGACTATTGCATGTGAATTATCACTTTTGGAACTAAAATAAGTGTGTTTAGAGTCATTTTAATTCCTGAAATTGGTGGAAATAGAAGCTTCTGTGTAGGAGAAAAAGCCTGTAAAAATGGCATTTTTGGTCACATTGAGGCTTTAAAAATTAGTTATTCAACATTAGGCACAATCCAAATGATATTTTGAATATTTTTTTTTCTACAGCCCGAAAAATCAATTTTCTGATGAAAAACGATGACCCGTGACCTGTCGATTTTTCTCAAGATGGTCAGAAATGGTAATTTTGTAATGTTTATATTTTTGAAAGTAAATGACTATTGCATGTGAATTATCACTTTTGGAACTAAAATTAGTGTGTTTAGAGTCATTTTATTGCCTGAAATTGGTCGAAATAAAAGCTTCTGAGTAGGAGAAAAAGTCTGTAAAAATGGCAATTTTGGTCACATTGAGGCTTTAAAAAGTAGTTATTCAACATGAGGCACAATCCAAATGACATTTTGAATCTTTTTTTCTAAAGTCCAAAAAATCAATTTTCTGATGAAAAACGATGACCCGTGACCTGTCGATTTTTCTCAAGATGGTCAGAAATGGTAATTTTGTAATGTTTATATTTTTGAAAGTAAATGACTATTGCATGTGAATTATCACTTTTGGAACTAAAATTAGTGTGTTTAGAGTCATTTTATTGCCTGAAATTGGTCGAAATAGAAGCTTCTGAGTAGGAGAAAAAGTCTTTAAAAATGGCAATTTTGGTCACATTGAAGCTTTAAAAAGTAGTTATTCAACATGAGGCACAATCCAAATGACATTTTGAATCATTTTTTCTACAGTCCAAAAAATCAATTTTCTGATGCAAAACGATGACCCGTGACCTATCGATTTTTCTCAAGATGGTCAGCAATGGTAATTTTGTAATGTTTATATTTTTGAAAGTAAATGACTATTGCATGTGAATTATCACTTTTGGAACTAAAATAAGTGTGTTTAGAGTCATTTTAATGCCTGAAATTGGTGGAAATAGAAGCTTCTGTGTAGGAGAAAAAGTCTGTAAAATCTAGCAATTTTGGTCACATTGAGGCTTTAAAAAGTAGTTATTCAACATGAGGCACAATCCAAATGACATTTTGAATCTTTTTTTCTACAGTCCGAAAAATCAATTTTCTGATGAAAAACGATGACCCGCGATTTTTCTCAAGATGGTCAGAAATGGTAATTTTGTAATGTTAATTTTTTTTAAAGTAAAAGACTATTTCATGTGAATTATCACTTTTGGAACTAAAATTAGTGTGTTTAGAGTCATTTTATTGCCTGAAATTGGTTGAAATAGAAGCTTCTGAGTAGGAGAAAAAGTCTGTAAAAATGGCAATTTTGGTCACATTGAGGCTTTAAAAAGTAGTTATTCAACATGAGGCACAATCCAAATTACATTTTGAATCATTTTTTCTACAGTCCAAAAAATCAATTTTCTGATGCAAAACGATGACCCGCGACCTGACGATTTTTCTCAAGATGGTCAGAAATGGTAATTTTTTAATGTTTAATTTTTTGACAGTAAATGACTATTGCATGTGAATTATCACTTTTGGAACTAAAATAAGTGTGTTTAGAGTCATTTTAATGCCTGAAATTGGTGGAAATAGAAGCTTCTGTGTAGGAGAAAAAGTCTGTAAAAATGGCAATTTTGGTCACATTGAGGCTTTAAAAATGAGTTATTCAACATTAGGCACAATCCAAATGACATTTTGAATCATTTTTTCTACAGTCCAAAAAATCAATTTTCTGATGCAAAACGATGACCCGCGACCTGTCGATTTTTCTCAAGATGGTCAGAAATGGTAATTTTGTAATGTTTATATTTTTGAAAGTAAATGACTATTGCATGTGAATTATCACTTTTGGAACTAAAATTAGTGTGTTTAGAGTCATTTTAATGCCTGAAATTGGTGGAAATAGAAGCTTCTGTGTAGGAGAAAAAGTCTGTAAAAATGGCAATTTTGGTCACATTGAGGCTTTAAAAAGTAGTTATTCAACATGAGGCACAATCCAAATGACATTTTGAATCATTTTTTCTACAGTCCAAAAAATCAATTTTCTGATGCAAAACGATGACCGGCGACCTGTCGATTTTTCTCAAGATGGTCAGAAATGGTAATTTTTTAAAGTTTAATTTTTTGACTGTAAATGACTATTGCATGTGAATTATCACTTTTCGAACTAAAATTAGTGTGTTTAGAGTCATTTTATTGCCTGAAATTGGTCGAAATAGAAGCTTCTGAGTAGGAGAAAAAGTCTGTAAAATGGCAATTTTGGTCACATTGAGGCTTTAAAAAGTAGTTATTCAACATGAGGCACAATCCAAATGACATTTTGAATCATTTTTTCTACAGTCCAAAAAATCAATTTTCTGATGCAAAACGATGACCCGCGACCTGTCGATTTTTCTCAAGATGGTCAGAAATGGTAATTTTTTAATGTTTAATTTTTTGACAGTAAATGACTATTGCATGTGAATTATCACTTTTGGAACTAAAATAAGTGTGTTTAGAGTCATTTTAATGCCTGAAATTGGTGGAAATAGAAGCTTCTGTGTAGGAGAAAAAGTCTGTAAAAATGGCAATTTTGGTCACATTGAGGCTTTAAAAATTAGTTATTCAACATTAGGCACAATCCAAATGACATTTTGAATCATTTTTTCTACAGTCCAAAAAATCAATTTTCTGATGCAAAACGATGACCCGCGACCTGTCGATTTTTCTCAAGATGGTCAGAAATAGTAATTTTGTAATGTTTATATTTTTGAAAGTAAATGACTATTGCATGTGAATTATCACTTTTGGAACTAAAATTAGTGTGTTTAGAGTCATTTTAATGCCTGAAATTGGTGGAAATAGAAGCTTCTGTGTAGGAGAAAAAGTCTGTAAAAATGGCAATTTTGGTCACATTGAGGCTTTAAAAAGTAGTTATTCAACATGAGACACAATCCAAATGACATTTTGAATCTTTTTTCCTACACTCCAAAAAATCAATTTTCTGATGAAAAACTATGACCCGCGACCTGTCGATTTTTCTCAAGATGGTCAGAAATGGTAATTTTTTAATGTTTAATTTTTTTACTGTAAATGACTATTGCATGTGAATTATCACTTTTGGAACTAAAATAAGTGTGTTTAGAGTCATTTTAATGCCTGAAATTGGTGGAAATAGAAGCTTCTGTGTAGGAGAAAATGTCTGTAAAAATGGCAATTTTGGTCACATTGAGGCTTTAAAAAGTAGTTATTCAACATGAGGATCAATCCAAATGACATTTTGAATCATTTTTTCTACAGTCCAAAAAATCAATTTTCTGATGCAAAACGATGACCGGCGACCTGTCGATTTTTCTCAAGATGGTCAGAAATGGTAATTTTTTAAAGTTTAATTTTTTGACTGTAAATGACTATTGCATGTGAATTATCACTTTTCAAACTAAAATTAGTGTGTTTAGAGTCATTTTATTGCCTGAAATTGGTCGAAATAGAAGCTTCTGAGTAGGAGAAAAAGTCTGTAAATGGCAATTTTGGTCACATTGAGGCTTTAAAAAGTAGTTATTCAACATGAGGCACAATCCAAATGACATTTTGAATCATTTTTTCTACAGTCCAAAAAATCAATTTTCTGATGAAAAACGATGACCCGCGACCTGTCGATTTTTCTCAAGATGGTCAGAAATGGTAATTTTGTAATGTTTAACTTTTTTGACTGTAAATGACTATTGCATGTGAATTATCACTTTTGGAACTAAAATAAGTGTGTTTAGAGTCATTTTAATGCCTGAAATTGGTGGAAATAGAAGCTTCTGTGTTGGAGAAAAAGTCTGTAAAAATGGCAATTTTGGTCACATTGAGGCTTTAAAAAGTAGTTATTCAACATGAGACACAATCCAAATGACATTTTGAATCTTTTTTCCTACACTCCAAAAAATCAATTTTCTGATGAAAAACTATGACCCGCGACCTGTCGATTTTTCTCAAGATGGTCAGAAATGGTAATTTTTTAATGTTTAATTTTTTTACTGTAAATGACTATTGCATGTGAATTATCACTTTTGGAACTAAAATAAGTGTGTTTAGAGTCATTTTAATGCCTGAAATTGGTGGAAATAGAAGCTTCTGTGTAGGAGAAAATGTCTGTAAAAATGGCAATTTTGGTCACATTGAGGCTTTAAAAAGTAGTTATTCAACATGAGGATCAATCCAAATGACATTTTGAATCTTTTTTTCTACACTCCAAAAAATCAATTTTCTGATGAAAAACGATGACCCGCGACCTGTCGATTTTTCTCAAGATGGTCAGAAATGGTAATTTTTTAATGTTTAATTTTTTGACTGTAGATGACTATTGTATGTGAATTATCACTTTTGGAACTAAAATAAGTGTGTTTAGAGTCATTTTAATGCCTGAAATTGGTCGAAATAGAAGCTTCTGAGTAGGAGAAAAAGTCTGTAAAAATGGCAATTTTGGTCACATTGAGGCTTTAAAAAGTAGTTATTCAACATGAGGCACAATCCAAATGACATTTTGAATCTTTTTTCTACAGTCCAAATAATCAATTTTCTGATGAAAACGATGACCCGCGACCTGTCGATTTTTCTCAAGATGGTCAGAAATGGTAATTTTGTAATGTTTAACTTTTTTGACTGTAAATGACTATTGCATGTGAATTATCACTTTTGGAACTAAAATAAATGTGTTTCGAGTCATTTTAATGCCTGACATTGGTCGAAATAGAAGCTTCTGAGTAGGAGAAAAAGTCTGTAAAAATGGCAATTTTGGTCACATTGAGGCTTTAAAAAGTAGTTATTCAACATGAGGCACAATCCAAATGACATTTTCAATCATTTTTTCTACAGTCCAAAAAATCAATTTTCTGATGCAAAACGATGACCTGCGACCTGTCGATTTTTCTCAAGATGGTCAGAAATGGAAATTTTTTAATGTTTAAGTTTTTTGATTGTAAATGACTATTGCTTGTGAATTATCACTTTTGGAACTAAAATAAGTATGTTTAGAGTCATTTTAATGCCTGAAATTGGTGGAAATAATAGCTTCTGTGTAGGAGAAAAAGTCTGTAAAAATGGCAATTTTGGTCACATTGAGGCTTTAAAAAGTAGTTATTCAACATGAGACACAAGCCAAATGACATTTTGAATCTTTTTTCCTACACTCCAAAAAATCAATTTTCGGATGAAAAACGATGACCCGCGACCTGTCGATTTTTCTCAAGATGGTCAGAAATGGTAATTTTTTAATGTTTACATTTTTGACTGTAAATGACTATTGCATGTGAATTATCACTTTTGGAACGAAAATAAGTGTGTTTAGAGTCATTTTAATGGCTGAAATTGGTGGAAATAGAAGCTTCTGTGTAGGAGAAAAAGTCTGTAAAAATGGCAATTTTGGTCACATTGAGGCTTTAAAAAGTAGTTATTCAACATGAGGCTCAATCCAAATGACATTTTGAATCTTTTTTTCTACACTCCAAAAAATTAATTTTCTGATGCAAAACGATGACCCGCGACCTGTCGATTTTTCTCAAGATGGTCAGAAATGGTAATTTTGTAATGTTTACCTTTTTTGACTGTAAATGACTATTGCATGTGAATTATCACTTTTGGAACTAAAATAAATGTGTTTCGAGTCATTTTAATGCCTGACATTGGTCGAAATAGAAGCTTCTGAGGAGGAGAAAAAGTCTGTAAAAATGGCAATTTTGGTCACATTGAGGCTTTAAAAAGTAGTTATTCAACATGAGGCACAATCCAAATGACATTTTCAATCATTTTTTCTACAGTCCAAAAAATCAATTTTCTGATGCAAAACGATGACCTGCGACCTGTCGATTTTTCTCAAGATGGTCAGAAATGGTAATTTTTTAATGTTTAAGTTTTTTGATTGTAAATGACTATTGCTTGTGAATTATCACTTTTGGAACTAAAATAAGTATGTTTAGAGTCATTTTAATGCCTGAAATTGGTGGAAATAGAAGCTTCTGTGTAGGAGAAAAAGTCTGTAAAAATGGCAATTTTGGTCACATTGAGGCTTTAAAAAGTAGTTATTCAACATGAGGCACAATCCAAATGACATTTTGAATCATTTTTTCTACAGTCCAAAAAATCAATTTTCTGATGCAAAACGATGACCGGCGACCTGTCGATTTTTCTCAAGATGGTCAGAAATGGTAATTTTTTAAAGTTTAATTTTTTGACTGTAAATGACTATTGCATGTGAATTATCACTTTTCAAACTAAAATTAGTGTGTTTAGAGTCATTTTATTGCCTGAAATTGGTCGAAATAGAAGCTTCTGAGTAGGAGAAAAAGTCTGTAAATGGCAATTTTGGTCACATTGAGGCTTTAAAAAGTAGTTATTCAACATGAGGCACAATCCAAATGACATTTTGAATCATTTTTTCTACAGTCCAAAAAATCAATTTTCTGATGCAAAACGATGACCCGCGACCTGTCGATTTTTCTCAAGATGGTCAGAAATGGTAATTTTGTAATGTTTATATTTTTGAAAGTAAATGACTATTGCATGTGAATTATCACTTTTGGAACTAAAATTAGTGTGTTTAGAGTCATTTTATTGCCTGAAATTGGTCGAAATAGAAGCTTCTGAGTAGGAGAAAAAGTCTGTAAAAATGTCAATTTTGGTCACATTGAGGCTTTAAAAAGTAGTTATTCAACATGAGGCACAATCCAAATGACATTTTGAATCATTTTTTCTACAGTCAAAAAAATCAATTTTCTGATGCAAAACGATGACCGGCGACCTGTCGATTTTTCTCAAGATGGTCAGAAATGGTAATTTTTTAATGTTTAATTTTTTGACTGTAAATGACTATTGCATGTGAATTATCACTTTTGGAACTAAAATAAGTGTGTTTAGAGTCATTTTAATTCCTGAAATTGGTGGAAATAGAAGCTTCTGTGTAGGAGAAAAAGCCTGTAAAAATGGCATTTTTGGTCACATTGAGGCTTTAAAAATTAGTTATTCAACATTAGGCACAATCCAAATGATATTTTGAATATTTTTTTTTCTACAGCCCGAAAAATCAATTTTCTGATGAAAAACGATGACCCGTGACCTGTCGATTTTTCTCAAGATGGTCAGAAATGGTAATTTTGTAATGTTTATATTTTTGAAAGTAAATGACTATTGCATGTGAATTATCACTTTTGGAACTAAAATTAGTGTGTTTAGAGTCATTTTATTGCCTGAAATTGGTCGAAATAAAAGCTTCTGAGTAGGAGAAAAAGTCTGTAAAAATGGCAATTTTGGTCACATTGAGGCTTTAAAAAGTAGTTATTCAACATGAGGCACAATCCAAATGACATTTTGAATCTTTTTTTCTAAAGTCCAAAAAATCAATTTTCTGATGAAAAACGATGACCCGTGACCTGTCGATTTTTCTCAAGATGGTCAGAAATGGTAATTTTGTAATGTTTATATTTTTGAAAGTAAATGACTATTGCATGTGAATTATCACTTTTGGAACTAAAATTAGTGTGTTTAGAGTCATTTTATTGCCTGAAATTGGTCGAAATAGAAGCTTCTGAGTAGGAGAAAAAGTCTTTAAAAATGGCAATTTTGGTCACATTGAAGCTTTAAAAAGTAGTTATTCAACATGAGGCACAATCCAAATGACATTTTGAATCATTTTTTCTACAGTCCAAAAAATCAATTTTCTGATGCAAAACGATGACCCGTGACCTATCGATTTTTCTCAAGATGGTCAGCAATGGTAATTTTGTAATGTTTATATTTTTGAAAGTAAATGACTATTGCATGTGAATTATCACTTTTGGAACTAAAATAAGTGTGTTTAGAGTCATTTTAATGCCTGAAATTGGTGGAAATAGAAGCTTCTGTGTAGGAGAAAAAGTCTGTAAAATCTAGCAATTTTGGTCACATTGAGGCTTTAAAAAGTAGTTATTCAACATGAGGCACAATCCAAATGACATTTTGAATCTTTTTTTCTACAGTCCGAAAAATCAATTTTCTGATGAAAAACGATGACCCGCGATTTTTCTCAAGATGGTCAGAAATGGTAATTTTGTAATGTTAATTTTTTTTAAAGTAAAAGACTATTTCATGTGAATTATCACTTTTGGAACTAAAATTAGTGTGTTTAGAGTCATTTTATTGCCTGAAATTGGTTGAAATAGAAGCTTCTGAGTAGGAGAAAAAGTCTGTAAAAATGGCAATTTTGGTCACATTGAGGCTTTAAAAAGTAGTTATTCAACATGAGGCACAATCCAAATTACATTTTGAATCATTTTTTCTACAGTCCAAAAAATCAATTTTCTGATGCAAAACGATGACCCGCGACCTGACGATTTTTCTCAAGATGGTCAGAAATGGTAATTTTTTAATGTTTAATTTTTTGACAGTAAATGACTATTGCATGTGAATTATCACTTTTGGAACTAAAATAAGTGTGTTTAGAGTCATTTTAATGCCTGAAATTGGTGGAAATAGAAGCTTCTGTGTAGGAGAAAAAGTCTGTAAAAATGGCAATTTTGGTCACATTGAGGCTTTAAAAATGAGTTATTCAACATTAGGCACAATCCAAATGACATTTTGAATCATTTTTTCTACAGTCCAAAAAATCAATTTTCTGATGCAAAACGATGACCCGCGACCTGTCGATTTTTCTCAAGATGGTCAGAAATGGTAATTTTGTAATGTTTATATTTTTGAAAGTAAATGACTATTGCATGTGAATTATCACTTTTGGAACTAAAATTAGTGTGTTTAGAGTCATTTTAATGCCTGAAATTGGTGGAAATAGAAGCTTCTGTGTAGGAGAAAAAGTCTGTAAAAATGGCAATTTTGGTCACATTGAGGCTTTAAAAAGTAGTTATTCAACATGAGGCACAATCCAAATGACATTTTGAATCATTTTTTCTACAGTCCAAAAAATCAATTTTCTGATGCAAAACGATGACCGGCGACCTGTCGATTTTTCTCAAGATGGTCAGAAATGGTAATTTTTTAAAGTTTAATTTTTTGACTGTAAATGACTATTGCATGTGAATTATCACTTTTCGAACTAAAATTAGTGTGTTTAGAGTCATTTTATTGCCTGAAATTGGTCGAAATAGAAGCTTCTGAGTAGGAGAAAAAGTCTGTAAAATGGCAATTTTGGTCACATTGAGGCTTTAAAAAGTAGTTATTCAACATGAGGCACAATCCAAATGACATTTTGAATCATTTTTTCTACAGTCCAAAAAATCAATTTTCTGATGCAAAACGATGACCCGCGACCTGTCGATTTTTCTCAAGATGGTCAGAAATGGTAATTTTTTAATGTTTAATTTTTTGACAGTAAATGACTATTGCATGTGAATTATCACTTTTGGAACTAAAATAAGTGTGTTTAGAGTCATTTTAATGCCTGAAATTGGTGGAAATAGAAGCTTCTGTGTAGGAGAAAAAGTCTGTAAAAATGGCAATTTTGGTCACATTGAGGCTTTAAAAATTAGTTATTCAACATTAGGCACAATCCAAATGACATTTTGAATCATTTTTTCTACAGTCCAAAAAATCAATTTTCTGATGCAAAACGATGACCCGCGACCTGTCGATTTTTCTCAAGATGGTCAGAAATAGTAATTTTGTAATGTTTATATTTTTGAAAGTAAATGACTATTGCATGTGAATTATCACTTTTGGAACTAAAATTAGTGTGTTTAGAGTCATTTTAATGCCTGAAATTGGTGGAAATAGAAGCTTCTGTGTAGGAGAAAAAGTCTGTAAAAATGGCAATTTTGGTCACATTGAGGCTTTAAAAAGTAGTTATTCAACATGAGGCACAATCCAAATGACATTTTGAATCATTTTTTCTACAGTCCAAAAAATCAATTTTCTGATGCAAAACGATGACCGGCGACCTGTCGATTTTTCTCAAGATGGTCAGAAATGGTAATTTTTTAAAGTTTAATTTTTTGACTGTAAATGACTATTGCATGTGAATTATCACTTTTCGAACTAAAATTAGTGTGTTTAGAGTCATTTTATTGCCTGAAATTGGTCGAAATAGAAGCTTCTGAGTAGGAGAAAAAGTCTGTAAAATGGCAATTTTGGTCACATTGAGGCTTTAAAAAGTAGTTATTCAACATGAGGCACAATCCAAATGACATTTTGAATCATTTTTTCTACAGTCCAAAAAATCAATTTTCTGATGCAAAACGATGACCCGCGACCTGTCGATTTTTCTCAAGATGGTCAGAAATGGTAATTTTGTAATGTTTATATTTTTGAAAGTAAATGACTATTGCATGTGAATTATCACTTTTGGAACTAAAATTAGTGTGTTTAGAGTCATTTTATTGCCTGAAATTGGTCGAAATAGAAGCTTCTGAGTAGGAGAAAAAGTCTGTAAAAATGTCAATTTTGGTCACATTGAGGCTTTAAAAAGTAGTTATTCAACATGAGGCACAATCCAAATGACATTTTGAATCATTTTTTCTACAGTCCAAAAAATCAATTTTCTGATGCAAAACGATGACCGGCGACCTGTCGATTTTTCTCAAGATGGTCAGAAATGGTAATTTTTTAATGTTTAATTTTTTGACTGTAAATGACTATTGCATGTGAATTATCACTTTTGGAACTAAAATAAGTGTGTTTAGAGTCATTTTAATTCCTGAAATTGGTGGAAATAGAAGCTTCTGTGTAGGAGAAAAAGTCTGTAAAAATGGCATTTTTGGTCACATTGAGGCTTTAAAAATTAGTTATTCAACATTAGGCACAATCCAAATGATATTTTGAATATTTTTTTTTCTACAGTCCAAAAAATCAATTTTCTGATGAAAAACGATGACCCGTGACCTGTCGATTTTTCTCAAGATGGTCAGCAATGGTAATTTTGTAATGTTTATATTTTTGAAAGTAAATGACTATTGCATGTGAATTATCACTTTTGGAACTAAAATAAGTGTGTTTAGAGTCATTTTAATGCCTGAAATTGGTGGAAATAGAAGCTTCTGTGTAGGAGAAAAAGTCTGTAAAAACTAGCAATTTTGGTCACATTGAGGCTTTAAAAAGTAGTTATTCAACATGAGGCACAATCCAAATGACATTTTGAATCTTTTTTTCTACAGTCCGAAAAATCAATTTTCTGATGAAAAACGATGACCCGCGATTTTTCTCAAGATGGTCAGAAATGGTAATTTTGTAATGTTAATTTTTTTTAAAGTAAAAGACTATTTCATGTGAATTATCACTTTTGGAACTAAAATTAGTGTGTTTAGAGTCATTTTATTGCCTGAAATTGGTTGAAATAGAAGCTTCTGAGTAGGAGAAAAAGTCTGTAAAAATGGCAATTTTGGTCACATTGCGGCTTTAAAAAGTAGTTATTCAACATGAGGCACAATCCAAATGACATTTTGAATCATTTTTTCTACAGTCCAAAAAATCAATTTTCTGATGCAAAATGATGACCCGCGACCTGTCGATTTTTCTCAAGATGGTCAGA
Organism: Triturus cristatus; assembly: GCF_964204655.1. NCBI lineage: Eukaryota > Metazoa > Chordata > Amphibia > Caudata > Salamandridae > Triturus > Triturus cristatus. The sequence continues at coordinate 928,660,450 of NC_140587.1, forward strand.
AATGGTAATTTTTTAATGTTTAATTTTTTGACTGTAAATGACTATTGCATGTGAATTATCACTTTTGGAACTAAAATAAGTGTGTTTAGAGTCATTTTAATGCCTGAAATTGGTGGAAATAGAAGCTTCTGAGTAGGAGAAAAAGTCTGTAAAAATGGCAATTTTGGTCACATTGAGGCTTTAAAAAGTAGTTATTCAACATGAGGCTCAATCCAAATGACATTTTGAATCATTTTTTCTACACTCCAAAAAATCAATTTTCTGATGAAAAACGATGACCCGCGACCTGTTGATTTTTCTCAAGATGGTCAGAAATGGTAATTTTTTAATGTTTAATTTTTTGACTGTAGATGACTATTGTATGTGAATTATCACTTTTGGAACTAAAATAAGTGTGTTTAGAGTCATTTTAATGCCTGAAATTGGTCGAAATAGAAGCTTCTGAGTAGGAGAAAAAGTCTGTAAAAATGGCAATTTTGGTCACATTGAGTCTTTAAAAAGTAGTTATTCAACATGAGGCACAAACCAAATGACATTTTGAATCTTTTTTTCTACAGTCCGAAAAATCAATTTTCTTCTTAAAAATGATGACCCGCGACCTGTCGATTTTTCTCAAGATGGTCAGAAATGGTAATTTTTTAGTGTTTAATTTTTTGACTGTAAATGACTATTGCATGTGAATTATCACTTTTGGAACTAAAATACGTGTGTTTAGAGTCATTTTAATGACTGAAATTGGTGGAAATAGAAGCTTCTGTGTAGGAGAAAAAGTCTGTAAAAATGGCAATTTTGGTCTCATTGAGGCTTTCAAAATTAGTTATTCAACATTAGGCACAATCCAAATGACATTTTGAATCTTTTTTTCTACACTCCAAAAAATCAATTTTCTGATGCAAAACGATGACCGGCGACCTGTCGATTTTTCTCAAGATGGTCAGAAATGGTAATTTTTTAAAGTTTAATTTTTTGACTGTAAATGACTATTGCATGTGAATTATCACTTTTCGAACTAAAATTAGTGTGTTTAGAGTCATTTTATTGCCTGAAATTGGTCGAAATAGAAGCTTCTGAGTAGGAGAAAAAGTCTGTAAAATGGCAATTTTGGTCACATTGAGGCTTTAAAAAGTAGTTATTCAACATGAGGCACAATCCAAATGACATTTTGAATCATTTTTTCTACAGTCCAAAAAATCAATTTTCTGATGCAAAACGATGACCCGCGACCTGTCGATTTTTCTCAAGATGGTCAGAAATGGTAATTTTGTAATGTTTATATTTTTGAAAGTAAATGACTATTGCATGTGAATTATCACTTTTGGAACTAAAATTAGTGTGTTTAGAGTCATTTTATTGCCTGAAATTGGTCGAAATAGAAGCTTCTGAGTAGGAGAAAAAGTCTGTAAAAATGTCAATTTTGGTCACATTGAGGCTTTAAAAAGTAGTTATTCAACATGAGGCACAATCCAAATGACATTTTGAATCATTTTTTCTACAGTCCAAAAAATCAATTTTCTGATGCAAAACGATGACCGGCGACCTGTCGATTTTTCTCAAGATGGTCAGAAATGGTAATTTTTTAATGTTTAATTTTTTGACTGTAAATGACTATTGCATGTGAATTATCACTTTTGGAACTAAAATAAGTGTGTTTAGAGTCATTTTAATTCCTGAAATTGGTGGAAATAGAAGCTTCTGTGTAGGAGAAAAAGTCTGTAAAAATGGCATTTTTGGTCACATTGAGGCTTTAAAAATTAGTTATTCAACATTAGGCACAATCCAAATGATATTTTGAATATTTTTTTTTCTACAGTCCAAAAAATCAATTTTCTGATGAAAAACGATGACCCGTGACCTGTCGATTTTTCTCAAGATGGTCAGCAATGGTAATTTTGTAATGTTTATATTTTTGAAAGTAAATGACTATTGCATGTGAATTATCACTTTTGGAACTAAAATAAGTGTGTTTAGAGTCATTTTAATGCCTGAAATTGGTGGAAATAGAAGCTTCTGTGTAGGAGAAAAAGTCTGTAAAAACTAGCAATTTTGGTCACATTGAGGCTTTAAAAAGTAGTTATTCAACATGAGGCACAATCCAAATGACATTTTGAATCTTTTTTTCTACAGTCCGAAAAATCAATTTTCTGATGAAAAACGATGACCCGCGATTTTTCTCAAGATGGTCAGAAATGGTAATTTTGTAATGTTAATTTTTTTTAAAGTAAAAGACTATTTCATGTGAATTATCACTTTTGGAACTAAAATTAGTGTGTTTAGAGTCATTTTATTGCCTGAAATTGGTTGAAATAGAAGCTTCTGAGTAGGAGAAAAAGTCTGTAAAAATGGCAATTTTGGTCACATTGAGGCTTTAAAAAGTAGTTATTCAACATGAGGCACAATCCAAATGACATTTTGAATCATTTTTTCTACAGTCCAAAAAATCAATTTTCTGATGCAAAATGATGACCCGCGACCTGTCGATTTTTCTCAAGATGGTCAGAAATGGTAATTTTTTAATGTTTAATTTTTTGACTGTAAATGACTATTGCATGTGAATTATCACTTTTGGAACTAAAATAAGTGTGTTTAGAGTCATTTTAATGCCTGAAATTGGTGGAAATAGAAGCTTCTGAGTAGGAGAAAAAGTCTGTAAAAATGGCAATTTTGGTCACATTGAGGCTTTAAAAAGTAGTTATTCAACATGAGGCTCAATCCAAATGACATTTTGAATCATTTTTTCTACACTCCAAAAAATCAATTTTCTGATGAAAAACGATGACCCGCGACCTGTCGATTTTTCTCAAGATGGTCAGAAATGGTAATTTTTTAATGTTTAATTTTTTGACTGTAGATGACTATTGTATGTGAATTATCACTTTTGGAACTAAAATAAGTGTGTTTAGAGTCATTTTAATGCCTGAAATTGGTCGAAATAGAAGCTTCTGAGTAGGAGAAAAAGTCTGTAAAAATGGCAATTTTGGTCACATTGAGTCTTTAAAAAGTAGTTATTCAACATGAGGCACAAACCAAATGACATTTTGAATCTTTTTTTCTACAGTCCGAAAAATCAATTTTCTTCTTAAAAATGATGACCCGCGACCTGTCGATTTTTCTCAAGATGGTCAGAAATGGTAATTTTTTAGTGTTTAATTTTTTGACTGTAAATGACTATTGCATGTGAATTATCACTTTTGGAACTAAAATACGTGTGTTTAGAGTCATTTTAATGACTGAAATTGGTGGAAATAGAAGCTTCTGTGTAGGAGAAAAAGTCTGTAAAAATGGCAATTTTGGTCTCATTGAGGCTTTCAAAATTAGTTATTCAACATTAGGCACAATCCAAATGACATTTTGAATCTTTTTTTCTACAGTCCAAAAAATCAATTTTCTGATGAAAAACGATGACCCGTGACCTGTCGATTTTTCTCAAGATGGTCAGAAATGGTAATTTTGTAATGTTTATATTTTTGAAAGTAAATGACTATTGCATGTGAATTATCTCTTTTGGAACTAAAATTAGTGTGTTTAGAGTCATTTTATTGCCTGAAATTGGTCGAAATAGAAGCTTCTGAGTAGGAGAAAAGTCTGTAAAAATGGCAATTTTGGTCACATTGAGGCTTTAAAAAGTAGTTATTCAACATGAGGCACAATCCAAATGACATTTTGAATCTTTTTTTCTACAGTCCAAAAAATCAATTTTCTGATGAAAAACGATGACCCGCGACCTGTCGATTTTTCTCAAGATGGTCAGAAATGGTAATTTTGTAATGTTTATATTTTTGAAAGTAAATGACTATTGCATGTGAAGTATCACTTTTGGAACTAAAATTAGTGTGTTTAGAGTCATTTTATTGCCTGAAATTGGTCGAAATAGAAGCTTATGAGTAGGAGAAAAGTCTGTAAAAATGGCAATTTTGGTCACATTGAGGCTTTAAAAAGTAGTTATTCAACATGAGGCACAATCCAAATGACATTTTGAATCTTTTTTTCTACAGTCCAAAAAATCAATTTTCTGATGAAAAACGATGACCCGTGACCTGTCGATTTTTCTCAAGATGGTCAGAAATGGTAATTTTGTAATGTTTATATTTTTGAAAGTAAATGACTATTGCATGTGAATTATCACTTTTGGAACTAAAATTAGTGTGTTTAGAGTCATTTTATTGCCTGAAATTGGTCGAAATAGAAGCTTCTGAGTAGGAGAAAAAGTCTGTAAAAATGGCAATTTTGGTCACATTGAAGCTTTAAAAAGTAGTTATTCAACATGAGGCACAATCCAAATGACATTTTGAATCATTTTTTCTACAGTCCAAAAAATCAATTTTCTGATGCAAAACGATGACCCGTGACCTGTCGATTTTTCTCAAGATGGTCAGCAATGGTAATTTTGTAATGTTTATATTTTTGAAAGTAAATGACTATTGCATGTGAATTATCACTTTTGGAACTAAAATAAGTGTGTTTAGAGTCATTTTAATGCCTGAAATTGGTGGAAATAGAAGCTTCTGTGTAGGAGAAAAAGTCTGTAAAAACTAGCAATTTTGGTCACATTGAGGCTTTAAAAAGTAGTTATTCAACATGAGGCACAATCCAAATGACATTTTGAATCTTTTTTTCTACAGTCCGAAAAATCAATTTTCTGATGAAAAACGATGACCCGCGATTTTTCTCAAGATGGTCAGAAATGGTAATTTTGTAATGTTTATATTTTTGAAAGTAAATGACTATTGCATGTGAATTATCACTTTTGGAACTAAAATTAGTGTGTTTAGAGTCATTTTATTGCCTGAAATTGGTCGAAATAGAAGCTTCTGAGTAGGAGAAAAAGTCTGTAAAATGGCAATTTTGGTCACATTGAGGCTTTAAAAAGTAGTTTTTCAACATGAGGCACAATCCAAATGACATTTTGAATCTTTTTTTCTACAGTCCAAAAAATCAATTTTCTGATGAAAAACGATGACCCGTGACCTGTCGATTTTTCTCAAGATGGTCAGAAATGGTAATTTTGTAATGTTTATATTTTTGAAAGTAAATGACTATTGCATGTGAATTATCACTTTTGGAACTAAAATTAGTGTGTTTAGAGTCATTTTATTGCCTGAAATTGGTCGAAATAGAAGCTTCTGAGTAGGAGAAAAAGTCTGTAAAAATGGCAATTTTGGTCACATTGAGGCTTTAAAAAGTAGTTATTCATCATGAGGCACAATCCAAATGACATTTTGAATCTTCTTTTCTACAGTCCAAAAAATCAATTTTCTGATGAAAAACGATGACCCGTGACCTGTCGATTTTTCTCAAGATGGTCAGAAATGGTAATTTTATAATGTTTATATTTTTGAAAGTAAATGACTATTGCATGTGAATTATCACTTTTGGAACTAAAATTAGTGTGTTTAGAGTCATTTTATTGCCTGAAATTGGTCGAAATAGAAGCTTCTGAGGAGGAGAAAAGTCTGTAAAAATGGCAATTTTGGTCACATTGAGGCTTTAAAAAGTAGTTATTCAACATGAGGCACAATCCAAATGACATTTTGAATCTTTTTTTCTACAGTCCAAAAAATCAATTTTCTGATGAAAAACGATGACCCGCGACCTGTCGATTTTTCTCAAGATGGTCAGAAATGGTAATTTTGTAATGTTTAACTTTTTTGACTGTAAATGACTATTGCATGTGAATTATCACTTTTGGAACTAAAATAAGTGTGTTTGGAGTCATTTTAATGCCTGAAATTGGTGGAAATAGAAGCTTCTGTGTTGGAGAAAAAGTCTGTAAAAATGGCAATTTTGGTCACATTGAGGCTTTAAAAAGTAGTTATTCAACATGAGACACAATCCAAATGACATTTTGAATCTTTTTTCCTACACTCCAAAAAATCAATTTTCTGATGAAAAACTATGACCCGCGACCTGTCGATTTTTCTCAAGATGGTCAGAAATGGTAATTTTTTAATGTTTAATTTTTTTACTGTAAATGACTATTGCATGTGAATTATCACTTTTGGAACTAAAATAAGTGTGTTTAGAGTCATTTTAATGCCTGAAATTGGTGGAAATAGAAGCTTCTGTGTAGGAGAAAATGTCTGTAAAAATGGCAATTTTGGTCACATTGAGGCTTTAAAAAGTAGTTATTCAACATGAGGATCAATCCAAATGACATTTTGAATCTTTTTTTCTACACTCCAAAAAATCAATTTTCTGATGAAAAACGATGACCCGCGACCTGTCGATTTTTCTCAAGATGGTCAGAAATGGTAATTTTTTAATGTTTAATTTTTTGACTGTAGATGACTATTGTATGTGAATTATCACTTTTGGAACTAAAATAAGTGTGTTTAGAGTCATTTTAATGCCTGAAATTGGTCGAAATAGAAGCTTCTGAGTAGGAGAAAAAGTCTGTAAAAATGGCAATTTTGGTCACATTGAGGCTTTAAAAAGTAGTTATTCAACATGAGGCACAATCCAAATGACATTTTGAATCTTTTTTCTACAGTCCAAATAATCAATTTTCTGATGAAAAACGATGACCCGCGACCTGTCGATTTTTCTCAAGATGGTCAGAAATGGTAATTTTGTAATGTTTAACTTTTTTGACTGTAAATGACGATTGCATGTGAATTATCACTTTTGGAACTAAAATAAATGTGTTTCGAGTCATTTTAATGCCTGACATTGGTCGAAATAGAAGCTTCTGAGTAGGAGAAAAAGTCTGTAAAAATGGCAATTTTGGTCACATTGAGGCTTTAAAAAGTAGTTATTCAACATGAGGCACAATCCAAATGACATTTTCAATCATTTTTTCTACAGTCCAAAAAATCAATTTTCTGATGCAAAACGATGACCTGCGACCTGTCGATTTTTCTCAAGATGGTCAGAAATGGTAATTTTTTAATGTTTAAGTTTTTTGATTGTAAATGACTATTGCTTGTGAATTATCACTTTTGGAACTAAAATAAGTATGTTTAGAGTCATTTTAATGCCTGAAATTGGTGGAAATAGAAGCTTCTGTGTAGGAGAAAAAGTCTGTAAAAATGGCAATTTTGGTCACATTGAGGCTTTAAAAAGTAGTTATTCAACATGAGACACAAGCCAAATGACATTTTGAATCTTTTTTCCTACACTCCAAAAAATCAATTTTCTGATGAAAAACGATGACCCGCGACCTGTCGATTTTTCTCAAGATGGTCAGAAATGGTAATTTTTTAATGTTTAATTTTTTGACTGTAAATGACTATTGCATGTGAATTATCACTTTTGGAACGAAAATAAATGTGTTTCGAGTCATTTTAATGCCTGACATTGGTCGAAATAGAAGCTTCTGAGTAGGAGAAAAAGTCTGTAAAAATGGCAATTTTGGTCACATTGAGGCTTTAAAAAGTAGTTATTCAACATGAGGCACAATCCAAATGACATTTTCAATCATTTTTTCTACAGTCCAAAAAATCAATTTTCTGATGCAAAACGATGACCTGCGACCTGTCGATTTTTCTCAAGATGGTCAGAAATTGTAATTTTTTAATGTTTAAGTTTTTTGATTGTAAATGACTATTGCTTGTGAATTATCACTTTTGGAACTAAAATAAGTATGTTTAGAGTCATTTTAATGCCTGAAATTGGTGGAAATAGAAGCTTCTGTGTAGGAGAAAAAGTCTGTAAAAATGGCAATTTTGGTCACATTGAGGCTTTAAAAAGTAGTTATTCAACATGAGACACAAGCCAAATGACATTTTGAATCTTTTTTCCTACTCTCCAAAAAATCAATTTTCTGATGAAAAACGATGACCCGCGACCTGTCGATTTTTCTCAAGATGGTCAGAAATGGTAATTTTTTAATGTTTAATTTTTTGACTGTAAATGACTATTGCAAGTGAATTATCAGTTTTGGAACGAAAATAAGTGTGTTTAGAGTCATTTTAATGGCTGAAATTGGTGGAAATAGAAGCTTCTGTGTAGGAGAAAAAGTCTGTAAAAATGGCAATTTTGGTCACATTGAGGCTTTAAAAAGTAGTTATTCAACATGAGGCTCAATCCAAATGACATTTTGAATCTTTTTTTCTACACTCCAAAACATCAATTTTCTGATGAAAAACGATGACCCACGACCTGTCGATTTTTCTCAAGATGGTCAGAAATGGTAATTTTTTAATGTTTAATTTTTTGACTGTAGATGACTATTGTATGTGAATTATCACTTTTGGAACTAAAATAAGTGTGTTTAGAGTCATTTTAATGCCTGAAATTGGTCGAAATAGAAGCTTCTGAGTAGGAGAAAAAGTCTGTAAAAATGGCAATTTTGGTCACATTGAGTCTTTAAAAAGTAGTTATTCAACATGAGGCACAAACCAAATGACATTTTGAATCTTTTTTTCTACAGTGCGAAAAATCAATTTTCTTCTTAAAAATGATGACCCGCGACCTGTCGATTTTTCTCAAGATGGTCAGAAATGGTAATTTTTTAATGTTTAATTTTTTGACTGTAAATGACTATTGCATGTGAATTATCACTTTTGGAACTAAAATACGTGTGTTTAGAGTCATTTTAATGCCTGAAATTGGTGGAAATAGAAGCTTCTGTGTAGGAGAAAAAGTCTTTAAAAATGGCAATTTTGGTCACATTGAGGCTTTCAAAATTAGTTATTCAACATTAGGCACAATCCAAATGACATTTTGAATATTTTTTTCTACAGTGCAAAAAATCAATTTTCTGATGAAAAACGATGACCCGTGACCTGTCGATTTTTCTCAAGATGGTCAGAAATGGTAATTTTGTAATGTTTATATTTTTGAAAGTAAATGACTATTGCATGTGAATTATCTCTTTTGGAACTAAAATAAATGTGTTTCGAGTCATTTTAATGCCTGACATTGGTCGAAATAGAAGCTTCTGAGTAGGAGAAAAAGTCTGTAAAAATGGCAATTTTGGTCACATTGAGGCTTTAAAAAGTAGTTATTCAACATGAGGCACAATCCAAATGACATTTTCAATCATTTTTTCTACAGTCCAAAAAATCAATTTTCTGATGCAAAACGATGACCTGCGACCTGTCGATTTTTCTCAAGATGGTCAGAAATGGTAATTTTTTAATGTTTAAGTTTTTTGATTGTAAATGACTATTGCTTGTGAATTATCACTTTTGGAACTAAAATAAGTATGTTTAGAGTCATTTTAATGCCTGAAATTGGTGGAAATAGAAGCTTCTGTGTAGGAGAAAAAGTCTGTAAAAATGGCAATTTTGGTCACATTGAGGCTTTAAAAAGTAGTTATTCAACATGAGACACAAGCCAAATGACATTTTGAATCTTTTTTCCTACACTCCAAAAAATCAATTTTCTGATGAAAAACGATGACCCGCGACCTGTCGATTTTTCTCAAGATGGTCAGAAATGGTAATTTTTTAATGTTTAAGTTTTTTGACTGTAAATGACTATTGCATGTGAATTATCACTTTTGGAACGAAAATAAGTGTGTTTAGAGTCATTTTAATGGCTGAAATTGGTCGAAATAGAAGCTTCTGTGTAGGAGAAAAAGTCTGTAAAAATGGCAATTTTGGTCACATTGAGGCTTTAAAAAGTAGTTATTCAACATGAGGCACAATCCAAATGACATTTTGAATCTTTTTTTCTACACTCCAAAAAATCAATTTTCTGATGCAAAACGATGACCCGCGACCTGTCGATTTTTCTCAAGATGGTCAGAAATGGTAATTTTGTAATGTTTAACTTTTTTGACTGTAAATGACTATTGCATGTGAATTATCACTTTTGGAACTAAAATAAATGTGTTTCGAGTCAATTTAATGCCTGACATTGGTCGAAATAGAAGCTTCTGAGTAGGAGAAAAAGTCTGTAAAAATGGCAATTTTGGTCACATTGAGGCTTTAAAAAGTAGTTATTCAACATGAGGCACAATCCAAATGACATTTTCAATCATTTTTTCTACAGTCCAAAAAATCAATTTTCTGATGCAAAACGATGACCTGCGACCTGTCGATTTTTCTCAAGATGGTCAGAAATGGTAATTTTTTAATGTTTAAGTTTTTTGATTGTAAATGACTATTGCTTGTGAATTATCACTTTTGGAACTAAAATAAGTATGTTTAGAGTCATTTTAATGCCTGAAATTGGTGGAAATAGAAGCTTCTGTGTAGGAGAAAAAGTCTGTAAAAATGGCAATTTTGGTCACATTGAGGCTTTAAAAAGTAGTTATTCAACATGAGACACAAGCCAAATGACATTTTGAATCTTTTTTCCTACACTCCAAAAAATCAATTTTCTGATGAAAAACGATGACCCGCGACCTGTCGATTTTTCTCAAGATGGTCAGAAATGGTAATTTTTTAATGTTTAATTTTTTGACTGTAGATGACTATTGTATGTGAATTATCACTTTTGGAACTAAAATAAGTGTGTTTAGAGCCATTTTAATGCCTGAAATTGGTCGAAATAGAAGCTTCTGAGTAGGAGAAAAAGTCTGTAAAAATGGCAATTTTGGTCACATTGAGTCTTTAAAAAGTAGTTATTCAACATGAGGCACAAACCAAATGACATTTTGAATCTTTTTTTCTACAGTCCGAAAAATCAATTTTCTTCTTAAAAATGATGACCCGCGACCTGTCGATTTTTCTCAAGATGGTCAGAAATGGTAATTTTTTAATGTTTAATTTTTTGACTGTAAATGACTATTGCATGTGAATTATCACTTTTGGAACTAAAATACGTGTGTTTAGAGTCATTTTAATGCCTGAAATTGGTGGAAATAGAAGCTTCTGTGTAGGAGAAAAAGTCTGTAAAAATGGCAATTTTGGTCACATTGAGGCTTTCAAAATTAGTTATTCAACATTAGGCACAATCCAAATGACATTTTGAATCTTTTTTTCTACAGTCCAAAAAATCAATTTTCTGATGAAAAACGATGACCCGTGACCTGTCGATTTTTCTCAAGATGGTCAGAAATGGTAATTTTGTAATGTTTATATTTTTGAAAGTAAATGACTATTGCATGTGAATTATCTCTTTTGGAACTAAAATTAGTGTGTTTAGAGTCATTTTATTGCCTGAAATTGGTCGAAATAGAAGCTTCTGAGTAGGAGAAAAGTCTGTAAAAATGGCAATTTTGGTCACATTGAGGCTTTAAAAAGTAGTTATTCAACATGAGGCACAACCCAAATGACATTTTGAATCTTTTTTTCTACAGTCCAAAAAATCAATTTTCTGATGAAAAACGTTGACCCGCGACCTGTCGATTTTTCTCAAGATGGTCAGAAATGGTAATTTTTTAATGTTTAAGTTTTTTGACTGTAAATGACTATTGCATGTGAATTATCACTTTTGGAACGAAAATAAGTGTGTTTAGAGTCATTTTAATGGCTGAAATTGGTCGAAATAGAAGCTTCTGTGTAGGAGAAAAAGTCTGTAAAAATGGCAATTTTGGTCACATTGAGGCTTTAAAAAGTAGTTATTCAACATGAGGCACAATCCAAATGACATTTTGAATCTTTTTTTCTACACTCCAAAAAATCAATTTTCTGATGCAAAACGATGACCCGCGACCTGTCGATTTTTCTCAAGATGGTCAGAAATGGTAATTTTGTAATGTTTAACTTTTTTGACTGTAAATGACTATTGCATGTGAATTATCACTTTTGGAACTAAAATAAATGTGTTTCGAGTCAATTTAATGCCTGACATTGGTCGAAATAGAAGCTTCTGAGTAGGAGAAAAAGTCTGTAAAAATGGCAATTTTGGTCACATTGAGGCTTTAAAAAGTAGTTATTCAACATGAGGCACAATCCAAATGACATTTTCAATCATTTTTTCTACAGTCCAAAAAATCAATTTTCTGATGCAAAACGATGACCTGCAACCTGTCGATTTTTCTCAAGATGGTCAGAAATGGTAATTTTTTAATGTTTAAGTTTTTTGATTGTAAATGACTATTGCTTGTGAATTATCACTTTTGGAACTAAAATAAGTATGTTTAGAGTCATTTTAATGCCTGAAATTGGTGGAAATAGAAGCTTCTGTGTAGGAGAAAAAGTCTGTAAAAATGGCAATTTTGGTCACATTGAGGCTTTAAAAAGTAGTTATTCAACATGAGACTCAAGCCAAATGACATTTTGAATCTTTTTTCCTACACTCCAAAAAATCAATTTTCTGATGAAAAACGATGACCCGCGACCTGTCGATTTTTCTCAAGATGGTCAGAAATGGTAATTTTTTAATGTTTAAGTTTTTTGACTGTAAATGACTATTGCATGTGAATTATCACTTTTGGAACGAAAATAAGTGTGTTTAGAGTCATTTTAATGGCTGAAATTGGTCGAAATAGAAGCTTCTGTGTAGGAGAAAAAGTCTGTAAAAATGGCAATTTTGGTCACATTGAGGCTTTAAAAAGTAGTTATTCAACATGAGGCACAATCCAAATGACATTTTGAATCTTTTTTTCTACACTCCAAAAAATCAATTTTCTGATGCAAAACGATGACCCGCGACCTGTCGATTTTTCTCAAGATGGTCAGAAATGGTAATTTTGTAATGTTTAACTTTTTTGACTGTAAATGACTATTGCATGTGAATTATCACTTTTGGAACTAAAATAAATGTGTTTCGAGTCAATTTAATGCCTGACATTGGTCAAAATAGAAGCTTCTGAGTAGGAGAAAAAGTCTGTAAAAATGACAATTTTGGTCACATTGAGGCTTTAAAAAGTAGTTATTCAACATGAGGCACAATCCAAATGACATTTTCAATCTTTTTTCCTACACTCCAAAAAATCAATTTTCTGATGAAAAACGATGACCCGCGACCTGTCGATTTTTCTCAAGATGGTCAGAAATGGTAATTTTTTAATGTTTAATTTTTTGACTGTAGATGACTATTGTATGTGAATTATCACTTTTGGAACTAAAATAAGTGTGTTTAGAGTCATTTTAATGCCTGAAATTGGTCGAAATAGAAGCTTCTGAGTAGGAGAAAAAGTCTGTAAAAATGGCAATTTTGGTCACATTGAGTCTTTAAAAAGTAGTTATTCAACATGAGGCACAAACCAAATGACATTTTGAATCTTTTTTTCTACAGTCCGAAAAATCAATTTTCTTCTTAAAAATGATGACCCGCGACCTGTCGATTTTTCTCAAGATGGTCAGAAATGGTAATTTTTTAATGTTTAATTTTTTGACTGTAAATGACTATTGCATGTGAATTATCACTTTTGGAACTAAAATACGTGTGTTTAGAGTCATTTTAATGCCTGAAATTGGTGGAAATAGAAGCTTCTGTGTAGGAGAAAAAGTCTGTACAAATGGCAATTTTGGTCACATTGAGGCTTTCAAAATTAGTTATTCAACATTAGGCACAATCCAAATGACATTTTGAATCTTTTTTTCTACAGTCCAAAAAATCAATTTTCTGATGAAAAACGATGACCCGTGACCTGTCGATTTTTCTCAAGATGGTCAGAAATGGTAATTTTGTAATGTTTATATTTTTGAAAGTAAATGACTATTGCATGTGAATGATCTCTTTTGGAACTAAAATTAGTGTGTTTAGAGTCATTTTATTGCCTGAAATTGGTCGAAATAGAAGCTTCTGAGTAGGAGAAAAGTCTGTAAAAATGGCAATTTTGGTCACATTGAGGCTTTAAAAAGTAGTTATTCAACATGAGGCACAACCCAAATGACATTTTGAATCTTTTTTTCTACACTCCAAAAAATCAATTTTCTGATGAAAAACGTTGACCCGCGACCTGTCGATTTTTCTCAAGATGGTCAGAAATGGTAATTTTGTAATGTTTAACTTTTTTGACTGTAAATGACTATTGCATGTGAATTATCACTTTTGGAACTAAAATAAATGTGTTTAGAGTCATTTTAATGCCTGACATTGGTCGAAATAGAAGATTCTGTGTAGGAGAAAAAGTGTGTAAAAATGGCAATTTTGGTCACATTGAGGCTTTAAAAATTAGTTATTCAACATTAGGCACAATCCAAATGACATTTTGAATCTTTTTTTCCACAGTCCAAAAAATCAATTTTCTGATGCAAAACGATGACCCGTGACCTGTCGATTTTTCTCAAGATGGTCAGAAATGGTAATTTTGTAATGTTTATATTTTTGAAAGTAAATGACTATTGCATGTGAATTATCACTTTTGGAACTAAAATTAGTGTGTTTAGAGTCATTTTATTGCCTGAAATTGGTCGAAATAGAAGCTTCTGAGTAGGAGAAAAGTCTGTAAAAATGGCAATTTTGGTCACATTGAGGCTTTAAAAAGTAGTTATTCAACATGAGGCACAATCCAAATGACATTTTGAATCTTTTTTTCTACAGTCCAAAAAATCAATTTTCTGATGAAAAACGATGACCCGCGACCTGTCGATTTTTCTCAAGATGGTCAGAAATGGTAATTTTGTAATGTTTAACTTTTTTGACTGTAAATGACTATTGCATGTGAATTATCACTTTTGGAACTAAAATAAATGTGTTTAGAGTCATTTTAATGCCTGACATTGGTCGAAATAGAAGCTTCTGAGTAGGAGAAAAAGTCTGTAAAAATGGCAATTTTGGTCACATTGAGGCTTTAAAAAGTGGTTATTCAACATGAGGCACAATCCAAATGACATTTTGAATCATTTTTTCTACACTCCAAAAAATCAATTTTCTGATGCAAAACGATGACCCGCGACCTGTCGATTTTTCTCAAGATGGTCAGAAATGGTAATTTTTTAATGTTTAAGTTTTTTGACTGTAAATGACTATTGCTTGTGAATTATCACTTTTGGAACTAAAATAAGTGTGTTTAGAGTCATTTTAATGCCTGAAATTGGTGGAAATAGAAGCTTCTGTGTAGGAGAAAAAGTCTGTAAAAATGGCAATTTTGGTCACATTGAGGCTTTAAAAAGTAGTTATTCAACATGAGACACAATCCAAATGACATTTTGAATCTTTTTTTCTACACTCCAAAAAATCAATTTTCTGATGAAAAACAATGACCCGCGACCTGTCGATTTTTCTCAAGATGGTCAGAAATGGTAATTTTTTAATGTTTAATTTTTTGACTGTAAATGACTATTGCATGTGAATTATCACTTTTGGAACTAAAATAAGTGTGTTTAGAGTCATTTTAATGCCTGAAATTGGTGGAAATAGAAGCTTCTGTGTAGGAGAAAATGTCTGTAAAAATGGCAATTTTGGTCACATTGAGGCTTTAAAAAGTAGTTATTCAACATGAGGCTCAATCCAAATGATATTTTGAATCTTTTTTTCTACACTCCAAAAAATCAATTTTCTGATGAAAAACGATGACCCGCGACCTGTCGATTTTTCTCAAGATGGTCAGAAATGGTAATTTTTTAATGTTTAAATTTTTGACTGTAGATGACTATTGTATGTGAATTATCACTTTTGGAACTAAAATAAGTGTGTTTAGAGTCATTTTAATGCCTGAAATTGGTCGAAATAGAAGCTTCTGAGTAGGAGAAAAAGTCTGTAAAAATGGCAATTTTGGTCACATTGAGGCTTTAAAAAGTAGTTATTCAACATGAGGCACAATCCAAATGACATTTTGAATCTTTGTTCTACAGTCCAAAAAATCAATTTTCTGATGAAAAACGATGACCCGCGACCTGTCGATTTTTCTCAAGATGGTCAGAAATGGTAATTTTGTAATGTTTAACTTTTTTGACTGTAAATGACTATTGCATGTGAATTATCACTTTTGGAACTAAAATTAGTGTGTTTAGAGTCATTTTATTGCCTGAAATTGGTCGAAATAGAAGCTTCTGAGTAGGAGAAAAGTCTGTAAAAATGGCAATTTTGGTCACATTGAGGCTTTAAAAAGTAGTTATTCAACATGAGGCACAATCCAAATGACATTTTGAATCTTTTTTTCTACAGTCCAAAAAATCAATTTTCTGATGAAAAACGATGACCAGCGACCTGTCGATTTTTCTCAAGATGGTCAGAAATGGTAATTTTGTAATGTTTAACTTTTTTGACTGTAAATGACTATTGCATGTGAATTATCACTTTTGGAACTAAAATAAATGTGTTTAGAGTCATTTTAATGCCTGACATTGGTCGAAATAGAAGCTTCTGAGTAGGAGAAAAAGTCTGTAAAAATGGCAATTTTGGTCACATTGAGGCTTTAAAAAGTAGTTATTCAACATGAGGCACAATCCAAATGACATTTTCAATCATTTTTTCTACAGTCCAAAAAATCAATTTTCTGATGCAAAACGATGACCTGCGACCTGTCGATTTTTCTCAAGATGGTCAGAAATGGTCATTTTTTAATGTTTAAGTTTTTTGATTGTAAATGACTATTGCTTGTGAATTATCACTTTTGGAACTAAAATAAGTATGTTTAGAGTCATTTTAATGCCTGAAATTGGTGGAAATAGAAGCTTCTGTGTAGGAGAAAAAGTCTGTAAAAATGGCAATTTTGGTCACATTGAGGCTTTAAAAAGTAGTTATTCAACATGAGGCACAATCCAAATGACATTTTGAATCATTTTTTCTACACTCCAAAAAATCAATTTTCTGATGCAAAACGATGACCCGCGACCTGTCGATTTTTCTCAAGATGGTCAGAAATGGTAATTTTTTAATGTTTAAGTTTTTTGACTGTAAATGACTATTGCTTGTGAATTATCACTTTTGGAACTAAAATAAGTGTGTTTAGAGTCATTTTAATGCCTGAAATTGGTGGAAATAGAAGCTTCTGTGTAGGAGAAAAAGTCTGTAAAAATGGCAATTTTGGTCACATTGAGGCTTTAAAAAGTAGTTATTCAACATGAGACACAATCCAAATGACATTTTGAATCTTTTTTCCTACACTCCAAAAAATCAATTTTCTGATGAAAAACAATGACCCGCGACCTGTCGATTTTTCTCAAGATGGTCAGAAATGGTAATTTTTTAATGTTTAATTTTTTGACTGTAAATGACTATTGCATGTGAATTATCACTTTTGGAACTAAAATAAGTGTGTTTAGAGTCATTTTAATGCCTGAAATTGGTGGAAATAGAAGCTTCTGTGTAGGAGAAAATGTCTGTAAAAATGGCAATTTTGGTCACATTGAGGCTTTAAAAAGTAGTTATTCAACATGAGGCTCAATCCAAATGACATTTTGAATCTTTTTTTCTACACTCCAAAAAATCAATTTTCTGATGAAAAACGATGACCCGCGACCTGTCGATTTTTCTCAAGATGGTCAGAAATGGTAATTTTTTAATGTTTAATTTTTTGACTGTAGATGACTATTGTATGTGAATTATCACTTTTGGAACTAAAATAAGTGTGTTTAGAGTCATTTTAATGCCTGAAATTGGTCGAAATAGAAGCTTCTGAGTAGGATAAAAAAGTCTGTAAAAATGGCAATTTTGGTCACATTGAGGCTTTAAAAAGTAGTTATTCAACATGAGGCACAATCCAAATGACATTTTGAATCTTTGTTCTACAGTCCAAAAAATCAATTTTCTGATGAAAAACGATGACCCGCGACCTGTCGATTTTTCTCAAGATGGTCAGAAATGGTAATTTTGTAATGTTTAACTTTTTTGACTGTAAATGACTATTGCATGTGAATTATCACTTTTGGAACTAAAATTAGTGTGTTTAGAGTCATTTTATTGCCTGAAATTGGTCGAAATAGAAGCTTCTGAGTAGGAGAAAAGTCTGTAAAAATGGCAATTTTGGTCACATTGAGGCTTTAAAAAGTAGTTATTCAACATGAGGCACAATCCAAATGACATTTTGAATCATTTTTTCTACACTCCAAAAAATCAATTTTCTGATGCAAAACGATGACCCGCGACCTGTCGATTTTTCTCAAGATGGTCAGAAATGGTAATTTTTTAATGTTTAAGTTTTTTGACTGTAAATGACTATTGCTTGTGAATTATCACTTTTGGAACTAAAATAAGTGTGTTTAGAGTCATTTTAATGCCTGAAATTGGTGGAAATAGAAGCTTCTGTGTAGGAGAAAAAGTCTGTAAAAATGGCAATTTTGGTCACATTGAGGCTTTAAAAAGTAGTTATTCAACATGAGACACAATCCAAATGACATTTTGAATCTTTTTTCCTACACTCCAAAAATTCAATTTTCTGATGAAAAACAATGACCCGCGACCTGTCGATTTTTCTCAAGATGGTCAGAAATGGTAATTTTTTAATGTTTAATTTTTTGACTGTAAATGACTATTGCATGTGAATTATCACTTTTGGAACTAAAATTAGTGTGTTTAGAGTCATTTTATTGCCTGAAATTGGTCGAAATAGAAGCTTCTGAGTAGGAGAAAAGTCTGTAAAAATGGCAATTTTGGTCACATTGAGGCTTTAAAAAGTAGTTATTCAACATGAGGCACAATCCAAATGACATTTTGAATCTTTTTTTCTACAGTCCAAAAAATCAATTTTCTGATGAAAAACGATGACCCGCGACCTGTCGATTTTTCTCAAGATGGTCAGAAATGGTAATTTTGTAATGTTTAACTTTTTTGACTGTAAATGACTATTGCATGTGAATTATCACTTTTGGAACTAAAATAAATGTGTTTAGAGTCATTTTAATGCCTGACATTGGTCGAAATAGAAGCTTCTGAGTAGGAGAAAAAGTCTGTAAAAATGGCAATTTTGGTCACATTGAGGCTTTAAAAAGTGGTTATTCAACATGAGGCACAATCCAAATGACATTTTGAATCATTTTTTCTACACTCCAAAAAATCAATTTTCTGATGCAAAACGATGACCCGCGACCTGTCGATTTTTCTCAAGATGGTCAGAAATGGTAATTTTTTAATGTTTAAGTTTTTTGACTGTAAATGACTATTGCTTGTGAATTATCACTTTTGGAACTAAAATAAGTGTGTTTAGAGTCATTTTAATGCCTGAAATTGGTGGAAATATAAGCTTCTGTGTAGGCGAAAAAGTTTTAAAAATGGCAATTTTGGTCACATTGAGGCTTTAAAAAGTAGTTATTCAACATGAGACACAATCCAAATGACATTTTGAATCTTTTTTCCTACACTCCAAAAAATCAATTTTCTGATGAAAAACAATGACCCGCGACCTGTCGATTTTTCTCAAGATGGTCAGAAATGGTAATTTTTTAATGTTTAACTTTTTTGACTGTAAATGACTATTGCATGTGAATTATCACTTTTGGAACTAAAATAAGTGTGTTTAGAGTCATTTTAATGCCTGAAATTGGTGGAAATAGAAGCTTCTGTGTAGGAGAAAATGTCTGTAAAAATGGCAATTTTGGTCACATTGAGGCTTTAAAAAGTAGTTATTCAACATGAGGCTCAATCCAAATGACATTTTGAATCTTTTTTTCTACACTCCAAAAAATCAATTTTCTGATGAAAAACGATGACCCGCGACCTGTCGATTTTTCTCAAGATGGTCAGAAATGGTAATTTTTTAATGTTTAATTTTTTGACTGTAGATGACTATTGTATGTGAATTATCACTTTTGGAACTAAAATAAGTGTGTTTAGAGTCATTTTAATGCCTGAAATTGGTCGAAATAGAAGCTTCTGAGTAGGAGAAAAAGTCTGTAAAAATGGCAATTTTGGTCACATTGAGGCTTTAAAAAGTAGTTATTCAACATGAGGCACAATCCAAATGACATTTTGAATCTTTTTTCCTACACTCCAAAAAATCAATTTTCTGATGAAAAACGATGACCCGCGACCTGTAGATTTTTCTCAAGATGGTCAGAAATGGTAATTTTTTTATGTTTAATTTTTTGACTGTAAATGACTATTGCATGTGAATTATCACTTTTGGAACGAAAATAAGTGTGTTTAGAGTCATTTTAATGGCTGAAATTGGTGGAAATAGAAGCTTCTGTGTAGGAGAAAAAGTCTGTAAAAATGGCAATTTTGGTCACATTGAGGCTTTAAAAAGTAGTTATTCAACATGAGGCTCAATCCAAATGACATTTTGAATCATTTTTTCTACACTCCAAAAAATCAATTTTCTGATAAAAAACGATGACCCACGACCTGTCGATTTTTCTCAAGATGGTCAGAAATGGTAATTTTTTAATGTTTAATTTTTTGACTGTAGATGACTATTGTATGTGAATTATCACTTTTGGAACTAAAATAAGTGTGTTTAGAGTCATTTTAATGCCTGAAATTGGTCGAAATAGAAGCTTCTGAGTAGGAGAAAAAGTCTGTAAAAATGGCAATTTTGGTCACATTGAGTATTTAAAAAGTAGTTATTCAACATGAGGCACAAACCAAATGACATTTTGAATCTTTTTTTCTACAGTCCGAAAAATCAATTTTCTTCTTAAAAATGATGACCCGTGACCTGTCGATTTTTCTCAAGATGGTCAGAAATGGTAATTTTGTAATGTTTATATTTTTGAAAGTAAATGACTATTGCATGTGAATTATCTCTTTTGGAACTAAAATTAGTGTGTTTAGAGTCATTTTATTGCCTGAAATTGGTCGAAATAGAAGCTTCTGAGTAGGAGAAAAGTCTGTAAAAATGGCAATTTTGGTCACATTGAGGCTTTAAAAAGTAGTTATTCAACATGAGGCACAACCCAAATGACATTTTGAATCTTTTTTTCTACAGTCCAAAAAATCAATTTTCTGATGAAAAACGATGACCCGCGACCTGTCGATTTTTCTCAAGATGGTCAGAAATGGTAATTTTGTAATGTTTAACTTTTTTGACTGTAAATGACTATTGCATGTGAATTATCACTTTTGGAACTAAAATAAATGTGTTTAGAGTCATTTTAATGCCTGACATTGGTCGAAATAGAAGCTTCTGAGTAGGAGAAAAAGTCTGTAAAAATGGCAATTTTGGTCACATTGAGGCTTTAAAAAGTGGTTATTCAACATGAGGCACAATCCAAATGACATTTTGAATCATTTTTTCTACACTCCAAAAAATCAATTTTCTGATGCAAAACGATGACCCGCGACCTGTCGATTTTTCTCAAGATGGTCAGAAATGGTAATTTTTTAATGTTTAAGTTTTTTGACTGTAAATGACTATTGCTTGTGAATTATCACTTTTGGAACTAAAATAAGTGTGTTTAGAGTCATTTTAATGCCTGAAATTGGTGGAAATAGAAGCTTCTGTGTAGGAGAAAAAGTCTGTAAAAATGGCAATTTTGGTCACATTGAGGCTTTAAAAAGTAGTTATTCAACATGAGACACAATCCAAATGACATTTTGAATCTTTTTTCCTACACTCCAAAAAATCAATTTTCTGATGAAAAACAATGACCCGCGACCTGTCGATTTTTCTCAAGATGGTCAGAAATGGTAATTTTTTAATGTTTAATTTTTTGACTTTAAATGACTATTGCATGTGAATCATCACTTTTGGAACTAAAATAAATGTGTTTCGAGTCATTTTAATGCCTGACATTGGTCGAAATAGAAGCTTCTGAGTAGGAGAAAAAGTCTGTAAAAATGGCAATTTTGGTCACATTGAGGCTTTAAAAAGTAGTTATTCAACATGAGGCACAATCCAAATGACATTTTCAATCATTTTTTCTACAGTCCAAAAAATCAATTTTCTGATGCAAAACGATGACCTGCGACCTGTCGATTTTTCTCAAGATGGTCAGAAATGGTAATTTTTTAATGTTTAAGTTTTTTGATTGTAAATGACTATTGCTTGTGAATTATCACTTTTGGAACTAAAATAAGTATGTTTAGAGTCATTTTAATGCCTGAAATTGGTGGAAATAGAAGCTTCTGTGTAGGAGAAAAAGTCTGTAAAAATGGCAATTTTGGTCACATTGAGGCTTTAAAAAGTAGTTATTCAACATGAGGCACAATCCAAATGACATTTTGAATCATTTTTTCTACAGTCCAAAAAATCAATTTTCTGATGCAAAACGATGACCGGCGACCTGTCGATTTTTCTCAAGATGGTCAGAAATGGTAATTTTTTAAAGTTTAATTTTTTGACTGTAAATGACTATTGCATGTGAATTATCACTTTTCAAACTAAAATTAGTGTGTTTAGAGTCATTTTATTGCCTGAAATTGGTCGAAATAGAAGCTTCTGAGTAGGAGAAAAAGTCTGTAAAATGGCAATTTTGGTCACATTGAGGCTTTAAAAAGTAGTTATTCAACATGAGGCACAATCCAAATGACATTTTGAATCATTTTTTCTACAGTCCAAAAAATCAATTTTCTGATGCAAAACGATGACCCGCGACCTGTCGATTTTTCTCAAGATGGTCAGAAATGGTAATTTTGTAATGTTTATATTTTTGAAAGTAAATGACTATTGCATGTGAATTATCACTTTTGGAACTAAAATTAGTGTGTTTAGAGTCATTTTATTGCCTGAAATTGGTCGAAATAGAAGCTTCTGAGTAGGAGAAAAAGTCTGTAAAAATGTCAATTTTGGTCACATTGAGGCTTTAAAAAGTAGTTATTCAACATGAGGCACAATCCAAATGACATTTTGAATCATTTTTTCTACAGTCCAAAAAAATCAATTTTCTGATGCAAAACGATGACCGGCGACCTGTCGATTTTTCTCAAGATGGTCAGAAATGGTAATTTTTTAATGTTTAATTTTTTGACTGTAAATGACTATTGCATGTGAATTATCACTTTTGGAACTAAAATAAGTGTGTTTAGAGTCATTTTAATTCCTGAAATTGGTGGAAATAGAAGCTTCTGTGTAGGAGAAAAAGCCTGTAAAAATGGCATTTTTGGTCACATTGAGGCTTTAAAAATTAGTTATTCAACATTAGGCACAATCCAAATGATATTTTGAATATTTTTTTTTCTACAGTCCAAAAAATCAATTTTCTGATGCAAAACGATGACCTGCGACCTGTCGATTTTTCTCAAGATGGTCAGAAATGGTAATTTTTTAATGTTTAAGTTTTTTGATTGTAAATGACTATTGCTTGTGAATTATCACTTTTGGAACTAAAATAAGTATGTTTAGAGTAATTTTAATGCCTGAAATTGGTGGAAATAGAAGCTTCTGTGTAGGAGAAAAAGTCTGTAAAAATGGCAATTTTGGTCACATTGAGGCTTTAAAAAGTAGTTATTCAACATGAGGCACAATCCAAATGACATTTTGAATCATTTTTTCTACACTCCAAAAAATCAATTTTCTGATGCAAAACGATGACCCGCGACCTGTCGATTTTTCTCAAGATGGTCAGAAATGGTAATTTTTTAATGTTTAAGTTTTTTGACTGTAAATGACTATTGCTTGTGAATTATCACTTTTGGAACTAAAATAAGTGTGTTTAGAGTCATTTTAATGCCTGAAATTGGTGGAAATAGAAGCTTCTGTGTAGGAGAAAAAGTCTGTAAAAATGGCAATTTTGGTCACATTGAGGCTTTAAAAAGTAGTTATTCAACATGAGACACAATCCAAATGACATTTTGAATCTTTTTTCCTACACTCCAAAAAATCAATTTTCTGATGAAAAACAATGACCCGCGACCTGTCGATTTTTCTCAAGATGGTCAGAAATGGTAAGTTTTTTAATGTTTAATTTTTTGACTGTAAATGACTATTGCATGTGAATTATCACTTTTGGAACTAAAATAAGTGTGTTTAGAGTCATTTTAATGCCTGAAATTGGTGGAAATAGAAGCTTCTGTGTAGGAGAAAATGTCTGTAAAAATGGCAATTTTGGTCACATTGAGGCTTTAAAAAGTAGTTATTCAACATGAGGCTCAATCCAAATGACATTTTGAATCTTTTTTTCTACACTCCAAAAAATCAATTTTCTGATGAAAAACGATGACCCGCGACCTGTCGATTTTTCTCAAGATGGTCAGAAATGGTAATTTTTTAATGTTTAATTTTTTGACTGTAGATGACTATTGTATGTGAATTATCACTTTTGGAACTAAAATAAGTGTGTTTAGAGTCATTTTAATGCCTGAAATTGGTCGAAATAGAAGCTTCTGAGTAGGAGAAAAAGTCTGTAAAAATGGCAATTTTGGTCACATTGAGGCTTTAAAAAGTAGTTATTCAACATGAGGCACAATCCAAATGACATTTTGAATCTTTGTTCTACAGTCCAAAAAATCAATTTTCTGATGAAAAACGATGACCCGCGACCTGTCGATTTTTCTCAAGATGATCAGAAATGGTAATTTTGTAATGTTTAACTTTTTTGACTGTAAATGACTATTGCATGTGAATTATCACTTTTGGAACTAAAATTAGTGTGTTTAGAGTCATTTTATTGCCTGAAATTGGTCGAAATAGAAGCTTCTGAGTAGGAGAAAAGTCTGTAAAAATGGCAATTTTGGTCACATTGAGGCTTTAAAAAGTAGTTATTCAACATGAGGCACAATCCAAATGACATTTTGAATCATTTTTTCTACACTCCAAAAAATCAATTTTCTGATGCAAAACGATGACCCGCGACCTGTCGATTTTTCTCAAGATGGTCAGAAATGGTAATTTTTTAATGTTTAAGTTTTTTGACTGTAAATGACTATTGCTTGTGAATTATCACTTTTGGAACTAAAATAAGTGTGTTTAGAGTCATTTTAATGCCTGAAATTGGTGGAAATAGAAGCTTCTGTGTAGGAGAAAAAGTCTGTAAAAATGGCAATTTTGGTCACATTGAGGCTTTAAAAAGTAGTTATTCAACATGAGACACAATCCAAATGACATTTTGAATCTTTTTTCCTACACTCCAAAAAATCAATTTTCTGATGAAAAACAATGACCCGCGACCTGTCGATTTTTCTCAAGATGGTCAGAAATGGTAAGTTTTTTAATGTTTAATTTTTTGACTGTAAATGACTATTGCATGTGAATTATCACTTTTGGAACTAAAATAAGTGTGTTTAGAGTCATTTTAATGCCTGAAATTGGTGGAAATAGAAGCTTCTGTGTAGGAGAAAATGTCTGTAAAAATGGCAATTTTGGTCACATTGAGGCTTTAAAAAGTAGTTATTCAACATGAGGCTCAATCCAAATGACATTTTGAATCTTTTTTTCTACACTCCAAAAAATCAATTTTCTGATGAAAAACGATGACCCGCGACCTGTCGATTTTTCTCAAGATGGTCAGAAATGGTAATTTTTTAATGTTTAATTTTTTGACTGTAGATGACTATTGTATGTGAATTATCACTTTTGGAACTAAAATAAGTGTGTTTAGAGTCATTTTAATGCCTGAAATTGGTCGAAATAGAAGCTTCTGAGTAGGAGAAAAAGTCTGTAAAAATGGCAATTTTGGTCACATTGAGGCTTTAAAAAGTAGTTATTCAACATGAGGCACAATCCAAATGACATTTTGAATCTTTGTTCTACAGTCCAAAAAATCAATTTTCTGATGAAAAACGATGACCCGCGACCTGTCGATTTTTCTCAAGATGATCAGAAATGGTAATTTTGTAATGTTTAACTTTTTTGACTGTAAATGACTATTGCATGTGAATTATCACTTTTGGAACTAAAATTAGTGTGTTTAGAGTCATTTTATTGCCTGAAATTGGTCGAAATAGAAGCTTCTGAGTAGGAGAAAAGTCTGTAAAAATGGCAATTTTGGTCACATTGAGGCTTTAAAAAGTAGTTATTCAACATGAGGCACAATCCAAATGACATTTTGAATCTTTTTTTCTACAGTCCAAAAAATCAATTTTCTGATGAAAAACGATGACCCGCGACCTGTCGATTTTTCTCAAGATGGTCAGAAATGGTAATTTTGTAATGTTTAACTTTTTTGACTGTAAATGACTATTGCATGTGAATTATCACTTTTGGAACTAAAATAAATGTGTTTAGAGTCATTTTAATGCCTGACATTGGTCGAAATAGAAGCTTCTGAGTAGGAGAAAAAGTCAGTAAAAATGGCAATTTTGGTCACATTGAGGCTTTAAAAAGTAGTTATTCAACATGAGGCACAATCCAAATGACATTTTCAATCATTTTTTCTACAGTCCAAAAAATCAATTTTTTGATGCAAAACGATGACCTGCGACCTGTCGATTTTTCTCAAGATGGTCAGAAATGGTAATTTTTTAATGTTTAAGTTTTTTGATTGTAAATGACTATTGCTTGTGAATTATCACTTTTGGAACTAAAATAAGTATGTTTAGAGTCATTTTAATGCCTGAAATTGGTGGAAATAGAAGCTTCTGTGTAGGAGAAAAAGTCTGTAAAAATGGCAATTTTGGTCACATTGAGGCTTTAAAAAGTAGTTATTCAACATGAGGCACAATCCAAATGACATTTTGAATCATTTTTTCTACACTCCAAAAAATCAATTTTCTGATGCAAAACGATGACCCGCGACCTGTCGATTTTTCTCAAGATGGTCAGAAATGGTAATTTTTTAATGTTTAAGTTTTTTGACTGTAAATGACTATTGCTTGTGAATTATCACTTTTGGAACTAAAATAAGTGTGTTTAGAGTCATTTTAATGCCTGAAATTGGTGGAAATAGAAGCTTCTGTGTAGGAGAAAAAGTCTGTAAAAATGGCAATTTTGGTCACATTGAGGCTTTAAAAAGTAGTTATTCAACATGAGACACAATCCAAATGACATTTTGAATCTTTTTTCCTACACTCCAAAAATTCAATTTTCTGATGAAAAACAATGACCCGCGACCTGTCGATTTTTCTCAAGATGGTCAGAAATGGTAATTTTTTAATGTTTAATTTTTTGACTGTAAAAGACTATTGCATGTGAATTATCACTTTTGGAACTAAAATAAGTGTGTTTAGAGTCATTTTAATGCCTGAAATTGGTGGAAATAGAAGCTTCTGTGTAGGAGAAAATGTCTGTAAAAATGGCAATTTTGGTCACATTGAGGCTTTAAAAAGTAGTTATTCAACATGAGGCTCAATCCAAATGACATTTTGAATCTTTTTTTCTACACTCCAAAAAATCAATTTTCTGATGAAAAACGATGACCCGTGACCTGTCGATTTTTCTCAAGATGGTCAGAAATGGTAATTTTTTAATGTTTAATTTTTTGACTGTAAATGACTATTGCATGTGAATTATCACTTTTGGAACTAAAATAAGTGTGTTTAGAGTCATTTTAATGCCTGAAATTGGTCGAAATAGAAGCTTCTGAGTAGGAGAAAAAGTCTGTAAAAATGGCAATTTTGGTCACATTGAGGCTTTAAAAAGTAGTTATTCAACATGAGGCACAATCCAAATGACATTTTGAATCTTTGTTCTACAGTCCAAAAAATCAATTTTCTGATGAAAAACGATGACCTGCGACCTGTCGATTTTTCTCAAGATGGTCAGAAATGGTAATTTTGTAATGTTTAACTTTTTTGACTGTAAATGACTATTGCATGTGAATTATCACTTTTGGAACTAAAATTAGTGTGTTTAGAGTCATTTTATTGCCTGAAATTGGTCGAAATAGAAGCTTCTGAGTAGGAGAAAAGTCTGTAAAAATGGCAATTTTGGTCACATTGAGGCTTTAAAAAGTAGTTATTCAACATGAGGCACAATCCAAATGACATTTTGAATCTTTTTTTCTACAGTCCAAAAAATCAATTTTCTGATGAAAAACGATGACCCGCGACCTGTCGATTTTTCTCAAGATGGTCAGAAATGGTAATTTTGTAATGTTTAACTTTTTTGACTGTAAATGACTATTGCATGTGAATTATCACTTTTGGAACTAAAATAAATGTGTTTAGAGTCATTTTAATGCCTGACATTGGTCGAAATAGAAGATTCTGTGTAGGAGAAAAAGTGTGTAAAAATGGCAATTTTGGTCACATTGAGGCTTTAAAAATTAGTTATTCAACATTAGGCACAATCCAAATGACATTTTGAATCTTTTTTTCCACAGTCCAAAAAATCAATTTTCTGATGCAAAACGATGACCCGTGACCTGTCGATTTTTCTCAAGATGGTCAGAAATGGTAATTTTGTAATGTTTATATTTTTGAAAGTAAATGACTATTGCATGTGAATTATCACTTTTGGAACTAAAATTAGTGTGTTTAGAGTCATTTTATTGCCTGAAATTGGTCGAAATAGATGCTTCTGAGTAGGAGAAAAGTCTGTAAAAATGGCAATTTTGGTCACATTGAGGCTTTAAAAAGTAGTTATTCAACATGAGGCACAATCCAAATGACATTTTGAATCTTTTTTTCTACAGTCCAAAAAATCAATTTTCTGATGAAAAACGATGACCCGCGACCTGTCGATTTTTCTCAAGATGGTCAGAAATGGTAATTTTGTAATGTTTAACTTTTTTGACTGTAAATGACTATTGCATGTGAATTATCACTTTTGGAACTAAAATAAATGTGTTTAGAGTCATTTTAATGCCTGACATTGGTCGAAATAGAAGCTTCTGAGTAGGAGAAAAAGTCTGTAAAAATGGCAATTTTGGTCACATTGAGGCTTTAAAAAGTGGTTATTCAACATGAGGCACAATCCAAATGACATTTTGAATCATTTTTTCTACACTCCAAAAAATCAATTTTCTGATGCAAAACGATGACCCGCGACCTGTCGATTTTTCTCAAGATGGTCAGAAATGGTAATTTTTTAATGTTTAATTTTTTGACTGTAAATGACTATTGCATGTGAATTATCACTTTTGGAACTAAAATAAGTGTGTTTAGAGTCATTTTAATGCCTGAAATTGGTGGAAATAGAAGCTTCTGTGTAGGAGAAAAAGTCTGTAAAAATGGCAATTTTGGTCACATTGAGGCTTTAAAAAGTAGTTATTCAACATGAGACACAATCCAAATGACATTTTGAATCTTTTTTCCTACACTCCAAAAAATCAATTTTCTGATGAAAAACAATGACCCGCGACCTGTCGATTTTTCTCAAGATGGTCAGAAATGGTAATTTTTTAATGTTCAATTTTTTGACTGTAAATGACTATTGCATGTGAATTATCACTTTTGGAACTAAAATACGTGTGTTTAGAGTCATTTTAATGCCTGAAATTGGTGGAAATAGAAGCTTCTGTGTAGGAGAAAATGTCTGTAAAAATGGCAATTTTGGTCACATTGAGGCTTTAAAAAGTAGTTATTCAACATGAGGCTCAATCCAAATGACATTTTGAATCTTTTTTTCTACACTCCAAAAAATCAATTTTCTGATGAAAAACGATGACCTGCGACCTGTCGATTTTTCTCAAGATGGTCAGAAATGGTAATTTTTTATTGTTTAATTTTTTGACTGTAGATGACTATTGTATGTGAATTATCACTTTTGGAACTAAAATAAGTGTGTTTAGAGTCATTTTAATGCCTGAAATTGGTCGAAATAGAAGCTTCTGAGTAGGAGAAAAAGTCTGTAAAAATGGCAATTTTGGTCACATTGAGGCTTTAAAAAGTAGTTATTCAACATGAGGCACAATCCAAATGACATTTTGAATCTTTGTTCTACAGTCCAAAAAATCAATTTTCTGATGAAAAACGATGACCCGCGACCTGTCGATTTTTCTCAAGATGGTCAGAAATGGTAATTTTGTAATGTTTAACTTTTTTGACTGTAAATGACTATTGCATGTGAATTATCACTTTTGGAACTAAAATTAGTGTGTTTAGAGTCATTTTATTGCCTGAAATTGGTCGAAATAGAAGCTTCTGAGTAGGAGAAAAGTCTGTAAAAATGGCAATTTTGGTCACATTGAGGCTTTAAAAAGTAGTTATTCAACATGAGGCACAATCCAAATGACATTTTGAATCTTTTTTTCTACAGTCCAAAAAATCAATTTTCTGATGAAAAACGATGTCCAGCGACCTGTCGATTTTTCTCAAGATGGTCAGAAATGGTAATTTTGTAATGTTTAACTTTTTTGACTGTAAATGACTATTGCATGTGAATTATCACTTTTGGAACTAAAATAAATGTGTTTAGAGTCATTTTAATGCCTGACATTGGTCGAAATAGAAGCTTCTGAGTAGGAGAAAAAGTCTGTAAAAATGGCAATTTTGGTCACATTGAGGCTTTAAAAAGTAGTTATTCAACATGAGGCACAATCCAAATGACATTTTCAATCATTTTTTCTACAGTCCAAAAAATCAATTTTCTGATGCAAAACGATGACCTGCGACCTGTCGATTTTTCTCAAGATGGTCAGAAATGGTAATTTTTTAATGTTTAAGTTTTTTGATTGTAAATGACTATTGCTAATGAATTATCACTTTTGGAACTAAAATAAGTATGTTTAGAGTCATTTTAATGCCTGAAATTGGTGGAAATAGAAGCTTCTGTGTAGGAGAAAAAGTCTGTAAAAATGGCAATTTTGATCACATTGAGGCTTTAAAAAGTAGTTATTCAACATGAGGCACAATCCAAATGACATTTTGAATAATTTTTTCTACACTCCAAAAAATCAATTTTCTGATGCAAAACGATGACCCGCGACCTGTCGATTTTTCTCAAGATGGTCAGAAATGGTAATTTTTTTATGTTTAAGTTTTTTGACTGTAAATGACTATTGCTTGTGAATTATCACTTTTGGAACTAAAATAAGTGTGTTTAGAGTCATTTTAATGCCTGAAATTGGTGGAAATAGAAGCTTCTGTGTAGGAGAAAAAGTCTGTAAAAATGGCAATTTTGGTCACATTGAGGCTTTAAAAAGTAGATATTCAACATGAGACACAATCCAAATGACATTTTGAATCTTTTTTCCTACACTCCAAAAAATCAATTTTCTGATGAAAAACAATGACCCGCGACCTGTCGATTTTTCTCAAGATGGTCAGAAATGGTAATTTTTTAATGTTTAATTTTTTGACTGTAAATGACTATTGCATGTGAATTATCACTTTTGGAACTAAAATAAATGTGTTTAGAGTCATTTTAATGCCTGACATTGGTCGAAATAGAAGATTCTGTGTAGGAGAAAAAGTGTGTAAAAATGGCAATTTTGGTCACATTGAGGCTTTAAAAAGTAGTTATTCAACATGAGGCTCAATCCAAATGACATTTTGAATCTTTTTTTCTACACTCCAAAAAATCAATTTTCTGATGAAAAACGATGACCCGTGACCTGTCGATTTTTCTCAAGATGGTCAGAAATGGTAATTTTTTAATGTTTAATTTTTTGACTGTAAATGACTATTGCATGTGAATTATCACTTTTGGAACTAAAATAAGTGTGTTTAGAGTCATTTTAATGCCTGAAATTGGTCGAAATAGAAGCTTCTGAGTAGGAGAAAAAGTCTGTAAAAATGGCAATTTTGGTCACATTGAGGCTTTAAAAAGTAGTTATTCAACATGAGGCACAATCCAAATGACATTTTGAATCTTTGTTCTACAGTCCAAAAAATCAATTTTCTGATGAAAAACGATGACCTGCGACCTGTCGATTTTTCTCAAGATGGTCAGAAATGGTAATTTTGTAATGTTTAACTTTTTTGACTGTAAATGACTATTGCATGTGAATTATCACTTTTGGAACTAAAATTAGTGTGTTTAGAGTCATTTTATTGCCTGAAATTGGTCGAAATAGAAGCTTCTGAGTAGGAGAAAAGTCTGTAAAAATGGCAATTTTGGTCACATTGAGGCTTTAAAAAGTAGTTATTCAACATGAGGCACAATCCAAATGACATTTTGAATCTTTTTTTCTACAGTCCAAAAAATCAATTTTCTGATGAAAAACGATGACCCGCGACCTGTCGATTTTTCTCAAGATGGTCAGAAATGGTAATTTTGTAATGTTTAACTTTTTTGACTGTAAATGACTATTGCATGTGAATTATCACTTTTGGAACTAAAATAAATGTGTTTAGAGTCATTTTAATGCCTGACATTGGTCGAAATAGAAGATTCTGTGTAGGAGAAAAAGTGTGTAAAAATGGCAATTTTGGTCACATTGAGGCTTTAAAAATTAGTTATTCAACATTAGGCACAATCCAAATGACATTTTGAATCTTTTTTTCCACAGTCCAAAAAATCAATTTTCTGATGCAAAACGATGACCCGTGACCTGTCGATTTTTCTCAAGATGGTCAGAAATGGTAATTTTGTAATGTTTATATTTTTGAAAGTAAATGACTATTGCATGTGAATTATCACTTTTGGAACTAAAATTAGTGTGTTTAGAGTCATTTTATTGCCTGAAATTGGTCGAAATAGATGCTTCTGAGTAGGAGAAAAGTCTGTAAAAATGGCAATTTTGGTCACATTGAGGCTTTAAAAAGTAGTTATTCAACATGAGGCACAATCCAAATGACATTTTGAATCTTTTTTTCTACAGTCCAAAAAATCAATTTTCTGATGAAAAACGATGACACGCGACCTGTCGATTTTTCTCAAGATGGTCAGAAATGGTAATTTTGTAATGTTTAACTTTTTTGACTGTAAATGACTATTGCATGTGAATTATCACTTTTGGAACTAAAATAAATGTGTTTAGAGTCATTTTAATGCCTGACATTGGTCGAAATAGAAGCTTCTGAGTAGGAGAAAAAGTCTGTAAAAATGGCAATTTTGGTCACATTGAGGCTTTAAAAAGTGGTTATTCAACATGAGGCACAATCCAAATGACATTTTGAATCATTTTTTCTACACTCCAAAAAATCAATTTTCTGATGCAAAACGATGACCCGCGACCTGTCGATTTTTCTCAAGATGGTCAGAAATGGTAATTTTTTAATGTTTAATTTTTTGACTGTAAATGACTATTGCATGTGAATTATCACTTTTGGAACTAAAATAAGTGTGTTTAGAGTCATTTTAATGCCTGAAATTGGTGGAAATAGAAGCTTCTGTGTAGGAGAAAAAGTCTGTAAAAATGGCAATTTTGGTCACATTGAGGCTTTAAAAAGTAGTTATTCAACATGAGACACAATCCAAATGACATTTTGAATCTTTTTTCCTACACTCCAAAAAATCAATTTTCTGATGAAAAACAATGACCCGCGACCTGTCGATTTTTCTCAAGATGGTCAGAAATGGTAATTTTTTAATGTTCAATTTTTTGACTGTAAATGACTATTGCATGTGAATTATCACTTTTGGAACTAAAATACGTGTGTTTAGAGTCATTTTAATGCCTGAAATTGGTGGAAATAGAAGCTTCTGTGTAGGAGAAAATGTCTGTAAAAATGGCAATTTTGGTCACATTGAGGCTTTAAAAAGTAGTTATTCAACATGAGGCTCAATCCAAATGACATTTTGAATCTTTTTTTCTACACTCCAAAAAATCAATTTTCTGATGAAAAACGATGACCTGCGACCTGTCGATTTTTCTCAAGATGGTCAGAAATGGTAATTTTTTATTGTTTAATTTTTTGACTGTAGATGACTATTGTATGTGAATTATCACTTTTGGAACTAAAATAAGTGTGTTTAGAGTCATTTTAATGCCTGAAATTGGTCGAAATAGAAGCTTCTGAGTAGGAGAAAAAGTCTGTAAAAATGGCAATTTTGGTCACATTGAGGCTTTAAAAAGTAGTTATTCAACATGAGGCACAATCCAAATGACATTTTGAATCTTTGTTCTACAGTCCAAAAAATCAATTTTCTGATGAAAAACGATGACCCGCGACCTGTCGATTTTTCTCAAGATGGTCAGAAATGGTAATTTTGTAATGTTTAACTTTTTTGACTGTAAATGACTATTGCATGTGAATTATCACTTTTGGAACTAAAATTAGTGTGTTTAGAGTCATTTTATTGCCTGAAATTGGTCGAAATAGAAGCTTCTGAGTAGGAGAAAAGTCTGTAAAAATGGCAATTTTGGTCACATTGAGGCTTTAAAAAGTAGTTATTCAACATGAGGCACAATCCAAATGACATTTTGAATCTTTTTTTCTACAGTCCAAAAAATCAATTTTCTGATGAAAAACGATGTCCAGCGACCTGTCGATTTTTCTCAAGATGGTCAGAAATGGTAATTTTGTAATGTTTAACTTTTTTGACTGTAAATGACTATTGCATGTGAATTATCACTTTTGGAACTAAAATAAATGTGTTTAGAGTCATTTTAATGCCTGACATTGGTCGAAATAGAAGCTTCTGAGTAGGAGAAAAAGTCTGTAAAAATGGCAATTTTGGTCACATTGAGGCTTTAAAAAGTAGTTATTCAACATGAGGCACAATCCAAATGACATTTTCAATCATTTTTTCTACAGTCCAAAAAATCAATTTTCTGATGCAAAACGATGACCTGCGACCTGTCGATTTTTCTCAAGATGGTCAGAAATGGTAATTTTTTAATGTTTAAGTTTTTTGATTGTAAATGACTATTGCTAATGAATTATCACTTTTGGAACTAAAATAAGTATGTTTAGAGTCATTTTAATGCCTGAAATTGGTGGAAATAGAAGCTTCTGTGTAGGAGAAAAAGTCTGTAAAAATGGCAATTTTGATCACATTGAGGCTTTAAAAAGTAGATATTCAACATGAGGCACAATCCAAATGACATTTTGAATAATTTTTTCTACACTCCAAAAAATCAATTTTCTGATGCAAAACGATGACCCGCGACCTGTCGATTTTTCTCAAGATGGTCAGAAATGGTAATTTTTTAATGTTTAAGTTTTTTGACTGTAAATGACTATTGCTTGTGAATTATCACTTTTGGAACTAAAATAAGTGTGTTTAGAGTCATTTTAATGCCTGAAATTGGTGGAAATAGAAGCTTCTGTGTAGGAGAAAAAGTCTGTAAAAATGGCAATTTTGGTCACATTGAGGCTTTAAAAAGTAGATATTCAACATGAGACACAATCCAAATGACATTTTGAATCTTTTTTCCTACACTCCAAAAAATCAATTTTCTGATGAAAAACAATGACCCGCGACCTGTCGATTTTTCTCAAGATGGTCAGAAATGGTAATTTTTTAATGTTTAATTTTTTGACTGTAAATGACTATTGCATGTGAATTATCACTTTTGGAACTAAAATAAGTGTGTTTAGAGTCATTTTAATGCCTGAAATTGGTGGAAATAGAAGCTTCTGTGTAGGAGAAAATGTCTGTAAAAATGGCAATTTTGGTCACATTGAGGCTTTAAAAATTAGTTATTCAACATGAGGCTCAATCCAAATGACATTTTGAATCTTTTTTTCTACACTCCAAAAAATCAATTTTCTGATGAAAAACGATGACCCGCGACCTGTCGATTTTTCTCAAGATGGTCAGAAATGGTAATTTTTTAATGTTTAATTTTTTGACTGTAGATGACTATTGTATGTGAATTATCACTTTTGGAACTAAAATAAGTGTGTTTAGAGTCATTTTAATGCCTGAAATTGGTCGAAATAGAAGCTTCTGAGTAGGAGAAAAAGTCTGTAAAAATGGCAATTTTGGTCACATTGAGGCTTTAAAAAGTAGTTATTCAACATGAGGCACAATCCAAATGACATTTTGAATCTTTGTTCTACAGTCCAAAAAATCAATTTTCTGATGAAAAACGATGACCCGCGACCTGTCGATTTTTCTCAAGATGGTCAGAAATGGTAATTTTGTAATGTTTAACTTTTTTGACTGTAAATGACTATTGCATGTGAATTATCACTTTTGGAACTAAAATTAGTGTGTTTAGAGTCATTTTATTGCCTGAAATTGGTCGAAATAGAAGCTTCTGAGTAGGAGAAAAGTCTGTAAAAATGGCAATTTTGGTCACATTGAGGCTTTAAAAAGTAGTTATTCAACATGAGGCACAATCCAAATGACATTTTGAATCTTTTTTTCTACAGTCCAAAAAATCAATTTTCTGATGAAAAACGATGACCCGCGACCTGTCGATTTTTCTCAAGATGGTCAGAAATGGTAATTTTGTAATGTTTAACTTTTTTGACTGTAAATGACTATTGCATGTGAATTATCACTTTTGGAACTAAAATAAATGTGTTTAGAGTCATTTTAATGCCTGACATTGGTCGAAATAGAAGCTTCTGAGTAGGAGAAAAAGTCTGTAAAAATGGCAATTTTGGTAACATTGAGGCTTTAAAAAGTAGTTATTCAACATGAGGCACAATCCAAATGACATTTTCAATCATTTTTTCTACAGTCCAAAAAATCAATTTTCTGATGCAAAACGATGACCTGCGACCTGTCGATTTTTCTCAAGATGGTCAGAAATGGTAATTTTTTAATGTTTAAGTTTTTTGATTGTAAATGACTATTGCTTGTGAATTATCACTTTTGGAACTAAAATAAGTATGTTTATAGTCATTTTAATGCCTGAAATTGGTGGAAATAGAAGGTTCTGTGTAGGAGAAAAAGTCTGTAAAAATGGCAATTTTGGTCACATTGAGGCTTTAAAAAGTAGTTATTCAACATGAGGCACAATCCAAATGACATTTTGAATCATTTTTTCTACACTCCAAAAAATCAATTTTCTGATGCAAAACGATGACCCGCGACCTGTCGATTTTTCTCAAGATGGTCAGAAATGGTAATTTTTTAATGTTTAAGTTTTTTGACTGTAAATGACTATTGCTTGTGAATTATCACTTTTGGAACTAAAATAAGTGTGTTTAGAGTCATTTTAATGCCTGAAATTGGTGGAAATAGAAGCTTCTGTGTAGGAGAAAAAGTCTGTAAAAATGGCAATTTTGGTCACATTGAGGCTTTAAAAAGTAGTTATTCAACATGAGACACAATCCAAATGACATTTTGAATCTTTTTTCCTACACTCCAAAAATTCAATTTTCTGATGAAAAACAATGACCCGCGACCTGTCGATTTTTCTCAAGATGGTCAGAAATGGTAATTTTTTAATGTTTAATTTTTTGACTGTAAATGACTATTGCATGTGAATTATCACTTTTGGAACTAAAATAAGTGTGTTTAGAGTCATTTTAATGCCTGAAATTGGTGGAAATAGAAGCTTCTGTGTAGGAGAAAATGTCTGTAAAAATGGCAATTTTGGTCACATTGAGGCTTTAAAAAGTAGTTATTCAACATGAGGCTCAATCCAAATGACATTTTGAATCTTTTTTTCTACACTCCAAAAAATCAATTTTCTGATGAAAAACGATGACCCGTGACCTGTCGATTTTTCTCAAGATGGTCAGAAATGGTAATTTTGTAATGTTTATATTTTTGAAAGTAAATGACTATTGCATGTGAATTATCACTTTTGGAACTAAAATTAGTGTGTTTAGAGTCATTTTATTGCCTGAAATTGGTCGAAATAGAAGCTTCTGAGTAGGAGAAAAGTCTGTAAAAATGGCAATTTTGGTCACATTGAGGCTTTAAAAAGTAGTTATTCAACATGAGGCACAATCCAAATGACATTTTGAATCTTTTTTTCTACAGTCCAAAAAATCAATTTTCTGATGAAAAACGATGACCCGCGACCTGTCGATTTTTCTCAAGATGGTCAGAAATGGTAATTTTGTAATGTTTAACTTTTTTGACTATAAATGACTATTGCATGTGAATTATCACTTTTGGAACTAAAATAAATGTGTTTAGAGTCATTTTAATGCCTGACATTGGTCGAAATAGAAGCTTCTGAGTAGGAGAAAAAGTCTGTAAAAATGGCAATTTTGGTCACATTGAGGCTTTAAAAAGTGGTTATTCAACATGAGGCACAATCCAAATGACATTTTGAATCATTTTTTCTACACTCCAAAAAATCAATTTTCTGATGCAAAACGATGACCCGCGACCTGTCGATTTTTCTCAAGATGGTCAGAAATGGTAATTTTTTAATGTTTAATTTTTTGACTGTAAATGACTATTGCATGTGAATTATCACTTTTGGAACTAAAATAAGTGTGTTTAGAGTCATTTTAATGCCTGAAATTGGTGGAAATAGAAGCTTCTGTGTAGGAGAAAAAGTCTGTAAAAATGGCAATTTTGGTCACATTGAGGCTTTAAAAAGTAGTTATTCAACATGAGACACAATCCAAATGACATTTTGAATCTTTTTTCCTACACTCCAAAAAATCAATTTTCTGATGAAAAACAATGACCCGCGACCTGTCGATTTTTCTCAAGATGGTCAGAAATGGTAATTTTTTAATGTTCAATTTTTTGACTGTAAATGACTATTGCATGTGAATTATCACTTTTGGAACTAAAATAAGTGTGTTTAGAGTCATTTTAATGCCTGAAATTGGTGGAAATAGAAGCTTCTGTGTAGGAGAAAATGTCTGTAAAAATGGCAATTTTGGTCACATTGAGGCTTTAAAAAGTAGTTATTCAACATGAGGCTCAATCCAAATGACATTTTGAATCTTTTTTTCTACACTCCAAAAAATCAATTTTCTGATGAAAAACGATGACCTGCGACCTGTCGATTTTTCTCAAGATGGTCAGAAATGGTAATTTTTTAATGTTTAATTTTTTGACTGTAGATGACTATTGTATGTGAATTATCACTTTTGGAACTAAAATAAGTGTGTTTAGAGTCATTTTAATGCCTGAAATTGGTCGAAATAGAAGCTTCTGAGTAGGAGAAAAAGTCTGTAAAAATGGCAATTTTGGTCACATTGAGGCTTTAAAAAGTAGTTATTCAACATGAGGCACAATCCAAATGACATTTTGAATCTTTGTTCTACAGTCCAAAAAATCAATTTTCTGATGAAAAACGATGACCCGCGACCTGTCGATTTTTCTCAAGATGGTCAGAAATGGTAATTTTGTAATGTTTAACTTTTTTGACTGTAAATGACTATTGCATGTGAATTATCACTTTTGGAACTAAAATTAGTGTGTTTAGAGTCATTTTATTGCCTGAAATTGGTCGAAATAGAAGCTTCTGAGTAGGAGAAAAGTCTGTAAAAATGGCAATTTTGGTCACATTGAGGCTTTAAAAAGTAGTTATTCAACATGAGGCACAATCCAAATGACATTTTGAATCTTTTTTTCTACAGTCCAAAAAATCAATTTTCTGATGAAAAACGATGACCAGCGACCTGTCGATTTTTCTCAAGATGGTCAGAAATGGTAATTTTGTAATGTTTAACTTTTTTGACTGTAAATGACTATTGCATGTGAATTATCACTTTTGGAACTAAAATAAATGTGTTTAGAGTCATTTTAATGCCTGACATTGGTCGAAATAGAAGCTTCTGAGTAGGAGAAAAAGACTGTAAAAATGGCAATTTTGGTCACATTGAGGCTTTAAAAAGTAGTTATTCAACATGAGGCACAATCCAAATGACATTTTCAATCATTTTTTCTACAGTCCAAAAAATCAATTTTCTGATGCAAAACGATGACCTGCGACCTGTCGATTTTTCTCAAGATGGTCAGAAATGGTAGTTTTTTAATGTTTAAGTTTTTTGATTGTAAATGACTATTGCTAATGAATTATCACTTTTGGAACTAAAATAAGTATGTTTAGAGTCATTTTAATGCCTGAAATTGGTGGAAATAGAAGCTTCTGTGTAGGAGAAAAAGTCTGTAAAAATGGCAATTTTGGTCACATTGAGGCTTTAAAAAGTAGTTATTCAACATGAGGCACAATCCAAATGACATTTTGAATAATTTTTTCTACACTCCAAAAAATCAATTTTCTGATGCAAAACGATGACCCGCGACCTGTCGATTTTTCTCAAGATGGTCAGAAATGGTAATTTTTTAATGTTTAAGTTTTTTGACTGTAAATGACTATTGCTTGTGAATTATCACTTTTGGAACTAAAATAAGTGTGTTTAGAGTCATTTTAATGCCTGAAATTGGTGGAAATAGAAGCTTCTGTGTAGGAGAAAAAGTCTGTAAAAATGGCAATTTTGGTCACATTGAGGCTTTAAAAAGTAGTTATTCAACATGAGACACAATCCAAATGACATTTTGAATCTTTTTTCCTACACTCCAAAAAATCAATTTTCTGATGAAAAACAATGACCCGCGACCTGTCGATTTTTCTCAAGATGGTCAGAAATGGTAATTTTTTAATGTTTAATTTTTTGACTGTAAATGACTATTGCATGTGAATTATCACTTTTGGAACTAAAATAAGTGTGTTTAGAGTCATTTTAATGCCTGAAATTGGTGGAAATAGAAGCTTCTGTGTAGGAGAAAATGTCTGTAAAAATGGCAATTTTGGTCACATTGAGGCTTTAAAAAGTAGTTATTCAACATGAGGCTCAATCCAAATGACATTTTGAATCTTTTTTTCTACACTCCAAAAAATCAATTTTCTGATGAAAAACGATGACCCGCGACCTGTCGATTTTTCTCAAGATGGTCAGAAATGGTAATTTTTTAATGTTTAATTTTTTGACTGTAGATGACTATTGTATGTGAATTATCACTTTTGGAACTAAAATAAGTGTGTTTAGAGTCATTTTAATGCCTGAAATTGGTCGAAATAGAAGCTTCTGAGTAGGAGAAAAAGTCTGTAAAAATGGCAATTTTGGTCACATTGAGGCTTTAAAAAGTAGTTATTCAACATGAGGCACAATCCAAATGACATTTTGAATCTTTGTTCTACAGTCCAAAAAATCAATTTTCTGATGAAAAACGATGACCCGCGACCTGTCGATTTTTCTCAAGATGGTCAGAAATGGTAATTTTGTAATGTTTAACTTTTTTGACTGTAAATGACTATTGCATGTGAATTATCACTTTTGGAACTACAATTAGTGTGTTTAGAGTCATTTTATTGCCTGAAATTGGTCGAAATAGAAGCTTCTGAGTAGGAGAAAAGTCTGTAAAAATGGCAATTTTGGTCACATTGGGCTTTAAAAAGTAGTTATTCAACATGAGGCACAATCCAAATGACATTTTGAATCTTTTTTTCTACAGTCCAAAAAATCAATTTTCTGATGAAAAACGACCCGCGACCTGTCGATTTTTCTCAAGATGGTCAGAAATGGTAATTTTGTAATGTTTAACTTTTTTGACTGTAAATGACTATTGCATGTGAATTATCACTTTTGGAACTAAAATAAATGTGTTTAGAGTCATTTTAATGCCTGACATTGGTCGAAATAGAAGCTTCTGAGTAGGAGAAAAAGTCTGTAAAAATGGCAATTTTGGTAACATTGAGGCTTTAAAAAGTAGTTATTCAACATGAGGCACAATCCAAATGACATTTTCAATCATTTTTTCTACAGTCCAAAAAATCAATTTTCTGATGCAAAACGATGACCTGCGACCTGTCGATTTTTCTCAAGATGGTCAGAAATGGTAATTTTTTAATGTTTAAGTTTTTTGATTGTAAATGACTATTGCTTGTGAATTATCACTTTTGGAACTAAAATAAGTATGTTTATAGTCATTTTAATGCCTGAAATTGGTGGAAATAGAAGCTTCTGTGTAGGAGAAAAAGTCTGTAAAAATGGCAATTTTGGTCACATTGAGGCTTTAAAAAGTAGTTATTCAACATGAGGCACAATCCAAATGACATTTTGAATCATTTTTTCTACACTCCAAAAAATCAATTTTCTGATGCAAAACGATGACCCGCGACCTGTCGATTTTTCTCAAGATGGTCAGAAATGGTAATTTTTTAATGTTTAAGTTTTTTGACTGTAAATGACTATTGCTTGTGAATTATCACTTTTGGAACTAAAATAAGTGTGTTTAGAGTCATTTTAATGCCTGAAATTGGTGGAAATAGAAGCTTCTGTGTAGGAGAAAAAGTCTGTAAAAATGGCAATTTTGGTCACATTGAGGCTTTAAAAAGTAGTTATTCAACATGAGACACAATCCAAATGACATTTTGAATCTTTTTTCCTACACTCCAAAAATTCAATTTTCTGATGAAAAACAATGACCCGCGACCTGTCGATTTTTCTCAAGATGGTCAGAAATGGTAATTTTTTAATGTTTAATTTTTTGACTGTAAATGACTATTGCATGTGAATTATCACTTTTGGAACTAAAATAAGTGTGTTTAGAGTCATTTTAATGCCTGA
This sequence comes from Triturus cristatus, assembly GCF_964204655.1. Taxonomy (NCBI): domain Eukaryota; kingdom Metazoa; phylum Chordata; class Amphibia; order Caudata; family Salamandridae; genus Triturus; species Triturus cristatus. The sequence continues at coordinate 928,702,201 of NC_140587.1, forward strand.
AATTGGTGGAAATAGAAGCTTCTGTGTAGGAGAAAATGTCTGTAAAAATGGCAATTTTGGTCACATTGAGGCTTTAAAAAGTAGTTATTCAACATGAGGCTCAATCCAAATGACATTTTGAATCTTTTTTTCTACACTCCAAAAAATCAATTTTCTGATGAAAAACGATGACCCGCCACCTGTCGATTTTTCTCAAGATGGTCAGAAATGGTAATTTTTTAATGTTTAATTTTTTGACTGTAGATGACTATTGTATGTGAATTATCACTTTTGGAACTAAAATAAGTGTGTTTAGAGTCATTTTAATGCCTGAAAATGGTCGAAATAGAAGCTTCTGAGTAGGAGAAAAAGTCTGTAAAAATGGCAATTTTGGTCACATTGAGGCTTTAAAAAGTAGTTATTCAACATGAGGCACAATCCAAATGACATTTTGAATCTTTGTTCTACAGTCCAAAAAATCAATTTTCTGATGAAAAACGATGACCCGCGACCTGTCGATTTTTCTCAAGATGGTCAGAAATGGTAATTTTGTAATGTTTAACTTTTTTGACTGTAAATGACTATTGCATGTGAATTATCACTTTTGGAACTAAAATTAGTGTGTTTAGAGTCATTTTATTGCCTGAAATTGGTCGAAATAGAAGCTTCTGAGTAGGAGAAAAGTCTGTAAAAATGGCAATTTTGGTCACATTGAGGCTTTAAAAAGTAGTTATTCAACATGAGGCACAATCCAAATGACATTTTGAATTTTTTTTTCTACAGTCCAAAAAATCAATTTTCTGATGAAAAACGATGACCCGCGACCTGTCGATTTTTCTCAAGATGGTCAGAAATGGTAATTTTGTAATGTTTAACTTTTTTGACTGTAAATGACTATTGCATGTGAATTATCACTTTTGGAACTAAAATAAATGTGTTTAGAGTCATTTTAATGCCTGAAATTGGTGGAAATAGAAAGCTTCTGTGTAGGAGAAAAAGTCTGTAAAAATGGCAATTTTGGTCACATTGAGGCTTTAAAAAGTAGTTATTCAACATGAGACACAAGCCAAATGACATTTTGAATCTTTTTTCCTACACTCCAAAAAACTCAATTTTCTGATGAAAAACGATGACCCGCGACCTGTCGATTTTTCTCAAGATGGTCAGAAATGGTAATTTTTTCATGTTTAATTTTTTGACTGTAAATGACTATTGCATGTGAATTATCACTTTTGGAACGAAAATAAGTGTGTTTAGAGTCATTTTAATGGCTGAAATTGGTGGAAATAGAAGCTTCTGTGTAGGAGAAAAAGTCTGTAAAAATGGCAATTTTGGTCACATTGAGGCTTTAAAAAGTAGTTATTCAACATGAGGCTCAATCCAAATGACATTTTGAATCTTTTTTTCTACACTCCAAAAAATCAATTTTCTGATGAAAAACGATGACCCGCGACCTGTCGATTTTTCTCAAGATGGTCAGAAATGGTAATTTTTTAATGTTTAATTTTTTGACTGTAGATGACTATTGTATGTGAATTATCACTTTTGGAACTAAAATAAGTGTGTTTAGAGTCATTTTAAAGCCTGAAATTGGTCGAAATAGAAGCTTCTGAGTAGGAGAAAAAGTCTGTAAAAATGGCAATTTTGGTCACATTGAGTCTTTAAAAAGTAGTTATTCAACATGAGGCACAAACCAAATGACATTTTGAATCTTTTTTTCTACAGTCCGAAAAATCAATTTTCTTCTTAAAAATGATGACCCGCGACCTGTCGATTTTTCTCAAGATGGTCAGAAATGGTAATTTTTTAATGTTTAATTTTTTGACTGTAAATGACTATTGCATGTGAATTATCACTTTTGGAACTAAAATTAGTGTGTTTAGAGTCATTTTATTGCCTGAAATTGGTCAAAATAGAAGCTTCTGAGTAGGAGAAAAGTCTGTAAAAATGGCAATTTTGGTCACATTGAGGCTTTAAAAAGTAGTTATTCAACATGAGGCACAATCCAAATGACATTTTGAATCTTTTTTTCTACAGTCCAAAAAATCAATTTTCTGATGAAAAACGATGACCCGTGACCTGTCGATTTTTCTCAAGATGGTCAGAAATGGTAATTTTTTAATGTTTAATTTTTTGACTGTAAATGACTATTGCATGTGAATTATCACTTTTGGAACGAAAATAAGTGTGTTTAGAGTCATTTTAATGGCTGAAATTGGTGGAAATAGAAGCTTCTGTGTAGGAGAAAAAGTCTGTAAAAATGGCAATTTTGGTCACATTGAGGCTTTAAAAAGTAGTTATTCAACATGAGGCTCAATCCAAATGACATTTTGAATCTTTTTTTCTACACTCCAAAAAATCAATTTTCTGATGCAAAACGATGACCCGCGACCTGTCGATTTTTCTCAAGATGGTCAGAAATGGTAATTTTGTAATGTTTAACTTTTTTGACTGTAAATGACTATTGCATGTGAATTATCACTTTTGGAACTAAAATAAATGTGTTTGGAGTCATTTTAATGCCTGACATTGGTCGAAATAGAAGCTTCTGAGTAGGAGAAAAAGACTGTAAAAATGGCAATTTTGGTCACATTGAGGCTTTAAAAAGTAGTTATTCAACATGAGGCACAATCCAAATGACATTTTCAATCATTTTTTCTACAGTCCAAAAAATCAATTTTCTGATGCAAAACGATGACCTGCGACCTGTCGATTTTTCTCAAGATGGTCAGAAATGGTAATTTTTTAATGTTTAAGTTTTTTGATTGTAAATGACTATTGCTTGTGAATTATCACTTTTGGAACTAAAATAAGTATGTTTAGAGTCATTTTAATGCCTGAAATTGGTGGAAATAGAAGCTTCTGTGTAGGAGAAAAAGTCTGTAAAAATGGCAATTTTGGTCACATTGAGGCTTTAAAAAGTAGTTATTCAACATGAGACACAAGCCAAATGACATTTTGAATCTTTTTTCCTACACTCCAAAAAATCAATTTTCTGATGAAAAACGATGACCCGCGACCTGTCGATTTTTCTCAAGATGGTCAGAAATGGTAATTTTTTAATGTTTAATTTTTTGACTGTAAATGACTATTGCATGTGAATTATCACTTTTGGAACGAAAATAAGTGTGTTTAGAGTCATTTTAATGGCTGAAATTGGTGGAAATAGAAGCTTCTGTGTAGGAGAAAAATTCTGTAAAAATGGCAATTTTGGTCACATTGAGGCTTTAAAAAGTAGTTATTCAACATGAGGCTCAATCCAAATGACATTTTGAATCTTTTTTTCTACACTCCAAAAAATCAATTTTCTGATGAAAAACGATGACCCGCGACCTGTCGATTTTTCTCAAGATGGTCAGAAATGGTAATTTTTTAATGTTTAATTTTTTGACTGTAGATGACTATTGTATGTGAATTATCACTTTTGGAACTAAAATAAGTGTGTTTAGAGTCATTTTAATGCCTGAAATTGGTCGAAATAGAAGCTTCTGAGTAGGAGAAAAAGTCTGTAAAAATGGCAATTTTGGTCACATTGAGTCTTTAAAAAGTAGTTATTCAACATGAGGCACAAACCAAATGACATTTTGAATCTTTTTTTCTACAGTCCGAAAAATCAATTTTCTTCTTAAAGATGATGACCCGCGACCTGTCGATTTTTCTCAAGATGGTCAGAAATGGTAATTTTTTAATGTTTAATTTTTTGACTGTAAATGACTATTGCATGTGAATTATCACTTTTGGAACTAAAATACGTGTGTTTAGAGTCATTTTAATGCCTGAAATTGGTGGAAATAGAAGCTTCTGTGTAGGAGAAAAAGTCTGTAAAAATGGCAATTTTGGTCACATTGAGGCTTTCAAAATTAGTTATTCAACATTAGGCACAATCCAAATGACATTTTGAATCTTTTTTTCTACAGTCCAAAAAATCAATTTTCTGATGAAAAACGATGACCCGTGACCTGTCGATTTTTCTCAAGATGGTCAGAAATGGTAATTTTGTAATGTTTATATTTTTGAAAGTAAATGACTATTGCATGTGAATTATCACTTTTGGAACTAAAATTAGTGTGTTTAGAGTCATTTTATTGCCTGAAATTGGTCGAAATAGAAGCTTCTGAGTAGGAGAAAAGTCTGTAAAAATGGCAATTTTGGTCACATTGAGGCTTTAAAAAGTAGTTATTCAACATGAGGCACAATCCAAATGACATTTTGAATCTTTTTTCTACAGTCCAAAAAATCTATTTTCTGATGAAAAACGATGACCCGCGACCTGTCGATTTTTCTCAAGATGGTCAGAAATGGTAATTTTGTAATGTTTAACTTTTTTGACTGTAAATGACTATTGCATGTGAATTATCACTTTTGGAACTAAAATAAATGTGTTTAGAGTCATTTTAATGCCTGACATTGGTCGAAATAGAAGATTCTGAGTAGGAGAAAAAGTGTGTAAAAATGGCAATTTTGGTCACATTGAGGCTTTAAAAAGTAGTTATTCAACATGAGGCACAAACCAAATGACATTTTGAATCTTTTTTTCTACAGTCCGAAAAATCAATTTTCTTCTTAAAAATGATGACCCGCGACCTGTCGATTTTTCTCAAGATGGTCAGAAATGGTAATTTTTTAATGTTTAAGGTTTTTGACTGTAAATGACTATTGCTTGTGAATTATCACTTTTGGAACTAAAATAAGTGTGTTTAGAGTCATTTTAATGCCTGAAATTGGTGGAAATAGAAGCTTCTGTGTAGGAGAAAAAGTCTGTAAAAATGGCAATTTTGGTCACATTGAGGCTTTCAAAATTAGTTATTCAACATTAGGCACAATCCAAATGACATTTTGAATCTTTTTTTCTACAGTCCAAAATTCAATTTTCTGATGAAAAACGATGACCCGTGACCTGTCGATTTTTCTCAAGATGGTCAGAAATGGTAATTTTTTAATGTTTAATTTTTTGACTGTAAATTACTATTGCATGTGAATTATCACTTTTGGAACTAAAATAAGTGTGTTTAGAGTCATTTTAATGCCTGAAATTGGTGGAAATAGAAGCTTCTGTGTAGGAGAAAAAGTCTGTAAAAATGGCAATTTTGGTCACATTGAGGCTTTCAAAATTAGTTATTTAACATTAGGCACAATCCAAATGACATTTTGAATCTTTTTTTCTACAGTCCAAAAAATCAATTTTCTGATGAAAAACGATGACCCGTGACCTGTCGATTTTTCTCAAGATGGTCAGAAATGGTAATTTTGTAATGTTTATATTTTTGAAAGTAAATGACTATTGCATGTGAATTATCACTTTTGGAACTAAAATTAGTGTGTTTAGAGTCATTTTATTGCCTGAAATTGGTCGAAATAGAAGCTTCTGAGTAGGAGAAAAGTCTGTAAAAATGGCAATTTTGGTCACATTGAGGCTTTAAAAAGTAGTTATTCAACATGAGGCACAATCCAAATGACATTTTGAATCTTTTTTTCTACAGTCCAAAAAATCAATTTTCTGATGAAAAACGATGACCCGCAACCTGTCGATTTTTCTCAAGATGGTCAGAAATGGTAATTTTGTAATGTTTAACTTTTTTGACTGTAAATGACTATTGCATGTGAATTATCACTTTTGGAACTAAAATAAATGTGTTTAGAGTCATTTTAATGCCTGACATTGGTCGAAATAGAAGCTTCTGAGTAGGAGAAAAAGTCTGTAAAAATGGCACTTTTGGTCACATTGAGGCTTTAAAAAGTAGTTATACAACATGAGGCACAATCCAAATGACATTTTGAATCATTTTTTCTACAGTCCAAAAAATCAACTTTCTGATGCAAAACGATGACCCGTGACCTGTCGATTTTTCTCAAGATGGTCAGAAATGGTAATTTTTTAATGTTTAATTTTTTGACTGTAAATGACTATTGCATGTGAATTATCACTTTTGGAACTAAAATAAGTGTGTTTAGAGTCATTTTAATGCCTGAAATTGGTCGAAATAGAAGCTTCTGAGTAGGAGAAAAAGTCTGTAAAAATGGCAATTTTGGTCACATTGAGGCTTTAAAAAGTAGTTATTCAACATGAGGCACAATCCAAATGACATTTTGAATCTTTGTTCTACAGTCCAAAAAATCAATTTTCTGATGAAAAACGATGACCCGCGACCTGTCGATTTTTCTCAAGATGGTCAGAAATGGTAATTTTGTAATGTTTAACTTTTTTGACTGTAAATGACTATTGCATGTGAATTATCACTTTTGGAACTAAAATTAGTGTGTTTAGAGTCATTTTATTGCCTGAAATTGGTCGAAATAGAAGCTTCTGAGTAGGAGAAAAGTCTGTAAAAATGGCAATTTTGGTCACATTGAGTCTTTAAAAAGTAGTTATTCAACATGAGGCACAAACCAAATGACATTTTGAATCTTTTTTTCTACAGTCCGAAAAATCAATTTTCTTCTTAAAAATGATGACCCGCGACCTATATTTTTCTCAAGATGGTCAGAAATGGTAATTTTTTAATGTTTAATTTTTTGACTGTAAATGACTATTGAATGTGAATTATCACTTTTGGAACTAAAATACGTGTGTTTAGAGTCATTTTAATGCCTGAAATTGGTGGAAATAGAAGCTTCTGTGTAGGAGAAAAAGTCTGTAAAAATGGCAATTTTGGTCACATTGAGGCTTTCAAAATTAGTTATTCAACATTAGGCAAAATCCAAATGACATTTTGAATCTTTTTTTCTACAGTCCAAAAAATCAATTTTCTGATGAAAAACGATGACCCGTGACCTGTCGATTTTTCTCAAGATGGTCAGAAATGGTAATTTTGTAATGTTTATATTTTTGAAAGTAAATGACTATTGCATGTGAATTATCACTTTTGGAACTAAAATTAGTGTGTTTAGAGTCATTTTATTGCCTGAAATTGGTCGAAATAGAAGCTTCTGTGTAGGAGAAAAAGTCTGTAAAAATGGCAATTTTGGTCACATTGAGGCTTTAAAAAGTAGTTATTCAACATGAGGCTCAATCCAAATGACATTTTGAATCTTTTTTTCTACACTCCAAAAAATCAATTTTCTGATGCAAAACGATGACCCGCGACCTGTCGATTTTTCTCAAGATGGTCAGAAATGGTAATTTTGTAATGTTTAACTTTTTTGACTGTAAATGACTATTGCATGTGAATTATCACTTTTGGAACTAAAATAAATGTGTTTGGAGTCATTTTAATGCCTGACATTGGTCGAAATAGAAGCTTCTGAGTAGGAGAAAAAGTCTGTAAAAATGGCAATTTTGGTCACATTGAGGCTTTAAAAAGTAGTTATTCAACATGAGGCACAATCCAAATGACATTTTCAATCATTTTTTCTACAGTCCAAAAAATCAATTTTCTGATGCAAAACGATGACCTGCGACCTGTCGATTTTTCTCAAGATGGTCAGAAATGGTAATTTTTTAATGTTTAAGTTTTTTGATTGTAAATGACTATTGCTTGTGAATTATCACTTTTGGAACTAAAATAAGTATGTTTAGAGTCATTTTAATGCCTGAAATTGGTGGAAATAGAAGATTCTGTGTAGGAGAAAAAGTCTGTAAAAATGGCAATTTTGGTCACATTGAGGCTTTAAAAAGTAGTTATTCAACATGAGACACAAGCCAAATGACATTTTGAATCTTTTTTCCTACACTCCAAAAAATCAATTTTCTGATGAAAAACAATGACCCGCGACCTGTCGATTTTTCTCAAGATGGTCAGAAATGGTAATTTTTTAATGTTTAATTTTTTGACTGTAAATGACTATTGCATGTGAATTATCACTTTTGGAACTAAAATAAGTGTGTTTAGAGTCATTTTAATGCCTGAAATTGGTGGAAATAGAAGCTTCTGTGTAGGAGAAAATGTCTGTAAAAATGGCAATTTTGGTCACATTGAGGCTTTAAAAAGTAGTTATTCAACATGAGGCTCAATCCAAATGACATTTTGAATCTTTTTTTCTACACTCCAAAAAATCAATTTTCTGATGAAAAACGATGACCCGCCACCTGTCGATTTTTCTCAAGATGGTCAGAAATGGTAATTTTTTAATGTTTAATTTTTTGACTGTAGATGACTATTGTATGTGAATTATCACTTTTGGAACTAAAATAAGTGTGTTTAGAGTCATTTTAATGCCTGAAAATGGTCGAAATAGAAGCTTCTGAGTAGGAGAAAAAGTCTGTAAAAATGGCAATTTTGGTCACATTGAGGCTTTAAAAAGTAGTTATTCAACATGAGGCACAATCCAAATGACATTTTGAATCTTTGTTCTACAGTCCAAAAAATCAATTTTCTGATGAAAAACGATGACCCGCGACCTGTCGATTTTTCTCAAGATGGTCAGAAATGGTAATTTTGTAATGTTTAACTTTTTTGACTGTAAATGACTATTGCATGTGAATTATCACTTTTGGAACTAAAATTAGTGTGTTTAGAGTCATTTTATTGCCTGAAATTGGTCGAAATAGAAGCTTCTGAGTAGGAGAAAAGTCTGTAAAAATGGCAATTTTGGTCACATTGAGGCTTTAAAAAGTAGTTATTCAACATGAGGCACAATCCAAATGACATTTTGAATTTTTTTTTCTACAGTCCAAAAAATCAATTTTCTGATGAAAAACGATGACCCGCGACCTGTCGATTTTTCTCAAGATGGTCAGAAATGGTAATTTTGTAATGTTTAACTTTTTTGACTGTAAATGACTATTGCATGTGAATTATCACTTTTGGAACTAAAATAAATGTGTTTAGAGTCATTTTAATGCCTGAAATTGGTGGAAATAGAAAGCTTCTGTGTAGGAGAAAAAGTCTGTAAAAATGGCAATTTTGGTCACATTGAGGCTTTAAAAAGTAGTTATTCAACATGAGACACAAGCCAAATGACATTTTGAATCTTTTTTCCTACACTCCAAAAAACTCAATTTTCTGATGAAAAACGATGACCCGCGACCTGTCGATTTTTCTCAAGATGGTCAGAAATGGTAATTTTTTCATGTTTAATTTTTTGACTGTAAATGACTATTGCATGTGAATTATCACTTTTGGAACGAAAATAAGTGTGTTTAGAGTCATTTTAATGGCTGAAATTGGTGGAAATAGAAGCTTCTGTGTAGGAGAAAAAGTCTGTAAAAATGGCAATTTTGGTCACATTGAGGCTTTAAAAAGTAGTTATTCAACATGAGGCTCAATCCAAATGACATTTTGAATCTTTTTTTCTACACTCCAAAAAATCAATTTTCTGATGAAAAACGATGACCCGCGACCTGTCGATTTTTCTCAAGATGGTCAGAAATGGTAATTTTTTAATGTTTAATTTTTTGACTGTAGATGACTATTGTATGTGAATTATCACTTTTGGAACTAAAATAAGTGTGTTTAGAGTCATTTTAAAGCCTGAAATTGGTCGAAATAGAAGCTTCTGAGTAGGAGAAAAAGTCTGTAAAAATGGCAATTTTGGTCACATTGAGTCTTTAAAAAGTAGTTATTCAACATGAGGCACAAACCAAATGACATTTTGAATCTTTTTTTCTACAGTCCGAAAAATCAATTTTCTTCTTAAAAATGATGACCCGCGACCTGTCGATTTTTCTCAAGATGGTCAGAAATGGTAATTTTTTAATGTTTAATTTTTTGACTGTAAATGACTATTGCATGTGAATTATCACTTTTGGAACTAAAATTAGTGTGTTTAGAGTCATTTTATTGCCTGAAATTGGTCAAAATAGAAGCTTCTGAGTAGGAGAAAAGTCTGTAAAAATGGCAATTTTGGTCACATTGAGGCTTTAAAAAGTAGTTATTCAACATGAGGCACAATCCAAATGACATTTTGAATCTTTTTTTCTACAGTCCAAAAAATCAATTTTCTGATGAAAAACGATGACCCGTGACCTGTCGATTTTTCTCAAGATGGTCAGAAATGGTAATTTTTTAATGTTTAATTTTTTGACTGTAAATGACTATTGCATGTGAATTATCACTTTTGGAACGAAAATAAGTGTGTTTAGAGTCATTTTAATGGCTGAAATTGGTGGAAATAGAAGCTTCTGTGTAGGAGAAAAAGTCTGTAAAAATGGCAATTTTGGTCACATTGAGGCTTTAAAAAGTAGTTATTCAACATGAGGCTCAATCCAAATGACATTTTGAATCTTTTTTTCTACACTCCAAAAAATCAATTTTCTGATGCAAAACGATGACCCGCGACCTGTCGATTTTTCTCAAGATGGTCAGAAATGGTAATTTTGTAATGTTTAACTTTTTTGACTGTAAATGACTATTGCATGTGAATTATCACTTTTGGAACTAAAATAAATGTGTTTGGAGTCATTTTAATGCCTGACATTGGTCGAAATAGAAGCTTCTGAGTAGGAGAAAAAGACTGTAAAAATGGCAATTTTGGTCACATTGAGGCTTTAAAAAGTAGTTATTCAACATGAGGCACAATCCAAATGACATTTTCAATCATTTTTTCTACAGTCCAAAAAATCAATTTTCTGATGCAAAACGATGACCTGCGACCTGTCGATTTTTCTCAAGATGGTCAGAAATGGTAATTTTTTAATGTTTAAGTTTTTTGATTGTAAATGACTATTGCTTGTGAATTATCACTTTTGGAACTAAAATAAGTATGTTTAGAGTCATTTTAATGCCTGAAATTGGTGGAAATAGAAGCTTCTGTGTAGGAGAAAAAGTCTGTAAAAATGGCAATTTTGGTCACATTGAGGCTTTAAAAAGTAGTTATTCAACATGAGACACAAGCCAAATGACATTTTGAATCTTTTTTCCTACACTCCAAAAAATCAATTTTCTGATGAAAAACGATGACCCGCGACCTGTCGATTTTTCTCAAGATGGTCAGAAATGGTAATTTTTTAATGTTTAATTTTTTGACTGTAAATGACTATTGCATGTGAATTATCACTTTTGGAACGAAAATAAGTGTGTTTAGAGTCATTTTAATGGCTGAAATTGGTGGAAATAGAAGCTTCTGTGTAGGAGAAAAATTCTGTAAAAATGGCAATTTTGGTCACATTGAGGCTTTAAAAAGTAGTTATTCAACATGAGGCTCAATCCAAATGACATTTTGAATCTTTTTTTCTACACTCCAAAAAATCAATTTTCTGATGAAAAACGATGACCCGCGACCTGTCGATTTTTCTCAAGATGGTCAGAAATGGTAATTTTTTAATGTTTAATTTTTTGACTGTAGATGACTATTGTATGTGAATTATCACTTTTGGAACTAAAATAAGTGTGTTTAGAGTCATTTTAATGCCTGAAATTGGTCGAAATAGAAGCTTCTGAGTAGGAGAAAAAGTCTGTAAAAATGGCAATTTTGGTCACATTGAGTCTTTAAAAAGTAGTTATTCAACATGAGGCACAAACCAAATGACATTTTGAATCTTTTTTTCTACAGTCCGAAAAATCAATTTTCTTCTTAAAGATGATGACCCGCGACCTGTCGATTTTTCTCAAGATGGTCAGAAATGGTAATTTTTTAATGTTTAATTTTTTGACTGTAAATGACTATTGCATGTGAATTATCACTTTTGGAACTAAAATACGTGTGTTTAGAGTCATTTTAATGCCTGAAATTGGTGGAAATAGAAGCTTCTGTGTAGGAGAAAAAGTCTGTAAAAATGGCAATTTTGGTCACATTGAGGCTTTCAAAATTAGTTATTCAACATTAGGCACAATCCAAATGACATTTTGAATCTTTTTTTCTACAGTCCAAAAAATCAATTTTCTGATGAAAAACGATGACCCGTGACCTGTCGATTTTTCTCAAGATGGTCAGAAATGGTAATTTTGTAATGTTTATATTTTTGAAAGTAAATGACTATTGCATGTGAATTATCACTTTTGGAACTAAAATTAGTGTGTTTAGAGTCATTTTATTGCCTGAAATTGGTCGAAATAGAAGCTTCTGAGTAGGAGAAAAGTCTGTAAAAATGGCAATTTTGGTCACATTGAGGCTTTAAAAAGTAGTTATTCAACATGAGGCACAATCCAAATGACATTTTGAATCTTTTTTCTACAGTCCAAAAAATCTATTTTCTGATGAAAAACGATGACCCGCGACCTGTCGATTTTTCTCAAGATGGTCAGAAATGGTAATTTTGTAATGTTTAACTTTTTTGACTGTAAATGACTATTGCATGTGAATTATCACTTTTGGAACTAAAATAAATGTGTTTAGAGTCATTTTAATGCCTGACATTGGTCGAAATAGAAGATTCTGAGTAGGAGAAAAAGTGTGTAAAAATGGCAATTTTGGTCACATTGAGGCTTTAAAAAGTAGTTATTCAACATGAGGCACAAACCAAATGACATTTTGAATCTTTTTTTCTACAGTCCGAAAAATCAATTTTCTTCTTAAAAATGATGACCCGCGACCTGTCGATTTTTCTCAAGATGGTCAGAAATGGTAATTTTTTAATGTTTAAGGTTTTTGACTGTAAATGACTATTGCTTGTGAATTATCACTTTTGGAACTAAAATAAGTGTGTTTAGAGTCATTTTAATGCCTGAAATTGGTGGAAATAGAAGCTTCTGTGTAGGAGAAAAAGTCTGTAAAAATGGCAATTTTGGTCACATTGAGGCTTTCAAAATTAGTTATTCAACATTAGGCACAATCCAAATGACATTTTGAATCTTTTTTTCTACAGTCCAAAATTCAATTTTCTGATGAAAAACGATGACCCGTGACCTGTCGATTTTTCTCAAGATGGTCAGAAATGGTAATTTTTTAATGTTTAATTTTTTGACTGTAAATTACTATTGCATGTGAATTATCACTTTTGGAACTAAAATAAGTGTGTTTAGAGTCATTTTAATGCCTGAAATTGGTGGAAATAGAAGCTTCTGTGTAGGAGAAAAAGTCTGTAAAAATGGCAATTTTGGTCACATTGAGGCTTTCAAAATTAGTTATTTAACATTAGGCACAATCCAAATGACATTTTGAATCTTTTTTTCTACAGTCCAAAAAATCAATTTTCTGATGAAAAACGATGACCCGTGACCTGTCGATTTTTCTCAAGATGGTCAGAAATGGTAATTTTGTAATGTTTATATTTTTGAAAGTAAATGACTATTGCATGTGAATTATCACTTTTGGAACTAAAATTAGTGTGTTTAGAGTCATTTTATTGCCTGAAATTGGTCGAAATAGAAGCTTCTGAGTAGGAGAAAAGTCTGTAAAAATGGCAATTTTGGTCACATTGAGGCTTTAAAAAGTAGTTATTCAACATGAGGCACAATCCAAATGACATTTTGAATCTTTTTTTCTACAGTCCAAAAAATCAATTTTCTGATGAAAAACGATGACCCGCAACCTGTCGATTTTTCTCAAGATGGTCAGAAATGGTAATTTTGTAATGTTTAACTTTTTTGACTGTAAATGACTATTGCATGTGAATTATCACTTTTGGAACTAAAATAAATGTGTTTAGAGTCATTTTAATGCCTGACATTGGTCGAAATAGAAGCTTCTGAGTAGGAGAAAAAGTCTGTAAAAATGGCACTTTTGGTCACATTGAGGCTTTAAAAAGTAGTTATACAACATGAGGCACAATCCAAATGACATTTTGAATCATTTTTTCTACAGTCCAAAAAATCAACTTTCTGATGCAAAACGATGACCCGTGACCTGTCGATTTTTCTCAAGATGGTCAGAAATGGTAATTTTTTAATGTTTAATTTTTTGACTGTAAATGACTATTGCATGTGAATTATCACTTTTGGAACTAAAATAAGTGTGTTTAGAGTCATTTTAATGCCTGAAATTGGTCGAAATAGAAGCTTCTGAGTAGGAGAAAAAGTCTGTAAAAATGGCAATTTTGGTCACATTGAGGCTTTAAAAAGTAGTTATTCAACATGAGGCACAATCCAAATGACATTTTGAATCTTTGTTCTACAGTCCAAAAAATCAATTTTCTGATGAAAAACGATGACCCGCGACCTGTCGATTTTTCTCAAGATGGTCAGAAATGGTAATTTTGTAATGTTTAACTTTTTTGACTGTAAATGACTATTGCATGTGAATTATCACTTTTGGAACTAAAATTAGTGTGTTTAGAGTCATTTTATTGCCTGAAATTGGTCGAAATAGAAGCTTCTGAGTAGGAGAAAAGTCTGTAAAAATGGCAATTTTGGTCACATTGAGTCTTTAAAAAGTAGTTATTCAACATGAGGCACAAACCAAATGACATTTTGAATCTTTTTTTCTACAGTCCGAAAAATCAATTTTCTTCTTAAAAATGATGACCCGCGACCTATATTTTTCTCAAGATGGTCAGAAATGGTAATTTTTTAATGTTTAATTTTTTGACTGTAAATGACTATTGAATGTGAATTATCACTTTTGGAACTAAAATACGTGTGTTTAGAGTCATTTTAATGCCTGAAATTGGTGGAAATAGAAGCTTCTGTGTAGGAGAAAAAGTCTGTAAAAATGGCAATTTTGGTCACATTGAGGCTTTCAAAATTAGTTATTCAACATTAGGCAAAATCCAAATGACATTTTGAATCTTTTTTTCTACAGTCCAAAAAATCAATTTTCTGATGAAAAACGATGACCCGTGACCTGTCGATTTTTCTCAAGATGGTCAGAAATGGTAATTTTGTAATGTTTATATTTTTGAAAGTAAATGACTATTGCATGTGAATTATCACTTTTGGAACTAAAATTAGTGTGTTTAGAGTCATTTTATTGCCTGAAATTGGTCGAAATAGAAGCTTCTGTGTAGGAGAAAAAGTCTGTAAAAATGGCAATTTTGGTCACATTGAGGCTTTAAAAAGTAGTTATTCAACATGAGGCTCAATCCAAATGACATTTTGAATCTTTTTTTCTACACTCCAAAAAATCAATTTTCTGATGCAAAACGATGACCCGCGACCTGTCGATTTTTCTCAAGATGGTCAGAAATGGTAATTTTGTAATGTTTAACTTTTTTGACTGTAAATGACTATTGCATGTGAATTATCACTTTTGGAACTAAAATAAATGTGTTTGGAGTCATTTTAATGCCTGACATTGGTCGAAATAGAAGCTTCTGAGTAGGAGAAAAAGTCTGTAAAAATGGCAATTTTGGTCACATTGAGGCTTTAAAAAGTAGTTATTCAACATGAGGCACAATCCAAATGACATTTTCAATCATTTTTTCTACAGTCCAAAAAATCAATTTTCTGATGCAAAACGATGACCTGCGACCTGTCGATTTTTCTCAAGATGGTCAGAAATGGTAATTTTTTAATGTTTAAGTTTTTTGATTGTAAATGACTATTGCTTGTGAATTATCACTTTTGGAACTAAAATAAGTATGTTTAGAGTCATTTTAATGCCTGAAATTGGTGGAAATAGAAGATTCTGTGTAGGAGAAAAAGTCTGTAAAAATGGCAATTTTGGTCACATTGAGGCTTTAAAAAGTAGTTATTCAACATGAGACACAAGCCAAATGACATTTTGAATCTTTTTTCCTACACTCCAAAAAATCAATTTTCTGATGAAAAACGATGACCCGCGACCTGTCGATTTTTCTCAAGATGGTCAGAAATGGTAATTTTTTAATGTTTAATTTTTTGACTGTAAATGACTATTGCATGTGAATTATCACTTTTGGAACGAAAATAAGTGTGTTTAGAGTCATTTTAATGGCTGAAATTGGTGGAAATAGAAGCTTCTGTGTAGGAGAAAAATTCTGTAAAAATGGCAATTTTGGTCACATTGAGGCTTTAAAAAGTAGTTATTCAACATGAGGCTCAATCCAAATGACATTTTGAATCTTTTTTTCTACACTCCAAAAAATCAATTTTCTGATGAAAAACGATGACCCGCGACCTGTCGATTTTTCTCAAGATGGTCAGAAATGGTAATTTTTTAATGTTTAATTTTTTGACTGTAGATGACTATTGTATGTGAATTATCACTTTTGGAACTAAAATAAGTGTGTTTAGAGTCATTTTAATGCCTGAAATTGGTCGAAATAGAAGCTTCTGAGTAGGAGAAAAAGTCTGTAAAAATGGCAATTTTGGTCACATTGAGTCTTTAAAAAGTAGTTATTCAACATGAGGCACAAACCAAATGACATTTTGAATCTTTTTTTCTACAGTCCGAAAAATCAATTTTCTTCTTAAAGATGATGATCCGCGACCTGTCGATTTTTCTCAAGATGGTCAGAAATGGTAATTTTTTAATGTTTAATTTTTTGACTGTAAATGACTATTGCATGTGAATTATCACTTTTGGAACTAAAATACGTGTGTTTAGAGTCATTTTAACGCCTGAAATTGGTGGAAATAGAAGCTTCTGTGTAGGAGAAAAAGTCTGTAAAAATGGCAATTTTGGTCACATTGAGGCTATCAAAATTAGTTATTCAACATTAGGCACAATCCAAATGACATTTTGAATCTTTTTTTCTACAGTCCAAAAAATCAATTTTCTGATGAAAAACGATGACCCGTGACCTGTCGATTTTTCTCAAGATGGTCAGAAATGGTAATTTTGTAATGTTTATATTTTTGAAAGTAAATGACTATTGCATGGGAATTATCATTTTTGGAACTAAAATTAGTGTGTTTAGAGTCATTTTATTGCCTGAAATTGGTCGAAATAGAAGCTTCTGAGTAGGAGAAAAGTCTGTAAAAATGGCAATTTTGGTCACATTGAGTCTTTAAAAAGTAGTTATTCAACATGAGGCACAAACCAAATGACATTTTGAATCTTTTTTTCTACAGTCCGAAAAATCAATTTTCTTCTTAAAAATGATGACCCGCGACCTATATTTTTCTCAAGATGGTCAGAAATGGTAATTTTTTAATGTTTAATTTTTTGACTGTAAATGACTATTGAATGTGAATTATCACTTTTGGAACTAAAATACGTGTGTTTAGAGTCATTTTAATGCCTGAAATTGGTGGAAATAGAAGCTTCTGTGTAGGAGAAAAAGTCTGTAAAAATGGCAATTTTGGTCACATTGAGGCTTTCAAAATTAGTTATTCAACATTAGGCAAAATCCAAATGACATTTTGAATCTTTTTTTCTACAGTCCAAAAAATCAATTTTCTGATGAAAAACGATGACCCGTGACCTGTCGATTTTTCTCAAGATGGTCAGAAATGGTAATTTTTTAATGTTTAATTTTTTGACTGTAAATGACTATTGCATGTGAATTATCACTTTTGGAACGAAAATAAGTGTGTTTAGAGTCATTTTAATGGCTGAAATTGGTGGAAATAGAAGCTTCTGTGTAGGAGAAAAAGTCTGTAAAAATGGCAATTTTGGTCACATTGAGGCTTTAAAAAGTAGTTATTCAACATGAGGCTCAATCCAAATGACATTTTGAATCTTTTTTTCTACACTCCAAAAAATCAATTTTCTGATGCAAAACGATGACCCGCGACCTGTCGATTTTTCTCAAGATGGTCAGAAATGGTAATTTTGTAATGTTTAACTTTTTTGACTGTAAATGACTATTGCATGTGAATTATCACTTTTGGAACTAAAATAAATGTGTTTGGAGTCATTTTAATGCCTGACATTGGTCGAAATAGAAGCTTCTGAGTAGGAGAAAAAGTCTGTAAAAATGGCAATTTTGGTCACATTGAGGCTTTAAAAAGTAGTTATTCAACATGAGGCACAATCCAAATGACATTTTCAATCATTTTTTCTACAGTCCAAAAAATCAATTTTCTGATGCAAAACGATGACCTGCGACCTGTCGATTTTTCTCAAGATGGTCAGAAATGGTAATTTTTTAATGTTTAAGTTTTTTGATTGTAAATGACTATTGCTTGTGAATTATCACTTTTGGAACTAAAATAAGTATGTTTAGAGTCATTTTAATGCCTGAAATTGGTGGAAATAGAAGATTCTGTGTAGGAGAAAAAGTCTGTAAAAATGGCAATTTTGGTCACATTGAGGCTTTAAAAAGTAGTTATTCAACATGAGACACAAGCCAAATGACATTTTGAATCTTTTTTCCTACACTCCAAAAAATCAATTTTCTGATGAAAAACGATGACCCGCGACCTGTCGATTTTTCTCAAGATGGTCAGAAATGGTAATTTTTTAATGTTTAATTTTTTGACTGTAAATGACTATTGCATGTGAATTATCACTTTTGGAACGAAAATAAGTGTGTTTAGAGTCATTTTAATGGCTGAAATTGGTGGAAATAGAAGCTTCTGTGTAGGAGAAAAATTCTGTAAAAATGGCAATTTTGGTCACATTGAGGCTTTAAAAAGTAGTTATTCAACATGAGGCTCAATCCAAATGACATTTTGAATCTTTTTTTCTACACTCCAAAAAATCAATTTTCTGATGAAAAACGATGACCCGCGACCTGTCGATTTTTCTCAAGATGGTCAGAAATGGTAATTTTTTAATGTTTAATTTTTTGACTGTAGATGACTATTGTATGTGAATTATCACTTTTGGAACTAAAATAAGTGTGTTTAGAGTCATTTTAATGCCTGAAATTGGTCGAAATAGAAGCTTCTGAGTAGGAGAAAAAGTCTGTAAAAATGGCAATTTTGGTCACATTGAGTCTTTAAAAAGTAGTTATTCAACATGAGGCACAAACCAAATGACATTTTGAATCTTTTTTTCTACAGTCCGAAAAATCAATTTTCTTCTTAAAGATGATGATCCGCGACCTGTCGATTTTTCTCAAGATGGTCAGAAATGGTAATTTTTTAATGTTTAATTTTTTGACTGTAAATGACTATTGCATGTGAATTATCACTTTTGGAACTAAAATACGTGTGTTTAGAGTCATTTTAACGCCTGAAATTGGTGGAAATAGAAGCTTCTGTGTAGGAGAAAAAGTCTGTAAAAATGGCAATTTTGGTCACATTGAGGCTATCAAAATTAGTTATTCAACATTAGGCACAATCCAAATGACATTTTGAATCTTTTTTTCTACAGTCCAAAAAATCAATTTTCTGATGAAAAACGATGACCCGTGACCTGTCGATTTTTCTCAAGATGGTCAGAAATGGTAATTTTGTAATGTTTATATTTTTGAAAGTAAATGACTATTGCATGGGAATTATCATTTTTGGAACTAAAATTAGTGTGTTTAGAGTCATTTTATTGCCTGAAATTGGTCGAAATAGAAGCTTCTGAGTAGGAGAAAAGTCTGTAAAAATGGCAATTTTGGTCACATTGAGGCTTTAAAAAGTAGTTATTCAACATGAGGCACAATCCAAATGACATTTTGAATCTTTTTTCTACAGTCCAAAAAATCTATTTTCTGATGAAAAACGATGACCCACGACCTGTCGATTTTTCTCAAGATGGTCAGAAATGGTAATTTTGTAATGTTTAACTTTTTTGACTGTAAATGACTATTGCATGTGAATTATCACTTTTGGAACTAAAATAAATGTGTTTAGAGTCATTTTAATGCCTGACATTGGTCGAAATAGAAGATTCTGAGTAGGAGAAAAAGTGTGTAAAAATGGCAATTTTGGTCACATTGAGGCTTTAAAAAGTAGTTATTCAACATGAGGCACAAACCAAATGACATTTTGAATCTTTTTTTCTACAGTCCGAAAAATCAATTTTCTTCTTAAAAATGATGACCCGCGACCTGTCGATTTTTCTCAAGATGGTCAGAAATGGTAATTTTTTAATGTTTAAGGTTTTTGAAAGTAAATGACTATTGCATGTGAATTATCACTTTTGGAACTAAAATTAGTGTGTTTAGAGTCATTTTATTGCCTGAAATTGGTCGAAATAGAAGCTTCTGAGTAGGAGAAAAGTCTGTAAAAATGGCAATTTTGGTCACATTGAGGCTTTAAAAAGTAGTTATTCAACATGAGGCACAATCCAAATGACATTTTGAATCTTTTTTTCTACAGTCCAAAAAATCAATTTTCTGATGAAAAACGATGACCCGCAACCTGTCGATTTTTCTCAAGATGGTCAGAAATGGTAATTTTGTAATGTTTAACTTTTTTGACTGTAAATGACTATTGCATGTGAATTATCACTTTTGGAACTAAAATAAATGTGTTTAGAGTCATTTTAATGCCTGACATTGGTCGAAATAGAAGCTTCTGAGTAGGAGAAAAAGTCTGTAAAAATGGCACTTTTGGTCACATTGAGGCTTTAAAAAGTAGTTATACAACATGAGGCACAATCCAAATGACATTTTGAATCATTTTTTCTACAGTCCAAAAAATCAACTTTCTGATGCAAAACGATGACCCGTGACCTGTCGATTTTTCTCAAGATGGTCAGAAATGGTAATTTTTTAATGTTTAATTTTTTGACTGTAAATGACTATTGCATGTGAATTATCACTTTTGGAACTAAAATAAGTGTGTTTAGAGTCATTTTAATGCCTGAAATTGGTGGAAATAGAAGCTTCTGTGTAGGAGAAAATGTCTGTAAAAATGGCAATTTTGGTCACATTGAGGCTTTAAAAAGTAGTTATTCAACATGAGGCTCAATCCAAATGACATTTTGAATCTTTTTTCTACACTCCAAAAAATCAATTTTCTGATGAAAAACGATGACCCGCGACCTGTCGATTTTTCTCAAGATGGTCAGAAATGGTAATTTTTTAATGTTTAATTTTTTGACTGTAGATGACTATTGTATGTGAATTATCACTTTTGGAACTAAAATAAGTGTGTTTAGAGTCATTTTAATGCCTGAAATTGGTCGAAATAGAAGCTTCTGAGTAGGAGAAAAAGTCTGTAAAAATGGCAATTTTGGTCACATTGAGGCTTTAAAAAGTAGTTATTCAACATGAGGCACAATCCAAATGACATTTTGAATCTTTGTTCTACAGTCCAAAAAATCAATTTTCTGATGAAAAACGATGACCCGCGACCTGTCGATTTTTCTCAAGATGGTCAGAAATGGTAATTTTGTAATGTTTAACTTTTTTGACTGTAAATGACTATTGCATGTGAATTATCACTTTTGGAACTAAAATTAGTGTGTTTAGAGTCATTTTATTGCCTGAAATTGGTCGAAATAGAAGCTTCTGAGTAGGAGAAAAGTCTGTAAAAATGGCAATTTTGGTCACATTGAGGCTTTAAAAAGTAGTTATTCAACATGAGGCACAATCCAAATGACATTTTGAATTTTTTTTTTCTACAGTCCAAAAAATCAATTTTCTGATGAAAAACGATGACCCGCGACCTGTCGATTTTTCTCAAGATGGTCAGAAATGGTAATTTTGTAATGTTTAACTTTTTTGACTGTAAATGACTATTGCATGTGAATTATCACTTTTGGAACTAAAATAAATGTGTTTAGAGTCATTTTAATGCCTGAAATTGGTGGAAATAGAAAGCTTCTGTGTAGGAGAAAAAGTCTGTAAAAATGGCAATTTTGGTCACATTGAGGCTTTAAAAAGTAGTTATTCAACATGAGACACAAGCCAAATGACATTTTGAATCTTTTTTTCTACAGTCCGAAAAATCAATTTTCTTCTTAAAAATGATGACCCGCGACCTGTCGATTATTCTCAAGATGGTCAGAAATGGTAATTTTTTAATGTTTAAGGTTTTTGACTGTAAATGACTATTGCTTGTGAATTATCACTTTTGGAACTAAAATAAGTGTGTTTAGAGTCATTTTAATGCCTGAAATTGGTGGAAATAGAAGCTTCTGTGTAGGAGAAAAAGTCTGTAAAAATGGCAATTTTGGTCACATTGAGGCTTTCAAAATTAGTTATTCAACATTAGGCACAATCCAAATGACATTTTGAATCTTTTTTTCTACAGTCCAAAATTCAATTTTCTGATGAAAAACGATGACCCGTGACCTGTCGATTTTTCTCAAGATGGTCAGAAATGGTAATTTTTTAATGTTTAATTTTTTGACTGTAAATTACTATTGCATGTGAATTATCACTTTTGGAACTAAAATAAGTGTGTTTAGAGTCATTTTAATGCCTGAAATTGGTGGAAATAGAAGCTTCTGTGTAGGAGAAAAAGTCTGTAAAAATGGCAATTTTGGTCACATTGAGGCTTTCAAAATTAGTTATTTAACATTAGGCACAATCCAAATGACATTTTGAATCTTTTTTTCTACAGTCCAAAAAATCAATTTTCTGATGAAAAACGATGACCCGTGACCTGTCGATTTTTCTCAAGATGGTCAGAAATGGTAATTTTGTAATGTTTATATTTTTGAAAGTAAATGACTATTGCATGTGAATTATCACTTTTGGAACTAAAATTAGTGTGTTTAGAGTCATTTTATTGCCTGAAATTGGTCGAAATAGAAGCTTCTGAGTAGGAGAAAAGTCTGTAAAAATGGCAATTTTGGTCACATTGAGGCTTTAAAAAGTAGTTATTCAACATGAGGCACAATCCAAATGACATTTTGAATCTTTTTTTCTACAGTCCAAAAAATCAATTTTCTGATGAAAAACGATGACCCGCAACCTGTCGATTTTTCTCAAGATGGTCAGAAATGGTAATTTTGTAATGTTTAACTTTTTTGACTGTAAATGACTATTGCATGTGAATTATCACTTTTGGAACTAAAATACATGTGTTTAGAGTCATTTTAATGCCTGACATTGGTCGAAATAGAAGCTTCTGAGTAGGAGAAAAAGTCTGTAAAAATGGCACTTTTGGTCACATTGAGGCTTTAAAAAGTAGTTATACAACATGAGGCACAATCCAAATGACATTTTGAATCATTTTTTCTACAGTCCAAAAAATCAACTTTCTGATGCAAAACGATGACCCGTGACCTGTCGATTTTTCTCAAGATGGTCAGAAATGGTAATTTTTTAATGTTTAATTTTTTGACTGTAAATGACTATTGCATGTGATTTATCACTTTTGGAACTAAAATAAGTGTGTTTAGAGTCATTTTAATGCCTGAAATTGGTGGAAATAGAAGCTTCTGTGTAGGAGAAAATGTCTGTAAAAATGGCAATTTTGGTCACATTGAGGCTTTAAAAAGTAGTTATTCAACATGAGGCTCAATCCAAATGACATTTTGAATCTTTTTTTCTACACTCCAAAAAATCAATTTTCTGATGAAAAACGATGACCCGCGACCTGTCGATTTTTCTCAAGATGGTCAGAAATGGTAATTTTTTAATGTTTAATTTTTTGACTGTAGATGACTATTGTATGTGAATTATCACTTTTGGAACTAAAATAAGTGTGTTTAGAGTCATTTTAATGCCTGAAATTGGTCGAAATAGAAGCTTCTGAGTAGGAGAAAAAGTCTGTAAAAATGGCAATTTTGGTCACATTGAGGCTTTAAAAAGTAGTTATTCAACATGAGGCACAATCCAAATGACATTTTGAATCTTTGTTCTACAGTCCAAAAAATCAATTTTCTGATGAAAAACGATGACCCGCGACCTGTCGATTTTTCTCAAGATGGTCAGAAATGGTAATTTTGTAATGTTTAACTTTTTTGACTGTAAATGGCTATTGCATGTGAATTATCACTTTTGGAACTAAAATTAGTGTGTTAGAGTCATTTTATTGCCTGAAATTGGTCGAAATAGAAGCTTCTGAGTAGGAGAAAAGTCTGTAAAAATGGCAATTTTGGTCACATTGAGGCTTTAAAAAGTAGTTATTCAACATGAGGCACAATCCAAATGACATTTTGAATTTTTTTTTTCTACAGTCCAAAAAATCAATTTTCTGATGAAAAACGATGACCCGCGACCTGTCGATTTTTCTCAAGATGGTCAGAAATGGTAATTTTGTAATGTTTAACTTTTTTGACTGTAAATGACTATTGCATGTGAATTATCACTTTTGGAACGAAAATAAGTGTGTTTAGAGTCATTTTAATGGCTGAAATTGGTGGAAATAGAAGCTTCTGTGTAGGAGAAAAATTCTGTAAAAATGGCAATTTTGGTCACATTGAGGCTTTAAAAAGTAGTTATTCAACATGAGGCTCAATCCAAATGACATTTTGAATCTTTTTTTCTACACTCCAAAAAATCAATTTTCTGATGAAAAACGATGACCCGCGACCTGTCGATTTTTCTCAAGATGGTCAGAAATGGTAATTTTTTAATGTTTAATTTTTTGACTGTAGATGACTATTGTATGTGAATTATCACTTTTGGAACTAAAATAAGTGTGTTTAGAGTCATTTTAATGCCTGAAATTGGTCGAAATAGAAGCTTCTGAGTAGGAGAAAAAGTCTGTAAAAATGGCAATTTTGGTCACATTGAGTCTTTAAAAAGTAGTTATTCAACATGAGGCACAAACCAAATGACATTTTGAATCTTTTTTTCTACAGTCCGAAAAATCAATTTTCTTCTTAAAGATGATGACCCGCGACCTGTCGATTTTTCTCAAGATGGTCAGAAATGGTAATTTTTTAATGTTTAATTTTTTGACTGTAAATGACTATTGCATGTGAATTATCACTTTTGGAACTAAAATACGTGTGTTTAGAGTCATTTTAATGCCTGAAATTGGTGGAAATAGAAGCTTCTGTGTAGGAGAAAAAGTCTGTAAAAATGGCAATTTTGGTCACATTGAGGCTTTCAAAATTAGTTATTCAACATTAGGCACAATCCAAATGACATTTTGAATCTTTTTTTCTACAGTCCAAAAAATCAATTTTCTGATGAAAAACGATGACCCGTGACCTGTCGATTTTTCTCAAGATGGTCAGAAATGGTAATTTTGTAATGTTTATATTTTTGAAAGTAAATGACTATTGCATGGGAATTATCATTTTTGGAACTAAAATTAGTGTGTTTAGAGTCATTTTATTGCCTGAAATTGGTCGAAATAGAAGCTTCTGAGTAGGAGAAAAGTCTGTAAAAATGGCAATTTTGGTCACATTGAGGCTTTAAAAAGTAGTTATTCAACATGAGGCACAATCCAAATGACATTTTGAATCTTTTTTCTACAGTCCAAAAAATCTATTTTCTGATGAAAAACGATGACCCACGACCTGTCGATTTTTCTCAAGATGGTCAGAAATGGTAATTTTGTAATGTTTAACTTTTGTGACTGTAAATGACTATTGCATGTGAATTATCACTTTTGGAACTAAAATAAATGTGTTTAGAGTCATTTTAATGCCTGACATTGGTCGAAATAGAAGATTCTGAGTAGGAGAAAAAGTGTGTAAAAATGGCAATTTTGGTCACATTGAGGCTTTAAAAAGTAGTTATTCAACATGAGGCACAAACCAAATGACATTTTGAATCTTTTTTTCTACAGTCCGAAAAATCAATTTTCTTCTTAAAAATGATGACCCGCGACCTGTCGATTTTTCTCAAGATGGTCAGAAATGGTAATTTTTTAATGTTTAAGGTTTTTGACTGTAAATGACTATTGCTTGTGAATTATCACTTTTGGAACTAAAATAAGTGTGTTTAGAGTCATTTTAATGCCTGAAATTGGTGGAAATAGAAGCTTCTGTGTAGGAGAAAAAGTCTGTAAAAATGGCAATTTTGGTCACTTTGAGGCTTTCAAAATTAGTTATTCAACATTAGGCACAATCCAAATGACATTTTGAATCTTTTTTTCTACAGTCCAAAATTCAATTTTCTGATGAAAAACGATGACCCGTGACCTGTCGATTTTTTTCAAGATGGTCAGAAATGGTAATTTTTTAATGTTTAATTTTTTGACTGTAAATTACTATTGCATGTGAATTATCACTTTTGGAACTAAAATAAGTGTGTTTAGAGCCATTTTAATGCCTGAAATTGGTGGAAATAGAAGCTTCTGTGTAGGAGAAAAAGTCTGTAAAAATGGCAATTTTGGTCACATTGAGGCTTTCAAAATTAGTTATTTAACATTAGGCACAATCCAAATGACATTTTGAATCTTTTTTTCTACAGTCCAAAAAATCAATTTTCTGATGAAAAACGATGACCCGTGACCTGTCGATTTTTCTCAAGATGGTCAGAAATGGTAATTTTGTAATGTTTATATTTTTGAAAGTAAATGACTATTGCATGTGAATTATCACTTTTGGAACTAAAATTAGTGTGTTTAGAGTCATTTTATTGCCTGAAATTGGTCGAAATAGAAGCTTCTGAGTAGGAGAAAAGTCTGTAAAAATGGCAATTTTGGTCACATTGAGGCTTTAAAAAGTAGTTATTCAACATGAGGCACAATCCAAATGACATTTTGAATCTTTTTTTCTACAGTCCAAAAAATCAATTTTCTGATGAAAAACGATGACCCGCAACCTGTCGATTTTTCTCAAGATGGTCAGAAATGGTAATTTTGTAATGTTTAACTTTTTTGACTGTAAATGACTATTGCATGTGAATTATCACTTTTGGAACTAAAATAAATGTGTTTAGAGTCATTTTAATGCCTGACATTGGTCGAAATAGAAGCTTCTGAGTAGGAGAAAAAGTCTGTAAAAATGGCACTTTTGGTCACATTGAGGCTTTAAAAAGTAGTTATACAACATGAGGCACAATCCAAATGACATTTTGAATCATTTTTTCTACAGTCCAAAAAATCAATTTTCTGATGAAAAACGATGACCCGCGACCTGTCGATTTTTCTCAAGATGGTCAGAAATGGTAATTTTGTAATGTTTAACTTTTTGACTGTAAATGACTATTGCATGTGAATTATCACTTTTGGAACTAAAATTAGTG
Source organism: Triturus cristatus (assembly GCF_964204655.1). NCBI lineage: Eukaryota > Metazoa > Chordata > Amphibia > Caudata > Salamandridae > Triturus > Triturus cristatus. The sequence continues at coordinate 928,728,782 of NC_140587.1, forward strand.
TGTTTAGAGTCATTTTATTGCCTGAAATTGGTCGAAATAGAAGCTTCTGAGTAGGAGAAAAGTCTGTAAAAATGGCAATTTTGGTCACATTGAGGCTTTAAAAAGTAGTTATTCAACATGAGGCACAATCCAAATGACATTTTGAATTTTTTTTTTCTACAGTCCAAAAAATCAATTTTCTGATGAAAAACGATGACCCGCGACCTGTCGATTTTTCTCAAGATGGTCAGAAATGGTAATTTTGTAATGTTTAACTTTTTTGACTGTAAATGACTATTGCATGTGAATTATCACTTTTGGAACTAAAATAAATGTGTTTAGAGTCATTTTAATGCCTGAAATTGGTGGAAATAGAAAGCTTCTGTGTAGGAGAAAAAGTCTGTAAAAATGGCAATTTTGGTCACATTGAGGCTTTAAAAAGTAGTTATTCAACATGAGACACAAGCCAAATGACATTTTGAATCTTTTTTTCTACAGTCCGAAAAATCAATTTTCTTCTTAAAAATGATGACCCGCGACCTGTCGATTTTTCTCAAGATGGTCAGAAATGGTAATTTTTTAATGTTTAAGGTTTTTGACTGTAAATGACTATTGCTTGTGAATTATCACTTTTGGAACTAAAATAAGTGTGTTTAGAGTCATTTTAATGCCTGAAATTGGTGGAAATAGAAGCTTCTGTGTAGGAGAAAAAGTCTGTAAAAATGGCAATTTTGGTCACATTGAGGCTTTCAAAATTAGTTATTCAACATTAGGCACAATCCAAATGACATTTTGAATCTTTTTTTCTACAGTCCAAAAAATCAATTTTCTGATGAAAAACGATGACCCGCAACCTGTCGATTTTTCTCAAGATGGTCAGAAATGGTAATTTTGTAATGTTTAACTTTTTTGACTGTAAATGACTATTGCATGTGAATTATCACTTTTGGAACTAAAATAAATGTGTTTAGAGTCATTTTAATGCCTGACATTGGTCGAAATAGAAGCTTCTGAGTAGGAGAAAAAGTCTGTAAAAATGGCACTTTTGGTCACATTGAGGCTTTAAAAAGTAGTTATACAACATGAGGCACAATCCAAATGACATTTTGAATCATTTTTTCTACAGTCCAAAAAATCAACTTTCTGATGCAAAACGATGACCCGTGACCTGTCGATTTTTCTCAAGATGGTCAGAAATGGTAATTTTTTAATGTTTAATTTTTTGACTGTAAATGACTATTGCATGTGAATTATCACTTTTGGAACTAAAATAAGTGTGTTTAGAGTCATTTTAATGCCTGAAATTGGTGGAAATAGAAGCTTCTGTGTAGGAGAAAATGTCTGTAAAAATGGCAATTTTGGTCACATTGAGGCTTTAAAAAGTAGTTATTCAACATGAGGCTCAATCCAAATGACATTTTGAATCTTTTTTTCTACACTCCAAAAAATCAATTTTCTGATGAAAAACGATGACCCGCGACCTGTCGATTTTTCTCAAGATGGTCAGAAATGGTAATTTTTTAATGTTTAATTTTTTGACTGTAGATGACTATTGTATGTGAATTATCACTTTTGGAACTAAAATAAGTGTGTTTAGAGTCATTTTAATGCCTGAAATTGGTCGAAATAGAAGCTTCTGAGTAGGAGAAAAAGTCTGTAAAAATGGCAATTTTGGTCACATTGAGGCTTTAAAAAGTAGTTATTCAACATGAGGCACAATCCAAATGACATTTTGAATCTTTGTTCTACAGTCCAAAAAATCAATTTTCTGATGAAAAACGATGACCCGCGACCTGTCGATTTTTCTCAAGATGGTCAGAAATGGTAATTTTGTAATGTTTAACTTTTTTGACTGTAAATGACTATTGCATGTGAATTATCACTTTTGGAACTAAAATTAGTGTGTTTAGAGTCATTTTATTGCCTGAAATTGGTCGAAATAGAAGCTTCTGAGTAGGAGAAAAGTCTGTAAAAATGGCAATTTTGGTCACATTGAGGCTTTAAAAAGTAGTTATTCAACATGAGGCACAATCCAAATGACATTTTGAATTTTTTTTTTCTACAGTCCAAAAAATCAATTTTCTGATGAAAAACGATGACCCGCAACCTGTCGATTTTTCTCAAGATGGTCAGAAATGGTAATTTTGTAATGTTTAACTTTTTTGACTGTAAATGACTATTGCATGTGAATTATCACTTTTGGAACTAAAATAAATGTGTTTAGAGTCATTTTAATGCCTGAAATTGGTGGAAATAGAAAGCTTCTGTGTAGGAGAAAAAGTCTGTAAAAATGGCAATTTTGGTCACATTGAGGCTTTAAAAAGTAGTTATTCAACATGAGACACAAGCCAAATGACATTTTGAATCTTTTTTCCTACACTCCAAAAAACTCAATTTTCTGATGAAAAACGATGACCCGCGACCTGTCGATTTTTCTCAAGATGGTCAGAAATGGTAATTTTTTCATGTTTAATTTTTTGACTGTAAATGACTATTGCATGTGAATTATCACTTTTGGAACGAAAATAAGTGTGTTTAGAGTCATTTTAATGGCTGAAATTGGTGGAAATAGAAGCTTCTGTGTAGGAGAAAAAGTCTGTAAAAATGGCAATTTTGGTCACATTGAGGCTTTAAAAAGTAGTTATTCAACATGAGGCTCAATCCAAATGACATTTCGAATCTTTTTTTCTACACTCCAAAAAATCAATTTTCTGATGAAAAACGATGACCCGCGACCTGTCGATTTTTCTCAAGATGGTCAGAAATGGTAATTTTTTAATGTTTAATTTTTTGACTGTAGATGACTATTGTATGTGAATTATCACTTTTGGAACTAAAATAAGTGTGTTTAGAGTCATTTTAATGCCTGAAATTGGTCGAAATAGAAGCTTCTGAGTAGGAGAAAAAGTCTGTAAAAATGGCAATTTTGGTCACATTGAGTCTTTAAAAAGTAGTTATTCAACATGAGGCACAAACCAAATGACATTTTGAATCTTTTTTTCTACAGTCCGAAAAATCAATTTTCTTCTTAAAAATGATGACCCGCGACCTGTCGATTTTTCTCAAGATGGTCAGAAATGGTAATTTTTTAATGTTTAATTTTTTGACTGTAAATGACTATTGAATGTGAATTATCACTTTTGGAACTAAAATACGTGTGTTTAGAGTCATTTTAATGCCTGAAATTGGTGGAAATAGAAGCTTCTGTGTAGGAGAAAAAGTCTGTAAAAATGGCAATTTTGGTCACATTGAGGCTTTCAAAATTAGTTATTCAACATGAGGCTCAATCCAAATGACATTTTGAATCTTTTTTTCTACACTCCAAAAAATCAATTTTCTGATGAAAAACGATGACCCGCGACCTGTCGATTTTTCTCAAGATGGTCAGAAATGGTAATTTTTTAATGTTTAATTTTTTGACTGTAGATGACTATTGTATGTGAATTATCACTTTTGGAACTAAAATAAGTGTGTTTAGAGTCATTTTAATGCCTGAAATTGGTCGAAATAGAAGCTTCTGAGTAGGAGAAAAAGTCTGTAAAAATGGCAATTTTGGTCACATTGAGGCTTTAAAAAGTAGTTATTCAACATGAGGCACAATCCAAATGACATTTTGAATCTTTGTTCTACAGTCCAAAAAATCAATTTTCTGATGAAAAACGATGACCCGCGACCTGTCGATTTTTCTCAAGATGGTCAGAAATGGTAATTTTGTAATGTTTAACTTTTTTGACTGTAAATGACTATTGCATGTGAATTATCACTTTTGGAACTAAAATTAGTGTGTTTAGAGTCATTTTATTGCCTGAAATTGGTCGAAATAGAAGCTTCTGAGTAGGAGAAAAGTCTGTAAAAATGGCAATTTTGGTCACATTGAGGCTTTAAAAAGTAGTTATTCAACATGAGGCACAATCCAAATGACATTTTGAATTTTTTTTTTCTACAGTCCAAAAAATCAATTTTCTGATGAAAAACGATGACCCGCGACCTGTCGATTTTTCTCAAGATGGTCAGAAATGGTAATTTTGTAATGTTTAACTTTTTTGACTGTAAATGACTATTGCATGTGAATTATCACTTTTGGAACTAAAATAAATGTGTTTAGAGTCATTTTAATGCCTGAAATTGGTGGAAATAGAAAGCTTCTGTGTAGGAGAAAAAGTCTGTAAAAATGGCAATTTTGGTCACATTGAGGCTTTAAAAAGTAGTTATTCAACATGAGACACAAGCCAAATGACAATTTGAATCTTTTTTTCTACAGTCCGAAAAATCAATTTTCTTCTTAAAAATGATGACCCGCGACCTGTCGATTTTTCTCAAGATGGTCAGAAATGGTAATTTTTTAATGTTTAAGGTTTTTGACTGTAAATGACTATTGCTTGTGAATTATCACTTTTGGAACTAAAATAAGTGTGTTTAGAGTCATTTTAATGCCTGAAATTGGTGGAAATAGAAGCTTCTGTGTAGGAGAAAAAGTCTGTAAAAATGGCAATTTTGGTCACATTGAGGCTTTCAAAATTAGTTATTCAACATTAGGCACAATCCAAATGACATTTTGAATCTTTTTTTCTACAGTCCAAAATTCAATTTTCTGATGAAAAACGATGACCCGTGACCTGTCGATTTTTCTCAAGATGGTCAGAAATTGTAATTTTTTAATGTTTAATTTTTTGACTGTAAATTACTATTGCATGTGAATTATCACTTTTGGAACTAAAATAAGTGTGTTTAGAGTCATTTTAATGCCTGAAATTGGTGGAAATAGAAGCTTCTGTGTAGGAGAAAAAGTCTGTAAAAATGGCAATTTTGGTCACATTGAGGCTTTCAAAATTAGTTATTTAACATTAGGCACAATCCAAATGACATTTTGAATCTTTTTTTCTACAGTCCAAAAAATCAATTTTCTGATGAAAAACGATGACCCGTGACCTGTCGATTTTTCTCAAGATGGTCAGAAATGGTAATTTTGTAATGTTTATATTTTTGAAAGTAAATGACTATTGCATGTGAATTATCACTTTTGGAACTAAAATTAGTGTGTTTAGAGTCATTTTATTGCCTGAAATTGGTCGAAATAGAAGCTTCTGAGTAGGAGAAAAGTCTGTAAAAATGGCAATTTTGGTCACATTGAGGCTTTAAAAAGTAGTTATTCAACATGAGGCACAATCCAAATGACATTTTGAATCTTTTTTTCTACAGTCCAAAAAATCAATTTTCTGATGAAAAACGATGACCCGCAACCTGTCGATTTTTCTCAAGATGGTCAGAAATGGTAATTTTGTAATGTTTAACTTTTTTGACTGTAAATGACTATTGCATGTGAATTATCACTTTTGGAACTAAAATAAATGTGTTTAGAGTCATTTTAATGCCTGACATTGGTCGAAATAGAAGCTTCTGAGTAGGAGAAAAAGTCTGTAAAAATGGCACTTTTGGTCACATTGAGGCTTTAAAAAGTAGTTATACAACATGAGGCACAATCCAAATGACATTTTGAATCATTTTTTCTACAGTCCAAAAAATCAACTTTCTGATGCAAAACGATGACCCGTGACCTGTCGATTTTTCTCAAGATGGTCAGAAATGGTAATTTTTTAATGTTTAATTTTTTGACTGTAAATGACTATTGCATGTGAATTATCACTTTTGGAACTAAAATAAGTGTGTTTAGAGTCATTTTAATGCCTGAAATTGGTGGAAATAGAAGCTTCTGTGTAGGAGAAAATGTCTGTAAAAATGGCAATTTTGGTCACATTGAGGCTTTAAAAAGTAGTTATTCAACATGAGGCTCAATCCAAATGACATTTTGAATCTTTTTTTCTACACTCCAAAAAATCAATTTTCTGATGAAAAACGATGACCCGCGACCTGTCGATTTTTCTCAAGATGGTCAGAAATGGTAATTTTTTAATGTTTAATTTTTTGACTGTAGATGACTATTGTATGTGAATTATCACTTTTGGAACTAAAATAAGTGTGTTTAGAGTCATTTTAATGCCTGAAATTGGTCAAAATAGAAGCTTCTGAGTAGGAGAAAAAGTCTGTAAAAATGGCAATTTTGGTCACATTGAGGCTTTAAAAAGTAGTTATTCAACATGAGGCACAATCCAAATGACATTTTGAATCTTTGTTCTACAGTCCAAAAAATCAATTTTCTGATGAAAAACGATGACCCGCGACCTGTCGATTTTTCTCAAGATGGTCAGAAATGGTAATTTTGTAATGTTTAACTTTTTTGACTGTAAATGACTATTGCATGTGAATTATCACTTTTGGAACTAAAATTAGTGTGTTTAGAGTCATTTTATTGCCTGAAATTGGTCGAAATAGAAGCTTCTGAGTAGGAGAAAAGTCTGTAAAAATGGCAATTTTGGTCACATTGAGGCTTTAAAAAGTAGTTATTCAACATGAGGCACAATCCAAATGACATTTTGAATTTTTTTTTTCTACAGTCCAAAAAATCAATTTTCTGATGAAAAACGATGACCCGCGACCTGTCGATTTTTCTCAAGATGGTCAGAAATGGTAATTTTGTAATGTTTAAATTTTTTGACTGTAAATGACTATTGCATGTGAATTATCACTTTTGGAACTAAAATAAATGTGTTTAGAGTCATTTTAATGCCTGAAATTGGTGGAAATAGAAAGCTTCTGTGTAGGAGAAAAAGTCTGTAAAAATGGCAATTTTGGTCACATTGAGGCTTTAAAAAGTAGTTATTCAACATGAGACACAAGCCAAATGACATTTTGAATCTTTTTTCCTACACTCCAAAAAACTCAATTTTCTGATGAAAAACGATGACCCGCGACCTGTCGATTTTTCTCAAGATGGTCAGAAATGGTAGTTTTGTAATGTTTATATTTTTGAAAGTAAATGACTATTGCATGTGAATTATCACTTTTGGAACTAAAATAAGTGTGTTTAGAGTCATTTTAATGCCTGAAATTGGTGGAAATAGAAGCTTCTGTGTAGGAGAAAAAGTCTGTAAAAATGGCAATTTTGGTCACATTGAGGCTTTCAAAATTAGTTATTCAACATTAGGCACAATCCAAATGACATTTTGAATCTTTTTTTCTACAGTCCAAAATTCAATTTTCTGATGAAAAACGATGACCCGTGACCTGTCGATTTTTCTCAAGATGGTCAGAAATTGTAATTTTTTAATGTTTAATTTTTTGACTGTAAATTACTATTGCATGTGAATTATCACTTTTGGAACTAAAATAAGTGTGTTTAGAGTCATTTTAATGCCTGAAATTGGTGGAAATAGAAGCTTCTGTGTAGGAGAAAAAGTCTGTAAAAATGGCAATTTTGGTCACATTGAGGCTTTCAAAATTAGTTATTTAACATTAGGCACAATCCAAATGACATTTTGAATCTTTTTTTCTACAGTCCAAAAAATCAATTTTCTGATGAAAAACGATGACCCGTGACCTGTCGATTTTTCTCAAGATGGTCAGAAATGGTAATTTTGTAATGTTTATATTTTTGAAAGTAAATGACTATTGCATGTGAATTATCACTTTTGGAACTAAAATTAGTGTGTTTAGAGTCATTTTATTGCCTGAAATTGGTCAAAATAGAAGCTTCTGAGTAGGAGAAAAGTCTGTAAAAATGGCAATTTTGGTCACATTGAGGCTTTAAAAAGTAGTTATTCAACATGAGGCACAATCCAAATGACATTTTGAATCTTTTTTTCTACAGTCCAAAAAATCAATTTTCTGATGAAAAACGATGACCCGCAACCTGTCGATTTTTCTCAAGATGGTCAGAAATGGTAATTTTGTAATGTTTAACTTTTTTGACTGTAAATGACTATTGCATGTGAATTATCACTTTTGGAACTAAAATAAATGTGTTTAGAGTCATTTTAATGCCTGACATTGGTCGAAATAGAAGCTTCTGAGTAGGAGAAAAAGTCTGTAAAAATGGCACTTTTGGTCACATTGAGGCTTTAAAAAGTAGTTATACAACATGAGGCACAATCCAAATGACATTTTGAATCATTTTTTCTACAGTCCAAAAAATCAACTTTCTGATGCAAAACGATGACCCGTGACCTGTCGATTTTTCTCAAGATGGTCAGAAATGGTAATTTTTTAATGTTTAATTTTTTGACTGTAAATGACTATTGCATGTGAATTATCACTTTTGGAACTAAAATAAGTGTGTTTAGAGTCATTTTAATGCCTGAAATTGGTGGAAATAGAAGCTTCTGTGTAGGAGAAAATGTCTGTAAAAATGGCAATTTTGGTCACATTGAGGCTTTAAAAAGTAGTTATTCAACATGAGGCTCAATCCAAATGACATTTTGAATCTTTTTTTCTACACTCCAAAAAATCAATTTTCTGATGAAAAACGATGACCCGCGACCTGTCGATTTTTCTCAAGATGGTCAGAAATGGTAATTTTTTAATGTTTAATTTTTTGACTGTAGATGACTATTGTATGTGAATTATCACTTTTGGAACTAAAATAAGTGTGTTTAGAGTCATTTTAATGCCTGAAATTGGTCGAAATAGAAGCTTCTGAGTAGGAGAAAAAGTCTGTAAAAATGGCAATTTTGGTCACATTGAGGCTTTAAAAAGTAGTTATTCAACATGAGGCACAATCCAAATGACATTTTGAATCTTTGTTCTACAGTCCAAAAAATCAATTTTCTGATGAAAAACGATGACCCGCGACCTGTCGATTTTTCTCAAGATGGTCAGAAATGGTAATTTTGTAATGTTTAACTTTTTTGACTGTAAATGACTATTGCATGTGAATTATCACTTTTGGAACTAAAATTAGTGTGTTTAGAGTCATTTTATTGCCTGAAATTGGTCGAAATAGAAGCTTCTGAGTAGGAGAAAAGTCTGTAAAAATGGCAATTTTGGTCACATTGAGGCTTTAAAAAGTAGTTATTCAACATGAGGCACAATCCAAATGACATTTTGAATTTTTTTTTTCTACAGTCCAAAAAATCAATTTTCTGATGAAAAACGATGACCCGCGACCTGTCGATTTTTCTCAAGATGGTCAGAAATGGTAATTTTGTAATGTTTAACTTTTTTGACTGTAAATGACTATTGCATGTGAATTATCACTTTTGGAACTAAAATAAATGTGTTTAGAGTCATTTTAATGCCTGAAATTGGTGGAAATAGAAAGCTTCTGTGTAGGAGAAAAAGTCTGTAAAAATGGCAATTTTGGTCACATTGAGGCTTTAAAAAGTAGTTATTCAACATGAGACACAAGCCAAATGACATTTTGAATCTTTTTTCCTACACTCCAAAAAACTCAATTTTCTGATGAAAAACGATGACCCGCGACCTGTCGATTTTTCTCAAGATGGTCAGAAATGGTAGTTTTGTAATGTTTATATTTTTGAAAGTAAATGACTATTGCATGTGAATTATCACTTTTGGAACTAAAATAAGTGTGTTTAGAGTCATTTTAATGCCTGAAATTGGTGGAAATAGAAGCTTCTGTGTAGGAGAAAAAGTCTGTAAAAATGGCAATTTTGGTCACATTGAGGCTTTCAAAATTAGTTATTCAACATTAGGCACAATCCAAATGACATTTTGAATCTTTTTTTCTACAGTCCAAAATTCAATTTTCTGATGAAAAACGATGACCCGTGACCTGTCGATTTTTCTCAAGATGGTCAGAAATTGTAATTTTTTAATGTTTAATTTTTTGACTGTAAATTACTATTGCATGTGAATTATCACTTTTGGAACTAAAATAAGTGTGTTTAGAGTCATTTTAATGCCTGAAATTGGTGGAAATAGAAGCTTCTGTGTAGGAGAAAAAGTCTGTAAAAATGGCAATTTTGGTCACATTGAGGCTTTCAAAATTAGTTATTTAACATTAGGCACAATCCAAATGACATTTTGAATCTTTTTTTCTACAGTCCAAAAAATCAATTTTCTGATGAAAAACGATGACCCGTGACCTGTCGATTTTTCTCAAGATGGTCAGAAATGGTAATTTTGTAATGTTTATATGTTTGAAAGTAAATGACTATTGCATGTGAATTATCACTTTTGGAACTAAAATTAGTGTGTTTAGAGTCATTTTATTGCCTGAAATTGGTCGAAATAGAAGCTTCTGAGTAGGAGAAAAGTCTGTAAAAATGGCAATTTTGGTCACATTGAGGCTTTAAAAAGTAGTTATTCAACATGAGGCACAATCCAAATGACATTTTGAATCTTTTTTTCTACAGTCCAAAAAATCAATTTTCTGATGAAAAACGATGACCCGCAACCTGTCGATTTTTCTCAAGATGGTCAGAAATGGTAATTTTGTAATGTTTAACTTTTTTGACTGTAAATGACTATTGCATGTGAATTATCACTTTTGGAACTAAAATAAATGTGTTTAGAGTCATTTTAATGCCTGACATTGGTCGAAATAGAAGCTTCTGAGTAGGAGAAAAAGTCTGTAAAAATGGCACTTTTGGTCACATTGAGGCTTTAAAAAGTAGTTATACAACATGAGGCACAATCCAAATGACATTTTGAATCATTTTTTCTACAGTCCAAAAAATCAACTTTCTGATGCAAAACGATGACCCGTGACCTGTCGATTTTTCTCAAGATGGTCAGAAATGGTAATTTTTTAATGTTTAATTTTTTGACTGTAAATGACTATTGCATGTGAATTATCACTTTTGGAACTAAAATAAGTGTGTTTAGAGTCATTTTAATGCCTGAAATTGGTGGAAATAGAAGCTTCTGTGTAGGAGAAAATGTCTGTAAAAATGGCAATTTTGGTCACATTGAGGCTTTAAAAAGTAGTTATTCAACATGAGGCTCAATCCAAATGACATTTTGAATCTTTTTTTCTACACTCCAAAAAATCAATTTTCTGATGAAAAACGATGACCCGCGACCTGTCGATTTTTCTCAAGATGGTCAGAAATGGTAATTTTTTAATGTTAAATTTTTTGACTGTAGATGACTATTGTATGTGAATTATCACTTTTGGAACTAAAATAAGTGTGTTTAGAGTCATTTTAATGCCTGAAATTGGTCGAAATAGAAGCTTCTGAGTAGGAGAAAAAGTCTGTAAAAATGGCAATTTTGGTCACATTGAGGCTTTAAAAAGTAGTTATTCAACATGAGGCACAATCCAAATGACATTTTGAATCTTTGTTCTACAGTCCAAAAAATCAATTTTCTGATGAAAAACGATGACCCGCGACCTGTCGATTTTTCTCAAGATGGTCAGAAATGGTAATTTTGTAATGTTTAACTTTTTTGACTGTAAATGACTATTGCATGTGAATTATCACTTTTGGAACTAAAATTAGTGTGTTTAGAGTCATTTTATTGCCTGAAATTGGTCGAAATAGAAGCTTCTGAGTAGGAGAAAAGTCTGTAAAAATGGCAATTTTGGTCACATTGAGGCTTTAAAAAGTAGTTATTCAACATGAGGCACAATCCAAATGACATTTTGAATTTTTTTTTTCTACAGTCCAAAAAATCAATTTTCTGATGAAAAACGATGACCCGCGACCTGTCGATTTTTCTCAAGATGGTCAGAAATGGTAATTTTGTAATGTTTAACTTTTTTGACTGTAAATGACTATTGCATGTGAATTATCACTTTTGGAACTAAAATAAGTGTGTTTAGAGTCATTTTAATGCCTGAAATTGGTGGAAATAGAAAGCTTCTGTGTAGGAGAAAAAGTCTGTAAAAATGGCAATTTTGGTCACATTGAGGCTTTAAAAAGTAGTTATTCAACATGAGACACAAGCCAAATGACATTTTGAATCTTTTTTCCTACACTCCAAAAAACTCAATTTTCTGATGGAAAACGATGACCCGCGACCTGTCGATTTTTCTCAAGATGGTCAGAAATGGTAATTTTTTCATGTTTAATTTTTTGACTGTAAATGACTATTGCATGTGAATTATCACTTTTGGAACGAAAATAAGTGTGTTTAGAGTCATTTTAATGGCTGAAATTGGTGGAAATAGAAGCTTCTGTGTAGGAGAAAAAGTCTGTAAAAATGGCAATTTTGGTCACATTGAGGCTTTAAAAAGTAGTTATTCAACATTAGGCACAATCCAAATGACATTTTGAATCATTTTTTCTACAGTCCAAAAAATCAATTTTCTGATGCAAAACGATGACACGCGACCTGTCGATTTTTCTCAAGATGGTCAGAAATGGTAATTTTTTAATGTTTAATTTTTTGACTGTAAATGACTATTGCATGTGAATTATCACTTTTGGAACTAAAATAAGTTTGTTTAGAGTCATTTTAATGCCTGAAATTGGTCGAAATAGAAGCTTCTGAGTAGGAGAAAAAGTCTATAAAAATGGCAATTTTGGTCACATTGAGGCTTTAAAAAGTAGTTATTCAACATGAGACACAATCCAAATGACATTTTGAATCTTTTTTTCTACAGTCCAAAAAATCAATTTTCTGATGAAAAACAATGACCCGTGACCTGTCGATTTTTCTCAAGATATTCAGAAATGGTAATTTTTTAATGTTTAATTTTTTGACTGTAGATGACTATTGTATGTGAATTATCACTTTTGGAACTAAAATAAGTGTGTTTAGAGTCATTTTAATGCCTGAAATTGGTCGAAATAGAAGCTTCTGAGTAGGAGAAAAAGTCTGTAAAAATGGCAATTTTGGTCACATTGAGTCTTTAAAAAGTAGTTATTCAACATGAGGCACAAACCAAATGACATTTTGAATCTTTTTTTCTACAGTCCGAAAAATCAATTTTCTTCTTAAAAATGATGACCCGCGACCTGTCGATTTTTCTCAAGATGGTCAGAAATGGTAATTTTTTAATGTTTAATTTTTTGACTGTAAATGACTATTGAATGTGAATTATCACTTTTGGAACTAAAATACGTGTGTTTAGAGTCATTTTAATGCCTGAAATTGGTGGAAATAGAAGCTTCTGTGTAGGAGAAAAAGTCTGTAAAAATGGCAATTTTGGTCACATTGAGGCTTTCAAAATTAGTTATTCAACATTAGGCAAAATCCAAATGACATTTTGAATCTTTTTTTCTACAGTCCAAAAAATCAATTTTCTGATGAAAAACGATGACCCGTGACCTGTCGATTTTTCTCAAGATGGTCAGAAATGGTAATTTTGTAATGTTTATATTTTTGAAAGTAAATGACTATTGCATGTGAATTATCACTTTTGGAACTAAAATTAGTGTGTTTAGAGTCATTTTATTGCCTGAAATTGGTCGAAATAGAAGCTTCTGAGTAGGAGAAAAGTCTGTAAAAATGGCAATTTTGGTCACATTGAGGCTTTAAAAAGTAGTTATTCAACATGAGGCACAAACCAAATGACATTTTGAATCTTTTTTTCTACAGTCCGAAAAATCAATTTTCTTCTTAAAAATGATGACCCGCGACCTGTCGATTTTTCTCAAGATGGTCAGAAATGGTAATTTTTTAATGTTTAATTTTTTGACTGTAAATGACTATTGAATGTGAATTATCACTTTTGGAACTAAAATACGTGTGTTTAGAGTCATTTTAATGCCTGAAATTGGGGGAAATAGAAGCTTCTGTGTAGGAGAAAAAGTCTGTAAAAATGGCAATTTTGGTCACATTGAGGCTTTCAAAATTAGTTATTCAACATTAGGCAAAATCCAAATGACATTTTGAATCTTTTTTTCTACAGTCCAAAAAATCAATTTTCTGATGAAAAACGATGACCCGTGACCTGTCGATTTTTCTCAAGATGGTCAGAAATGGTAATTTTGTAATGTTTAACTTTTTTGACTGTAAATGACTATTGCATGTGAATTATCACTTTTGGAACTAAAATAAATGTGTTTAGAGTCATTTTAATGCCTGAAATTGGTCGAAATAGAAGCTTCTGAGTAGGAGAAAAAGTCTGTAAAAATGGCAATTTTGGTCACATTGAGGCTTTAAAAAGTAGTTATTCAACATGAGGCACAATCCAAATGACATTTTGAATCATTTTTTCTACACTCCAAAAAATCAATTTTCTGATGCAAAACGATGACCCGCGACCTGTCGATTTTTCTCAAGATGGTCAGAAATGGTAATTTTTTAATGTTTAACTTTTTTGACTGTAAATGACTATTGCATGTGAATTATCACTTTTGGAACTAAAATAAATGTGTTTAGAGTCATTTTAGTGCCTGACATTGGTCAAAATAGAAGCTTCTGAGTAGGAGAAAAAGTCTGTAAAAATGGCAATTTTGGTCACATTGAGGCTTTAAAAAGTAGTTATTCAACATGAGGCACAAACCAAATGACATTTTGAATCTTTTTTTCTACAGTCCGAAAAATCAATTTTCTTCTTAAAAATGATGACCCGCGACCTGTCGATTTTTCTCAAGATGGTCAGAAATGGTAATTTTTTAATGTTTAAGGTTTTTGACTGTAAATGACTATTGCTTGTGAATTATCACTTTTGGAACTAAAATAAGTGTGTTTAGAGTCATTTTAATGCCTGAAATTGGTGGAAATAGAAGCTTCTGTGTAGGAGAAAAAGTCTGTAAAAATGGCAATTTTGGTCACATTGAGGCTTTCAAAATTAGTTATTTAACATTAGGCACAATCCAAATGACATTTTGAATCTTTTTTTCTACAGTCCAAAAAATCAATTTTCTGATGAAAAACGATGACCCGTGACCTGTCGATTTTTCTCAAGATGGTCAGAAATGGTAATTTTGTAATGTTTATATTTTTGAAAGTAAATGACTATTGCATGTGAATTATCACTTTTGGAACTAAAATTAGTGTGTTTAGAGTCATTTTATTGCCTGAAATTGGTCGAAATAGAAGCTTCTGAGTAGGAGAAAAGTCTGTAAAAATGGCAATTTTGGTCACATTGAGGCTTTAAAAAGTAGTTATTCAACATGAGGCACAATCCAAATGACATTTTGAATCTTTTTTTCTACAGTCCAAAAAATCAATTTTCTGATGAAAAACGATGACCCGCAACCTGTCGATTTTTCTCAAGATGGTCAGAAATGGTAATTTTGTAATGTTTAACTTTTTTGACTGTAAATGACTATTGCATGTGAATTATCACTTTTGGAACTAAAATAAATGTGTTTAGAGTCATTTTAATGCCTGACATTGGTCGAAATAGAAGCTTCTGAGTAGGAGAAAAAGTCTGTAAAAATGGCACTTTTGGTCACATTGAGGCTTTAAAAAGTAGTTATACAACATGAGGCACAATCCAAATGACATTTTGAATCATTTTTTCTACAGTCCAAAAAATCAACTTTCTGATGCAAAACGATGACCCGCGACCTGTCGATTTTTCTCAAGATGGTCAGAAATGGTAATTTTGTAATGTTTAACTTTTTTGACTGTAAATGACTATTGCATGTGAATTGTCACTTTTGGAACTAAAATAAATGTGTTTAGAGTCATTTTAATGCCTGACATTGGTCGAAATAGAAGCTTCTGAGTAGGAGAAAAAGTCTGTAAAAATGGCAATTTTGGTCACATTGAGTCTTTAAAAAGTAGTTATTCAACATGAGGCACAAACCAAATGACATTTTGAATCTTTTTTTCTACAGTCGGAAAAATCGATTTTCTTCTTAAAAATGATGACCCGCGACCTGTCGATTTTTCTCAAGATGGTCAGAAATGGTAATTTTTTAAAGTTTAATTTTTTGACTGTAAATGACTATTGCATGTGAATTATCACTTTTGGAACTAAAATACGTGTGTTTAGAGTCATTTTAATGCCTGAAATTGGTGGAAATAGAAGCTTCTGTGTAGGAGAAAAAGTCTGTAAAAATGGCAATTTTGGTCACATTGAGGCTTTCAAAATTAGTTATTCAACATTAGGCACAATCCAAATGACATTTTGAATCTTTTTTTCTACAGTCCAAAATTCAATTTTCTGATGAAAAACGATGACCCGTGACCTGTCGATTTTTCTCAAGATGGTCAGAAATGGTAATTTTGTAATGTTTATATTTTTGAAAGTAAATGACTATTGCATGTGAATTATCACTTTTGGAACTAAAATTAGTGTGTTTAGAGTCATTTTATTGCCTGAAATTGGTCGAAATAGAAGCTTCTGAGTAGGAGAAAAAGTCTGTAAAAATGGCAATTTTGGTCACATTGAGTCTTTAAAAAGTAGTTATTCAACATGAGGCACAAACCAAATGACATTTTGAATCTTTTTTTCTACAGTCCGAAAAATCAATTTTCTTCTTAAAAATGATGACCCGCGACCTGTCGATTTTTCTCAAGATGGTCAGAAATGGTAATTTTTTAATGTTTAATTTTTTGACTGTAAATGACTATTGAATGTGAATTATCACTTTTGGAACTAAAATACGTGTGTTTAGAGTCATTTTAATGCCTGAAATTGGTGGAAATAGAAGCTTCTGTGTAGGAGAAAAAGTCTGTAAAAATGGCAATTTTGGTCACATTGAGGCTTTCAAAATTAGTTATTCAACATTAGGCAAAATCCAAATGACATTTTGAATCTTTTTTTCTACAGTCCAAAAAATCAATTTTCTGATGAAAAACGATGACCCGTGACCTGTCGATTTTTCTCAAGATGGTCAGAAATGGTAATTTTGTAATGTTTATATTCTTGAAAGTAAATGACTATTGCATGTGAATTATCACTTTTGGAACTAAAATTAGTGTGTTTAGAGTCATTTTATTGCCTGAAATTGGTCGAAATAGAAGCTTCTGAGTAGGAGAAAA
The DNA here is from genome assembly GCF_964204655.1 of Triturus cristatus. Lineage (NCBI taxonomy): Eukaryota > Metazoa > Chordata > Amphibia > Caudata > Salamandridae > Triturus > Triturus cristatus. The sequence goes on from NC_140587.1 coordinate 928,745,450, forward strand.
AGTCTGTAAAAATGGCAATTTTGGTCACATTGAGTCTTTAAAAAGTAGTTATTCAACATGAGGCACAAACCAAATGACATTTTGAATCTTTTTTTCTACAGTCCGAAAAATCAATTTTCTTCTTAAAAATGATGACCCGCGACCTGTCGATTTTTCTCAAGATGGTCAGAAATGGTAATTTTTTAATGTTTAATTTTTTGACTGTAAATGACTATTGAATGTGAATTATCACTTTTGGAACTAAAATACGTGTGTTTAGAGTCATTTTAATGCCTGAAATTGGTGGAAATAGAAGCTTCTGTGTAGGAGAAAAAGTCTGTAAAAATGGCAATTTTGGTCACATTGAGGCTTTCAAAATTAGTTATTCAACATTAGGCAAAATCCAAATGACATTTTGAATCTTTTTTTCTACAGTCCAAAAAATCAATTTTCTGATGAAAAACGATGACCCGTGACCTGTCGATTTTTCTCAAGATGGTCAGAAATGGTAATTTTGTAATGTTTATATTTTTGAAAGTAAATGACTATTGCATGTGAATTATCACTTTTGGAACTAAAATTAGTGTGTTTAGAGTCATTTTATTGCCTGAAATTGGTCGAAATAGAAGCTTCTGAGTAGGGGAAAAGTCTGTAAAAATGGCAATTTTGGTCACATTGAGGCTTTAAAAAGTAGTTATTCAACATGAGGCACAAACCAAATGACATTTTGAATCTTTTTTTCTACAGTCCGAAAAATCAATTTTCTTCTTAAAAATGATGACCCGCGACCTGTCGATTTTTCTCAAGATGGTCAGAAATGGTAATTTTTTTATGTTTAATTTTTTGACTGTAAATGACTATTGAATGTGAATTATCACTTTTGGAACTAAAATACGTGTGTTTAGAGTCATTTTAATGCCTGAAATTGGTGGAAATAGAAGCTTCTGTGTAGGAGAAAAAGTCTGTAAAAATGGCAATTTTGGTCACATTGAGGCTTTCAAAATTAGTTATTCAACATTAGGCAAAATCCAAATGACATTTTGAATCTTTTTTTCTACAGTCCAAAAAATCAATTTTCTGATGAAAAACGATGACCCGTGACCTGTCGATTTTTCTCAAGATGGTCAGAAATGGTAATTTTGTAATGTTTAACTTTTTTGACTGTAAATGACTATTGCATGTGAATTATCACTTTTGGAACTAAAATAAATGTGTTTAGAGTCATTTTAATGCCTGAAATTGGTCGAAATAGAAGCTTCTGAGTAGGAGAAAAAGTCTGTAAAAATGGCAATTTTGGTCACATTGAGGCTTTAAAAAGTAGTTATTCAACATGAGGCACAATCCAAATGACATTTTGAATCATTTTTTCTACACTCCAAAAAATCAATTTTCTGATGCAAAACGATGACCCGCGACCTGTCGATTTTTCTCAAGATGGTCAGAAATGGTAATTTTGTAATGTTTAACTTTTTTGACTGTAAATGACTATTGCATGTGAATTATCACTTTTGGAACTAAAATAAATGTGTTTAGAGTCATTTTAATGCCTGACATTGGTCAAAATAGAAGCTTCTGAGTAGGAGAAAAAGTCTGTAAAAATGGCAATTTTGGTCACATTGAGGCTTTAAAAAGTAGTTATTCAACATGAGGCACAAACCAAATGACATTTTGAATCTTTTTTTCTACAGTCCGAAAAATCAATTTTCTTCTTAAAAATGATGACCCGCGACCTGTCGATTTTTCTCAAGATGGTCAGAAATGGTAATTTTTTAATGTTTAAGGTTTTTGACTGTAAATGACTATTGCTTGTGAATTATCACTTTTGGAACTAAAATAAGTGTGTTTAGAGTCATTTTAATGCCTGAAATTGGTGGAAATAGAAGCTTCTGTGTAGGAGAAAAAGTCTGTAAAAATGGCAATTTTGGTCACATTGAGGCTTTCAAAATTAGTTATTTAACATTAGGCACAATCCAAATGACATTTTGAATCTTTTTTTCTACAGTCCAAAAAATCAATTTTCTGATGAAAAACGATGACCCGTGACCTGTCGATTTTTCTCAAGATGGTCAGAAATGGTAATTTTGTAATGTTTATATTTTTGAAAGTAAATGACTATTGCATGTGAATTATCACTTTTGGAACTAAAATTAGTGTGTTTAGAGTCATTTTATTGCCTGAAATTGGTCGAAATAGAAGCTTCTGAGTAGGAGAAAAGTCTGTAAAAATGGCAATTTTGGTCACATTGAGGCTTTAAAAAGTAGTTATTCAACATGAGGCACAATCCAAATGACATTTTGAATCTTTTTTTCTACAGTCCAAAAAATCAATTTTCTGATGAAAAACGATGACCCGCAACCTGTCGATTTTTCTCAAGATGGTCAGAAATGGTAATTTTGTAATGTTTAACTTTTTTGACTGTAAATGACTATTGCATGTGAATTATCACTTTTGGAACTAAAATAAATGTGTTTAGAGTCATTTTAATGCCTGACATTGGTCGAAATAGAAGCTTCTGAGTAGGAGAAAAAGTCTGTAAAAATGGCACTTTTGGTCACATTGAGGCTTTAAAAAGTAGTTATACAACATGAGGCACAATCCAAATGACATTTTGAATCATTTTTTCTACAGTCCAAAAAATCAACTTTCTGATGCAAAACGATGACCCGCGACCTGTCGATTTTTCTCAAGATGGTCAGAAATGGTAATTTTGTAATGTTTAACTTTTTTGACTGTAAATGACTATTGCATGTGAATTGTCACTTTTGGAACTAAAATAAATGTGTTTAGAGTCATTTTAATGCCTGACATTGGTCGAAATAGAAGCTTCTGAGTAGGAGAAAAAGTCTGTAAAAATGGCAATTTTGGTCACATTGAGTCTTTAAAAAGTAGTTATTCAACATGAGGCACAAACCAAATGACATTTTGAATCTTTTTTTCTACAGTCGGAAAAATCGATTTTCTTCTTAAAAATGATGACCCGCGACCTGTCGATTTTTCTTAAGATGGTCAGAAATGGTAATTTTTTAAAGTTTAATTTTTTGACTGTAAATGACTATTGCATGTGAATTATCACTTTTGGAACTAAAATACGTGTGTTTAGAGTCATTTTAATGCCTGAAATTGGTGGAAATAGAAGCTTCTGTGTAGGAGAAAAAGTCTGTAAAAATGGCAATTTTGGTCACATTGAGGCTTTCAAAATTAGTTATTCAACATTAGGCACAATCCAAATGACATTTTGAATCTTTTTTTCTACAGTCCAAAATTCAATTTTCTGATGAAAAACGATGACCCGTGACCTGTCGATTTTTCTCAAGATGGTCAGAAATGGTAATTTTTTAATGTTTAATTTTTTGACTGTAAATTACTATTGCATGTGAATTATCAATTTTGGAACTAAAATAAGTGTGTTTAGAGTCATTTTAATGCCTGAAATTGGTGGAAATAGAAGCTTCTGTGTAGGAGAAAAAGTCTGTAAAAATGGCAATTTTGGTCACATTGAGGCTTTAAAAAGTAGTTATTCAACATGAGACACAATCCAAATGACATTTTGAATCTTTTTTCCTACACTCCAAAAAATCAATTTTCTGATGAAAAACGATGACCCGCGACCTGTCGATTTTTCTCAAGATGGTCAGAAATGGTAATTTTTTAATGTTTAATTTTTTTACTGTAAATGACTATTGCATGTGAATTATCACTTTTGGAACTAAAATAAGTGTGTTTAGAGTCATTTTAATGCCTGAAATTGGTGGAAATAGAAGCTTCTGTGTAGGAGAAAATGTCTGTAAAAATGGCAATTTTGGTCACATTGAGGCTTTAAAAAGTAGTTATTCAACATGAGGCTCAATCCAAATGACATTTTGAATCTTTTTTTCTACACTCCAAAAAATCAATTTTCTGATGAAAAACGATGACCCGCGACCTGTCGATTTTTCTCAAGATGGTCAGAAATGGTAATTTTTTAATGTTTAATTTTTTGACTGTAGATGACTATTGTATGTGAATTATCACTTTTGGAACTAAAATAAGTGTGTTTAGAGTCATTTTAATGCCTGAAATTGGTCGAAATAGAAGCTTCTGAGTAGGAGAAAAAGTCTGTAAAAATGGCAATTTTGGTCACATTGAGGCTTTAAAAAGTAGTTATTCAACATGAGGCACAATCCAAATGACATTTTGAATCTTTTTTCTACAGTCCAAAAAATCAATTTTCTGATGAAAAACGATGACCCGCGACCTGTCGATTTTTCTCAAGATGGTCAGAAATGGTAATTTTGTAATGTTTAACTTTTTTGACTGTAAATGACTATTGCATGTGAATTATCACTTTTGGAACTAAAATAAATGTGTTTCGAGTCATTTTAATGCCTGACATTGGTCGAAATAGAAGCTTCTGAGTAGGAGAAAAAGTCTGTAAAAATGGCAATTTTGGTCACATTGAGGCTTTAAAAAGTAGTTATTCAACATGAGGCACAATCCAAATGACATTTTCAATCATTTTTTCTACAGTCCAAAAAATCAATTTTCTGATGCAAAACGATGACCTGCGACCTGTCGATTTTTCTCAAGATGGTCAGAAATGGTAATTTTTTAATGTTTAAGTTTTTTGATTGTAAATGACTATTGCTTGTGAATTATCACTTTTGGAACTAAAATAAGTATGTTTAGAGTCATTTTAATGCCTGAAATTGGTGGAAATAGAAGCTTCTGTGTAGGAGAAAAAGTCTGTAAAAATGGCAATTTTGGTCACATTGAGGCTTTAAAAAGTAGTTATTCAACATGAGACACAAGCCAAATGACATTTTGAATTTTTTTTCCTACACTCCAAAAAATCAATTTTCTGATGAAAAACGATGACCCGCGACCTGTCGATTTTTCTCAAGATGGTCAGAAATGGTAATTTTTTAATGTTTAATTTTTTGACTGTAAATGACTATTGCATGTGAATTATCACTTTTGGAACGAAAATAAGTGTGTTTAGAGTCATTTTAATGGCTGAAATTGGTGGAAATAGAAGCTTCTGTGTAGGAGAAAAAGTCTGTAAAAATGGCAATTTTGGTCACATTGAGGCTTTAAAAAGTAGTTATTCAACATGAGGCTCAATCCAAATGACATTTGGAATCTTTTTTTCTACACTCCAAAAAATCAATTTTCTGATGCAAAACGATGACCCGCGACCTGTCGATTTTTCTCAAGATGGTCAGAAATGGTAATTTTGTAATGTTTAACTTTTTTGACTGTAAATGACTATTGCATGTGAATTATCACTTTTGGAACTAAAATAAATGTGTTTCGAGTCATTTTAATGCCTGACATTGGTCGAAATAGAAGCTTCTGAGTAGGAGAAAAAGTCTGTAAAAATGGCAATTTTGGTCACATTGAGGCTTTAAAAAGTAGTTATTCAACATGAGGCACAATCCAAATGACATTTTCAATCATTTTTTCTACAGTCCAAAAAATCAATTTTCTGATGCAAAACGATGACCTGCGACCTGTCGATTTTTCTCAAGATGGTCAGAAATGGTAATTTTTTAATGGTTAAGTTTTTTGATTGTAAATGACTATTGCTTGTGAATTATCACTTTTGGAACTAAAATAAGTATGTTTAGAGTCATTTTAATGCCTGAAATTGGTGGAAATAGAAGCTTCTGTGTAGGAGAAAAAGTCTGTAAAAATGGCAATTTTGGTCACATTAAGGCTTTAAAAAGTAGTTATTCAACATGAGACACAAGCCAAATGACATTTTGAATCTTTTTTCCTACACTCCAAAAAATCAATTTTCTGATGAAAAACGATGACCCGCGACCTGTCGATTTTTCTCAAGATGGTCAGAAATGGTAATTTTTTAATGTTTAATTTTTTTACTGTAAATGACTATTGCATGTGAATTATCACTTTTGGAACTAAAATAAGTGTGTTTAGAGTCATTTTAATGCCTGAAATTGGTGGAAATAGAAGCTTCTGTGTAGGAGAAAATGTCTGTAAAAATGGCAATTTTGGTCACATTGAGGCTTTAAAAAGTAGTTATTCAACATGAGGCTCAATCCAAATGACATTTTGAATCTTTTTTTCTACACTCCAAAAAATCAATTTTCTGATGAAAAACGATGACCCGCGACCTGTCGATTTTTCTCAAGATGGTCAGAAATGGTAATTTTTTAATGTTTAATTTTTTGACTGTAGATGACTATTGTATGTGAATTATCACTTTTGGAACTAAAATAAGTGTGTTTAGAGTCATTTTAATGCCTGAAATTGGTCGAAATAGAAGCTTCTGAGTAGGAGAAAAAGTCTGTAAAAATGGCAATTTTGGTCACATTGAGGCTTTAAAAAGTAGTTATTCAACATGAGGCTCAATCCAAATGACATTTGGAATCTTTTTTTCTACACTCCAAAAAATCAATTTTCTGATGCAAAACGATGACCCGCGACCTGTCGATTTTTCTCAAGATGGTCAGAAATGGTAATTTTGTAATGTTTAACTTTTTTGACTGTAAATGACTATTGCATGTGAATTATCACTTTTGGAACTAAAATAAATGTGTTTCGAGTCATTTTAATGCCTGACATTGGTCGAAATAGAAGCTTCTGAGTAGGAGAAAAAGTCTGTAAAAATGGCAATTTTGGTCACATTGAGGCTTTAAAAAGTAGTTATTCAACATGAGGCACAATCCAAATGACATTTTCAATCATTTTTTCTACAGTCCAAAAAATCAATTTTCTGATGCAAAACGATGACCTGCGACCTGTCGATTTTTCTCAAGATGGTCAGAAATGGTAATTTTTTAATGTTTAAGTTTTTTGATTGTAAATGACTATTGCTTGTGAATTATCACTTTTGGAACTAAAATAAGTATGTTTAGAGTCATTTTAATGCCTGAAATTGGTGGAAATAGAAGCTTCTGTGTAGGAGAAAAAGTCTGTAAAAATGGCAATTTTGGTCACATTGAGGCTTTAAAAAGTAGTTATTCAACATGAGACACAAGCCAAATGACATTTTGAATCTTTTTTCCTACACTCCAAAAAATCAATTTTCTGATGAAAAACGATGACCCGCGACCTGTCGATTTTTCTCAAGATGGTCAGAAATGGTAATTTTTTAATGTTTAATTTTTTGACTGTAAATGACTATTGCATGTGAATTATCACTTTTGGAACGAAAATAAGTGTGTTTAGAGTCATTTTAATGGCTGAAATTGGTGGAAATAGAAGCTTCTGTGTAGGAGAAAAATTCTGTAAAAATGGCAATTTTGGTCACATTGAGGCTTTAAAAAGTAGTTATTCAACATGAGGCTCAATCCAAATGACATTTTGAATCTTTTTTTCTACACTCCAAAAAATCAATTTTCTGATGAAAAACGATGACCCGCGACCTGTCGATTTTTCTCAAGATGGTCAGAAATGGTAATTTTTTAATGTTTAATTTTTTGACTGTAGATGACTATTGTATGTGAATTATCACTTTTGGAACTAAAATAAGTGTGTTTAGAGTCATTTTAATGCCTGAAATTGGTCGAAATAGAAGCTTCTGAGTAGGAGAAAAAGTCTGTAAAAATGGCAATTTTGGTCACATTGAGTCTTTAAAAAGTAGTTATTCAACATGAGGCACAAACCAAATGACATTTTGAATCTTTTTTTCTACAGTCCGAAAAATCAATTTTCTTCTTAAAGATGATGACCCGCGACCTGTCGATTTTTCTCAAGATGGTCAGAAATGGTAATTTTTTAATGTTTAATTTTTTGACTGTAAATGACTATTGCATGTGAATTATCACTTTTGGAACTAAAATACGTGTGTTTAGAGTCATTTTAATGCCTGAAATTGGTGGAAATAGAAGCTTCTGTGTAGGAGAAAAAGTCTGTAAAAATGGCAATTTTGGTCACATTGAGGCTTTCAAAATTAGTTATTCAACATTAGGCACAATCCAAATGACATTTTGAATCTTTTTTTCTACAGTCCAAAAAATCAATTTTCTGATGAAAAACGATGACCCGTGACCTGTCGATTTTTCTCAAGATGGTCAGAAATGGTAATTTTGTAATGTTTATATTTTTGAAAGTAAATGACTATTGCATGTGAATTATCACTTTTGGAACTAAAATTAGTGTGTTTAGAGTCATTTTATTGCCTGAAATTGGTCGAAATAGAAGCTTCTGAGTAGGAGAAAAGTCTGTAAAAATGGCAATTTTGGTCACATTGAGGCTTTAAAAAGTAGTTATTCAACATGAGGCACAATCCAAATGACATTTTGAATCTTTTTTCTACAGTCCAAAAAATCTATTTTCTGATGAAAAACGATGACCCGCGACCTGTCGATTTTTCTCAAGATGGTCAGAAATGGTAATTTTGTAATGTTTAACTTTTTTGACTGTAAATGACTATTGCATGTGAATTATCACTTTTGGAACTAAAATAAATGTGTTTAGAGTCATTTTAATGCCTGACATTGGTCGAAATAGAAGATTCTGAGTAGGAGAAAAAGTGTGTAAAAATGGCAATTTTGGTCACATTGAGGCTTTAAAAAGTAATTATTCAACATGAGGCACAAACCAAATGACATTTTGAATCTTTTTTTCTACAGTCCGAAAAATCAATTTTCTTCTTAAAAATGATGACCCGCGACCTGTCGATTTTTCTCAAGATGGTCAGAAATGGTAATTTTTTAATGTTTAAGGTTTTTGAATGTAAATGACTATTGCTTGTGAATTATCACTTTTGGAACTAAAATAAGTGTGTTTAGAGTCATTTTAATGCCTGAAATTGGTGGAAATAGAAGCTTCTGTGTAGGAGAAAAAGTCTGTAAAAATGGCAATTTTGGTCACATTGAGGCTTTCAAAATTAGTTATTCAACATTAGGCACAATCCAAATGACATTTTGAATCTTTTTTTCTACAGTCCAAAATTCAATTTTCTGATGAAAAACGATGACCCGTGACCTGTCGATTTTTCTCAAGATGGTCAGAAATGGTAATTTTTTAATGTTTAATTTTTTGACTGTAAATTACTATTGCATGTGAATTATCACTTTTGGAACTAAAATAAGTGTGTTTAGAGTCATTTTAATGCCTGAAATTGGTGGAAATAGAAGCTTCTGTGTAGGAGAAAAAGTCTGTAAAAATGGCAATTTTGGTCACATTGAGGCTTTCAAAATTAGTTATTTAACATTAGGCACAATCCAAATGACATTTTGAATCTTTTTTTCTACAGTCCAAAAAATCAATTTTCTGATGAAAAACGATGACCCGTGACCTGTCGATTTTTCTCAAGATGGTCAGAAATGGTAATTTTGTAATGTTTATATTTTTGAAAGTAAATGACTATTGCATGTGAATTATCACTTTTGGAACTAAAATTAGTGTGTTTAGAGTCATTTTATTGCCTGAAATTGGTAGAAATAGAAGCTTCTGAGTAGGAGAAAAGTCTGTAAAAATGGCAATTTTGGTCACATTGAGGCTTTAAAAAGTAGTTATTCAACATGAGGCACAATCCAAATGACATTTTGAATCATTTTTTCTACACTCCAAAAAATCAATTTTCTGATGCAATACGATGACCCGCGACCTGTCGATTTTTCTCAAGATGGTCAGAAATGGTAATTTTTTAATGTTTAAGTTTTTTGACTTTAAATTACTATTGCTTGTGAATTATCACTTTTGGAACTAAAATAAGTGTGTTTAGAGTCATTTTAATGCCTGAAATTGGTGGAAATAGAAGCTTCTGTGTAGGAGAAAAAGTCTGTAAAAATGGCAATTTTGGTCACATTGAGGCTTTAAAAAGTAGTTATTCAACATGAGACACAATCCAAATGACATTTTGAATCTTTTTTCCTACACTCCAAAAAATCAATTTTCTGATGAAAAACGATGACCCGCGACCTGTCGATTTTTCTCAAGATGGTCAGAAATGGTAATTTTTTAATGTTTAATTTTTTTACTGTAAATGACTATTGCATGTGAATTATCACTTTTGGAACTAAAATAAGTGTGTTTAGAGTCATTTTAATGCCTGAAATTGGTGGAAATAGAAGCTTCTGTGTAGGAGAAAATGTCTGTAAAAATGGCAATTTTGGTCACATTGAGGCTTTAAAAAGTAGTTATTCAACATGAGGCTCAATCCAAATGACATTTTGAATCTTTTTTTCTACACTCCAAAAAATCAATTTTCTGATGAAAAACGATGACCCGCGACCTGTCGATTTTTCTCAAGATGGTCAGAAATGGTAATTTTTTAATGTTTAATTTTTTGACTGTAGATGACTATTGTATGTGAATTATCACTTTTGGAACTAAAATAAGTGTGTTTAGAGTCATTTTAATGCCTGAAATTGGTCGAAATAGAAGCTTCTGAGTAGGAGAAAAAGTCTGTAAAAATGGCAATTTTGGTCACATTGAGGCTTTAAAAAGTAGTTATTCAACATGAGGCACAATCCAAATGACATTTTGAATCTTTTTTCTACAGTCCAAAAAATCAATTTTCTGATGAAAAACGATGACCCGCGACCTGTCGATTTTTCTCAAGATGGTCAGAAATGGTAATTTTGTAATGTTTAACTTTTTTGACTGTAAATGACTATTGCATGTGAATTATCACTTTTGGAACTAAAATAAATGTGTTTCGAGTCATTTTAATGCCTGACATTGGTCGAAATAGAAGCTTCTGAGTAGGAGAAAAAGTCTGTAAAAATGGCAATTTTGGTCACATTGAGGCTTTAAAAAGTAGTTATTCAACATGAGGCACAATCCAAATGACATTTTCAATCATTTTTTCTACAGTCCAAAAAATCAATTTTCTGATGCAAAACGATGACCTGCGACCTGTCGATTTTTCTCAAGATGGTCAGAAATGGTAATTTTTTAATGTTTAAGTTTTTTGATTGTAAATGACTATTGCTTGTGAATTATCACTTTTGGAACTAAAATAAGTATGTTTAGAGTCATTTTAATGCCTGAAATTGGTGGAAATAGAAGCCTCTGTGTAGGAGAAAAAGTCTGTAAAAATGGCAATTTTGGTCACATTGAGGCTTTAAAAAGTAGTTATTCAACATGAGACACAAGCCAAATGACATTTTGAATCTTTTTTCCTACACTCCAAAAAATCAATTTTCTGATGAAAAACGATGACCCGCGACCTGTCGATTTTTCTCAAGATGGTCAGAAATGGTAATTTTTTAATGTTTAATTTTTTGACTGTAAATGACTATTGCATGTGAATTATCACTTTTGGAACGAAAATAAGTGTGTTTAGAGTCATTTTAATGGCTGAAATTGGTGGAAATAGAAGCTTCTGTGTAGGAGAAAAAGTCTGTAAAAATGGCAATTTTGGTCACATTGAGGCTTTAAAAAGTAGTTATTCAACATGAGGCTCAATCCAAATGACATTTGGAATCTTTTTTTCTACACTCCAAAAAATCAATTTTCTGATGCAAAACGATGACCCGCGACCTGTCGATTTTTCTCAAGATGGTCAGAAATGGTAATTTTGTAATGTTTAACTTTTTTGACTGTAAATGACTATTGCATGTGAATTATCACTTTTGGAACTAAAATAAATGTGTTTCGAGTCATTTTAATGCCTGACATTGGTCGAAATAGAAGCTTCTGAGTAGGAGAAAAAGTCTGTAAAAATGGCAATTTTGGTCACATTGAGGCTTTAAAAAGTAGTTATTCAACATGAGACACAAGCCAAATGACATTTTGAATCTTTTTTCCTACACTCCAAAAAATCAATTTTCTGATGAAAAACGATGACCCGCGACCTGTCGATTTTTCTCAAGATGGTCAGAAATGGTAATTTTTTAATGTTTAATTTTTTGACTGTAAATGACTATTGCATGTGAATTATCACTTTTGGAACGAAAATAAGTGTGTTTAGAGTCATTTTAATGGCTGAAATTGGTGGAAATAGAAGCTTCTGTGTAGGAGAAAAATTCTGTAAAAATGGCAATTTTGGTCACATTGAGGCTTTAAAAAGTAGTTATTCAACATGAGGCTCAATCCAAATGACATTTTGAATCTTTTTTTCTACACTCCAAAAAATCAATTTTCTGATGAAAAACGATGACCCGCGACCTGTCGATTTTTCTCAAGATGGTCAGAAATGGTAATTTTTTAATGTTTAATTTTTTGACTGTAGATGACTATTGTATGTGAATTATCACTTTTGGAACTAAAATAAGTGTGTTTAGAGTCATTTTAATGCCTGAAATTGGTCGAAATAGAAGCTTCTGAGTAGGAGAAAAAGTCTGTAAAAATGGCAATTTTGGTCACATTGAGTCTTTAAAAAGTAGTTATTCAACATGAGGCACAAACCAAATGACATTTTGAATCTTTTTTTCTACAGTCCGAAAAATCAATTTTCTTCTTAAAGATGATGACCCGCGACCTGTCGATTTTTCTCAAGATGGTCAGAAATGGTAATTTTTTAATGTTTAATTTTTTGACTGTAAATGACTATTGCATGTGAATTATCACTTTTGGAACTAAAATACGTGTGTTTAGAGTCATTTTAATGCCTGAAATTGGTGGAAATAGAAGCTTCTGTGTAGGAGAAAAAGTCTGTAAAAATGGCAATTTTGGTCACATTGAGGCTTTCAAAATTAGTTATTCAACATTAGGCACAATCCAAATGACATTTTGAATCTTTTTTTCTACAGTCCAAAAAATCAATTTTCTGATGAAAAACGATGACCCGCGACCTGTCGATTTTTCTCAAGATGGTCAGAAATGGTAATTTTTTAATGTTTAATTTTTTGACTGTAAATGACTATTGCATGTGAATTATCACTTTTGGAACGAAAATAAGTGTGTTTAGAGTCATTTTAATGGCTGAAATTGGTGGAAATAGAAGCTTCTGTGTAGGAGAAAAAGTCTGTAAAAATGGCAATTTTGGTCACATTGAGGCTTTAAAAAGTAGTTATTCAACATGAGGCTCAATCCAAATGACATTTGGAATCTTTTTTTCTACACTCCAAAAAATCAATTTTCTGATGCAAAACGATGACCCGCGACCTGTCGATTTTTCTCAAGATGGTCAGAAATGGTAATTTTGTAATGTTTAACTTTTTTGACTGTAAATGACTATTGCATGTGAATTATCACTTTTGGAACTAAAATAAATGTGTTTCGAGTCATTTTAATGCCTGACATTGGTCGAAATAGAAGCTTCTGAGTAGGAGAAAAAGTCTGTAAAAATGGCAATTTTGGTCACATTGAGGCTTTAAAAAGTAGTTATTCAACATGAGACACAAGCCAAATGACATTTTGAATCTTTTTTCCTACACTCCAAAAAATCAATTTTCTGATGAAAAACGATGACCCGCGACCTGTCGATTTTTCTCAAGATGGTCAGAAATGGTAATTTTTTAATGTTTAATTTTTTGACTGTAAATGACTATTGCATGTGAATTATCACTTTTGGAACGAAAATAAGTGTGTTTAGAGTCATTTTAATGGCTGAAATTGGTGGAAATAGAAGCTTCTGTGTAGGAGAAAAATTCTGTAAAAATGGCAATTTTGGTCACATTGAGGCTTTAAAAAGTAGTTATTCAACATGAGGCTCAATCCAAATGACATTTTGAATCTTTTTTTCTACACTCCAAAAAATCAATTTTCTGATGAAAAACGATGACCCGCGACCTGTCGATTTTTCTCAAGATGGTCAGAAATGGTAATTTTTTAATGTTTAATTTTTTGACTGTAGATGACTATTGTATGTGAATTATCACTTTTGGAACTAAAATAAGTGTGTTTAGAGTCATTTTAATGCCTGAAATTGGTCGAAATAGAAGCTTCTGAGTAGGAGAAAAAGTCTGTAAAAATGGCAATTTTGGTCACATTGAGTCTTTAAAAAGTAGTTATTCAACATGAGGCACAAACCAAATGACATTTTGAATCTTTTTTTCTACAGTCCGAAAAATCAATTTTCTTCTTAAAGATGATGACCCGCGACCTGTCGATTTTTCTCAAGATGGTCAGAAATGGTAATTTTTTAATGTTTAATTTTTTGACTGTAAATGACTATTGCATGTGAATTATCACTTTTGGAACTAAAATACGTGTGTTTAGAGTCATTTTAATGCCTGAAATTGGTGGAAATAGAAGCTTCTGTGTAGGAGAAAAAGTCTGTAAAAATGGCAATTTTGGTCACATTGAGGCTTTCAAAATTAGTTATTCAACATTAGGCACAATCCAAATGACATTTTGAATCTTTTTTTCTACAGTCCAAAAAATCAATTTTCTGATGAAAAACGATGACCCGTGACCTGTCGATTTTTCTCAAGATGGTCAGAAATGGTAATTTTGTAATGTTTATATTTTTGAAAGTAAATGACTATTGCATGTGAATTATCACTTTTGGAACTAAAATTAGTGTGTTTAGAGTCATTTTATTGCCTGAAATTGGTCGAAATAGAAGCTTCTGAGTAGGAGAAAAGTCTGTAAAAATGGCAATTTTGGTCACATTGAGGCTTTAAAAAGTAGTTATTCAACATGAGGCACAATCCAAATGACATTTTGAATCTTTTTTCTACAGTCCAAAAAATCTATTTTCTGATGAAAAACGATGACCCGCGACCTGTCGATTTTTCTCAAGATGGTCAGAAATGGTAATTTTGTAATGTTTAACTTTTTTGACTGTAAATGACTATTGCATGTGAATTATCACTTTTGGAACTAAAATAAATGTGTTTAGAGTCATTTTAATGCCTGACATTGGTCGAAATAGAAGATTCTGAGTAGGAGAAAAAGTGTGTAAAAATGGCAATTTTGGTCACATTGAGGCTTTAAAAAGTAGTTATTCAACATGAGGCACAAACCAAATGACATTTTGAATCTTTTTTTCTACAGTCCGAAAAATCAATTTTCTTCTTAAAAATGATGACCCGCGACCTGTCGATTTTTCTCAAGATGGTCAGAAATGGTAATTTTTTAATGTTTAAGGTTTTTGAATGTAAATGACTATTGCTTGTGAATTATCACTTTTGGAACTAAAATAAGTGTGTTTAGAGTCATTTTAATGCCTGAAATTGGTGGAAATAGAAGCTTCTGTGTAGGAGAAAAAGTCTGTAAAAATGGCAATTTTGGTCACATTGAGGCTTTCAAAATTAGTTATTCAACATTAGGCACAATCCAAATGACATTTTGAATCTTTTTTTCTACAGTCCAAAATTCAATTTTCTGATGAAAAACGATGACCCGTGACCTGTCGATTTTTCTCAAGATGGTCAGAAATGGTAATTTTTTAATGTTTAATTTTTTGACTGTAAATTACTATTGCATGTGAATTATCACTTTTGGAACTAAAATAAGTGTGTTTAGAGTCATTTTAATGCCTGAAATTGGTGGAAATAGAAGCTTCTGTGTAGGAGAAAAAGTCTGTAAAAATGGCAATTTTGGTCACATTGAGGCTTTCAAAATTAGTTATTTAACATTAGGCACAATCCAAATGACATTTTGAATCTTTTTTTCTACAGTCCAAAAAATCAATTTTCTGATGAAAAACGATGACCCGTGACCTGTCGATTTTTCTCAAGATGGTCAGAAATGGTAATTTTGTAATGTTTATATTTTTGAAAGTAAATGACTA
Source organism: Triturus cristatus (assembly GCF_964204655.1). NCBI lineage: Eukaryota > Metazoa > Chordata > Amphibia > Caudata > Salamandridae > Triturus > Triturus cristatus. Next base: position 928,761,009 of record NC_140587.1, read on the forward strand.
TTGCATGTGAATTATCACTTTTGGAACTAAAATTAGTGTGTTTAGAGTCATTTTATTGCCTGAAATTGGTCGAAATAGAAGCTTCTGAGTAGGAGAAAAGTCTGTAAAAATGGCAATTTTGGTCACATTGAGGCTTTAAAAAGTAGTTATTCAACATGAGGCACAATCCAAATGACATTTTGAATCTTTTTTTCTACAGTCCAAAAAATCAATTTTCTGATGAAAAACGATGACCCGCAACCTGTCGATTTTTCTCAAGATGGTCAGAAATGGTAATTTTGTAATGTTTAACTTTTTTGACTGTAAATGACTATTGCATGTGAATTATCACTTTTGGAACTAAAATAAATGTGTTTAGAGTCATTTTAATGCCTGACATTGGTCGAAATAGAAGCTTCTGAGTAGGAGAAAAAGTCTGTAAAAATGGCACTTTTGGTCACATTGAGGCTTTAAAAAGTAGTTATACAACATGAGGCACAATCCAAATGACATTTTGAATCATTTTTTCTACAGTCCAAAAAATCAACTTTCTGATGCAAAACGATGACCCGCGACCTGTCGATTTTTCTCAAGATGGTCAGAAATGGTAATTTTGTAATGTTTAACTTTTTTGACTGTAAATGACTATTGCATGTGAATTATCACTTTTGGAACTAAAATAAATGTGTTTAGAGTCATTTTAATGCCTGACATTGGTCGAAATAGAAGCTTCTGAGTAGGAGAAAAAGTCTGTAAAAATGGCAATTTTGGTCACATTGAGTCTTTAAAAAGTAGTTATTCAACATGAGGCACAAACCAAATGACATTTTGAATCTTTTTTTCTACAGTCGGAAAAATCAATTTTCTTCTTAAAAATGATGACCCGCGACCTGTCGATTTTTCTCAAGATGGTCAGAAATGGTAATTTTTTAAAGTTTAATTTTTTGACTGTAAATGACTATTGCATGTGAATTATCACTTTTGGAACTAAAATACGTGTGTTTAGAGTCATTTTAATGCCTGAAATTGGTGGAAATAGAAGCTTCTGTGTAGGAGAAAAAGTCTGTAAAAATGGCAATTTTGGTCACATTGAGGCTTTCAAAATTAGTTATTCAACATTAGGCACAATCCAAATGACATTTTGAATCTTTTTTTCTACAGTCCAAAAAATCAATTTTCTGATGAAAAACGATGACCCGTGACCTGTCGATTTTTCTCAAGATGGTCAGAAATGGTAATTTTGTAATGTTTATATTTTTGAAAGTAAATGACTATTGCATGTGAATTATCACTTTTGGAACTAAAATTAGTGTGTTTAGAGTCATTTTATTGCCTGAAATTGGTCGAAATAGAAGCTTCTGAGTAGGAGAAAAGTCTGTAAAAATGGCAATTTTGGTCACATTGAGGCTTTAAAAAGTAGTTATTCAACATGAGGCACAATCCAAATGACATTTTGAATCTTTTTTCTACAGTCCAAAAAATCTATTTTCTGATGAAAAACGATGACCCGCGACCTGTCGATTTTTCTCAAGATGGTCAGAAATGGTAATTTTGTAATGTTTAACTTTTTTGACTGTAAATGACTATTGCATGTGAATTATCACTTTTGGAACTAAAATAAATGTGTTTAGAGTCATTTTAATGCCTGACATTGGTCGAAATAGAAGATTCTGAGTAGGAGAAAAAGTGTGTAAAAATGGCAATTTTGGTCACATTGAGGCTTTACAAATTAGTTATTCAACATTAGGCACAATCCAAATGACATTTTGAATCTTTTTTTCTACAGTCCAAAAAATCAATTTTCTGATACAAAACGATGACCCGCGACCTGTCGATTTTTCTCAAGATGGTCAGAAATGGTAATTTTTTAATGTTTAATTTTTTGACTGTAAATTACTATTGCATGTGAATTATCACTTTTGGAACTAAAATAAGTGTGTTTAGAGTAATTTTAATGCCTGAAATTGGTGGAAATAGAAGCTTCTGTGTAGGAGAAAAGTCTGTAAAAATGGCAATTTTGGTCACATTGAGGCTTTAAAAAGTAGTTATTCAACATGAGGCACAATCCAAATGACATTTTGAATCTTTTTTTCTACAGTCCAAAAAATCAATTTTCTGATGAAAAACGATGACCCGCGACCTGTCGATTTTTCTCAAGATGGTCAGAAATGGTAATTTTGTAATGTTTAACTTTTTTGACTGTAAATGACTATTGCATGTGAATTATCACTTTTGGAACTAAAATAAATGTGTTTAGAGTCATTTTAATGCCTGACATTGGTCGAAATAGAAGCTTCTGAGTAGGAGAAAAAGTCTGTAAAAATGGCAATTTTGGTCACATTGAGGCTTTAAAAAGTAGTTATTCAACATGAGGCACAAACCAAATGACATTTTGAATCTTTTTTTCTACAGTCCGAAAAATCAATTTTCTTCTTAAAAATGATGACCCGCGACCTGTCGATTTTTCTCAAGACGGTCAGAAATGGTAATTTTTTAAAGTTTAATTTTTTGACTGTAAATGACTATTGCATGTGAATTATCACTTTTGGAACTAAAATACGTGTGTTTAGAGTCATTTTAATGCCTGAAATTGGTGGAAATAGAAGCTTCTGTGTAGGAGAAAAAGTCTGTAAAAATGGCAATTTTGGTCACATTGAGGCTTTCAAAATTAGTTATTCAACATTAGGCACAATCCAAATGACATTGTGAATCTTTTTTTCTACAGTCCAAAATTCAATTTTCTGATGAAAAACGATGACCCGTGACCTGTCGATTTTTCTCAAGATGGTCAGAAATGGTAATTTTTTAATGTTTAATTTTTTGACTGTAAATTACTATTGCATGTGAATTATCACTTTTGGAACTAAAATAAGTGTGTTTAGAGTCATTTTAATGCCTGAAATTGGTGGAAATAGAAGCTTCTGTGTAGGAGAAAAAGTCTGTAAAAATGGCAATTTTGGTCACATTGAGGCTTTAAAAATTAGTTATTCAACATTAGGCACAATCCAAATGACATTTTGAATCTTTTTTTCTACAGTCCAAAAAATCAATTTTCTGATGAAAAACGATGACCCGTGACCTGTCGATTTTTCTCAAGATGGTCAGAAATGGTAATTTTGTAATGTTTATATTTTTGAAAGTAAATGACTATTGCATGTGAATTATCACTTTTGGAACTAAAATTAGTGTGTTTAGAGTCATTTTATTGCCTGAAATTGGTCGAAATAGAAGCTTCTGAGTAGGAGAAAAGTCTGTAAAAATGGCAATTTTGGTCACATTGAGGCTTTAAAAAGTAGTTATTCAACATGAGGCACAATCCAAATGACATTTTGAATCTTTTTTCTACAGTCCAAAAAATCTATTTTCTGATGAAAAACGATGACCCGCGACCTGTCGATTTTTCTCAAGATGGTCAGAAATGGTAATTTTGTAATGTTTAACTTTTTTGACTGTAAATGACTATTGCATGTGAATTATCACTTTTGGAACTAAAATAAATGTGTTTAGAGTCATTTTAATGCCTGACATTGGTCGAAATAGAAGATTCTGAGTAGGAGAAAAAGTGTGTAAAAATGGCAATTTTGGTCACATTGAGGCTTTACAAATTAGTTATTCAACATTAGGCACAATCCAAATGACATTTTGAATCTTTTTTTCTACAGTCCAAAAAATCAATTTTCTGATACAAAACGATGACCCGCGACCTGTCGATTTTTCTCAAGATGGTCAGAAATGGTAATTTTTTAATGTTTAATTTTTTGACTGTAAATTACTATTGCATGTGAATTATCACTTTTGGAACTAAAATAAGTGTGTTTAGAGTAATTTTAATGCCTGAAATTGGTGGAAATAGAAGCTTCTGTGTAGGAGAAAAGTCTGTAAAAATGGCAATTTTGGTCACATTGAGGCTTTAAAAAGTAGTTATTCAACATGAGGCACAATCCAAATGACATTTTGAATCTTTTTTTCTACAGTCCAAAAAATCAATTTTCTGATGAAAAACGATGACCCGCGACCTGTCGATTTTTCTCAAGATGGTCAGAAATGGTAATTTTGTAATGTTTAACTTTTTTGACTGTAAATGACTATTGCATGTGAATTATCACTTTTGGAACTAAAATAAATGTGTTTAGAGTCATTTTAATGCCTGACATTGGTCGAAATAGAAGCTTCTGAGTAGGAGAAAAAGTCTGTAAAAATGGCAATTTTGGTCACATTGAGGCTTTAAAAAGTAGTTATTCAACATGAGGCACAAACCAAATGACATTTTGAATCTTTTTTTCTACAGTCCGAAAAATCAATTTTCTTCTTAAAAATGATGACCCGCGACCTGTCGATTTTTCTCAAGACGGTCAGAAATGGTAATTTTTTAAAGTTTAATTTTTTGACTGTAAATGACTATTGCATGTGAATTATCACTTTTGGAACTAAAATACGTGTGTTTAGAGTCATTTTAATGCCTGAAATTGGTGGAAATAGAAGCTTCTGTGTAGGAGAAAAAGTCTGTAAAAATGGCAATTTTGGTCACATTGAGGCTTTCAAAATTAGTTATTCAACATTAGGCACAATCCAAATGACATTGTGAATCTTTTTTTCTACAGTCCAAAATTCAATTTTCTGATGAAAAACGATGACCCGTGACCTGTCGATTTTTCTCAAGATGGTCAGAAATGGTAATTTTTTAATGTTTAATTTTTTGACTGTAAATTACTATTGCATGTGAATTATCACTTTTGGAACTAAAATAAGTGTGTTTAGAGTCATTTTAATGCCTGAAATTGGTGGAAATAGAAGCTTCTGTGTAGGAGAAAATGTCTGTAAAAATGGCAATTTTGGTCACATTGAGGCTTTAAAAAGTAGTTATTCAACATGAGACACAAGCCAAATGACATTTTGAATCTTTTTTCCTACACTCCAAAAAATCAATTTTCTGATGAAAAACGATGACCCGTGACCTGTCGATTTTTCTCAAGATGGTCAGAAATGGTAATTTTTTAATGTTTAAGTTTTTTGATTGTAAATGACTATTGCTTGTGAATTATCACTTTTGGAACTAAAATAAGTATGTTTAGAGTCATTTTAATGCCTGAAATTGGTGGAAATAGAAGCTTCTGTGTAGGAGAAAAAGTCTGTAAAAATGGCAATTTTGGTCACATTGAGGCTTTAAAAAGTAGTTATTCAACATGAGACACAAGCCAAATGACATTTTGAATCTTTTTTCCTACACTCCAAAAAATCAATTTTCTGATGAAAAACGATGACCCGCGACCTGTCGATTTTTCTCAAGATGGTCAGAAATGGTAATTTTTTAATGTTTAATTTTTTGACTGTAAATGACTATTGCATGTGAATTATCACTTTTGGAACGAAAATAAGTGTGTTTAGAGTCATTTTAATGGCTGAAATTGGTGGAAATAGAAGCTTCTGTGTAGGAGAAAAATTCTGTAAAAATGGCAATTTTGGTCACATTGAGGCTTTAAAAAGTAGTTATTCAACATGAGGCTCAATCCAAATGACATTTTGAATCTTTTTTTCTACACTCCAAAAAATCAATTTTCTGATGAAAAACGATGACCCGCGACCTGTCGATTTTTCTCAAGATGGTCAGAAATGGTAATTTTTTAATGTTTAATTTTTTGACTGTAGATGACTATTGTATGTGAATTATCACTTTTGGAACTAAAATAAGTGTGTTTAGAGTCATTTTAATGCCTGAAATTGGTCGAAATAGAAGCTTCTGAGTAGGAGAAAAAGTCTGTAAAAATGGCAATTTTGGTCACATTGAGTCTTTAAAAAGTAGTTATTCAACATGAGGCACAAACCAAATGACATTTTGAATCTTTTTTTCTACAGTCCGAAAAATCAATTTTCTTCTTAAAGATGATGACCCGCGACCTGTCGATTTTTCTCAAGATGGTCAGAAATGGTAATTTTTTAATGTTTAATTTTTTGACTGTAAATGACTATTGCATGTGAATTATCACTTTTGGAACTAAAATACGTGTGTTTAGAGTCATTTTAATGCCTGAAATTGGTGGAAATAGAAGCTTCTGTGTAGGAGAAAAAGTCTGTAAAAATGGCAATTTTGGTCACATTGAGGCTTTCAAAATTAGTTATTCAACATTAGGCACAATCCAAATGACATTTTGAATCTTTTTTTCTACAGTCCAAAAAATCAATTTTCTGATGAAAAACGATGACCCGTGACCTGTCGATTTTTCTCAAGATGGTCAGAAATGGTAATTTTGTAATGTTTATATTTTTGAAAGTAAATGACTATTGCATGTGAATTATCACTTTTGGAACTAAAATTAGTGTGTTTAGAGTCATTTTATTGCCTGAAATTGGTCGAAATAGAAGCTTCTGAGTAGGAGAAAAGTCTGTAAAAATGGCAATTTTGGTCACATTGGGGCTTTAAAAAGTAGTTATTCAACATGAGGCACAATCCAAATGACATTTTGAATCTTTTTTCTACAGTCCAAAAAATCTATTTTCTGATGAAAAACGATGACCCGCGACCTGTCGATTTTTCTCAAGATGGTCAGAAATGGTAATTTTGTAATGTTTAACTTTTTTGACTGTAAATGACTATTGCATGTGAATTATCACTTTTGGAACTAAAATAAATGTGTTTAGAGTCATTTTAATGCCTGACATTGGTCGAAATAGAAGATTCTGAGTAGGAGAAAAAGTGTGTAAAAATGGCAATTTTGGTCACATTGAGGCTTTAAAAAGTAGTTATTCAACATGAGGCACAAACCAAATGACATTTTGAATCTTTTTTTCTACAGTCCGAAAAATCAATTTTCTTCTTAAAAATGATGACCCGCGACCTGTCGATTTTTCTCAAGATGGTCAGAAATGGTAATTTTTTAATGTTTAAGGTTTTTGAATGTAAATGACTATTGCTTGTGAATTATCACTTTTGGAACTAAAATAAGTGTGTTTAGAGTCATTTTAATGCCTGAAATTGGTGGAAATAGAAGCTTCTGTGTAGGAGAAAAAGTCTGTAAAAATGGCAATTTTGGTCACATTGAGGCTTTCAAAATTAGTTATTCAACATTAGGCACAATCCAAATGACATTTTGAATCTTTTTTTCTACAGTCCAAAATTCAATTTTCTGATGAAAAACGATGACCCGTGACCTGTCGATTTTTCTCAAGATGGTCAGAAATGGTAATTTTTTAATGTTTAATTTTTTGACTGTAAATTACTATTGCATGTGAATTATCACTTTTGGAACTAAAATAAGTGTGTTTAGAGTCATTTTAATGCCTGAAATTGGTGGAAATAGAAGCTTCTGTGTAGGAGAAAAAGTCTGTAAAAATGGCAATTTTGGTCACATTGAGGCTTTCAAAATTAGTTATTTAACATTAGGCACAATCCAAATGACATTTTGAATCTTTTTTTCTACAGTCCAAAAAATCAATTTTCTGATGAAAAACGATGACCCGTGACCTGTCGATTTTTCTCAAGATGGTCAGAAATGGTAATTTTGTAATGTTTATATTTTTGAAAGTAAATGACTATTGCATGTGAATTATCACTTTTGGAACTAAAATTAGTGTGTTTAGAGTCATTTTATTGCCTGAAATTGGTCGAAATAGAAGCTTCTGAGTAGGAGAAAAGTCTGTAAAAATGGCAATTTTGGTCACATTGAGGCTTTAAAAAGTAGTTATTCAACATGAGGCACAATCCAAATGACATTTTGAATCTTTTTTTCTACAGTCCAAAAAATCAATTTTCTGATGAAAAACGATGACCCGCAACCTGTCGATTTTTCTCAAGATGGTCAGAAATGGTAATTTTGTAATGTTTAACTTTTTTGACTGTAAATGACTATTGCATGTGAATTATCACTTTTGGAACTAAAATAAATGTGTTTAGAGTCATTTTAATGCCTGACATTGGTCGAAATAGAAGCTTCTGAGTAGGAGAAAAAGTCTGTAAAAATGGCAATTTTGGTCACATTGAGTCTTTAAAAAGTAGTTATTCAACATGAGGCACAAACCAAATGACATTTTGAATCTTTTTTTCTACAGTCGGAAAAATCAATTTTCTTCTTAAAAATGATGACCCGCGACCTGTCGATTTTTCTCAAGATGGTCAGAAATGGTAATTTTTTAAAGTTTAATTTTTTGACTGTAAATGACTATTGCATGTGAATTATCACTTTTGGAACTAAAATACGTGTGTTTAGAGTCATTTTAATGCCTGAAATTGGTGGAAATAGAAGCTTCTGTGTAGGAGAAAAAGTCTGTAAAAATGGCAATTTTGGTCACATTGAGGCTTTCAAAATTAGTTATTCAACATTAGGCACAATCCAAATGACATTTTGAATCTTTTTTTCTACAGTCCAAAAAATCAATTTTCTGATGAAAAACGATGACCCGTGACCTGTCGATTTTTCTCAAGATGGTCAGAAATGGTAATTTTGTAATGTTTATATTTTTGAAAGTAAATGACTATTGCATGTGAATTATCACTTTTGGAACTAAAATTAGTGTGTTTAGAGTCATTTTATTGCCTGAAATTGGTCGAAATAGAAGCTTCTGAGTAGGAGAAAAGTCTGTAAAAATGGCAATTTTGGTCACATTGAGGCTTTAAAAAGTAGTTATTCAACATGAGGCACAATCCAAATGACATTTTGAATCTTTTTTCTACAGTCCAAAAAATCTATTTTCTGATGAAAAACGATGACCCGCGACCTGTCGATTTTTCTCAAGATGGTCAGAAATGGTAATTTTGTAATGTTTAACTTTTTTGACTGTAAATGACTATTGCATGTGAATTATCACTTTTGGAACTAAAATAAATGTGTTTAGAGTCATTTTAATGCCTGACATTGGTCGAAATAGAAGATTCTGAGTAGGAGAAAAAGTGTGTAAAAATGGCAATTTTGGTCACATTGAGGCTTTACAAATTAGTTATTCAACATTAGGCACAATCCAAATGACATTTTGAATCTTTTTTTCTACAGTCCAAAAAATCAATTTTCTGATACAAAACGATGACCCGCGACCTGTCGATTTTTCTCAAGATGGTCAGAAATGGTAATTTTTTAATGTTTAATTTTTTGACTGTAAATTACTATTGCATGTGAATTATCACTTTTGGAACTAAAATAAGTGTGTTTAGAGTAATTTTAATGCCTGAAATTGGTGGAAATAGAAGCTTCTGTGTAGGAGAAAAAGTCTGTAAAAATGGCAATTTTGGTCACATTGAGGCTTTCAAAATTAGTTATTCAACATTAGGCACAATCCAAATGACATTTTGAATCTTTTTTTCTACAGTCCAAAAAATCAATTTTCTGATGAAAAACGATGACCCGTGACATGTCGATTTTTCTCAAGATGGTCAGAAATGGTAATTTTGTAATGTTTATATTTTTGAAAGTAAATGACTATTGCATGTGAATTATCACTTTTGGAACTACAATTAGTGTGTTTAGAGTCATTTTATTGCCTGAAATTGGTCGAAATAGAAGCTTCTGAGTAGGAGAAAAGTCTGTAAAAATGGCAATTTTGGTCACATTGAGGCTTTAAAAAGTAGTTATTCAACATGAGGCACAATCCAAATGACATTTTGAATCTTTTTTTCTACAGTCCAAAAAATCAATTTTCTGATGAAAAACGATGACCCGCGACCTGTCGATTTTTCTCAAGATGGTCAGAAATGGTAATTTTGTAATGTTTAACTTTTTTGACTGTAAATGACTATTGCATGTGAATTATCACTTTTGGAACTAAAATAAATGTGTTTAGAGTCATTTTAATGCCTGACATTGGTCGAAATAGAAGCTTCTGAGTAGGAGAAAAAGTCTGTAAAAATGGCAATTTTGGTCACATTGAGGCTTTAAAAAGTAGTTATTCAACATGAGGCACAAACCAAATGACATTTTGAATCTTTTTTTCTACAGTCCGAAAAATCAATTTTCTTCTTAAAAATGATGACCCGCGACCTGTCGATTTTTCTCAAGATGGTCAGAAATGGTAATTTTTTAAAGTTTAATTTTTTGACTGTAAATGACTATTGCATGTGAATTATCACTTTTGGAACTAAAATATGTGTGTTTAGAGTCATTTTAATGCCTGAAATTGGTGGAAATAGAAGCTTCTGTGTAGGAGAAAAAGTCTGTAAAAATGGCAATTTTGGTCACATTGAGGCTTTCAAAATTAGTTATTCAACATTAGGCACAATCCAAATGACATTGTGAATCTTTTTTTCTACAGTCCAAAATTCAATTTTCTGATGAAAAACGATGACCCGTGACCTGTCGATTTTTCTCAAGATGGTCAGAAATGGTAATTTTTTAATGTTTAATTTTTTGACTGTAAATTACTATTGCATGTGAATTATCACTTTTGGAACTAAAATAAGTGTGTTTAGAGTCATTTTAATGCCTGAAATTGGTGGAAATAGAAGCTTCTGTGTAGGAGAAAATGTCTGTAAAAATGGCAATTTTGGTCACATTGAGGCTTTAAAAAGTAGTTATTCAACATGAGGCTCAATCCAAATGACATTTTGAATCTTTTTTTCTACAGTCCAAAAAATCAATTTTCTGATGAAAAACGATGACCCGTGACCTGTCGATTTTTCTCAAGATGGTCAGAAATGGTAATTTTGTAATGTTTATATTTTTGAAAGTAAATGACTATTGCATGTGAATTATCACTTTTGGAACTAAAATTAGTGTGTTTAGAGTCATTTTATTGCCTGAAATTGGTCGAAATAGAAGCTTCTGAGTAGGAGAAAAGTCTGTAAAAATGGCAATTTTGGTCACATTGAGGCTTTAAAAAGTAGTTATTCAACATGAGACACAATCCAAATGACATTTTGAATCTTTTTTCCTACACTCCAAAAAATCAATTTTCTGATGAAAAACGATGACCCGCGACCTGTCGATTTTTCTCAAGATGGTCAGAAATGGTAATTTTTTAATGTTTAATTTTTTGACTGTAAATGACTATTGCATGTGAATTATCACTTTTGGAACGAAAATAAGTGTGTTTAGAGTCATTTTAATGGCTGAAATTGGTGGAAATAGAAGCTTCTGTGTAGGAGAAAAAGTCTGTAAAAATGGCAATTTTGGTCACATTGAGGCTTTCAAAATTAGTTATTCAACATTAGGCACAATCCAAATGACATTGTGAATCTTTTTTTCTACAGTCCAAAATTCAATTTTCTGATGAAAAACGATGACCCGTGACCTGTCGATTTTTCTCAAGATGGTCAGAAATGGTAATTTTTTAATGTTTAATTTTTTGACTGTAAATTACTATTGCATGTGAATTATCACTTTTGGAACTAAAATAAGTGTGTTTAGAGTCATTTTAATGCCTGAAATTGGTGGAAATAGAAGCTTCTGTGTAGGAGAAAATGTCTGTAAAAATGGCAATTTTGGTCACATTGAGGCTTTAAAAAGTAGTTATTCAACATGAGACACAAGCCAAATGACATTTTGAATCTTTTTTCCTACACTCCAAAAAATCAATTTTCTGATGAAAAACGATGACCCGTGACCTGTCGATTTTTCTCAAGATGGTCAGAAATGGTAATTTTTTAATGTTTAAGTTTTTTGATTGTAAATGACTATTGCTTGTGAATTATCACTTTTGGAACTAAAATAAGTATGTTTAGAGTCATTTTAATGCCTGAAATTGGTGGAAATAGAAGCTTCTGTGTAGGAGAAAAAGTCTGTAAAAATGGCAATTTTGGTCACATTGAGGCTTTAAAAAGTAGTTATTCAACATGAGACACAAGCCAAATGACATTTTGAATCTTTTTTCCTACACTCCAAAAAATCAATTTTCTGATGAAAAACGATGACCCGCGACCTGTCGATTTTTCTCAAGATGGTCAGAAATGGTAATTTTTTAATGTTTAATTTTTTGACTGTAAATGACTATTGCATGTGAATTATCACTTTTGGAACGAAAATAAGTGTGTTTAGAGTCATTTTAATGGCTGAAATTGGTGGAAATAGAAGCTTCTGTGTAGGAGAAAAATTCTGTAAAAATGGCAATTTTGGTCACATTGAGGCTTTAAAAAGTAGTTATTCAACATGAGGCTCAATCCAAATGACATTTTGAATCTTTTTTTCTACACTCCAAAAAATCAATTTTCTGATGAAAAACGATGACCCGCGACCTGTCGATTTTTCTCAAGATGGTCAGAAATGGTAATTTTTTAATGTTTAATTTTTTGACTGTAGATGACTATTGTATGTGAATTATCACTTTTGGAACTAAAATAAGTGTGTTTAGAGTCATTTTAATGCCTGAAATTGGTCGAAATAGAAGCTTCTGAGTAGGAGAAAAAGTCTGTAAAAATGGCAATTTTGGTCACATTGAGTCTTTAAAAAGTAGTTATTCAACATGAGGCACAAACCAAATGACATTTTGAATCTTTTTTTCTACAGTCCGAAAAATCAATTTTCTTCTTAAAGATGATGACCCGCGACCTGTCGATTTTTCTCAAGATGGTCAGAAATGGTAATTTTTTAATGTTTAATTTTTTGACTGTAAATGACTATTGCATGTGAATTATCACTTTTGGAACTAAAATACGTGTGTTTAGAGTCATTTTAATGCCTGAAATTGGTGGAAATAGAAGCTTCTGTGTAGGAGAAAAAGTCTGTAAAAATGGCAATTTTGGTCACATTGAGGCTTTCAAAATTAGTTATTCAACATTAGGCACAATCCAAATGACATTTTGAATCTTTTTTTCTACAGTCCAAAAAATCAATTTTCTGATGAAAAACGATGACCCGTGACCTGTCGATTTTTCTCAAGATGGTCAGAAATGGTAATTTTGTAATGTTTATATTTTTGAAAGTAAATGACTATTGCATGTGAATTATCACTTTTGGAACTAAAATTAGTGTGTTTAGAGTCATTTTATTGCCTGAAATTGGTCGAAATAGAAGCTTCTGAGTAGGAGAAAAGTCTGTAAAAATGGCAATTTTGGTCACATTGAGGCTTTAAAAAGTAGTTATTCAACATGAGGCACAATCCAAATGACATTTTGAATCTTTTTTCTACAGTCCAAAAAATCTATTTTCTGATGAAAAACGATGACCCGCGACCTGTCGATTTTTCTCAAGATGGTCAGAAATGGTAATTTTGTAATGTTTAACTTTTTTGACTGTAAATGACTATTGCATGTGAATTATCACTTTTGGAACTAAAATAAATGTGTTTAGAGTCATTTTAATGCCTGACATTGGTCGAAATAGAAGATTCTGAGTAGGAGAAAAAGTGTGTAAAAATGGCAATTTTGGTCACATTGAGGCTTTAAAAAGTAGTTATTCAACATGAGGCACAAACCAAATGACATTTTGAATCTTTTTTTCTACAGTCCGAAAAATCAATTTTCTTCTTAAAAATGATGACCCGCGACCTGTCGATTTTTCTCAAGATGGTCAGAAATGGTAATTTTTTAATGTTTAAGGTTTTTGAATGTAAATGACTATTGCTTGTGAATTATCACTTTTGGAACTAAAATAAGTGTGTTTAGAGTCATTTTAATGCCTGAAATTGGTGGAAATAGAAGCTTCTGTGTAGGAGAAAAAGTCTGTAAAAATGGCAATTTTGGTCACATTGAGGCTTTCAAAATTAGTTATTCAACATTAGGCACAATCCAAATGACATTTTGAATCTTTTTTTCTACAGTCCAAAATTCAATTTTCTGATGAAAAACGATGACCCGTGACCTGTCGATTTTTCTCAAGATGGTCAGAAATGGTAATTTTTTAATGTTTAATTTTTTGACTGTAAATTACTATTGCATGTGAATTATCACTTTTGGAACTAAAATAAGTGTGTTTAGAGTCATTTTAATGCCTGAAATTGGTGGAAATAGAAGCTTCTGTGTAGGAGAAAAAGTCTGTAAAAATGGCAATTTTGGTCACATTGAGGCTTTCAAAATTAGTTATTTAACATTAGGCACAATCCAAATGACATTTTGAATCTTTTTTTCTACAGTCCAAAAAATCAATTTTCTGATGAAAAACGATGACCCGTGACCTGTCGATTTTTCTCAAGATGGTCAGAAATGGTAATTTTGTAATGTTTATATTTTTGAAAGTAAATGACTATTGCATGTGAATTATCACTTTTGGAACTAAAATTAGTGTGTTTAGAGTCATTTTATTGCCTGAAATTGGTCGAAATAGAAGCTTCTGAGTAGGAGAAAAGTCTGTAAAAATGGCAATTTTGGTCACATTGAGGCTTTAAAAAGTAGTTATTCAACATGAGGCACAATCCAAATGACATTTTGAATCTTTTTTTCTACAGTCCAAAAAATCAATTTTCTGATGAAAAACGATGACCCGCAACCTGTCGATTTTTCTCAAGATGGTCAGAAATGGTAATTTTGTAATGTTTAACTTTTTTGACTGTAAATGACTATTGCATGTGAATTATCACTTTTGGAACTAAAATAAATGTGTTTAGAGTCATTTTAATGCCTGACATTGGTCGAAATAGAAGCTTCTGAGTAGGAGAAAAAGTCTGTAAAAATGGCACTTTTGGTCACATTGAGGCTTTAAAAAGTAGTTATACAACATGAGGCACAATCCAAATGACATTTTGAATCATTTTTTCTACAGTCCAAAAAATCAACTTTCTGATGCAAAACGATGACCCGCGACCTGTCGATTTTTCTCAAGATGGTCAGAAATGGTAATTTTGTAATGTTTAACTTTTTTGACTGTAAATGACTATTGCATGTGAATTATCACTTTTGGAACTAAAATAAATGTGTTTAGAGTCATTTTAATGCCTGACATTGGTCGAAATAGAAGCTTCTGAGTAGGAGAAAAAGTCTGTAAAAATGGCAATTTTGGTCACATTGAGTCTTTAAAAAGTAGTTATTCAACATGAGGCACAAACCAAATGACATTTTGAATCTTTTTTTCTACAGTCGGAAAAATCAATTTTCTTCTTAAAAATGATGACCCGCGACCTGTCGATTTTTCTCAAGATGGTCAGAAATGGTAATTTTTTAAAGTTTAATTTTTTGACTGTAAATGACTATTGCATGTGAATTATCACTTTTGGAACTAAAATACGTGTGTTTAGAGTCATTTTAATGCCTGAAATTGGTGGAAATAGAAGCTTCTGTGTAGGAGAAAAAGTCTGTAAAAATGGCAATTTTGGTCACATTGAGGCTTTCAAAATTAGTTATTCAACATTAGGCACAATCCAAATGACATTTTGAATCTTTTTTTCTACAGTCCAAAAAATCAATTTTCTGATGAAAAACGATGACCCGTGACCTGTCGATTTTTCTCAAGATGGTCAGAAATGGTAATTTTGTAATGTTTATATTTTTGAAAGTAAATGACTATTGCATGTGAATTATCACTTTTGGAACTAAAATTAGTGTGTTTAGAGTCATTTTATTGCCTGAAATTGGTCGAAATAGAAGCTTCTGAGTAGGAGAAAAGTCTGTAAAAATGGCAATTTTGGTCACATTGAGGCTTTAAAAAGTAGTTATTCAACATGAGGCACAATCCAAATGACATTTTGAATCTTTTTTCTACAGTCCAAAAAATCTATTTTCTGATGAAAAACGATGACCCGCGACCTGTCGATTTTTCTCAAGATGGTCAGAAATGGTAATTTTGTAATGTTTAACTTTTTTGACTGTAAATGACTATTGCATGTGAATTATCACTTTTGGAACTAAAATAAATGTGTTTAGAGTCATTTTAATGCCTGACATTGGTCGAAATAGAAGATTCTGAGTAGGAGAAAAAGTGTGTAAAAATGGCAATTTTGGTCACATTGAGGCTTTACAAATTAGTTATTCAACATTAGGCACAATCCAAATGACATTTTGAATCTTTTTTTCTACAGTCCAAAAAATCAATTTTCTGATACAAAACGATGACCCGCGACCTGTCGATTTTTCTCAAGATGGTCAGAAATGGTAATTTTTTAATGTTTAATTTTTTGACTGTAAATTACTATTGCATGTGAATTATCACTTTTGGAACTAAAATAAGTGTGTTTAGAGTAATTTTAATGCCTGAAATTGGTGGAAATAGAAGCTTCTGTGTAGGAGAAAAAGTCTGTAAAAATGGCAATTTTGGTCACATTGAGGCTTTCAAAATTAGTTATTCAACATTAGGCACAATCCAAATGACATTTTGAATCTTTTTTTCTACAGTCCAAAAAATCAATTTTCTGATGAAAAACGATGACCCGTGACATGTCGATTTTTCTCAAGATGGTCAGAAATGGTAATTTTGTAATGTTTATATTTTTGAAAGTAAATGACTATTGCATGTGAATTATCACTTTTGGAACTACAATTAGTGTGTTTAGAGTCATTTTATTGCCTGAAATTGGTCGAAATAGAAGCTTCTGAGTAGGAGAAAAGTCTGTAAAAATGGCAATTTTGGTCACATTGAGGCTTTAAAAAGTAGTTATTCAACATGAGGCACAATCCAAATGACATTTTGAATCTTTTTTTCTACAGTCCAAAAAATCAATTTTCTGATGAAAAACGATGACCCGCGACCTGTCGATTTTTCTCAAGATGGTCAGAAATGGTAATTTTGTAATGTTTAACTTTTTTGACTGTAAATGACTATTGCATGTGAATTATCACTTTTGGAACTAAAATAAATGTGTTTAGAGTCATTTTAATGCCTGACATTGGTCGAAATAGAAGCTTCTGAGTAGGAGAAAAAGTCTGTAAAAATGGCAATTTTGGTCACATTGAGGCTTTAAAAAGTAGTTATTCAACATGAGGCACAAACCAAATGACATTTTGAATCTTTTTTTCTACAGTCCGAAAAATCAATTTTCTTCTTAAAAATGATGACCCGCGACCTGTCGATTTTTCTCAAGATGGTCAGAAATGGTAATTTTTTAAAGTTTAATTTTTTGACTGTAAATGACTATTGCATGTGAATTATCACTTTTGGAACTAAAATACGTGTGTTTAGAGTCATTTTAATGCCTGAAATTGGTGGAAATAGAAGCTTCTGTGTAGGAGAAAAA
Organism: Triturus cristatus; assembly: GCF_964204655.1. Lineage (NCBI taxonomy): Eukaryota > Metazoa > Chordata > Amphibia > Caudata > Salamandridae > Triturus > Triturus cristatus. The sequence continues at coordinate 928,778,004 of NC_140587.1, forward strand.
GTCTGTAAAAATGGCAATTTTGGTCACATTGAGGCTTTCAAAATTAGTTATTCAACATTAGGCACAATCCAAATGACATTGTGAATCTTTTTTTCTACAGTCCAAAATTCAATTTTCTGATGAAAAACGATGACCCGTGACCTGTCGATTTTTCTCAAGATGGTCAGAAATGGTAATTTTTTAATGTTTAATTTTTTGACTGTAAATTACTATTGCATGTGAATTATCACTTTTGGAACTAAAATAAGTGTGTTTAGAGTCATTTTAATGCCTGAAATTGGTGGAAATAGAAGCTTCTGTGTAGGAGAAAATGTCTGTAAAAATGGCAATTTTGGTCACATTGAGGCTTTAAAAAGTAGTTATTCAACATGAGGCTCAATCCAAATGACATTTTGAATCTTTTTTTCTACAGTCCAAAAAATCAATTTTCTGATGAAAAACGATGACCCGTGACCTGTCGATTTTTCTCAAGATGGTCAGAAATGGTAATTTTGTAATGTTTATATTTTTGAAAGTAAATGACTATTGCATGTGAATTATCACTTTTGGAACTAAAATTAGTGTGTTTAGAGTCATTTTATTGCCTGAAATTGGTCGAAATAGAAGCTTCTGAGTAGGAGAAAAGTCTGTAAAAATGGCAATTTTGGTCACATTGAGGCTTTAAAAAGTAGTTATTCAACATGAGACACAATCCAAATGACATTTTGAATCTTTTTTCCTACACTCCAAAAAATCAATTTTCTGATGAAAAACGATGACCCGCGACCTGTCGATTTTTCTCAAGATGGTCAGAAATGGTAATTTTTTAATGTTTAATTTTTTGACTGTAAATGACTATTGCATGTGAATTATCACTTTTGGAACGAAAATAAGTGTGTTTAGAGTCATTTTAATGGCTGAAATTGGTGGAAATAGAAGCTTCTGTGTAGGAGAAAAAGTCTGTAAAAATGGCAATTTTGGTCACATTGAGGCTTTAAAAAGTAGTTATTCAACATGAGGCTCAATCCAAATGACATTTCGAATCTTTTTTTCTACACTCCAAAAAATCAATTTTCTGATGCAAAACGATGACCCGCGACCTGTCGATTTTTCTCAAGATGGTCAGAAATGGTAATTTTGTAATGTTTAACTTTTTTGACTGTAAATGACTATTGCATGTGAATTATCACTTTTGGAACTAAAATAAATGTGTTTCGAGTCATTTTAATGCCTGACATTGGTCGAAATAGAAGCTTCTGAGTAGGAGAAAAAGTCTGTAAAAATGGCAATTTTGGTCACATTGAGGCTTTAAAAAGTAGTTATTCAACATGAGGCACAATCCAAATGACATTTTCAATCATTTTTTCTACAGTCCAAAAAATCAATTTTCTGATGCAAAACGATGACCTGCGACCTGTCGATTTTTCTCAAGATGGTCAGAAATGGTAATTTTTTAATGTTTAAGTTTTTTGATTGTAAATGACTATTGCTTGTGAATTATCACTTTTGGAACTAAAATAAGTATGTTTAGAGTCATTTTAATGCCTGAAATTGGTGGAAATAGAAGCTTCTGTGTAGGAGAAAAAGTCTGTAAAAATGGCAATTTTGGTCACATTGAGGCTTTAAAAAGTAGTTATTCAACATGAGACACAAGCCAAATGACATTTTGAATCTTTTTTCCTACACTCCAAAAAATCAATTTTCTGATGAAAAACGATGACCCGCGACCTGTCGATTTTTCTCAAGATGGTCAGAAATGGTAATTTTTTAATGTTTAATTTTTTGACTGTAAATGACTATTGCATGTGAATTATCACTTTTGGAACGAAAATAAGTGTGTTTAGAGTCATTTTAATGGCTGAAATTGGTGGAAATAGAAGCTTCTGTGTAGGAGAAAAATTCTGTAAAAATGGCAATTTTGGTCACATTGAGGCTTTAAAAAGTAGTTATTCAACATGAGGCTCAATCCAAATGACATTTTGAATCTTTTTTTCTACACTCCAAAAAATCAATTTTCTGATGAAAAACGATGACCCGCGACCTGTCGATTTTTCTCAAGATGGTCAGAAATGGTAATTTTTTAATGTTTAATTTTTTGACTGTAGATGACTATTGTATGTGAATTATCACTTTTGGAACTAAAATAAGTGTGTTTAGAGTCATTTTAATGCCTGAAATTGGTCGAAATAGAAGCTTCTGAGTAGGAGAAAAAGTCTGTAAAAATGGCAATTTTGGTCACATTGAGTCTTTAAAAAGTAGTTATTCAACATGAGGCACAAACCAAATGACATTTTGAATCTTTTTTTCTACAGTCCGAAAAATCAATTTTCTTCTTAAAGATGATGACCCGCGACCTGTCGATTTTTCTCAAGATGGTCAGAAATGGTAATTTTTTAATGTTTAATTTTTTGACTGTAAATGACTATTGCATGTGAATTATCACTTTTGGAACTAAAATACGTGTGTTTAGAGTCATTTTAATGCCTGAAATTGGTGGAAATAGAAGCTTCTGTGTAGGAGAAAAAGTCTGTAAAAATGGCAATTTTGGTCACATTGAGGCTTTCAAAATTAGTTATTCAACATTAGGCACAATCCAAATGACATTTTGAATCTTTTTTTCTACAGTCCAAAAAATCAATTTTCTGATGAAAAACGATGACCCGTGACCTGTCGATTTTTCTCAAGATGGTCAGAAATGGTAATTTTGTAATGTTTATATTTTTGAAAGTAAATGACTATTGCATGTGAATTATCACTTTTGGAACTAAAATTAGTGTGTTTAGAGTCATTTTATTGCCTGAAATTGGTCGAAATAGAAGCTTCTGAGTAGGAGAAAAGTCTGTAAAAATGGCAATTTTGGTCACATTGAGGCTTTAAAAAGTAGTTATTCAACATGAGGCACAATCCAAATGACATTTTGAATCTTTTTTCTACAGTCCAAAAAATCTATTTTCTGATGAAAAACGATGACCCGCGACCTGTCGATTTTTCTCAAGATGGTCAGAAATGGTAATTTTGTAATGTTTAACTTTTTTGACTGTAAATGACTATTGCATGTGAATTATCACTTTTGGAACTAAAATAAATGTGTTTAGAGTCATTTTAATGCCTGACATTGGTCGAAATAGAAGCTTCTGAGTAGGAGAAAAAGTCTGTAAAAATGGCAATTTTGGTCACATTGAGGCTTTAAAAAGTAGTTATTCAACATGAGGCACAAACCAAATGACATTTTGAATCTTTTTTTCTACAGTCCGAAAAATCAATTTTCTTCTTAAAAATGATGACCCGCGACCTGTCGATTTTTCTCAAGATGGTCAGAAATGGTAATTTTTTAATGTTTAAGGTTTTTGAATGTAAATGACTATTGCTTGTGAATTATCACTTTTGGAACTAAAATAAGTGTGTTTAGAGTCATTTTAATGCCTGAAATTGGTGGAAATAGAAGCTTCTGTGTAGGAGAAAAAGTCTGTAAAAATGGCAATTTTGGTCACATTGAGGCTTTAAAAAGTAGTTATTCAACATGAGGCACAATCCAAATGACATTTTGAATTTTTTTTTTCTACAGTCCAAAAAATCAATTTTCTGATGAAAAACGATGACCCGCGACCTGTCGATTTTTCTCAAGATGGTCAGAAATGGTAATTTTGTAATGTTCAACTTTTTTGACTGTAAATGACTATTGCATGTGAATTATCACTTTTGGAACTAAAATAAATGTGTTTAGAGTCATTTTAATGCCTGAAATTGGTGGAAATAGAAAGCTTCTGTGTAGGAGAAAAAGTCTGTAAAAATGGCAATTTTGGTCACATTGAGGCTTTAAAAAGTAGGTATTCAACATGAGACACAAGCCAAATGACATTTTGAATCTTTTTTCCTACACTCCAAAAAACTCAATTTTCTGATGAAAAACGATGACCCGCGACCTGTCGATTTTTCTCAAGATGGTCAGAAATGGTAATTTTTTCATGTTTAATTTTTTGACTGTAAATGACTATTGCATGTGAATTATCACTTTTGGAACGAAAATAAGTGTGTTTAGAGTCATTTTAATGGCTGAAATTGGTGGAAATAGAAGCTTCTGTGTAGGAGAAAAAGTCTGTAAAAATGGCAATTTTGGTCACATTGAGGCTTTAAAAAGTAGTTATTCAACATTAGGCACAATCCAAATGACATTTTGAATCATTTTTTCTACAGTCCAAAAAATCAATTTTCTGATGCAAAACGATGACACGCGACCTGTCGATTTTTCTCAAGATGGTCAGAAATGGTAATTTTTTAATGTTTAATTTTTTGACTGTAAATGACTATTGCATGTGAATTATCACTTTTGGAACTAAAATAAGTTTGTTTAGAGTCATTTTAATGCCTGAAATTGGTCGAAATAGAAGCTTCTGAGTAGGAGAAAAAGTCTATAAAAATGGCAATTTTGGTCACATTGAGGCTTTAAAAAGTAGTTATTCAACATGAGACACAATCCAAATGACATTTTGAATCTTTTTTTCTACAGTCCAAAAAATCAATTTTCTGATGAAAAACAATGACCCGTGACCTGTCGATTTTTCTCAAGATGGTCAGAAATGGTAATTTTGTAATGTTTATATGTTTTAAAGTAAATGACTATTGTATGTGAATTATCACTTTTGGAACTAAAATGAGTGTGTTTAGAGTCATTTTAATGCCTGAAATTGGTCGAAATAGAAGCTTCTGTGTAGGAGAAAAAGTCTGTAAAAATGGCAATTTTGGTCACATTGAGGCTTTAAAAAGTAGTTATTCAACATGAGGCTCAATCCAAATGACATTTTGAATCTTTTTTTCTACACTCCAAAAAATCAATTTTCTGATGAAAAACGATGACCCGCGACCTGTCGATTTTTCTCAAGATGGTCAGAAATGGTAATTTTTTAATGTTTAATTTTTTGACTGTAGATGACTATTGTATGTGAATTATCACTTTTGGAACTAAAATAAGTGTGTTTAGAGTCATTTTAATGCCTGAAATTGGTCGAAATAGAAGCTTCTGAGTAGGAGAAAAAGTCTGTAAAAATGGCAATTTTGGTCACATTGAGTCTTTAAAAAGTAGTTATTCAACATGAGGCACAAACCAAATGACATTTTGAATCTTTTTTTCTACAGTCCGAAAAATCAATTTTCTGATGAAAAACGATGACCCGTGACCTGTCGATTTTTCTCAAGATGGTCAGAAATGGTAATTTTGTAATGTTTATATTTTTGAAAGTAAATGACTATTGCATGTGAATTATCACTTTTGGAACTAAAATTAGTGTGTTTAGAGTCATTTTATTGCCTGAAATTGGTCGAAATAGAAGCTTCTGAGTAGGAGAAAAGTCTGTAAAAATGGCAATTTTGGTCACATTGAGGCTTTAAAAAGTAGTTATTCAACATGAGGCACAAACCAAATGACATTTTGAATCTTTTTTTCTACAGTCCGAAAAATCAATTTTCTTCTTAAAAATGATGACCCGCGACCTGTCGATTTTTCTCAAGATGGTCAGAAATGGTAATTTTTTAATGTTTAATTTTTTGACTGTAAATGACTATTGAATGTGAATTATCACTTTTGGAACTAAAATACGTGTGTTTAGAGTCATTTTAATGCCTGAAATTGGTGGAAATAGAAGCTTCTGTGTAGGAGAAAAAGTCTGTAAAAATGGCAATTTTGGTCACATTGAGGCTTTCAAAATTAGTTATTCAACATTAGGCAAAATCCAAATGACATTTTGAATCTTTTTTTCTACAGTCCAAAAAATCAATTTTCTGATGAAAAACGATGACCCGTGACCTGTCGATTTTTCTCAAGATGGTCAGAAATGGTAATTTTGTAATGTTTATATTTTTGAAAGTAAATGACTATTGCATGTGAATTATCACTTTTGGAACTAAAATTAGTGTGTTTAGAGTCATTTTATTGCCTGAAATTGGTCGAAATAGAAGCTTCTGAGTAGGAGAAAAGTCTGTAAAAATGGCAATTTTGGTCACATTGAGGCTTTAAAAAGTAGTTATTCAACATGAGGCACAAACCAAATGACATTTTGAATCTTTTTTTCTACAGTCCGAAAAATCAATTTTCTTCTTAAAAATGATGACCCGCGACCTGTCGATTTTTCTCAAGATGGTCAGAAATGGTAATTTTTTAATGTTTAATTTTTTGACTGTAAATGACTATTGAATGTGAATTATCACTTTTGGAACTAAAATACGTGTGTTTAGAGTCATTTTAATGCCTGAAATTGGTGGAAATAGAAGCTTCTGTGTAGGAGAAAAAGTCTGTAAAAATGGCAATTTTGGTCACATTGAGGCTTTCAAAATTAGTTATTCAACATTAGGCAAAATCCAAATGACATTTTGAATCTTTTTTTCTACAGTCCAAAAAATCAATTTTCTGATGAAAAACGATGACCCGTGACCTGTCGATTTTTCTCAAGATGGTCAGAAATGGTAATTTTGTAATGTTTATATTTTTGAAAGTAAATGACTATTGCATGTGAATTATCACTTTTGGAACTAAAATTAGTGTGTTTAGAGTCATTTTATTGCCTGAAATTGGTCGAAATAGAAGCTTCTGAGTAGGAGAAAAGTCTGTAAAAATGGCAATTTTGGTCACATTGAGGCTTTAAAAAGTAGTTATTCAACATGAGGCACAATCCAAATGACATTTTGAATCTTTTTTTCTACAGTCCAAAAAATCAATTTTCTGATGAAAAACGATGACCCGTGACCTGTCGATTTTTCTCAAGATGGTCAGAAATGGTAATTTTGTAATGTTTAACTTTTTTGACTGTAAATGACTATTGCATGTGAATTATCACTTTTGGAACTAAAATAAATGTGTTTAGAGTCATTTTAATGCCTGAAATTGGTCGAAATAGAAGCTTCTGAGTAGGAGAAAAAGTCTGTAAAAATGGCAATTTTGGTCACATTGAGGCTTTAAAAAGTAGTTATTCAACATGAGGCACAATCCAAATGACATTTTGAATCATTTTTTCTACACTCCAAAAAATCAATTTTCTGATGCAAAACGATGACCCGCGACCTGTCGATTTTTCTCAAGAAGGTCAGAAATGGTAATTTTGTAATGTTTAACTTTTTTGACTGTAAATGACTATTGCATGTGAATTATCACTTTTGGAACTAAAATAAATGTGTTTAGAGTCATTTTAATGCCTGACATTGGTCAAAATAGAAGCTTCTGAGTAGGAGAAAAAGTCTGTAAAAATGGCAATTTTGGTCACATTGAGGCTTTAAAAAGTAGTTATTCAACATGAGGCACAAACCAAATGACATTTTGAATCTTTTTTTCTACAGTCCGAAAAATCAATTTTCTTCTTAAAAATGATGACCCGCGACCTGTCGATTTTTCTCAAGATGGTCAGAAATGGTAATTTTTTAATGTTTAAGGTTTTTGACTGTAAATGACTATTGCTTGTGAATTATCACTTTTGGAACTAAAATAAGTGTGTTTAGAGTCATTTTAATGCCTGAAATTGGTGGAAATAGAAGCTTCTGTGTAGGAGAAAAAGTCTGTAAAAATGGCAATTTTGGTCACATTGAGGCTTTCAAAATTAGTTATTTAACATTAGGCACAATCCAAATGACATTTTGAATCTTTTTTTCTACAGTCCAAAAAATCAATTTTCTGATGAAAAACGATGACCCGCGACCTGTCGATTTTTCTCAAGATGGTCAGAAATGGTAATTTTTTAATGTTTAATTTTTTGACTGTAAATGACTATTGCATGTGAATTATCACTTTTGGAACTAAAAGAAGTGTGTTTAGAGTCATTTTATTGCCTGAAATTGGTCGAAATAGAAGCTTCTGAGTAGGAGAAAAAGTCTGTAAAAATGGCAATTTTGGTCACATTGAGGCTTTAAAAAGTAGTTATTCAACATGAGGCACAATCCAAATGACATTTTGAATCTTTTTTTGTACAGTCCAAAAAATCAATTTTCTGATGAAAAACGATGACCCGCGACCTGTTGATTTTTCTCAAGATGGTCAGAAATGGTCATTTTTTAATGTTTAAGTTTTTTTTAAAGTAGATGACTATTGCATGTGAATTATCACTTTTGGGACTAAAATAGGTGTGTTTAGAGTCATTTTAATGCCTGAAAATGGTTGAAATAGAAGCTTCTGAGTAGGAGAAAAAGTCTATAAAAATGGCAATTTTGGTCACAATGAGGCTTGAAAATGTAGTTATTCAACATGAGGCACAATCCAAATGACATTTTGAATCTTTTTTTCTACAGTCCAAAAAATCAATTTTCTGATGAAAAACGATGACCCGCGACCTGTCGATTTTTCTCAAGATGATCAGAAATGGTAATTATTAATGTTTAACTTTTTTGACTGTAAATGACTATTGCATGTGAATTATCACTTTTGGAACTAAAATAAATGTGTTTATAGTCATTTTAATACCTGAAATTGGTCGAAATAGAAGCTTCTGAGTAGGAGAAAAAGTCTATAAAAATGGCAATTTTGGTCACATTGAGGCTTTAAAAAGTAGTTATCCAACATGAGACACAATCCAAATGACATTTTGAATCTTTTTTTCTACAGTCCAAAAAATCAATTTTCTGATGAAAAACGATGACCCGCGACCTGTCGATTTTTCTCAAGATGGTCAGAAATGGTAATTTTGTAATGTTCAACTTTTTTGACTGTAAATGACTATTGCATGTGAATTATCACTTTTGGAACTAAAATAAATGTGTTTAGAGTCATTTTAATGCCTGAAATTGGTGGAAATAGAAAGCTTCTGTGTAGGAGAAAAAGTCTGTAAAAATGGCAATTTTGGTCACATTGAGGCTTTAAAAAGTAGGTATTCAACATGAGACACAAGCCAAATGACATTTTGAATCTTTTTTCCTACACTCCAAAAAACTCAATTTTCTGATGAAAAACGATGACCCGCGACCTGTCGATTTTTCTCAAGATGGTCAGAAATGGTAATTTTTTCATGTTTAATTTTTTGACTGTAAATGACTATAGCATGTGAATTATCACTTTTGGAACGAAAATAAGTGTGTTTAGAGTCATTTTAATGGCTGAAATTGGTGGAAATAGAAGCTTCTGTGTAGGAGAAAAAGTCTGTAAAAATGGCAATTTTGGTCACATTGAGGCTTTAAAAAGTAGTTATTCAACATTAGGCACAATCCAAATGACATTTTGAATCATTTTTTCTACAGTCCAAAAAATCAATTTTCTGATGCAAAACGATGACACGCGACCTGTCGATTTTTCTCAAGATGGTCAGAAATGGTAATTTTTTAATGTTTAATTTTTTGACTGTAAATGACTATTGCATGTGAATTATCACTTTTGGAACTAAAATAAGTTTGTTTAGAGTCATTTTAATGCCTGAAATTGGTCGAAATAGAAGCTTCTGAGTAGGAGAAAAAGTCTATAAAAATGGCAATTTTGGTCACATTGAGGCTTTAAAAAGTAGTTATTCAACATGAGACACAATCCAAATGACATTTTGAATCTTTTTTTCTACAGTCCAAAAAATCAATTTTCTGATGAAAAACAATGACCCGTGACCTGTCGATTTTTCTCAAGATGGTCAGAAATGGTAATTTTGTAATGTTTATATGTTTTAAAGTAAATGACTATTGTATGTGAATTATCACTTTTGGAACTAAAATGAGTGTGTTTAGAGTCATTTTAATGCCTGAAATTGGTCGAAATAGAAGCTTCTGTGTAGGAGAAAAAGTCTGTAAAAATGGCAATTTTGGTCACATTGAGGCTTTAAAAAGTAGTTATTCAACATGAGGCTCAATCCAAATGACATTTTGAATCTTTTTTTCTACACTCCAAAAAATCAATTTTCTGATGAAAAACGATGACCCGCGACCTGTCGATTTTTCTCAAGATGGTCAGAAATGGTAATTTTTTAATGTTTAATTTTTTGACTGTAGATGACTATTGTATGTGAATTATCACTTTTGGAACTAAAATAAGTGTGTTTAGAGTCATTTTAATGCCTGAAATTGGTCGAAATAGAAGCTTCTGAGTAGGAGAAAAAGTCTGTAAAAATGGCAATTTTGGTCACATTGAGTCTTTAAAAAGTAGTTATTCAACATGAGGCACAAACCAAATGACATTTTGAATCTTTTTTTCTACAGTCCGAAAAATCAATTTTCTTAAAAATGATGACCCGCGACCTGTCGATTTTTCTCAAGATGGTCAGAAATGGTAATTTTTTAATGTTTAATTTTTTGACTGTAAATGACTATTGAATGTGAATTATCACTTTTGGAACTAAAATACGTGTGTTTAGAGTCATTTTAATGCCTGAAATTGGTGGAAATAGAAGCTTCTGTGTAGGAGAAAAAGTCTGTAAAAATGGCAATTTTGGTCACATTGAGGCTTTCAAAATTAGTTATTCAACATTAGGCAAAATCCAAATGACATTTTGAATCTTTTTTTCTACAGTCCAAAAAATCAATTTTCTGATGAAAAACGATGACCCGTGACCTGTCGATTTTTCTCAAGATGGTCAGAAATGGTAATTTTGTAATGTTTATATTTTTGAAAGTAAATGACTATTGCATGTGAATTATCACTTTTGGAACTAAAATTAGTGTGTTTAGAGTCATTTTATTGCCTGAAATTGGTCGAAATAGAAGCTTCTGAGTAGGAGAAAAGTCTGTAAAAATGGCAATTTTGGTCACATTGAGGCTTTAAAAAGTAGTTATTCAACATGAGGCACAAACCAAATGACATTTTGAATCTTTTTTTCTACAGTCCGAAAAATCAATTTTCTTCTTAAAAATGATGACCCGCGACCTGTCGATTTTTCTCAAGATGGTCAGAAATGGTAATTTTTTAATGTTTAATTTTTTGACTGTAAATGACTATTGAATGTGAATTATCACTTTTGGAACTAAAATACGTGTGTTTAGAGTCATTTTAATGCCTGAAATTGGTGGAAATAGAAGCTTCTGTGTAGGAGAAAAAGTCTGTAAAAATGGCAATTTTGGTCACATTGAGGCTTTCAAAATTAGTTATTCAACATTAGGCAAAATCCAAATGACATTTTGAATCTTTTTTTCTACAGTCCAAAAAATCAATTTTCTGATGAAAAACGATGACCCGTGACCTGTCGATTTTTCTCAAGATGGTCAGAAATGGTAATTTTGTAATGTTTATATTTTTGAAAGTAAATGACTATTGCATGTGAATTATCACTTTTGGAACTAAAATTAGTGTGTTTAGAGTCATTTTATTGCCTGAAATTGGTCGAAATAGAAGCTTCTGAGTAGGAGAAAAGTCTGTAAAAATGGCAATTTTGGTCACATTGAGGCTTTAAAAAGTAGTTATTCAACATGAGGCACAATCCAAATGACATTTTGAATCTTTTTTTCTACAGTCCAAAAAATCAATTTTCTGATGAAAAACGATGACCCGTGACCTGTCGATTTTTCTCAAGATGGTCAGAAATGGTAATTTTGTAATGTTTATCTTTTTTGACTGTAAATGACTATTGCATGTGAATTATCACTTTTGGAACTAAAATAAATGTGTTTAGAGTCATTTTAATGCCTGAAATTGGTCGAAATAGAAGCTTCTGAGTAGGAGAAAAAGTCTGTAAAAATGGCAATTTTGGTCACATTGAGGCTTTAAAAAGTAGTTATTCAACATGAGGCACAATCCAAATGACATTTTGAATCTTTTTTTCTACAGTCCGAAAAATCAATTTTCTTCTTAAAAATGATGACCCGCGACCTGTCGATTTTTCTCAAGATGGTCAGAAATGGTAATTTTTTAATGTTTAAGGTTTTTGACTGTAAATGACTATTGCTTGTGAATTATCACTTTTGGAACTAAAATAAGTGTGTTTAGAGTCATTTTAATGCCTGAAATTGGTGGAAATAGAAGCTTCTGTGTAGGAGAAAAAGTCTGTAAAAATGGCAATTTTGGTCACATTGAGGCTTTCAAAATTAGTTATTTAACATTAGGCACAATCCAAATGACATTTTGAATCTTTTTTTCTACAGTCCAAAAAATCAATTTTCTGATGAAAAACGATGACCCGTGACCTGTCGATTTTTCTCAAGATGGTCAGAAATGGTAATTTTGTAATGTTTATATTTTTGAAAGTAAATGACTATTGCATGTGAATTATCACTTTTGGAACTAAAATTAGTGTGTTTAGAGACATTTTATTGCCTGAAATTGGTCGAAATAGAAGCTTCTGAGTAGGAGAAAAGTCTGTAAAAATGGCAATTTTGGTCACATTGAGGCTTTAAAAAGTAGTTATTCAACATGAGGCACAATCCAAATGACATTTTGAATCTTTTTTTCTACAGTCCAAAAAATCAATTTTCTGATGAAAAACGATGACCCGCAACCTGTCGATTTTTCTCAAGATGGTCAGAAATGGTAATTTTGTAATGTTTAACTTTTTTGACTGTAAATGACTATTGCATGTGAATTATCACTTTTGGAACTAAAATAAATGTGTTTAGAGTCATTTTAATGCCTGACATTGGTCGAAATAGAAGCTTCTGAGTAGGAGAAAAAGTCTGTAAAAATGGCACTTTTGGTCACATTGAGGCTTTAAAAAGTAGTTATACAACATGAGGCACAATCCAAATGACATTTTGAATCATTTTTTCTACAGTCCAAAAAATCAACTTTCTGATGCAAAACGATGACCCGCGACCTGTCGATTTTTCTCAAGATGGTCAGAAATGGTAATTTTGTAATGTTTAACTTTTTTGACTGTAAATGACTATTGCATGTGAATTGTCACTTTTGGAACTAAAATAAATGTGTTTAGAGTCATTTTAATGCCTGACATTGGTCGAAATAGAAGCTTCTGAGTAGGAGAAAAAGTCTGTAAAAATGGCAATTTTGGTCACATTGAGTCTTTAAAAAGTAGTTATTCAACATGAGGCACAAACCAAATGACATTTTGAATCTTTTTTTCTACAGTCGGAAAAATCGATTTTCTTCTTAAAAATGATGACCCGCGACCTGTCGATTTTTCTCAAGATGGTCAGAAATGGTAATTTTTTAAAGTTTAATTTTTTGACTGTAAATGACTATTGCATGTGAATTATCACTTTTGGAACTAAAATACGTGTGTTTAGAGTCATTTTAATGCCTGAAATTGGTGGAAATAGAAGCTTCTGTGTAGGAGAAAAAGTCTGTAAAAATGGCAATTTTGGTCACATTGAGGCTTTCAAAATTAGTTATTCAACATTAGGCACAATCCAAATGACATTTTGAATCTTTTTTTCTACAGTCCAAAATTCAATTTTCTGATGAAAAACGATGACCCGTGACCTGTCGATTTTTCTCAAGATGGTCAGAAATGGTAATTTTTTAATGTTTAATTTTTTGACTGTAAATTACTATTGCATGTGAATTATCAATTTTGGAACTAAAATAAGTGTGTTTAGAGTCATTTTAATGCCTGAAATTGGTGGAAATAGAAGCTTCTGTGTAGGAGAAAAAGTCTGTAAAAATGGCAATTTTGGTCACATTGAGGCTTTCAAAATTAGTTATTCAACATTAGGCACAATCCAAATGACATTTTGAATCTTTTTTTCTACAGTCCAAAAAATCAATTTTCTGATGAAAAACGATGACCCGTGACCTGTCGATTTTTCTCAAGATGGTCAGAAATGGTAATTTTGTAATGTTTATATTTTTGAAAGTAAATGACTATTGCATGTGAATTATCACTTTTGGAACTAAAATTAGTGTGTTTAGAGTCATTTTATTGCCTGAAATTGGTCGAAATAGAAGCTTCTGAGTAGGAGAAAAGTCTGTAAAAATGGCAATTTTGGTCACATTGAGGCTTTAAAAAGTAGTTATTCAACATGAGGCACAATCCAAATGACATTTTGAATCATTTTTTCTACACTCCAAAAAATCAATTTTCTGATGCAATACGATGACCCGCGACCTGTCGATTTTTCTCAAGATGGTCAGAAATGGTAATTTTTTAATGTTTAAGTTTTTTGACTTTAAATGACTATTGCTTGTGAATTATCACTTTTGGAACTAAAATAAGTGTGTTTAGAGTCATTTTAATGCCTGAAATTGGTGGAAATAGAAGCTTCTGTGTAGGAGAAAAAGTCTGTAAAAATGGCAATTTTGGTCACATTGAGGCTTTAAAAAGTAGTTATTCAACATGAGACACAATCCAAATGACATTTTGAATCTTTTTTCCTACACTCCAAAAAATCAATTTTCTGATGAAAAACGATGACCCGCGACCTGTCGATTTTTCTCAAGATGGTCAGAAATGGTAATTTTTTAATGTTTAATTTTTTTACTGTAAATGACTATTGCATGTGAATTATCACTTTTGGAACTAAAATAAGTGTGTTTAGAGTCATTTTAATGCCTGAAATTGGTGGAAATAGAAGCTTCTGTGTAGGAGAAAATGTCTGTAAAAATGGCAATTTTGGTCACATTGAGGCTTTAAAAAGTAGTTATTCAACATGAGGCTCAATCCAAATGACATTTTGAATCTTTTTTTCTACACTCCAAAAAATCAATTTTCTGATGAAAAACGATGACCCGTGACCTGTCGATTTTTCTCAAGATGGTCAGAAATGGTAATTTTTTAATGTTTAATTTTTTGACTGTAAATGACTATTGCATGTGAATTATCACTTTTGGAACTAAAATAAGTGTGTTTAGAGTCATTTTAATGCCTGAAATTGGTGGAAATAGAAGCTTCTGTGTAGGAGAAAATGTCTGTAAAAATGGCAATTTTGGTCACATTGAGGCTTTAAAAAGTAGTTATTCAACATGAGGCTCAATCCAAATGACATTTTGAATCTTTTTTTCTACACTCCAAAAAATCAATTTTCTGATGAAAAACGATGACCCGCGACCTGTCGATTTTTCTCAAGATGGTCAGAAATGGTAATTTTTTAATGTTTAATTTTTTGACTGTAGATGACTATTGTATGTGAATTATCACTTTTGGAACTAAAATAAGTGTGTTTAGAGTCATTTTAATGCCTGAAATTGGTCGAAATAGAAGCTTCTGAGTAGGAGAAAAAGTCTGTAAAAATGGCAATTTTGGTCACATTGAGGCTTTAAAAAGTAGTTATTCAACATGAGGCACAATCCAAATGACATTTTGAATCTTTGTTCTACAGTCCAAAAAATCAATTTTCTGATGAAAAACGATGACCCGCGACCTGTCGATTTTTCTCAAGATGGTCAGAAATGGTAATTTTGTAATGTTTAACTTTTTTGACTGTAAATGACTATTGCATGTGAATTATCACTTTTGGAACTAAAATTAGTGTGTTTAGAGTCATTTTATTGCCTGAAATTGGTCGAAATAGAAGCTTCTGAGTAGGAGAAAAGTCTGTAAAAATGGCAATTTTGGTCACATTGAGGCTTTAAAAAGTAGTTATTCAACATGAGGCACAATCCAAATGACATTTTGAATTTTTTTTTTCTACAGTCCAAAAAATCAATTTTCTGATGAAAAACGATGACCCGCGACCTGTCGATTTTTCTCAAGATGGTCAGAAATGGTAATTTTGTAATGTTTAACTTTTTTGACTGTAAATGACTATTGCATGTGAATTATCACTTTTGGAACTAAAATAAATGTGTTTAGAGTCATTTTAATGCCTGAAATTGGTGGAAATAGAAAGCTTCTATGTAGGAGAAAAAGTCTGTAAAAATGGCAATTTTGGTCACATTGAGGCTTTAAAAAGTAGTTATTCAACATGAGACACAAGCCAAATGACATTTTGAATCTTTTTTCCTACACTCCAAAAAACTCAATTTTCTGATGAAAAACGATGACCCGCGACCTGTCGATTTTTCTCAAGATGGTCAGAAATGGTAATTTTTTCATGTTTAATTTTTTGACTGTAAATGACTATTGCATGTGAATTATCACTTTTGGAACGAAAATAAGTGTGTTTAGAGTCATTTTAATGGCTGAAATTGGTGGAAATAGAAGCTTCTGTGTAGGAGAAAAAGTCTGTAAAAATGGCAATTTTGGTCACATTGAGGCTTTAAAAAGTAGTTATTCAACATTAGGCACAATCCAAATGACATTTTGAATCATTTTTTCTACAGTCCAAAAAATCAATTTTCTGATGCAAAACGATGACACGCGACCTGTCGATTTTTCTCAAGATGGTCAGAAATGGTAATTTTTTAATGTTTAATTTTTTGACTGTAAATGACTATTGCATGTGAATTATCACTTTTGGAACTAAAATAAGTTTGTTTAGAGTCATTTTAATGCCTGAAATTGGTCGAAATAGAAGCTTCTGAGTAGGAGAAAAAGTCTATAAAAATGGCAATTTTGGTCACATTGAGGCTTTAAAAAGTAGTTATTCAACATGAGACACAATCCAAATGACATTTTGAATCTTTTTTTCTACAGTCCAAAAAATCAATTTTCTGATGAAAAACAATGACCCGTGACCTGTCGATTTTTCTCAAGATGGTCAGAAATGGTAATTTTGTAATGTTTATATGTTTTAAAGTAAATGACTATTGTATGTGAATTATCACTTTTGGAACTAAAATGAGTGTGTTTAGAGTCATTTTAATGCCTGAAATTGGTCGAAATAGAAGCTTCTGTGTAGGAGAAAAAGTCTGTAAAAATGGCAATTTTGGTCACATTGAGGCTTTAAAAAGTAGTTATTCAACATGAGGCTCAATCCAAATGACATTTTGAATCTTTTTTTCTACACTCCAAAAAATCAATTTTCTGATGAAAAACGATGACCCGCGACCTGTCGATTTTTCTCAAGATGGTCAGAAATGGTAATTTTTTAATGTTTAATTTTTTGACTGTAGATGACTATTGTATGTGAATTATCACTTTTGGAACTAAAATAAGTGTGTTTAGAGTCATTTTAATGCCTGAAATTGGTCGAAATAGAAGCTTCTGAGTAGGAGAAAAAGTCTGTAAAAATGGCAATTTTGGTCACATTGAGTCTTTAAAAAGTAGTTATTCAACATGAGGCACAAACCAAATGACATTTTGAATCTTTTTTTCTACAGTCCGAAAAATCAATTTTCTTCTTAAAAATGATGACCCGCGACCTGTCGATTTTTCTCAAGATGGTCAGAAATGGTAATTTTTTAATGTTTAATTTTTTGACTGTAAATGACTATTGAATGTGAATTATCACTTTTGGAACTAAAATACGTGTGTTTAGAGTCATTTTAATGCCTGAAATTGGTGGAAATAGAAGCTTCTGTGTAGGAGAAAAAGTCTGTAAAAATGGCAATTTTGGTCACATTGAGGCTTTCAAAATTAGTTATTCAACATTAGGCAAAATCCAAATGACATTTTGAATCTTTTTTTCTACAGTCCAAAAAATCAATTTTCTGATGAAAAACGATGACCCGTGACCTGTCGATTTTTCTCAAGATGGTCAGAAATGGTAATTTTGTAATGTTTATATTTTTGAAAGTAAATGACTATTGCATGTGAATTATCACTTTTGGAACTAAAATTAGTGTGTTTAGAGTCATTTTATTGCCTGAAATTGGTCGAAATAGAAGCTTCTGAGTAGGAGAAAAGTCTGTAAAAATGGCAATTTTGGTCACATTGAGGCTTTAAAAAGTAGTTATTCAACATGAGGCACAAACCAAATGACATTTTGAATCTTTTTTTCTACAGTCCGAAAAATCAATTTTCTTCTTAAAAATGATGACCCGCGACCTGTCGATTTTTCTCAAGATGGTCAGAAATGGTAATTTTTTAATGTTTAATTTTTTGACTGTAAATGACTATTGAATGTGAATTATCACTTTTGGAACTAAAATACGTGTGTTTAGAGTCATTTTAATGCCTGAAATTGGTGGAAATAGAAGCTTCTGTGTAGGAGAAAAAGTCTGTAAAAATGGCAATTTTGGTCACATTGAGGCTTTCAAAATTAGTTATTCAACATTAGGCAAAATCCAAATGACATTTTGAATCTTTTTTTCTACAGTCCAAAAAATCAATTTTCTGATGAAAAACGATGACCCGTGACCTGTCGATTTTTCTCAAGATGGTCAGAAATGGTAATTTTTTAATGTTTAAGTTTTTTGATTGTAAATGACTATTGCTTGTGAATTATCACTTTTGGAACTAAAATAAGTATGTTTAGAGTCATTTTAATGCCTGAAATTGGTGGAAATAGAAGCTTCTGTGTAGGAGAAAAAGTCTGTAAAAATGGCAATTTTGGTCACATTGAGGCTTTAAAAAGTAGTTATTCAACATGAGACACAAGCCAAATGACATTTTGAATCTTT
Source organism: Triturus cristatus (assembly GCF_964204655.1). Taxonomy (NCBI): domain Eukaryota; kingdom Metazoa; phylum Chordata; class Amphibia; order Caudata; family Salamandridae; genus Triturus; species Triturus cristatus. The sequence continues at coordinate 928,796,257 of NC_140587.1, forward strand.
TTTCCTACACTCCAAAAAATCAATTTTCTGATGAAAAACGATGACCCGCGACCTGTCGATTTTTCTCAAGATGGTCAGAAATGGTAATTTTTTAATGTTTAATTTTTTGACTGTAAATGACTATTGCATGTGAATTATCACTTTTGGAACGAAAATAAGTGTGTTTAGAGTCATTTTAATGGCTGAAATTGGTGGAAATAGAAGCTTCTGTGTAGGAGAAAAAGTCTGTAAAAATGGCAATTTTGGTCACATTGAGGCTTTAAAAAGTAGTTATTCAACATGAGGCTCAATCCAAATGACATTTGGAATCTTTTTTTCTACACTCCAAAAAAATCAATTTTCTGATGCAAAACGATGACCCGCGACCTGTCGATTTTTCTCAAGATGGTCAGAAATGGTAATTTTGTAATGTTTAACTTTTTTGACTGTAAATGACTATTGCATGTGAATTATCACTTTTGGAACTAAAATAAATGTGTTTCGAGTCATTTTAATGCCTGACATTGGTCGAAATAGAAGCTTCTGAGTAGGAGAAAAAGTCTGTAAAAATGGCAATTTTGGTCACATTGAGGCTTTAAAAAGTAGTTATTCAACATGAGGCACAATCCAAATGACATTTTCAATCATTTTTTCTACAGTCCAAAAAATCAATTTTCTGATGCAAAACGATGACCTGCGACCTGTCGATTTTTCTCAAGATGGTCAGAAATGGTAATTTTTTAATGTTTAAGTTTTTTGATTGTAAATGACTATTGCTTGTGAATTATCACTTTTGGAACTAAAATAAGTATGTTTAGAGTCATTTTAATGCCTGAAATTGGTGGAAATAGAAGCTTCTGTGTAGGAGAAAAAGTCTGTAAAAATGGCAATTTTGGTCACATTGAGGCTTTAAAAAGTAGTTATTCAACATGAGACACAAGCCAAATGACATTTTGAATCTTTTTTCCTACACTCCAAAAAATCAATTTTCTGATGAAAAACAATGACCCGCGACCTGTCGATTTTTCTCAAGATGGTCAGAAATGGTAATTTTTTAATGTTTAATTTTTTGACTGTAAATGACTATTGCATGTGAATTATCACTTTTGGAACGAAAATAAGTGTGTTTAGAGTCATTTTAATGGCTGAAATTGGTGGAAATAGAAGCTTCTGTGTAGGAGAAAAATTCTGTAAAAATGGCAATTTTGGTCACATTGAGGCTTTAAAAAGTAGTTATTCAACATGAGGCTCAATCCAAATGACATTTTGAATCTTTTTTTCTACACTCCAAAAAATCAATTTTCTGATGAAAAACGATGACCCGCGACCTGTCGATTTTTCTCAAGATGGTCAGAAATGGTAATTTTTTAATGTTTAATTTTTTGACTGTAGATGACTATTGTATGTGAATTATCACTTTTGGAACTAAAATAAGTGTGTTTAGAGTCATTTTAATGCCTGAAATTGGTCGAAATAGAAGCTTCTGAGTAGGAGAAAAAGTCTGTAAAAATGGCAATTTTGGTCACATTGAGTCTTTAAAAAGTAGTTATTCAACATGAGGCACAAACCAAATGACATTTTGAATCTTTTTTTCTACAGTCCGAAAAATCAATTTTCTTCTTAAAGATGATGACCCGCGACCTGTCGATTTTTCTCAAGATGGTCAGAAATGGTAATTTTTTAATGTTTAATTTTTTGACTGTAAATGACTATTGCATGTGAATTATCACTTTTGGAACTAAAATACGTGTGTTTAGAGTCATTTTAATGCCTGAAATTGGTGGAAATAGAAGCTTCTGTGTAGGAGAAAAAGTCTGTAAAAATGGCAATTTTGGTCACATTGAGGCTTTCAAAATTAGTTATTCAACATTAGGCACAATCCAAATGACATTTTGAATCTTTTTTTCTACAGTCCAAAAAATCAATTTTCTGATGAAAAACGATGACCCGTGACCTGTCGATTTTTCTCAAGATGGTCAGAAATGGTAATTTTGTAATGTTTATATTTTTGAAAGTAAATGACTATTGCATGTGAATTATCACTTTTGGAACTAAAATTAGTGTGTTTAGAGTCATTTTATTGCCTGAAATTGGTCGAAATAGAAGCTTCTGAGTAGGAGAAAAGTCTGAAAAAATGGCAATTTTGGTCACATTGAGGCTTTAAAAAGTAGTTATTCAACATGAGGCACAATCCAAATGACATTTTGAATCTTTTTTCTACAGTCCAAAAAATCTATTTTCTGATGAAAAACGATGACCCGCGACCTGTCGATTTTTCTCAAGATGGTCAGAAATGGTAATTTTTTAATGTTTAACTTTTTTGACTGTAAATGACTATTGCATGTGAATTATCACTTTTGGAACTAAAATAAATGTGTTTAGAGTCATTTTAATGCCTGACATTGGTCGAAATAGAAGATTCTGAGTAGGAGAAAAAGTGTGTAAAAATGGCAATTTTTTGTCACATTGAGGCTTTAAAAAGTAGTTATTCAACATGAGGCACAAACCAAATGACATTTTGAATCTTTTTTTCTACAGTCCGAAAAATCAATTTTCTTCTTAAAAATGATGACCCGCGACCTGTCGATTTTTCTCAAGATGGTCAGAAATGGTAATTTTTTAATGTTTAAGGTTTTTGAATGTAAATGACTATTGCTTGTGAATTATCACTTTTGGAACTAAAATAAGTGTGTTTAGAGTCATTTTAATGCCTGAAATTGGTGGAAATAGAAGCTTCTGTGTAGGAGAAAAAGTCTGTAAAAATGGCAATTTTGGTCACATTGAGGCTTTCAAAATTAGTTATTCAACATTAGGCACAATCCAAATGACATTTTGAATCTTTTTTTCTACAGTCCAAAATTCAATTTTCTGATGAAAAACGATGACCCGTGACCTGTCGATTTTTCTCAAGATGGTCAGAAATGGTAATTTTTTAATGTTTAATTTTTTGACTGTAAATTACTATTGCATGTGAATTATCACTTTTGGAACTAAAATAAGTGTGTTTAGAGTCATTTTAATGCCTGAAATTGGTGGAAATAGAAGCTTCTGTGTAGGAGAAAAAGTCTGTAAAAATGGCAATTTTGGTCACATTGAGGCTTTCAAAATTAGTTATTTAACATTAGGCACAATCCAAATGACATTTTGAATCTTTTTTTCTACAGTCCAAAAAATCAATTTTCTGATGAAAAACGATGACCCGTGACCTGTCGATTTTTCTCAAGATGGTCAGAAATGGTAATTTTGTAATGTTTATATTTTTGAAAGTAAATGACTATTGCATGTGAATTATCACTTTTGGAACTAAAATTAGTGTGTTTAGAGTCATTTTATTGCCTGAAATTGGTCGAAATAGAAGCTTCTGAGTAGGAGAAAAGTCTGTAAAAATGGCAATTTTGGTCACATTGAGGCTTTAAAAAGTAGTTATTCAACATGAGGCACAATCCAAATGACATTTTGAATCTTTTTTTCTACAGTCCAAAAAATCAATTTTCTGATGAAAAACGATGACCCGCAACCTGTCGATTTTTCTCAAGATGGTCAGAAATGGTAATTTTGTAATGTTTAACTTTTTTGACTGTAAATGACTATTGCATGTGAATTATCACTTTTGGAACTAAAATAAATGTGTTTAGAGTCATTTTAATGCCTGACATTGGTCGAAATAGAAGCTTCTGAGTAGGAGAAAAAGTCTGTAAAAATGGCACTTTTGGTCACATTGAGGCTTTAAAAAGTAGTTATACAACATGAGGCACAATCCAAATGACATTTTGAATCATTTTTTCTACAGTCCAAAAAATCAACTTTCTGATGCAAAACGATGACCCGCGACCTGTCGATTTTTCTCAAGATGGTCAGAAATGGTAATTTTGTAATGTTTAACTTTTTTGACTGTAAATGACTATTGCATGTGAATTATCACTTTTGGAACTAAAATAAATGTGTTTAGAGTCATTTTAATGCCTGACATTGGTCGAAATAGAAGCTTCTGAGTAGGAGAAAAAGTCTGTAAAAATGGCAATTTTGGTCACATTGAGTCTTTAAAAAGTAGTTATTCAACATGAGGCACAAACCAAATGACATTTTGAATCTTTTTTTCTACAGTCGGAAAAATCAATTTTCTTCTTAAAAATGATGACCCGCGACCTGTCGATTTTTCTCAAGATGGTCAGAAATGGTAATTTTTTAAAGTTTAATTTTTTGACTGTAAATGACTATTGCATGTGAATTATCACTTTTGGAACTAAAATACGTGTGTTTAGAGTCATTTTAATGCCTGAAATTGGTGGAAATAGAAGCTTCTGTGTATGAGAAAAAGTCTGTAAAAATGGCAATTTTGGTCACATTGAGGCTTTCAAAATTAGTTATTCAACATTAGGCACAATCCAAATGACATTTTGAATCTTTTTTTCTACAGTCCAAAAAATCAATTTTCTGATGAAAAACGATGACCCGTGACCTGTCGATTTTTCTCAAGATGGTCAGAAATGGTAATTTTGTAATGTTTATATTTTTGAAAGTAAATGACTATTGCATGTGAATTATCACTTTTGGAACTAAAATTAGTGTGTTTAGAGTCATTTTATTGCCTGAAATTGGTCGAAATAGAAGCTTCTGAGTAGGAGAAAAGTCTGTAAAAATGGCAATTTTGGTCACATTGAGGCTTTAAAAAGTAGTTATTCAACATGAGGCACAATCCAAATGACATTTTGAATCTTTTTTCTACAGTCCAAAAAATCTATTTTCTGATGAAAAACGATGACCCGCGACCTGTCGATTTTTCTCAAGATGGTCAGAAATGGTAATTTTGTAATGTTTAACTTTTTTGACTGTAAATGACTATTGCATGTGAATTATCACTTTTGGAACTAAAATAAATGTGTTTAGAGTCATTTTAATGCCTGACATTGATCGAAATAGAAGATTCTGAGTAGGAGAAAAAGTGTGTAAAAATGGCAATTTTGGTCACATTGAGGCTTTACAAATTAGTTATTCAACATTAGGCACAATCCAAATGACATTTTGAATCTTTTTTTCTACAGTCCAAAAAATCAATTTTCTGATACAAAACGATGACCCGCGACCTGTCGATTTTTCTCAAGATGGTCAGAAATGGTAATTTTTTAATGTTTAATTTTTTGACTGTAAATTACTATTGCATGTGAATTATCACTTTTGGAACTAAAATAAGTGTGTTTAGAGTAATTTTAATGCCTGAAATTGGTGGAAATAGAAGCTTCTGTGTAGGAGAAAAAGTCTATAAAAATGGCAATTTTGGTCACATTGAGGCTTTCAAAATTAGTTATTCAACATTAGGCACAATCCAAATGACATTTTGAATCTTTTTTTCTACAGTCCAAAAAATCAATTTTCTGATGAAAAACGATGACCCGTGACCTGTCGATTTTTCTCAAGATGGTCAGAAATGGTAATTTTGTAATGTTTATATTTTTGAAAGTAAATGACTATTGCATGTGAATTATCACTTTTGGAACTACAATTAGTGTGTTTAGAGTCATTTTATTGCCTGAAATTGGTCGAAATAGAAGCTTCTGAGTAGGAGAAAAGTCTGTAAAAATGGCAATTTTGGTCACATTGAGGCTTTAAAAAGTAGTTATTCAACATGAGGCACAATCCAAATGACATTTTGAATCTTTTTTTCTACAGTCCAAAAAATCAATTTTCTTCTTAAAAATGATGACCCGCGACCTGTCGATTTTTCTCAAGATGGTCAGAAATGGTAATTTTTTAAAGTTTAATTTTTTGACTGTAAATGACTATTGCATGTGAATTATCACTTTTGGAACTAAAATACGTGTGTTTAGAGTCATTTTAATGCCTGAAATTGGTGGAAATAGAAGCTTCTGTGTAGGAGAAAAAGTCTGTAAAAATGGCAATTTTAGTCACATTGAGGCTTTCAAAATTAGTTATTCAACATTAGGCACAATCCAAATGACATTGTGAATCTTTTTTTCTACAGTCCAAAATTCAATTTTCTGATGAAAAACGATGACCCGTGACCTGTCGATTTTTCTCAAGATGGTCAGAAATGGTAATTTTTTAATGTTTAATTTTTTGACTGTAAATTACTATTGCATGTGAATTATCACTTTTGGAACTAAAATAAGTGTGTTTAGAGTCATTTTAATGCCTGAAATTGGTGGAAATAGAAGCTTCTGTGTAGGAGAAAATGTCTGTAAAAATGGCAATTTTGGTCACATTGAGGCTTTAAAAAGTAGTTATTCAACATGAGGCTCAATCCAAATGACATTTTGAATCTTTTTTTCTACAGTCCAAAAAATCAATTTTCTGATGAAAAACGATGACCCGTGACCTGTCGATTTTTCTCAAGATGGTCAGAAATGGTAATTTTGTAATGTTTATATTTTTGAAAGTAAATGACTATTGCATGTGAATTATCACTTTTGGAACTAAAATTAGTGTGTTTAGAGTCATTTTATTGCCTGAAATTGGTCGAAATAGAAGCTTCTGAGTAGGAGAAAAGTCTGTAAAAATGGCAATTTTGGTCACATTGAGGCTTTAAAAAGTAGTTATTCAACATGAGGCACAATCCAAATGACATTTTCAATCATTTTTTCTACAGTCCAAAAAATCAATTTTCTGATGCAAAACGATGACCTGCGACCTGTCGATTTTTCTCAAGATGGTCAGAAATGGTAATTTTTTAATGTTTAAGTTTTTTGATTGTAAATGACTATTGCTTGTGAATTATCACTTTTGGAACTAAAATAAGTATGTTTAGAGTCATTTTAATGCCTGAAATTGGTGGAAATAGAAGCTTCTGTGTAGGAGAAAAAGTCTGTAAAAATGGCAATTTTGGTCACATTGAGGCTTTAAAAAGTAGTTATTCAACATGAGACACAAGCCAAATGACATTTTGAATCTTTTTTCCTACACTCCAAAAAATCAATTTTCTGATGAAAAACAATGACCCGCGACCTGTCGATTTTTCTCAAGATGGTCAGAAATGGTAATTTTTTAATGTTTAATTTTTTGACTGTAAATGACTATTGCATGTGAATTATCACTTTTGGAACGAAAATAAGTGTGTTTAGAGTCATTTTAATGGCTGAAATTGGTGGAAATAGAAGCTTCTGTGTAGGAGAAAAATTCTGTAAAAATGGCAATTTTGGTCACATTGAGGCTTTAAAAAGTAGTTATTCAACATGAGGCTCAATCCAAATGACATTTTGAATCTTTTTTTCTACACTCCAAAAAATCAATTTTCTGATGAAAAACGATGACCCGCGACCTGTCGATTTTTCTCAAGATGGTCAGAAATGGTAATTTTTTAATGTTTAATTTTTTGACTGTAGATGACTATTGTATGTGAATTATCACTTTTGGAACTAAAATAAGTGTGTTTAGAGTCATTTTAATGCCTGAAATTGGTCGAAATAGAAGCTTCTGAGTAGGAGAAAAAGTCTGTAAAAATGGCAATTTTGGTCACATTGAGTCTTTAAAAAGTAGTTATTCAACATGAGGCACAAACCAAATGACATTTTGAATCTTTTTTTCTACAGTCCGAAAAATCAATTTTCTTCTTAAAGATGATGACCCGCGACCTGTCGATTTTTCTCAAGATGGTCAGAAATGGTAATTTTTTAATGTTTAATTTTTTGACTGTAAATGACTATTGCATGTGAATTATCACTTTTGGAACTAAAATACGTGTGTTTAGAGTCATTTTAATGCCTGAAATTGGTGGAAATAGAAGCTTCTGTGTAGGAGAAAAAGTCTGTAAAAATGGCAATTTTGGTCACATTGAGGCTTTCAAAATTAGTTATTCAACATTAGGCACAATCCAAATGACATTTTGAATCTTTTTTTCTACAGTCCAAAAAATCAATTTTCTGATGAAAAACGATGACCCGTGACCTGTCGATTTTTCTCAAGATGGTCAGAAATGGTAATTTTGTAATGTTTATATTTTTGAAAGTAAATGACTATTGCATGTGAATTATCACTTTTGGAACTAAAATTAGTGTGTTTAGAGTCATTTTATTGCCTGAAATTGGTCGAAATAGAAGCTTCTGAGTAGGAGAAAAGTCTGAAAAAATGGCAATTTTGGTCACATTGAGGCTTTAAAAAGTAGTTATTCAACATGAGGCACAATCCAAATGACATTTTGAATCTTTTTTCTACAGTCCAAAAAATCTATTTTCTGATGAAAAACGATGACCCGCGACCTGTCGATTTTTCTCAAGATGGTCAGAAATGGTAATTTTTTAATGTTTAACTTTTTTGACTGTAAATGACTATTGCATGTGAATTATCACTTTTGGAACTAAAATAAATGTGTTTAGAGTCATTTTAATGCCTGACATTGGTCGAAATAGAAGATTCTGAGTAGGAGAAAAAGTGTGTAAAAATGGCAATTTTGGTCACATTGAGGCTTTAAAAAGTAGTTATTCAACATGAGGCACAAACCAAATGACATTTTGAATCTTTTTTTCTACAGTCCGAAAAATCAATTTTCTTCTTAAAAATGATGACCCGCGACCTGTCGATTTTTCTCAAGATGGTCAGAAATGGTAATTTTTTAATGTTTAAGGTTTTTGAATGTAAATGACTATTGCTTGTGAATTATCACTTTTGGAACTAAAATAAGTGTGTTTAGAGTCATTTTAATGCCTGAAATTGGTGGAAATAGAAGCTTCTGTGTAGGAGAAAAAGTCTGTAAAAATGGCAATTTTGGTCACATTGAGGCTTTCAAAATTAGTTATTCAACATTAGGCACAATCCAAATGACATTTTGAATCTTTTTTTCTACAGTCCAAAATTCAATTTTCTGATGAAAAACGATGACCCGTGACCTGTCGATTTTTCTCAAGATGGTCAGAAATGGTAATTTTTTAATGTTTAATTTTTTGACTGTAAATTACTATTGCATGTGAATTATCACTTTTGGAACTAAAATAAGTGTGTTTAGAGTCATTTTAATGCCTGAAATTGGTGGAAATAGAAGCTTCTGTGTAGGAGAAAAAGTCTGTAAAAATGGCAATTTTGGTCACATTGAGGCTTTCAAAATTAGTTATTTAACATTAGGCACAATCCAAATGACATTTTGAATCTTTTTTTCTACAGTCCAAAAAATCAATTTTCTGATGAAAAACGATGACCCGTGACCTGTCGATTTTTCTCAAGATGGTCAGAAATGGTAATTTTGTAATGTTTATATTTTTGAAAGTAAATGACTATTGCATGTGAATTATCACTTTTGGAACTAAAATTAGTGTGTTTAGAGTCATTTTATTGCCTGAAATTGGTCGAAATAGAAGCTTCTGAGTAGGAGAAAAGTCTGTAAAAATGGCAATTTTGGTCACATTGAGGCTTTAAAAAGTAGTTATTCAACATGAGGCACAATCCAAATGACATTTTGAATCTTTTTTTCTACAGTCCAAAAAATCAATTTTCTGATGAAAAACGATGACCCGCAACCTGTCGATTTTTCTCAAGATGGTCAGAAATGGTAATTTTGTAATGTTTAACTTTTTTGACTGTAAATGACTATTGCATGTGAATTATCACTTTTGGAACTAAAATAAATGTGTTTAGAGTCATTTTAATGCCTGACATTGGTCGAAATAGAAGCTTCTGAGTAGGAGAAAAAGTCTGTAAAAATGGCACTTTTGGTCACATTGAGGCTTTAAAAAGTAGTTATACAACATGAGGCACAATCCAAATGACATTTTGAATCATTTTTTCTACAGTCCAAAAAATCAACTTTCTGATGCAAAACGATGACCCGCGACCTGTCGATTTTTCTCAAGATGGTCAGAAATGGTAATTTTGTAATGTTTAACTTTTTTGACTGTAAATGACTATTGCATGTGAATTATCACTTTTGGAACTAAAATAAATGTGTTTAGAGTCATTTTAATGCCTGACATTGGTCGAAATAGAAGCTTCTGAGTAGGAGAAAAAGTCTGTAAAAATGGCAATTTTGGTCACATTGAGTCTTTAAAAAGTAGTTATTCAACATGAGGCACAAACCAAATGACATTTTGAATCTTTTTTTCTACAGTCGGAAAAATCAATTTTCTTCTTAAAAATGATGACCCGCGACCTGTCGATTTTTCTCAAGATGGTCAGAAATGGTAATTTTTTAAAGTTTAATTTTTTGACTGTAAATGACTATTGCATGTGAATTATCACTTTTGGAACTAAAATACGTGTGTTTAGAGTCATTTTAATGCCTGAAATTGGTGGAAATAGAAGCTTCTGTGTAGGAGAAAAAGTCTGTAAAAATGGCAATTTTGGTCACATTGAGGCTTTCAAAATTAGTTATTCAACATTAGGCACAATCCAAATGACATTTTGAATCTTTTTTTCTACAGTCCAAAAAATCAATTTTCTGATGAAAAACGATGACCCGTGACCTGTCGATTTTTCTCAAGATGGTCAGAAATGGTAATTTTGTAATGTTTATATTTTTGAAAGTAAATGACTATTGCATGTGAATTATCACTTTTGGAACTAAAATTAGTGTGTTTAGAGTCATTTTATTGCCTGAAATTGGTCGAAATAGAAGCTTCTGAGTAGGAGAAAAGTCTGTAAAAATGGCAATTTTGGTCACATTGAGGCTTTAAAAAGTAGTTATTCAACATGAGGCACAATCCAAATGACATTTTGAATCTTTTTTCTACAGTCCAAAAAATCTATTTTCTGATGAAAAACGATGACCCGCGACCTGTCGATTTTTCTCAAGATGGTCAGAAATGGTAATTTTGTAATGTTTAACTTTTTTGACTGTAAATGACTATTGCATGTGAATTATCACTTTTGGAACTAAAATAAATGTGTTTAGAGTCATTTTAATGCCTGACATTGATCGAAATAGAAGATTCTGAGTAGGAGAAAAAGTGTGTAAAAATGGCAATTTTGGTCACATTGAGGCTTTACAAATTAGTTATTCAACATTAGGCACAATCCAAATGACATTTTGAATCTTTTTTTCTACAGTCCAAAAAATCAATTTTCTGATACAAAACGATGACCCGCGACCTGTCGATTTTTATCAAGATGGTCAGAAATGGTAATTTTTTAATGTTTAATTTTTTGACTGTAAATTACTATTGCATGTGAATTATCACTTTTGGAACTAAAATAAGTGTGTTTAGAGTAATTTTAATGCCTGAAATTGGTGGAAATAGAAGCTTCTGTGTAGGAGAAAAAGTCTATAAAAATGGCAATTTTGGTCACATTGAGGCTTTCAAAATTAGTTATTCAACATTAGGCACAATCCAAATGACATTTTGAATCTTTTTTTCTACAGTCCAAAAAATCAATTTTCTGATGAAAAACGATGACCCGTGACCTGTCGATTTTTCTCAAGATGGTCAGAAATGGTAATTTTGTAATGTTTATATTTTTGAAAGTAAATGACTATTGCATGTGAATTATCACTTTTGGAACTACAATTAGTGTGTTTAGAGTCATTTTATTGCCTGAAATTGGTCGAAATAGAAGCTTCTGAGTAGGAGAAAAGTCTGTAAAAATGGCAATTTTGGTCACATTGAGGCTTTAAAAAGTAGTTATTCAACATGAGGCACAATCCAAATGACATTTTGAATCTTTTTTTCTACAGTCCAAAAAATCAATTTTCTTCTTAAAAATGATGACCCGCGACCTGTCGATTTTTCTCAAGATGGTCAGAAATGGTAATTTTTTAAAGTTTAATTTTTTGACTGTAAATGACTATTGCATGTGAATTATCACTTTTGGAACTAAAATACGTGTGTTTAGAGTCATTTTAATGCCTGAAATTGGTGGAAATAGAAGCTTCTGTGTAGGAGAAAAAGTCTGTAAAAATGGCAATTTTAGTCACATTGAGGCTTTCAAAATTAGTTATTCAACATTAGGCACAATCCAAATGACATTGTGAATCTTTTTTTCTACAGTCCAAAATTCAATTTTCTGATGAAAAACGATGACCCGTGACCTGTCGATTTTTCTCAAGATGGTCAGAAATGGTAATTTTTTAATGTTTAATTTTTTGACTGTAAATTACTATTGCATGTGAATTATCACTTTTGGAACTAAAATAAGTGTGTTTAGAGTCATTTTAATGCCTGAAATTGGTGGAAATAGAAGCTTCTGTGTAGGAGAAAATGTCTGTAAAAATGGCAATTTTGGTCACATTGAGGCTTTAAAAAGTAGTTATTCAACATGAGGCTCAATCCAAATGACATTTTGAATCTTTTTTTCTACAGTCCAAAAAATCAATTTTCTGATGAAAAACGATGACCCGTGACCTGTCGATTTTTCTCAAGATGGTCAGAAATGGTAATTTTGTAATGTTTATATTTTTGAAAGTAAATGACTATTGCATGTGAATTATCACTTTTGGAACTAAAATTAGTGTGTTTAGAGTCATTTTATTGCCTGAAATTGGTCGAAATAGAAGCTTCTGAGTAGGAGAAAAGTCTGTAAAAATGGCAATTTTGGTCACATTGAGGCTTTAAAAAGTAGTTATTCAACATGAGACACAATCCAAATGACATTTTGAATCTTTTTTCCTACACTCCAAAAAATCAATTTTCTGATGAAAAACGATGACCCGCGACCTGTCGATTTTTCTCAAGATGGTCAGAAATGGTAATTTTTTAATGTTTAATTTTTTGACTGTAAATGACTATTGCATGTGAATTATCACTTTTGGAACGAAAATAAGTGTGTTTAGAGTCATTTTAATGGCTGAAATTGGTGGAAATAGAAGCTTCTGTGTAGGAGAAAAATTCTGTAAAAATGGCAATTTTGGTCACATTGAGGCTTTAAAAAGTAGTTATTCAACATGAGGCTCAATCCAAATGACATTTTGAATCTTTTTTTCTACACTCCAAAAAATCAATTTTCTGATGCAAAACGATGACCCGCGACCTTTTGATTTTTCTCAAGATGGTCAGAAATGGTAATTTTGTAATGTTTAACTTTTTTGACTGTAAATGACTATTGCATGTGAATTATCACTTTTGGAACTAAAATAAATGTGTTTCGAGTCATTTTAATGCCTGACATTGGTCGAAATAGAAGCTTCTGAGTAGGAGAAAAAGTCTGTAAAAATGGCAATTTTGGTCACATTGAGGCTTTAAAAAGTAGTTATTCAACATGAGGCACAATCCAAATGACATTTTCAATCATTTTTTCTACAGTCCAAAAAATCAATTTTCTGATGCAAAACGATGACCTGCGACCTGTCGATTTTTCTCAAGATGGTCAGAAATGGTAATTTTTTAATGTTTAAGTTTTTTGATTGTAAATGACTATTGCTTGTGAATTATCACTTTTGGAACTAAAATAAGTATGTTTAGAGTCATTTTAATGCCTGAAATTGGGGGAAATAGAAGCTTCTGTGTAGGAGAAAAAGTCTGTAAAAATGGCAATTTTGGTCACATTGAGGCTTTAAAAAGTAGTTATTCAACATGAGACACAAGCCAAATGACATTTTGAATCTTTTTTCCTACACTCCAAAAAATCAATTTTCTGATGAAAAACGATGACCCGCGACCTGTCGATTTTTCTCAAGATGGTCAGAAATGGTAATTTTTTAATGTTTAATTTTTTGACTGTAAATGACTATTGCATGTGAATTATCACTTTTGGAACGAAAATAAGTGTGTTTAGAGTCATTTTAATGGCTGAAATTGGTGGAAATAGAAGCTTCTGTGTAGGAGAAAAATTCTGTAAAAATGGCAATTTTGGTCACATTGAGGCTTTAAAAAGTAGTTATTCAACATGAGGCTCAATCCAAATGACATTTTGAATCTTTTTTTCTACACTCCAAAAAATCAATTTTCTGATGAAAAACGATGACCCGCGACCTGTCGATTTTTCTCAAGATGGTCAGAAATGGTAATTTTTTAATGTTTAATTTTTTGACTGTAGATGACTATTGTATGTGAATTATCACTTTTGGAACTAAAATAAGTGTGTTTAGAGTCATTTTAATGCCTGAAATTGGTCGAAATAGAAGCTTCTGAGTAGGAGAAAAAGTCTGTAAAAATGGCAATTTTGGTCACATTGAGTCTTTAAAAAGTAGTTATTCAACATGAGGCACAAACCAAATGACATTTTGAATCTTTTTTTCTACAGTCCGAAAAATCAATTTTCTTCTTAAAGATGATGACCCGCGACCTGTCGATTTTTCTCAAGATGGTCAGAAATGGTAATTTTTTAATGTTTAATTTTTTGACTGTAAATGACTATTGCATGTGAATTATCACTTTTGGAACTAAAATACGTGTGTTTAGAGTCATTTTAATGCCTGAAATTGGTGGAAATAGAAGCTTCTGTGTAGGAGAAAAAGTCTGTAAAAATGGCAATTTTGGTCACATTGAGGCTTTAAAAAGTAGTTATTCAACATGAGGCTCAATCCAAATGACATTTTGAATCTTTTTTTCTACAGTCCAAAAAATCAATTTTCTGATGAAAAACGATGACCCGTGACCTGTCGATTTTTCTCAAGATGGTCAGAAATGGTAATTTTGTAATGTTTATATTTTTGAAAGTAAATGACTATTGCATGTGAATTATCACTTTTGGAACTAAAATTAGTGTGTTTAGAGTCATTTTATTGCCTGAAATTGGTCGAAATAGAAGCTTCTGAGTAGGAGAAAAGTCTGTAAAAATGGCAATTTTGGTCACATTGAGGCTTTAAAAAGTAGTTATTCAACATGAGACACAATCCAAATGACATTTTGAATCTTTTTTCCTACACTCCAAAAAATCAATTTTCTGATGAAAAACGATGACCCGCGACCTGTCGATTTTTCTCAAGATGGTCAGAAATGGTAATTTTTTAATGTTTAATTTTTTGACTGTAAATGACTATTGCATGTGAATTATCACTTTTGGAACGAAAATAAGTGTGTTTAGAGTCATTTTAATGGCTGAAATTGGTGGAAATAGAAGCTTCTGTGTAGGAGAAAAAGTCTGTAAAAATGGCAATTTTGGTCACATTGAGGCTTTAAAAAGTAGTTATTCAACATGAGGCTCAATCCAAATGACATTTGGAATCTTTTTTTCTACACTCCAAAAAATCAATTTTCTGATGCAAAACGATGACCCGCGACCTGTCGATTTTTCTCAAGATGGTCAGAAATGGTAATTTTGTAATGTTTAACTTTTTTGACTGTAAATGACTATTGCATGTGAATTATCACTTTTGGAACTAAAATAAATGTGTTTCGAGTCATTTTAATGCCTGACATTGGTCGAAATAGAAGCTTCTGAGTAGGAGAAAAAGTCTGTAAAAATGGCAATTTTGGTCACATTGAGGCTTTAAAAAGTAGTTATTCAACATGAGGCACAATCCAAATGACATTTTTAATCTTTTTTCTACAGTCCAAAAAATCAATTTTCTGATGAAAAACGATGACCCGCGACCTGTCGATTTTTCTCAAGATGGTCAGAAATGGTAATTTTGTAATGTTTAACTTTTTTGACTGTAAATGACTATTGCATGTGAATTATCACTTTTGGAACTAAAATAAATGTGTTTCGAGTCATTTTAATGCCTGACATTGGTCGAAATAGAAGCTTCTGAGTAGGAGAAAAAGTCTGTAAAAATGGCAATTTTGGTCACATTGAGGCTTTAAAAAGTAGTTATTCAACATGAGGCACAATCCAAATGACATTTTCAATCATTTTTTCTACAGTCCAAAAAATCAATTTTCTGATGCAAAACGATGACCTGCGACCTGTCGATTTTTCTCAAGATGGTCAGAAATGGTAATTTTTTAAATGTTTAAGTTTTTTGATTGTAAATGACTATTGCTTGTGAATTATCACTTTTGGAACTAAAATAAGTATGTTTAGAGTCATTTTAATGCCTGAAATTGGTGGAAATAGAAGCTTCTGTGTAGGAGAAAAAGTCTGTAAAAATGGCAATTTTGGTCACATTGAGGCTTTAAAAAGTAGTTATTCAACATGAGGCTCAATCCAAATGACATTTTGAATCTTTTTTTCTACACTCCAAAAAATCAATTTTCTGATGCAAAACGATGACCCGCGACCTGTCGATTTTTCTCAAGATGGTCAGAAATGGTAATTTTTTAATGTTTAACTTTTTTGACTGTAAATGACTATTGCATGTGAATTATCACTTTTGGAACTAAAATAAATGTGTTTCGAGTCATTTTAATGCCTGACATTGGTCGAAATAGAAGCTTCTGAGTAGGAGAAAAAGTCTGTAAAAATGGCAATTTTGGTCACATTGAGGCTTTAAAAAGTAGTTATTCAACATGAGGCACAATCCAAATGACATTTTCAATCATTTTTTCTACAGTCCAAAAAATCAATTTTCTGATGCAAAACGATGACCTGCGACCTGTCGATTTTTCTCAAGATGGTCAGAAATGGTAATTTTTTAATGTTTAATTTTTTGACTGTAAATTACTATTGCATGTGAATTATCACTTTTGGAACTAAAATAAGTGTGTTTAGAGTCATTTTAATGCCTGAAATTGGTAGAAATAGAAGCTTCTGTGTAGGAGAAAATGTCTGTAAAAATGGCAATTTTGGTCACATTGAGGCTTTAAAAAGTAGTTATTCAACATGAGGCTCAATCCAAATGACATTTTGAATCTTTTTTTCTACAGTCCAAAAAATCAATTTTCTGATGAAAAACGATGACCCGTGACCTGTCGATTTTTCTCAAGATGGTCAGAAATGGTAATTTTGTAATGTTTATATTTTTGAAAGTAAATGACTATTGCATGTGAATTATCACTTTTGGAACTAAAATTAGTGTGTTTAGAGTCATTTTATTGCCTGAAATTGGTCGAAATAGAAGCTTCTGAGTAGGAGAAAAGTCTGTAAAAATGGCAATTTTGGTCACATTGAGGCTTTAAAAAGTAGTTATTCAACATGAGACACAATCCAAATGACATTTTGAATCTTTTTTCCTACACTCCAAAAAATCAATTTTCTGATGAAAAACGATGACCCGCGACCTGTCGATTTTTCTCAAGATGGTCAGAAATGGTAATTTTTTAATGTTTAATTTTTTGACTGTAAATGACTATTGCATGTGAATTATCACTTTTGGAACGAAAATAAGTGTGTTTAGAGTCATTTTAATGGCTGAAATTGGTGGAAATAGAAGCTTCTGTGTAGGAGAAAAAGTCTGTAAAAATGGCAATTTTGGTCACATTGAGGCTTTAAAAAGTAGTTATTCAACATGAGGCTCAATCCAAATGACATTTGGAATCTTTTTTTCTACACTCCAAAAAATCAATTTTCTGATGCAAAACGATGACCCGCGACCTGTCGATTTTTCTCAAGATGGTCAGAAATGGTAATTTTGTAATGTTTAACTTTTTTGACTGTAAATGACTATTGCATGTGAATTATCACTTTTGGAACTAAAATAAATGTGTTTCGAGTCATTTTAATGCCTGACATTGGTCGAAATAGAAGCTTCTGAGTAGGAGAAAAAGTCTGTAAAAATGGCAATTTTGGTCACATTGAGGCTTTAAAAAGTAGTTATTCAACATGAGGCACAATCCAAATGACATTTTCAATCATTTTTTCTACAGTCCAAAAAATCAATTTTCTGATGCAAAACGATGACCTGCGACCTGTCGATTTTTCTCAAGATGGTCAGAAATGGTAATTTTTTAATGTTTAAGTTTTTTGATTGTAAATGACTATTGCTTGTGAATTATCACTTTTGGAACTAAAATAAGTATGTTTAGAGTCATTTTAATGCCTGAAATTGGGGGAAATAGAAGCTTCTGTGTAGGAGAAAAAGTCTGTAAAAATGGCAATTTTGGTCACATTGAGGCTTTAAAAAGTAGTTATTCAACATGAGACACAAGCCAAATGACATTTTGAATCTTTTTTCCTACACTCCAAAAAATCAATTTTCTGATGAAAAACGATGACCCGCGACCTGTCGATTTTTCTCAAGATGGTCAGAAATGGTAATTTTTTAATGTTTAATTTTTTGACTGTAAATGACTATTGCATGTGAATTATCACTTTTGGAACGAAAATAAGTGTGTTTAGAGTCATTTTAATGGCTGAAATTGGTGGAAATAGAAGCTTCTGTGTAGGAGAAAAAGTCTGTAAAAATGGCAATTTTGGTCACATTGAGGCTTTAAAAAGTAGTTATTCAACATGAGGCTCAATCCAAATGACATTTGGAATCTTTTTTTCTACACTCCAAAAAAATCAATTTTCTGATGCAAAACGATGACCCGCGACCTGTCGATTTTTCTCAAGATGGTCAGAAATGGTAATTTTGTAATGTTTAACTTTTTTGACTGTAAATGACTATTGCATGTGAATTATCACTTTTGGAACTAAAATAAATGTGTTTCGAGTCATTTTAATGCCTGACATTGGTCGAAATAGAAGCTTCTGAGTAGGAGAAAAAGTCTGTAAAAATGGCAATTTTGGTCACATTGAGGCTTTAAAAAGTAGTTATTCAACATGAGGCTCAATCCAAATGACATTTGGAATCTTTTTTTCTACACTCCAAAAAATCAATTTTCTGATGCAAAACGATGACCCGCGACCTGTCGATTTTTCTCAAGATGGTCAGAAATGGTAATTTTGTAATGTTTAACTTTTTTGACTGTAAATGACTATTGCATGTGAATTATCACTTTTGGAACTAAAATAAATGTGTTTCGAGTCATTTTAATGCCTGACATTGGTCGAAATAGAAGCTTCTGAGTAGGAGAAAAAGTCTGTAAAAATGGCAATTTTGGTCACATTGAGGCTTTAAAAAGTAGTTATTCAACATGAGGCACAATCCAAATGACATTTTCAATCATTTTTTCTACAGTCCAAAAAATCAATTTTCTGATGCAAAACGATGACCTGCGACCTGTCGATTTTTCTCAAGATGGTCAGAAATGGTAATTTTTTAAATGTTTAAGTTTTTTGATTGTAAATGACTATTGCTTGTGAATTATCACTTTTGGAACTAAAATAAGTATGTTTAGAGTCATTTTAATGCCTGAAATTGGTGGAAATAGAAGCTTCTGTGTAGGAGAAAAAGTCTGTAAAAATGGCAATTTTGGTCACATTGAGGCTTTAAAAAGTAGTTATTCAACATGAGGCTCAATCCAAATGACATTTTGAATCTTTTTTTCTACACTCCAAAAAATCAATTTTCTGATGCAAAACGATGACCCGCGACCTGTCGATTTTTCTCAAGATGGTCAGAAATGGTAATTTTTTAATGTTTAACTTTTTTGACTGTAAATGACTATTGCATGTGAATTATCACTTTTGGAACTAAAATAAATGTGTTTCGAGTCATTTTAATGCCTGACATTGGTCGAAATAGAAGCTTCTGAGTAGGAGAAAAAGTCTGTAAAAATGGCAATTTTGGTCACATTGAGGCTTTAAAAAGTAGTTATTCAACATGAGGCACAATCCAAATGACATTTTCAATCATTTTTTCTACAGTCCAAAAAATCAATTTTCTGATGCAAAACGATGACCTGCGACCTGTCGATTTTTCTCAAGATGGTCAGAAATGGTAATTTTTTAATGTTTAATTTTTTGACTGTAAATTACTATTGCATGTGAATTATCATTTTTGGAACTAAAATAAGTGTGTTTAGAGTCATTTTAATGCCTGAAATTGGTGGAAATAGAAGCTTCTGTGTAGGAGAAAATGTCTGTAAAAATGGCAATTTTGGTCACATTGAGGCTTTAAAAAGTAGTTATTCAACATGAGGCTCAATCCAAATGACATTTTGAATCTTTTTTTCTACAGTCCAAAAAATCAATTTTCTGATGAAAAACGATGACCCGTGACCTGTCGATTTTTCTCAAGATGGTCAGAAATGGTAATTTTGTAATGTTTATATTTTTGAAAGTAAATGACTATTGCATGTGAATTATCACTTTTGGAACTAAAATTAGTGTGTTTAGAGTCATTTTATTGCCTGAAATTGGTCGAAATAGAAGCTTCTGAGTAGGAGAAAAGTCTGTAAAAATGGCAATTTTGGTCACATTGAGGCTTTAAAAAGTAGTTATTCAACATGAGACACAATCCAAATGACATTTTGAATCTTTTTTCCTACACTCCAAAAAATCAATTTTCTGATGAAAAACGATGACCCGCGACCTGTCGATTTTTCTCAAGATGGTCAGAAATGGTAATTTTTTAATGTTTAATTTTTTGACTGTAAATGACTATTGCATGTGAATTATCACTTTTGGAACGAAAATAAGTGTGTTTAGAGTCATTTTAATGGCTGAAATTGGTGGAAATAGAAGCTTCTGTGTAGGAGAAAAAGTCTGTAAAAATGGCAATTTTGGTCACATTGAGGCTTTAAAAAGTAGTTATTCAACATGAGGCTCAATCCAAATGACATTTGGAATCTTTTTTTCTACACTCCAAAAAATCAATTTTCTGATGCAAAACGATGACCCGCGACCTGTCGATTTTTCTCAAGATGGTCAGAAATGGTAATTTTGTAATGTTTAACTTTTTTGACTGTAAATGACTATTGCATGTGAATTATCACTTTTGGAACTAAAATAAATGTGTTTCGAGTCATTTTAATGCCTGACATTGGTCGAAATAGAAGCTTCTGAGTAGGAGAAAAAGTCTGTAAAAATGGCAATTTTGGTCACATTGAGGCTTTAAAAAGTAGTTATTCAACATGAGGCACAATCCAAATGACATTTTTAATCTTTTTTCTACAGTCCAAAAAATCAATTTTCTGATGAAAAACGATGACCCGCGACCTGTCGATTTTTCTCAAGATGGTCAGAAATGGTAATTTTGTAATGTTTAACTTTTTTGACTGTAAATGACTATTGCATGTGAATTATCACTTTTGGAACTAAAATAAATGTGTTTCGAGTCATTTTAATGCCTGACATTGGTCGAAATAGAAGCTTCTGAGTAGGAGAAAAAGTCTGTAAAAATGGCAATTTTGGTCACATTGAGGCTTTAAAAAGTAGTTATTCAACATGAGGCACAATCCAAATGACATTTTCAATCATTTTTTCTACAGTCCAAAAAATCAATTTTCTGATGCAAAACGATGACCTGCGACCTGTCGATTTTTCTCAAGATGGTCAGAAATGGTAATTTTTTAAATGTTTAAGTTTTTTGATTGTAAATGACTATTGCTTGTGAATTATCACTTTTGGAACTAAAATAAGTATGTTTAGAGTCATTTTAATGCCTGAAATTGGTGGAAATAGAAGCTTCTGTGTAGGAGAAAAAGTCTGTAAAAATGGCAATTTTGGTCACATTGAGGCTTTAAAAAGTAGTTATTCAACATGAGGCTCAATCCAAATGACATTTTGAATCTTTTTTTCTACACTCCAAAAAATCAATTTTCTGATGCAAAACGATGACCCGCGACCTGTCGATTTTTCTCAAGATGGTCAGAAATGGTAATTTTTTAATGTTTAACTTTTTTGACTGTAAATGACTATTGCATGTGAATTATCACTTTTGGAACTAAAATAAATGTGTTTCGAGTCATTTTAATGCCTGACATTGGTCGAAATAGAAGCTTCTGAGTAGGAGAAAAAGTCTGTAAAAATGGCAATTTTGGTCACATTGAGGCTTTAAAAAGTAGTTATTCAACATGAGGCACAATCCAAATGACATTTTCAATCATTTTTTCTACAGTCCAAAAAATCAATTTTCTGATGCAAAACGATGACCTGCGACCTGTCGATTTTTCTCAAGATGGTCAGAAATGGTAATTTTTTAATGTTTAATTTTTTGACTGTAAATTACTATTGCATGTGAATTATCACTTTTGGAACTAAAATAAGTGTGTTTAGAGTCATTTTAATGCCTGAAATTGGTGGAAATAGAAGCTTCTGTGTAGGAGAAAATGTCTGTAAAAATGGCAATTTTGGTCACATTGAGGCTTTAAAAAGTAGTTATTCAACATGAGGCTCAATCCAAATGACATTTTGAATCTTTTTTTCTACAGTCCAAAAAATCAATTTTCTGATGAAAAACGATGACCCGTGACCTGTCGATTTTTCTCAAGATGGTCAGAAATGGTAATTTTGTAATGTTTATATTTTTGAAAGTAAATGACTATTGCATGTGAATTATCACTTTTGGAACTAAAATTAGTGTGTTTAGAGTCATTTTATTGCCTGAAATTGGTCGAAATAGAAGCTTCTGAGTAGGAGAAAAGTCTGTAAAAATGGCAATTTTGGTCACATTGAGGCTTTAAAAAGTAGTTATTCAACATGAGACACAATCCAAATGACATTTTGAATCTTTTTTCCTACACTCCAAAAAATCAATTTTCTGATGAAAAACGATGACCCGCGACCTGTCGATTTTTCTCAAGATGGTCAGAAATGGTAATTTTTTAATGTTTAATTTTTTGACTGTAAATGACTATTGCATGTGAATTATCACTTTTGGAACGAAAATAAGTGTGTTTAGAGTCATTTTAATGGCTGAAATTGGTGGAAATAGAAGCTTCTGTGTAGGAGAAAAAGTCTGTAAAAATGGCAATTTTGGTCACATTGAGGCTTTAAAAAGTAGTTATTCAACATGAGGCTCAATCCAAATGACATTTGGAATCTTTTTTTCTACACTCCAAAAAATCAATTTTCTGATGCAAAACGATGACCCGCGACCTGTCGATTTTTCTCAAGATGGTCAGAAATGGTAATTTTGTAATGTTTAACTTTTTTGACTGTAAATGACTATTGCATGTGAATTATCACTTTTGGAACTAAAATAAATGTGTTTCGAGTCATTTTAATGCCTGACATTGGTCGAAATAGAAGCTTCTGAGTAGGAGAAAAAGTCTGTAAAAATGGCAATTTTGGTCACATTGAGGCTTTAAAAAGTAGTTATTCAACATGAGGCACAATCCAAATGACATTTTCAATCATTTTTTCTACAGTCCAAAAAATCAATTTTCTGATGCAAAACGATGACCTGCGACCTGTCGATTTTTCTCAAGATGGTCAGAAATGGTAATTTTTTAATGTTTAAGTTTTTTGATTGTAAATGACTATTGCTTGTGAATTATCACTTTTGGAACTAAAATAAGTATGTTTAGAGTCATTTTAATGCCTGAAATTGGGGGAAATAGAAGCTTCTGTGTAGGAGAAAAAGTCTGTAAAAATGGCAATTTTGGTCACATTGAGGCTTTAAAAAGTAGTTATTCAACATGAGACACAAGCCAAATGACATTTTGAATCTTTTTTCCTACACTCCAAAAAATCAATTTTCTGATGAAAAACGATGACCCGCGACCTGTCGATTTTTCTCAAGATGGTCAGAAATGGTAATTTTTTAATGTTTAATTTTTTGACTGTAAATGACTATTGCATGTGAATTATCACTTTTGGAACGAAAATAAGTGTGTTTAGAGTCATTTTAATGGCTGAAATTGGTGGAAATAGAAGCTTCTGTGTAGGAGAAAAATTCTGTAAAAATGGCAATTTTGGTCACATTGAGGCTTTAAAAAGTAGTTATTCAACATGAGGCTCAATCCAAATGACATTTTGAATCTTTTTTTCTACACTCCAAAAAATCAATTTTCTGATGAAAAACGATGACCCGCGACCTGTCGATTTTTCTCAAGATGGTCAGAAATGGTAATTTTTTAATGTTTAATTTTTTGACTGTAGATGACTATTGTATGTGAATTATCACTTTTGGAACTAAAATAAGTGTGTTTAGAGTCATTTTAATGCCTGAAATTGGTCGAAATAGAAGCTTCTGAGTAGGAGAAAAAGTCTGTAAAAATGGCAATTTTGGTCACATTGAGTCTTTAAAAAGTAGTTATTCAACATGAGGCACAAACCAAATGACATTTTGAATCTTTTTTTCTACAGTCCGAAAAATCAATTTTCTTCTTAAAGATGATGACCCGCGACCTGTCGATTTTTC
Organism: Triturus cristatus; assembly: GCF_964204655.1. Taxonomy (NCBI): domain Eukaryota; kingdom Metazoa; phylum Chordata; class Amphibia; order Caudata; family Salamandridae; genus Triturus; species Triturus cristatus. Next base: position 928,820,123 of record NC_140587.1, read on the forward strand.
TCAAGATGGTCAGAAATGGTAATTTTTTAATGTTTAATTTTTTGACTGTAAATGACTATTGCATGTGAATTATCACTTTTGGAACTAAAATACGTGTGTTTAGAGTCATTTTAATGCCTGAAATTGGTGGAAATAGAAGCTTCTGTGTAGGAGAAAAAGTCTGTAAAAATGGCAATTTTGGTCACATTGAGGCTTTAAAAAGTAGTTATTCAACATGAGGCTCAATCCAAATGACATTTTGAATCTTTTTTTCTACAGTCCAAAAAATCAATTTTCTGATGAAAAACGATGACCCGTGACCTGTCGATTTTTCTCAAGATGGTCAGAAATGGTAATTTTGTAATGTTTATATTTTTGAAAGTAAATGACTATTGCATGTGAATTATCACTTTTGGAACTAAAATTAGTGTGTTTAGAGTCATTTTATTGCCTGAAATTGGTCGAAATAGAAGCTTCTGAGTAGGAGAAAAGTCTGTAAAAATGGCAATTTTGGTCACATTGAGGCTTTAAAAAGTAGTTATTCAACATGAGACACAATCCAAATGACATTTTGAATCTTTTTTCCTACACTCCAAAAAATCAATTTTCTGATGAAAAACGATGACCCGCGACCTGTCGATTTTTCTCAAGATGGTCAGAAATGGTAATTTTTTAATGTTTAATTTTTTGACTGTAAATGACTATTGCATGTGAATTATCACTTTTGGAACGAAAATAAGTGTGTTTAGAGTCATTTTAATGGCTGAAATTGGTGGAAATAGAAGCTTCTGTGTAGGAGAAAAAGTCTGTAAAAATGGCAATTTTGGTCACATTGAGGCTTTAAAAAGTAGTTATTCAACATGAGGCTCAATCCAAATGACATTTGGAATCTTTTTTTCTACACTCCAAAAAATCAATTTTCTGATGCAAAACGATGACCCGCGACCTGTCGATTTTTCTCAAGATGGTCAGAAATGGTAATTTTGTAATGTTTAACTTTTTTGACTGTAAATGACTATTGCATGTGAATTATCACTTTTGGAACTAAAATAAATGTGTTTCGAGTCATTTTAATGCCTGACATTGGTCGAAATAGAAGCTTCTGAGTAGGAGAAAAAGTCTGTAAAAATGGCAATTTTGGTCACATTGAGGCTTTAAAAAGTAGTTATTCAACATGAGGCACAATCCAAATGACATTTTTAATCTTTTTTCTACAGTCCAAAAAATCAATTTTCTGATGAAAAACGATGACCCGCGACCTGTCGATTTTTCTCAAGATGGTCAGAAATGGTAATTTTGTAATGTTTAACTTTTTTGACTGTAAATGACTATTGCATGTGAATTATCACTTTTGGAACTAAAATAAATGTGTTTCGAGTCATTTTAATGCCTGACATTGGTCGAAATAGAAGCTTCTGAGTAGGAGAAAAAGTCTGTAAAAATGGCAATTTTGGTCACATTGAGGCTTTAAAAAGTAGTTATTCAACATGAGGCACAATCCAAATGACATTTTCAATCATTTTTTCTACAGTCCAAAAAATCAATTTTCTGATGCAAAACGATGACCTGCGACCTGTCGATTTTTCTCAAGATGGTCAGAAATGGTAATTTTTTAAATGTTTAAGTTTTTTGATTGTAAATGACTATTGCTTGTGAATTATCACTTTTGGAACTAAAATAAGTATGTTTAGAGTCATTTTAATGCCTGAAATTGGTGGAAATAGAAGCTTCTGTGTAGGAGAAAAAGTCTGTAAAAATGGCAATTTTGGTCACATTGAGGCTTTAAAAAGTAGTTATTCAACATGAGGCTCAATCCAAATGACATTTTGAATCTTTTTTTCTACACTCCAAAAAATCAATTTTCTGATGCAAAACGATGACCCGCGACCTGTCGATTTTTCTCAAGATGGTCAGAAATGGTAATTTTTTAATGTTTAACTTTTTTGACTGTAAATGACTATTGCATGTGAATTATCACTTTTGGAACTAAAATAAATGTGTTTCGAGTCATTTTAATGCCTGACATTGGTCGAAATAGAAGCTTCTGAGTAGGAGAAAAAGTCTGTAAAAATGGCAATTTTGGTCACATTGAGGCTTTAAAAAGTAGTTATTCAACATGAGGCACAATCCAAATGACATTTTCAATCATTTTTTCTACAGTCCAAAAAATCAATTTTCTGATGCAAAACGATGACCTGCGACCTGTCGATTTTTCTCAAGATGGTCAGAAATGGTAATTTTTTAATGTTTAATTTTTTGACTGTAAATTACTATTGCATGTGAATTATCACTTTTGGAACTAAAATAAGTGTGTTTAGAGTCATTTTAATGCCTGAAATTGGTAGAAATAGAAGCTTCTGTGTAGGAGAAAATGTCTGTAAAAATGGCAATTTTGGTCACATTGAGGCTTTAAAAAGTAGTTATTCAACATGAGGCTCAATCCAAATGACATTTTGAATCTTTTTTTCTACAGTCCAAAAAATCAATTTTCTGATGAAAAACGATGACCCGTGACCTGTCGATTTTTCTCAAGATGGTCAGAAATGGTAATTTTGTAATGTTTATATTTTTGAAAGTAAATGACTATTGCATGTGAATTATCACTTTTGGAACTAAAATTAGTGTGTTTAGAGTCATTTTATTGCCTGAAATTGGTCGAAATAGAAGCTTCTGAGTAGGAGAAAAGTCTGTAAAAATGGCAATTTTGGTCACATTGAGGCTTTAAAAAGTAGTTATTCAACATGAGACACAATCCAAATGACATTTTGAATCTTTTTTCCTACACTCCAAAAAATCAATTTTCTGATGAAAAACGATGACCCGCGACCTGTCGATTTTTCTCAAGATGGTCAGAAATGGTAATTTTTTAATGTTTAATTTTTTGACTGTAAATGACTATTGCATGTGAATTATCACTTTTGGAACGAAAATAAGTGTGTTTAGAGTCATTTTAATGGCTGAAATTGGTGGAAATAGAAGCTTCTGTGTAGGAGAAAAAGTCTGTAAAAATGGCAATTTTGGTCACATTGAGGCTTTAAAAAGTAGTTATTCAACATGAGGCTCAATCCAAATGACATTTGGAATCTTTTTTTCTACACTCCAAAAAATCAATTTTCTGATGCAAAACGATGACCCGCGACCTGTCGATTTTTCTCAAGATGGTCAGAAATGGTAATTTTGTAATGTTTAACTTTTTTGACTGTAAATGACTATTGCATGTGAATTATCACTTTTGGAACTAAAATAAATGTGTTTCGAGTCATTTTAATGCCTGACATTGGTCGAAATAGAAGCTTCTGAGTAGGAGAAAAAGTCTGTAAAAATGGCAATTTTGGTCACATTGAGGCTTTAAAAAGTAGTTATTCAACATGAGGCACAATCCAAATGACATTTTCAATCATTTTTTCTACAGTCCAAAAAATCAATTTTCTGATGCAAAACGATGACCTGCGACCTGTCGATTTTTCTCAAGATGGTCAGAAATGGTAATTTTTTAATGTTTAAGTTTTTTGATTGTAAATGACTATTGCTTGTGAATTATCACTTTTGGAACTAAAATAAGTATGTTTAGAGTCATTTTAATGCCTGAAATTGGGGGAAATAGAAGCTTCTGTGTAGGAGAAAAAGTCTGTAAAAATGGCAATTTTGGTCACATTGAGGCTTTAAAAAGTAGTTATTCAACATGAGACACAAGCCAAATGACATTTTGAATCTTTTTTCCTACACTCCAAAAAATCAATTTTCTGATGAAAAACGATGACCCGCGACCTGTCGATTTTTCTCAAGATGGTCAGAAATGGTAATTTTTTAATGTTTAATTTTTTGACTGTAAATGACTATTGCATGTGAATTATCACTTTTGGAACGAAAATAAGTGTGTTTAGAGTCATTTTAATGGCTGAAATTGGTGGAAATAGAAGCTTCTGTGTAGGAGAAAAAGTCTGTAAAAATGGCAATTTTGGTCACATTGAGGCTTTAAAAAGTAGTTATTCAACATGAGGCTCAATCCAAATGACATTTGGAATCTTTTTTTCTACACTCCAAAAAAATCAATTTTCTGATGCAAAACGATGACCCGCGACCTGTCGATTTTTCTCAAGATGGTCAGAAATGGTAATTTTGTAATGTTTAACTTTTTTGACTGTAAATGACTATTGCATGTGAATTATCACTTTTGGAACTAAAATAAATGTGTTTCGAGTCATTTTAATGCCTGACATTGGTCGAAATAGAAGCTTCTGAGTAGGAGAAAAAGTCTGTAAAAATGGCAATTTTGGTCACATTGAGGCTTTAAAAAGTAGTTATTCAACATGAGGCTCAATCCAAATGACATTTGGAATCTTTTTTCTACACTCCAAAAAATCAATTTTCTGATGCAAAACGATGACCCGCGACCTGTCGATTTTTCTCAAGATGGTCAGAAATGGTAATTTTGTAATGTTTAACTTTTTTGACTGTAAATGACTATTGCATGTGAATTATCACTTTTGGAACTAAAATAAATGTGTTTCGAGTCATTTTAATGCCTGACATTGGTCGAAATAGAAGCTTCTGAGTAGGAGAAAAAGTCTGTAAAAATGGCAATTTTGGTCACATTGAGGCTTTAAAAAGTAGTTATTCAACATGAGGCACAATCCAAATGACATTTTCAATCATTTTTTCTACAGTCCAAAAAATCAATTTTCTGATGCAAAACGATGACCTGCGACCTGTCGATTTTTCTCAAGATGGTCAGAAATGGTAATTTTTTAAATGTTTAAGTTTTTTGATTGTAAATGACTATTGCTTGTGAATTATCACTTTTGGAACTAAAATAAGTATGTTTAGAGTCATTTTAATGCCTGAAATTGGTGGAAATAGAAGCTTCTGTGTAGGAGAAAAAGTCTGTAAAAATGGCAATTTTGGTCACATTGAGGCTTTAAAAAGTAGTTATTCAACATGAGGCTCAATCCAAATGACATTTTGAATCTTTTTTTCTACACTCCAAAAAATCAATTTTCTGATGCAAAACGATGACCCGCGACCTGTCGATTTTTCTCAAGATGGTCAGAAATGGTAATTTTTTAATGTTTAACTTTTTTGACTGTAAATGACTATTGCATGTGAATTATCACTTTTGGAACTAAAATAAATGTGTTTCGAGTCATTTTAATGCCTGACATTGGTCGAAATAGAAGCTTCTGAGTAGGAGAAAAAGTCTGTAAAAATGGCAATTTTGGTCACATTGAGGCTTTAAAAAGTAGTTATTCAACATGAGGCACAATCCAAATGACATTTTCAATCATTTTTTCTACAGTCCAAAAAATCAATTTTCTGATGCAAAACGATGACCTGCGACCTGTCGATTTTTCTCAAGATGGTCAGAAATGGTAGTTTTTTAATGTTTAATTTTTTGACTGTAAATTACTATTGCATGTGAATTATCATTTTTGGAACTAAAATAAGTGTGTTTAGAGTCATTTTAATGCCTGAAATTGGTGGAAATAGAAGCTTCTGTGTAGGAGAAAATGTCTGTAAAAATGGCAATTTTGGTCACATTGAGGCTTTAAAAAGTAGTTATTCAACATGAGGCTCAATCCAAATGACATTTTGAATCTTTTTTTCTACAGTCCAAAAAATCAATTTTCTGATGAAAAACGATGACCCGTGACCTGTCGATTTTTCTCAAGATGGTCAGAAATGGTAATTTTGTAATGTTTATATTTTTGAAAGTAAATGACTATTGCATGTGAATTATCACTTTTGGAACTAAAATTAGTGTGTTTAGAGTCATTTTATTGCCTGAAATTGGTCGAAATAGAAGCTTCTGAGTAGGAGAAAAGTCTGTAAAAATGGCAATTTTGGTCACATTGAGGCTTTAAAAAGTAGTTATTCAACATGAGACACAATCCAAATGACATTTTGAATCTTTTTTCCTACACTCCAAAAAATCAATTTTCTGATGAAAAACGATGACCCGCGACCTGTCGATTTTTCTCAAGATGGTCAGAAATGGTAATTTTTTAATGTTTAATTTTTTGACTGTAAATGACTATTGCATGTGAATTATCACTTTTGGAACGAAAATAAGTGTGTTTAGAGTCATTTTAATGGCTGAAATTGGTGGAAATAGAAGCTTCTGTGTAGGAGAAAAAGTCTGTAAAAATGGCAATTTTGGTCACATTGAGGCTTTAAAAAGTAGTTATTCAACATGAGGCTCAATCCAAATGACATTTGGAATCTTTTTTTCTACACTCCAAAAAATCAATTTTCTGATGCAAAACGATGACCCGCGACCTGTCGATTTTTCTCAAGATGGTCAGAAATGGTAATTTTGTAATGTTTAACTTTTTTGACTGTAAATGACTATTGCATGTGAATTATCACTTTTGGAACTAAAATAAATGTGTTTCGAGTCATTTTAATGCCTGACATTGGTCGAAATAGAAGCTTCTGAGTAGGAGAAAAAGTCTGTAAAAATGGCAATTTTGGTCACATTGAGGCTTTAAAAAGTAGTTATTCAACATGAGGCACAATCCAAATGACATTTTTAATCTTTTTTCTACAGTCCAAAAAATCAATTTTCTGATGAAAAACGATGACCCGCGACCTGTCGATTTTTCTCAAGATGGTCAGAAATGGTAATTTTGTAATGTTTAACTTTTTTGACTGTAAATGACTATTGCATGTGAATTATCACTTTTGGAACTAAAATAAATGTGTTTCGAGTCATTTTAATGCCTGACATTGGTCGAAATAGAAGCTTCTGAGTAGGAGAAAAAGTCTGTAAAAATGGCAATTTTGGTCACATTGAGGCTTTAAAAAGTAGTTATTCAACATGAGGCACAATCCAAATGACATTTTCAATCATTTTTTCTACAGTCCAAAAAATCAATTTTCTGATGCAAAACGATGACCTGCGACCTGTCGATTTTTCTCAAGATGGTCAGAAATGGTAATTTTTTAAATGTTTAAGTTTTTTGATTGTAAATGACTATTGCTTGTGAATTATCACTTTTGGAACTAAAATAAGTATGTTTAGAGTCATTTTAATGCCTGAAATTGGTGGAAATAGAAGCTTCTGTGTAGGAGAAAAAGTCTGTAAAAATGGCAATTTTGGTCACATTGAGGCTTTAAAAAGTAGTTATTCAACATGAGGCTCAATCCAAATGACATTTTGAATCTTTTTTTCTACACTCCAAAAAATCAATTTTCTGATGCAAAACGATGACCCGCGACCTGTCGATTTTTCTCAAGATGGTCAGAAATGGTAATTTTTTAATGTTTAACTTTTTTGACTGTAAATGACTATTGCATGTGAATTATCACTTTTGGAACTAAAATAAATGTGTTTCGAGTCATTTTAATGCCTGACATTGGTCGAAATAGAAGCTTCTGAGTAGGAGAAAAAGTCTGTAAAAATGGCAATTTTGGTCACATTGAGGCTTTAAAAAGTAGTTATTCAACATGAGGCACAATCCAAATGACATTTTCAATCATTTTTTCTACAGTCCAAAAAATCAATTTTCTGATGCAAAACGATGACCTGCGACCTGTCGATTTTTCTCAAGATGGTCAGAAATGGTAATTTTTTAATGTTTAATTTTTTGACTGTAAATTACTATTGCATGTGAATTATCACTTTTGGAACTAAAATAAGTGTGTTTAGAGTCATTTTAATGCCTGAAATTGGTGGAAATAGAAGCTTCTGTGTAGGAGAAAATGTCTGTAAAAATGGCAATTTTGGTCACATTGAGGCTTTAAAAAGTAGTTATTCAACATGAGGCTCAATCCAAATGACATTTTGAATCTTTTTTTCTACAGTCCAAAAAATCAATTTTCTGATGAAAAACGATGACCCGTGACCTGTCGATTTTTCTCAAGATGGTCAGAAATGGTAATTTTGTAATGTTTATATTTTTGAAAGTAAATGACTATTGCATGTGAATTATCACTTTTGGAACTAAAATTAGTGTGTTTAGAGTCATTTTATTGCCTGAAATTGGTCGAAATAGAAGCTTCTGAGTAGGAGAAAAGTCTGTAAAAATGGCAATTTTGGTCACATTGAGGCTTTAAAAAGTAGTTATTCAACATGAGACACAATCCAAATGACATTTTGAATCTTTTTTCCTACACTCCAAAAAATCAATTTTCTGATGAAAAACGATGACCCGCGACCTGTCGATTTTTCTCAAGATGGTCAGAAATGGTAATTTTTTAATGTTTAATTTTTTGACTGTAAATGACTATTGCATGTGAATTATCACTTTTGGAACGAAAATAAGTGTGTTTAGAGTCATTTTAATGGCTGAAATTGGTGGAAATAGAAGCTTCTGTGTAGGAGAAAAAGTCTGTAAAAATGGCAATTTTGGTCACATTGAGGCTTTAAAAAGTAGTTATTCAACATGAGGCTCAATCCAAATGACATTTGGAATCTTTTTTTCTACACTCCAAAAAATCAATTTTCTGATGCAAAACGATGACCCGCGACCTGTCGATTTTTCTCAAGATGGTCAGAAATGGTAATTTTGTAATGTTTAACTTTTTTGACTGTAAATGACTATTGCATGTGAATTATCACTTTTGGAACTAAAATAAATGTGTTTCGAGTCATTTTAATGCCTGACATTGGTCGAAATAGAAGCTTCTGAGTAGGAGAAAAAGTCTGTAAAAATGGCAATTTTGGTCACATTGAGGCTTTAAAAAGTAGTTATTCAACATGAGGCACAATCTAAATGACATTTTTAATCTTTTTTCTACAGTCCAAAAAATCAATTTTCTGATGAAAAACGATGACCCGCGACCTGTCGATTTTTCTCAAGATGGTCAGAAATGGTAATTTTGTAATGTTTAACTTTTTTGACTGTAAATGACTATTGCATGTGAATTATCACTTTTGGAACTAAAATAAATGTGTTTCGAGTCATTTTAATGCCTGACATTGGTCGAAATAGAAGCTTCTGAGTAGGAGAAAAAGTCTGTAAAAATGGCAATTTTGGTCACATTGAGGCTTTAAAAAGTAGTTATTCAACATGAGGCACAATCCAAATGACATTTTCAATCATTTTTTCTACAGTCCAAAAAATCAATTTTCTGATGCAAAACGATGACCTGCGACCTGTCGATTTTTCTCAAGATGGTCAGAAATGGTAATTTTTTAAATGTTTAAGTTTTTTGATTGTAAATGACTATTGCTTGTGAATTATCACTTTTGGAACTAAAATAAGTATGTTTAGAGTCATTTTAATGCCTGAAATTGGTGGAAATAGAAGCTTCTGTGTAGGAGAAAAAGTCTGTAAAAATGGCAATTTTGGTCACATTGAGGCTTTAAAAAGTAGTTATTCAACATGAGGCTCAATCCAAATGACATTTTGAATCTTTTTTTCTACACTCCAAAAAATCAATTTTCTGATGCAAAACGATGACCCGCGACCTGTCGATTTTTCTCAAGATGGTCAGAAATGGTAATTTTTTAATGTTTAACTTTTTTGACTGTAAATGACTATTGCATGTGAATTATCACTTTTGGAACTAAAATAAATGTGTTTCGAGTCATTTTAATGCCTGACATTGGTCGAAATAGAAGCTTCTGAGTAGGAGAAAAAGTCTGTAAAAATGGCAATTTTGGTCACATTGAGGCTTTAAAAAGTAGTTATTCAACATGAGGCACAATCCAAATGACATTTTCAATCATTTTTTCTACAGTCCAAAAAATCAATTTTCTGATGCAAAACGATGACCTGCGACCTGTCGATTTTTCTCAAGATGGTCAGAAATGGTAGTTTTTTAATGTTTAATTTTTTGACTGTAAATTACTATTGCATGTGAATTATCATTTTTGGAACTAAAATAAGTGTGTTTAGAGTCATTTTAATGCCTGAAATTGGTGGAAATAGAAGCTTCTGTGTAGGAGAAAATGTCTGTAAAAATGGCAATTTTGGTCACATTGAGGCTTTAAAAAGTAGTTATTCAACATGAGGCTCAATCCAAATGACATTTTGAATCTTTTTTTCTACAGTCCAAAAAATCAATTTTCTGATGAAAAACGATGACCCGTGACCTGTCGATTTTTCTCAAGATGGTCAGAAATGGTAATTTTGTAATGTTTATATTTTTGAAAGTAAATGACTATTGCATGTGAATTATCACTTTTGGAACTAAAATTAGTGTGTTTAGAGTCATTTTATTGCCTGAAATTGGTCGAAATAGAAGCTTCTGAGTAGGAGAAAAGTCTGTAAAAATGGCAATTTTGGTCACATTGAGGCTTTAAAAAGTAGTTATTCAACATGAGACACAATCCAAATGACATTTTGAATCTTTTTTCCTACACTCCAAAAAATCAATTTTCTGATGAAAAACGATGACCCGCGACCTGTCGATTTTTCTCAAGATGGTCAGAAATGGTAATTTTTTAATGTTTAATTTTTTGACTGTAAATGACTATTGCATGTGAATTATCACTTTTGGAACGAAAATAAGTGTGTTTAGAGTCATTTTAATGGCTGAAATTGGTGGAAATAGAAGCTTCTGTGTAGGAGAAAAAGTCTGTAAAAATGGCAATTTTGGTCACATTGAGGCTTTAAAAAGTAGTTATTCAACATGAGGCTCAATCCAAATGACATTTGGAATCTTTTTTTCTACACTCCAAAAAATCAATTTTCTGATGCAAAACGATGACCCGCGACCTGTCGATTTTTCTCAAGATGGTCAGAAATGGTAATTTTGTAATGTTTAACTTTTTTGACTGTAAATGACTATTGCATGTGAATTATCACTTTTGGAACTAAAATAAATGTGTTTCGAGTCATTTTAATGCCTGACATTGGTCGAAATAGAAGCTTCTGAGTAGGAGAAAAAGTCTGTAAAAATGGCAATTTTGGTCACATTGAGGCTTTAAAAAGTAGTTATTCAACATGAGGCACAATCCAAATGACATTTTTAATCTTTTTTCTACAGTCCAAAAAATCAATTTTCTGATGAAAAACGATGACCCGCGACCTGTCGATTTTTCTCAAGATGGTCAGAAATGGTAATTTTGTAATGTTTAACTTTTTTGACTGTAAATGACTATTGCATGTGAATTATCACTTTTGGAACTAAAATAAATGTGTTTCGAGTCATTTTAATGCCTGACATTGGTCGAAATAGAAGCTTCTGAGTAGGAGAAAAAGTCTGTAAAAATGGCAATTTTGGTCACATTGAGGCTTTAAAAAGTAGTTATTCAACATGAGGCACAATCCAAATGACATTTTCAATCATTTTTTCTACAGTCCAAAAAATCAATTTTCTGATGCAAAACGATGACCTGCGACCTGTCGATTTTTCTCAAGATGGTCAGAAATGGTAATTTTTTAAATGTTTAAGTTTTTTGATTGTAAATGACTATTGCTTGTGAATTATCACTTTTGGAACTAAAATAAGTATGTTTAGAGTCATTTTAATGCCTGAAATTGGTGGAAATAGAAGCTTCTGTGTAGGAGAAAAAGTCTGTAAAAATGGCAATTTTGGTCACATTGAGGCTTTAAAAAGTAGTTATTCAACATGAGGCTCAATCCAAATGACATTTTGAATCTTTTTTTCTACACTCCAAAAAATCAATTTTCTGATGCAAAACGATGACCCGCGACCTGTCGATTTTTCTCAAGATGGTCAGAAATGGTAATTTTTTAATGTTTAACTTTTTTGACTGTAAATGACTATTGCATGTGAATTATCACTTTTGGAACTAAAATAAATGTGTTTCGAGTCATTTTAATGCCTGACATTGGTCGAAATAGAAGCTTCTGAGTAGGAGAAAAAGTCTGTAAAAATGGCAATTTTGGTCACATTGAGGCTTTAAAAAGTAGTTATTCAACATGAGGCACAATCCAAATGACATTTTCAATCATTTTTTCTACAGTCCAAAAAATCAATTTTCTGATGCAAAACGATGACCTGCGACCTGTCGATTTTTCTCAAGATGGTCAGAAATGGTAATTTTTTAATGTTTAATTTTTTGACTGTAAATTACTATTGCATGTGAATTATCACTTTTGGAACTAAAATAAGTGTGTTTAGAGTCATTTTAATGCCTGAAATTGGTGGAAATAGAAGCTTCTGTGTAGGAGAAAATGTCTGTAAAAATGGCAATTTTGGTCACATTGAGGCTTTAAAAAGTAGTTATTCAACATGAGGCTCAATCCAAATGACATTTTGAATCTTTTTTTCTACAGTCCAAAAAATCAATTTTCTGATGAAAAACGATGACCCGTGACCTGTCGATTTTTCTCAAGATGGTCAGAAATGGTAATTTTGTAATGTTTATATTTTTGAAAGTAAATGACTATTGCATGTGAATTATCACTTTTGGAACTAAAATTAGTGTGTTTAGAGTCATTTTATTGCCTGAAATTGGTCGAAATAGAAGCTTCTGAGTAGGAGAAAAGTCTGTAAAAATGGCAATTTTGGTCACATTGAGGCTTTAAAAAGTAGTTATTCAACATGAGACACAATCCAAATGACATTTTGAATCTTTTTTCCTACACTCCAAAAAATCAATTTTCTGATGAAAAACGATGACCCGCGACCTGTCGATTTTTCTCAAGATGGTCAGAAATGGTAATTTTTTAATGTTTAATTTTTTGACTGTAAATGACTATTGCATGTGAATTATCACTTTTGGAACGAAAATAAGTGTGTTTAGAGTCATTTTAATGGCTGAAATTGGTGGAAATAGAAGCTTCTGTGTAGGAGAAAAAGTCTGTAAAAATGGCAATTTTGGTCACATTGAGGCTTTAAAAAGTAGTTATTCAACATGAGGCTCAATCCAAATGACATTTGGAATCTTTTTTTCTACACTCCAAAAAATCAATTTTCTGATGCAAAACGATGACCCGCGACCTGTCGATTTTTCTCAAGATGGTCAGAAATGGTAATTTTGTAATGTTTAACTTTTTTGACTGTAAATGACTATTGCATGTGAATTATCACTTTTGGAACTAAAATAAATGTGTTTCGAGTCATTTTAATGCCTGACATTGGTCGAAATAGAAGCTTCTGAGTAGGAGAAAAAGTCTGTAAAAATGGCAATTTTGGTCACATTGAGGCTTTAAAAAGTAGTTATTCAACATGAGGCACAATCTAAATGACATTTTTAATCTTTTTTCTACAGTCCAAAAAATCAATTTTCTGATGAAAAACGATGACCCGCGACCTGTCGATTTTTCTCAAGATGGTCAGAAATGGTAATTTTGTAATGTTTAACTTTTTTGACTGTAAATGACTATTGCATGTGAATTATCACTTTTGGAACTAAAATAAATGTGTTTCGAGTCATTTTAATGCCTGACATTGGTCGAAATAGAAGCTTCTGAGTAGGAGAAAAAGTCTGTAAAAATGGCAATTTTGGTCACATTGAGGCTTTAAAAAGTAGTTATTCAACATGAGGCACAATCCAAATGACATTTTCAATCATTTTTTCTACAGTCCAAAAAATCAATTTTCTGATGCAAAACGATGACCTGCGACCTGTCGATTTTTCTCAAGATGGTCAGAAATGGTAATTTTTTAAATGTTTAAGTTTTTTGATTGTAAATGACTATTGCTTGTGAATTATCACTTTTGGAACTAAAATAAGTATGTTTAGAGTCATTTTAATGCCTGAAATTGGTGGAAATAGAAGCTTCTGTGTAGGAGAAAAAGTCTGTAAAAATGGCAATTTTGGTCACATTGAGGCTTTAAAAAGTAGTTATTCAACATGAGGCTCAATCCAAATGACATTTTGAATCTTTTTTTCTACACTCCAAAAAATCAATTTTCTGATGCAAAACGATGACCCGCGACCTGTCGATTTTTCTCAAGATGGTCAGAAATGGTAATTTTTTAATGTTTAACTTTTTTGACTGTAAATGACTATTGCATGTGAATTATCACTTTTGGAACTAAAATAAATGTGTTTCGAGTCATTTTAATGCCTGACATTGGTCGAAATAGAAGCTTCTGAGTAGGAGAAAAAGTCTGTAAAAATGGCAATTTTGGTCACATTGAGGCTTTAAAAAGTAGTTATTCAACATGAGGCACAATCCAAATGACATTTTCAATCATTTTTTCTACAGTCCAAAAAATCAATTTTCTGATGCAAAACGATGACCTGCGACCTGTCGATTTTTCTCAAGATGGTCAGAAATGGTAATTTTTTAATGTTTAATTTTTTGACTGTAAATTACTATTGCATGTGAATTATCACTTTTGGAACTAAAATAAGTGTGTTTAGAGTCATTTTAATGCCTGAAATTGGTGGAAATAGAAGCTTCTGTGTAGGAGAAAATGTCTGTAAAAATGGCAATTTTGGTCACATTGAGGCTTTAAAAAGTAGTTATTCAACATGAGGCTCAATCCAAATGACATTTTGAATCTTTTTTTCTACAGTCCAAAAAATCAATTTTCTGATGAAAAACGATGACCCGTGACCTGTCGATTTTTCTCAAGATGGTCAGAAATGGTAATTTTGTAATGTTTATATTTTTGAAAGTAAATGACTATTGCATGTGAATTATCACTTTTGGAACTAAAATTAGTGTGTTTAGAGTCATTTTATTGCCTGAAATTGGTCGAAATAGAAGCTTCTGAGTAGGAGAAAAGTCTGTAAAAATGGCAATTTTGGTCACATTGAGGCTTTAAAAAGTAGTTATTCAACATGAGACACAATCCAAATGACATTTTGAATCTTTTTTCCTACACTCCAAAAAATCAATTTTCTGATGAAAAACGATGACCCGCGACCTGTCGATTTTTCTCAAGATCGTCAGAAATGGTAATTTTTTAATGTTTAATTTTTTGACTGTAAATGACTATTGCATGTGAATTATCACTTTTGGAACGAAAATAAGTGTGTTTAGAGTCATTTTAATGGCTGAAATTGGTGGAAATAGAAGCTTCTGTGTAGGAGAAAAAGTCTGTAAAAATGGCAATTTTGGTCACATTGAGGCTTTAAAAAGTAGTTATTCAACATGAGGCTCAATCCAAATGACATTTGGAATCTTTTTTTCTACACTCCAAAAAATCAATTTTCTGATGCAAAACGATGACCCGCGACCTGTCGATTTTTCTCAAGATGGTCAGAAATGGTAATTTTGTAATGTTTAACTTTTTTGACTGTAAATGACTATTGCATGTGAATTATCACTTTTGGAACTAAAATAAATGTGTTTCGAGTCATTTTAATGCCTGACATTGGTCGAAATAGAAGCTTCTGAGTAGGAGAAAAAGTCTGTAAAAATGGCAATTTTGGTCACATTGAGGCTTTAAAAAGTAGTTATTCAACATGAGGCACAATCCAAATGACATTTTTAATCTTTTTTCTACAGTCCAAAAAATCAATTTTCTGATGAAAAACGATGACCCGCGACCTGTCGATTTTTCTCAAGATGGTCAGAAATGGTAATTTTGTAATGTTTAACTTTTTTGACTGTAAATGACTATTGCATGTGAATTATCACTTTTGGAACTAAAATAAATGTGTTTCGAGTCATTTTAATGCCTGACATTGGTCGAAATAGAAGCTTCTGAGTAGGAGAAAAAGTCTGTAAAAATGGCAATTTTGGTCACATTGAGGCTTTAAAAAGTAGTTATTCAACATGAGGCACAATCCAAATGACATTTTCAATCATTTTTTCTACAGTCCAAAAAATCAATTTTCTGATGCAAAACGATGACCTGCGACCTGTCGATTTTTCTCAAGATGGTCAGAAATGGTAATTTTTTAAATGTTTAAGTTTTTTGATTGTAAATGACTATTGCTTGTGAATTATCACTTTTGGAACTAAAATAAGTATGTTTAGAGTCATTTTAATGCCTGAAATTGGTGGAAATAGAAGCTTCTGTGTAGGAGAAAAAGTCTGTAAAAATGGCAATTTTGGTCACATTGAGGCTTTAAAAAGTAGTTATTCAACATGAGGCTCAATCCAAATGACATTTTGAATCTTTTTTTCTACACTCCAAAAAATCAATTTTCTGATGCAAAACGATGACCCGCGACCTGTCGATTTTTCTCAAGATGGTCAGAAATGGTAATTTTTTAATGTTTAACTTTTTTGACTGTAAATGACTATTGCATGTGAATTATCACTTTTGGAACTAAAATAAATGTGTTTCGAGTCATTTTAATGCCTGACATTGGTCGAAATAGAAGCTTCTGAGTAGGAGAAAAAGTCTGTAAAAATGGCAATTTTGGTCACATTGAGGCTTTAAAAAGTAGTTATTCAACATGAGGCACAATCCAAATGACATTTTCAATCATTTTTTCTACAGTCCAAAAAATCAATTTTCTGATGCAAAACGATGACCTGCGACCTGTCGATTTTTCTCAAGATGGTCAGAAATGGTAGTTTTTTAATGTTTAATTTTTTGACTGTAAATTACTATTGCATGTGAATTATCATTTTTGGAACTAAAATAAGTGTGTTTAGAGTCATTTTAATGCCTGAAATTGGTGGAAATAGAAGCTTCTGTGTAGGAGAAAATGTCTGTAAAAATGGCAATTTTGGTCACATTGAGGCTTTAAAAAGTAGTTATTCAACATGAGGCTCAATCCAAATGACATTTTGAATCTTTTTTTCTACAGTCCAAAAAATCAATTTTCTGATGAAAAACGATGACCCGTGACCTGTCGATTTTTCTCAAGATGGTCAGAAATGGTAATTTTGTAATGTTTATATTTTTGAAAGTAAATGACTATTGCATGTGAATTATCACTTTTGGAACTAAAATTAGTGTGTTTAGAGTAATTTTATTGCCTGAAATTGGTCGAAATAGAAGCTTCTGAGTAGGAGAAAAGTCTGTAAAAATGGCAATTTTGGTCACATTGAGGCTTTAAAAAGTAGTTATTCAACATGAGACACAATCCAAATGACATTTTGAATCTTTTTTCCTACACTCCAAAAAATCAATTTTCTGATGAAAAACGATGACCCGCGACCTGTCGATTTTTCTCAAGATGGTCAGAAATGGTAATTTTTTAATGTTTAATTTTTTGACTGTAAATGACTATTGCATGTGAATTATCACTTTTGGAACGAAAATAAGTGTGTTTAGAGTCATTTTAATGGCTGAAATTGGTGGAAATAGAAGCTTCTGTGTAGGAGAAAAAGTCTGTAAAAATGGCAATTTTGGTCACATTGAGGCTTTAAAAAGTAGTTATTCAACATGAGGCTCAATCCAAATGACATTTGGAATCTTTTTTTCTACACTCCAAAAAATCAATTTTCTGATGCAAAACGATGACCCGCGACCTGTCGATTTTTCTCAAGATGGTCAGAAATGGTAATTTTGTAATGTTTAACTTTTTTGACTGTAAATGACTATTGCATGTGAATTATCACTTTTGGAACTAAAATAAATGTGTTTCGAGTCATTTTAATGCCTGACATTGGTCGAAATAGAAGCTTCTGAGTAG
Organism: Triturus cristatus; assembly: GCF_964204655.1. Lineage (NCBI taxonomy): Eukaryota > Metazoa > Chordata > Amphibia > Caudata > Salamandridae > Triturus > Triturus cristatus. Next base: position 928,837,512 of record NC_140587.1, read on the forward strand.
GAGAAAAAGTCTGTAAAAATGGCAATTTTGGTCACATTGAGGCTTTAAAAAGTAGTTATTCAACATGAGGCACAATCCAAATGACATTTTCAATCATTTTTTCTACAGTCCAAAAAATCAATTTTCTGATGCAAAACGATGACCTGCGACCTGTCGATTTTTCTCAAGATGGTCAGAAATGGTAATTTTTTAATGTTTAAGTTTTTTGATTGTAAATGACTATTGCTTGTGAATTATCACTTTTGGAACTAAAATAAGTATGTTTAGAGTCATTTTAATGCCTGAAATTGGGGGAAATAGAAGCTTCTGTGTAGGAGAAAAAGTCTGTAAAAATGGCAATTTTGGTCACATTGAGGCTTTAAAAAGTAGTTATTCAACATGAGACACAAGCCAAATGACATTTTGAATCTTTTTTCCTACACTCCAAAAAATCAATTTTCTGATGAAAAACGATGACCCGCGACCTGTCGATTTTTCTCAAGATGGTCAGAAATGGTAATTTTTTAATGTTTAATTTTTTGACTGTAAATGACTATTGCATGTGAATTATCACTTTTGGAACGAAAATAAGTGTGTTTAGAGTCATTTTAATGGCTGAAATTGGTGGAAATAGAAGCTTCTGTGTAGGAGAAAAATTCTGTAAAAATGGCAATTTTGGTCACATTGAGGCTTTAAAAAGTAGTTATTCAACATGAGGCTCAATCCAAATGACATTTTGAATCTTTTTTTCTACACTCCAAAAAATCAATTTTCTGATGAAAAACGATGACCCGCGACCTGTCGATTTTTCTCAAGATGGTCAGAAATGGTAATTTTTTAATGTTTAATTTTTTGACTGTAGATGACTATTGTATGTGAATTATCACTTTTGGAACTAAAATAAGTGTGTTTAGAGTCATTTTAATGCCTGAAATTGGTCGAAATAGAAGCTTCTGAGTAGGAGAAAAAGTCTGTAAAAATGGCAATTTTGGTCACATTGAGTCTTTAAAAAGTAGTTATTCAACATGAGGCACAAACCAAATGACATTTTGAATCTTTTTTTCTACAGTCCGAAAAATCAATTTTCTTCTTAAAGATGATGACCCGCGACCTGTCGATTTTTCTCAAGATGGTCAGAAATGGTAATTTTTTAATGTTTAATTTTTTGACTGTAAATGACTATTGCATGTGAATTATCACTTTTGGAACTAAAATACGTGTGTTTAGAGTCATTTTAATGCCTGAAATTGGTGGAAATAGAAGCTTCTGTGTAGGAGAAAAAGTCTGTAAAAATGGCAATTTTGGTCACATTGAGGCTTTCAAAATTAGTTATTCAACATTAGGCACAATCCAAATGACATTGTGAATCTTTTTTTCTACAGTCCAAAAAATCAATTTTCTGATGAAAAACGATGACCCGTGACCTGTCGATTTTTCTCAAGATGGTCAGAAATGGTAATTTTGTAATGTTTATATTTTTTAAAGTAAATGACTATTGCATGTGAATTATCACTTTTGGAACTAAAATTAGTGTGTTTAGAGTCATTTTATTGCCTGAAATTGGTCGAAATAGAAGCTTCTGAGTAGGAGAAAAGTCTGTAAAAATGGCAATTTTGGTCACATTGAGGCTTTAAAAAGTAGTTATTCAACATGAGGCACAATCCAAATGACATTTTGAATCATTTTTTCTACACTCCAAAAAATCAATTTTCTGATGCAATACGATGACCCGCGACCTGTCGATTTTTCTCAAGATGGTCAGAAATGGTAATTTTTTAATGTTTAATTTTTTGACTGTAGATGACTATTGTATGTGAATTATCACTTTTGGAACTAAAATAAGTGTGTTTAGAGTCATTTTAATGCCTGAAATTGGTCGAAATAGAAGCTTCTGAGTAGGAGAAAAAGTCTGTAAAAATGGCAATTTTGGTCACATTGAGGCTTTAAAAAGTAGTTATTCAACATGAGGCACAATCCAAATGACATTTTTAATCTTTTTTCTACAGTCCAAAAAATCAATTTTCTGATGAAAAACGATGACCCGCGACCTGTCGATTTTTCTCAAGATGGTCAGAAATGGTAATTTTGTAATGTTTAACTTTTTTGACTGTAAATGACTATTGCATGTGAATTATCACTTTTGGAACTAAAATAAATGTGTTTCGAGTCATTTTAATGCCTGACATTGGTCGAAATAGAAGCTTCTGAGTAGGAGAAAAAGTCTGTAAAAATGGCAATTTTGGTCACATTGAGGCTTTAAAAAGTAGTTATTCAACATGAGGCACAATCCAAATGACATTTTCAATCATTTTTTCTACAGTCCAAAAAATCAATTTTCTGATGCAAAACGATGACCTGCGACCTGTCGATTTTTCTCAAGATGGTCAGAAATGGTAATTTTTTAAATGTTTAAGTTTTTTGATTGTAAATGACTATTGCTTGTGAATTATCACTTTTGGAACTAAAATAAGTATGTTTAGAGTCATTTTAATGCCTGAAATTGGTGGAAATAGAAGCTTCTGTGTAGGAGAAAAAGTCTGTAAAAATGGCAATTTTGGTCACATTGAGGCTTTAAAAAGTAGTTATTCAACATGAGGCTCAATCCAAATGACATTTTGAATCTTTTTTTCTACACTCCAAAAAATCAATTTTCTGATGCAAAACGATGACCCGCGACCTGTCGATTTTTCTCAAGATGGTCAGAAATGGTAATTTTTTAATGTTTAACTTTTTTGACTGTAAATGACTATTGCATGTGAATTATCACTTTTGGAACTAAAATAAATGTGTTTCGAGTCATTTTAATGCCTGACATTGGTCGAAATAGAAGCTTCTGAGTAGGAGAAAAAGTCTGTAAAAATGGCAATTTTGGTCACATTGAGGCTTTAAAAAGTAGTTATTCAACATGAGGCACAATCCAAATGACATTTTCAATCATTTTTTCTACAGTCCAAAAAATCAATTTTCTGATGCAAAACGATGACCTGCGACCTGTCGATTTTTCTCAAGATGGTCAGAAATGGTAATTTTTTAATGTTTAATTTTTTGACTGTAAATTACTATTGCATGTGAATTATCACTTTTGGAACTAAAATAAGTGTGTTTAGAGTCATTTTAATGCCTGAAATTGGTGGAAATAGAAGCTTCTGTGTAGGAGAAAAAGTCTGTAAAAATGGCAATTTTGGTCACATTGAGGCTTTAAAAAGTAGTTATTCAACATGAGGCTCAATCCAAATGACATTTGGAATCTTTTTTTCTACACTCCAAAAAATCAATTTTCTGATGCAAAACGATGACCCGCGACCTGTCGATTTTTCTCAAGATGGTCAGAAATGGTAATTTTGTAATGTTTAACTTTTTTGACTGTAAATGACTATTGCATGTGAATTATCACTTTTGGAACTAAAATAAATGTGTTTCGAGTCATTTTAATGCCTGACATTGGTCGAAATAGAAGCTTCTGAGTAGGAGAAAAAGTCTGTAAAAATGGCAATTTTGGTCACATTGAGGCTTTAAAAAGTAGTTATTCAACATGAGGCACAATCCAAATGACATTTTTAATCTTTTTTCTACAGTCCAAAAAATCAATTTTCTGATGAAAAACGATGACCCGCGACCTGTCGATTTTTCTCAAGATGGTCAGAAATGGTAATTTTGTAATGTTTAACTTTTTTGACTGTAAATGACTATTGCATGTGAATTATCACTTTTGGAACTAAAATAAATGTGTTTCGAGTCATTTTAATGCCTGACATTGGTCGAAATAGAAGCTTCTGAGTAGGAGAAAAAGTCTGTAAAAATGGCAATTTTGGTCACATTGAGGCTTTAAAAAGTAGTTATTCAACATGAGGCACAATCCAAATGACATTTTCAATCATTTTTTCTACAGTCCAAAAAATCAATTTTCTGATGCAAAACGATGACCTGCGACCTGTCGATTTTTCTCAAGATGGTCAGAAATGGTAATTTTTTAAATGTTTAAGTTTTTTGATTGTAAATGACTATTGCTTGTGAATTATCACTTTTGGAACTAAAATAAGTATGTTTAGAGTCATTTTAATGCCTGAAATTGGTGGAAATAGAAGCTTCTGTGTAGGAGAAAAAGTCTGTAAAAATGGCAATTTTGGTCACATTGAGGCTTTAAAAAGTAGTTATTCAACATGAGACACAAGCCAAATGACATTTTGAATCTTTTTTCCTACACTCCAAAAAATCAATTTTCTGATGAAAAACGATGACCCGCGACCTGTCGATTTTTCTCAAGATGGTCAGAAATGGTAATTTTTTAATGTTTAATTTTTTGACTGTAAATGACTATTGCATGTGAATTATCACTTTTGGAACGAAAATAAGTGTGTTTAGAGTCATTTTAATGGCTGAAATTGGTGGAAATAGAAGCTTCTGTGTAGGAGAAAAATTCTGTAAAAATGGCAATTTTGGTCACATTGAGGCTTTAAAAAGTAGTTATTCAACATGAGGCTCAATCCAAATGACATTTTGAATCTTTTTTTCTACACTCCAAAAAATCAATTTTCTGATGAAAAACGATGACCCGCGACCTGTCGATTTTTCTCAAGATGGTCAGAAATGGTAATTTTTTAATGTTTAATTTTTTGACTGTAGATGACTATTGTATGTGAATTATCACTTTTGGAACTAAAATAAGTGTGTTTAGAGTCATTTTAATGCCTGAAATTGGTCGAAATAGAATCTTCTGAGTAGGAGAAAAAGTCTGTAAAAATGGCAATTTTGGTCACATTGAGTCTTTAAAAAGTAGTTATTCAACATGAGGGACAAACCAAATGACATTTTGAATCTTTTTTTCTACAGTCCGAAAAATCAATTTTCTTCTTAAAGATGATGACCCGCGACCTGTCGATTTTTCTCAAGATGGTCAGAAATGGTAATTTTTTAATGTTTAATTTTTTGACTGTAAATTACTATTGCATGTGAATTATCACTTTTGGAACTAAAATAAGTGTGTTTAGAGTCATTTTAATGCCTGAAATTGGTGGAAATAGAAGCTTCTGTGTAGGAGAAAATGTCTGTAAAAATGGCAATTTTGGTCACATTGAGGCTTTAAAAAGTAGTTATTCAACATGAGGCTCAATCCAAATGACATTTTGAATCTTTTTTTCTACAGTCCAAAAAATCAATTTTCTGATGAAAAACGATGACCCGTGACCTGTCGATTTTTCTCAAGATGGTCAGAAATGGTAATTTTGTAATGTTTATATTTTTTAAAGTAAATGACTATTGCATGTGAATTATCACTTTTGGAACTAAAATTAGTGTGTTTAGAGTCATTTTATTGCCTGAAATTGGTCGAAATAGAAGCTTCTGAGTAGGAGAAAAGTCTGTAAAAATGGCAATTTTGGTCACATTGAGGCTTTAAAAAGTAGTTATTCAACATGAGGCACAATCCAAATGACATTTTGAATCATTTTTTCTACACTCCAAAAAATCAATTTTCTGATGCAATACGATGACCCGCGACCTGTCGATTTTTCTCAAGATGGTCAGAAATGGTAATTTTGTAATGTTTAACTTTTTTGACTGTAAATGACTATTGCATGTGAATTATCACTTTTGGAACTAAAATAAATGTGTTTCGAGTCATTTTAATGCCTGACATTGGTCGAAATAGAAGCTTCTGAGTAGGAGAAAAAGTCTGTAAAAATGGCAATTTTGGTCACATTGAGGCTTTAAAAAGTAGTTATTCAACATGAGGCACAATCCAAATGACATTTTCAATCATTTTTTCTACAGTCCAAAAAATCAATTTTCTGATGCAAAACGATGACCTGCGACCTGTCGATTTTTCTCAAGATGGTCAGAAATGGTAATTTTTTAAATGTTTAAGTTTTTTGATTGTAAATGACTATTGCTTGTGAATTATCACTTTTGGAACTAAAATAAGTATGTTTAGAGTCATTTTAATGCCTGAAATTGGTGGAAATAGAAGCTTCTGTGTAGGAGAAAAAGTCTGTAAAAATGGCAATTTTGGTCACATTGAGGCTTTAAAAAGTAGTTATTCAACATGAGACACAAGCCAAATGACATTTTGAATCTTTTTTCCTACACTCCAAAAAATCAATTTTCTGATGAAAAACGATGACCCGCGACCTGTCGATTTTTCTCAAGATGGTCAGAAATGGTAATTTTTTAATGTTTAATTTTTTGACTGTAAATGACTATTGCATGTGAATTATCACTTTTGGAACGAAAATAAGTGTGTTTAGAGTCATTTTAATGGCTGAAATTGGTGGAAATAGAAGCTTCTGTGTAGGAGAAAAATTCTGTAAAAATGGCAATTTTGGTCACATTGAGGCTTTAAAAAGTAGTTATTCAACATGAGGCTCAATCCAAATGACATTTTGAATCTTTTTTTCTACACTCCAAAAAATCAATTTTCTGATGAAAAACGATGACCCACGACCTGTCGATTTTTCTCAAGATGGTCAGAAATGGTAATTTTTTAATGTTTAATTTTTTGACTGTAGATGACTATTGTATGTGAATTATCACTTTTGGAACTAAAATAAGTGTGTTTAGAGTCATTTTAATGCCTGAAATTGGTCGAAATAGAAGCTTCTGAGTAGGAGAAAAAGTCTGTAAAAATGGCAATTTTGGTCACATTGAGTCTTTAAAAAGTAGTTATTCAACATGAGGCACAATCCAAATGACATTTTTAATCTTTTTTCTACAGTCCAAAAAATCAATTTTCTTCTTAAAGATGATGACCCGCGACCTGTCGATTTTTCTCAAGATGGTCAGAAATGGTAATTTTGTAATGTTTAACTTTTTTGACTGTAAATGACTATTGCATGTGAATTATCACTTTTGGAACTAAAATAAATGTGTTTCGAGTCATTTTAATGCCTGACATTGGTCGAAATAGAAGCTTCTGAGTAGGAGAAAAAGTCTGTAAAAATGGCAATTTTGGTCACATTGAGGCTTTAAAAAGTAGTTATTCAACATGAGGCACAATCCAAATGACATTTTCAATCATTTTTTCTACAGTCCAAAAAATCAATTTTCTGATGCAAAACGATGACCTGCGACCTGTCGATTTTTCTCAAGATGGTCAGAAATGGTAATTTTTTAAATGTTTAAGTTTTTTGATTGTAAATGACTATTGCTTGTGAATTATCACTTTTGGAACTAAAATAAGTATGTTTAGAGTCATTTTAATGCCTGAAATTGGTGGAAATAGAAGCTTCTGTGTAGGAGAAAAAGTCTGTAAAAATGGCAATTTTGGTCACATTGAGGCTTTAAAAAGTAGTTATTCAACATGAGGCTCAATCCAAATGACATTTTGAATCTTTTTTTCTACACTCCAAAAAATCAATTTTCTGATGCAAAACGATGACCCGCGACCTGACGATTTTTCTCAAGATGGTCAGAAATGGTAATTTTTTAATGTTTAACTTTTTTGACTGTAAATGACTATTGCATGTGAATTATCACTTTTGGAACTAAAATAAATGTGTTTCGAGTCATTTTAATGCCTGACATTGGTCGAAATAGAAGCTTCTGAGTAGGAGAAAAAGTCTGTAAAAATGGCAATTTTGGTCACATTGAGGCTTTAAAAAGTAGTTATTCAACATGAGGCACAATCCAAATGACATTTTCAATCATTTTTTCTACAGTCCAAAAAATCAATTTTCTGATGCAAAACGATGACCTGCGACCTGTCGATTTTTCTCAAGATGGTCAGAAATGGTAATTTTGTAATGTTTATATTTTTGAAAGTAAATGACTATTGCATGTGAATTATCACTTTTGGAACTAAAATAAGTGTGTTTAGAGTCATTTTAATGCCTGAAATTGGTGGAAATAGAAGCTTCTGAGTAGGAGAAAAGTCTGTAAAAATGGCAATTTTGGTCACATTGAGGCTTTAAAAAGTAGTTATTCAACATGAGACACAATCCAAATGACATTTTGAATCTTTTTTCCTACACTCCAAAAAATCAATTTTCTGATGAGAAACGATGACCCGCGACCTGTCGATTTTTCTCAAGATGGTCAGAAATGGTAATTTTTTAATGTTTAATTTTTTGACTGTAAATGACTATTGCATGTGAATTATCACTTTTGGAACGAAAATAAGTGTGTTTAGAGTCATTTTAATGGCTGAAATTGGTGGAAATAGAAGCTTCTGTGTAGGAGAAAAAGTCTGTAAAAATGGCAATTTTGGTCACATTGAGGCTTTAAAAAGTAGTTATTCAACATGAGGCTCAATCCAAATGACATTTGGAATCTTTTTTTCTACACTCCAAAAAATCAATTTTCTGATGCAAAACGATGACCCGCGACCTGTCGATTTTTCTCAAGATGGTCAGAAATGGTAATTTTGTAATGTTTAGCTTTTTTGACTGTAAATGACTATTGCATGTGAATTATCACTTTTGGAACTAAAATAAATGTGTTTCGAGTCATTTTAATGCCTGACATTGGTCGAAATAGAAGCTTCTGAGTAGGAGAAAAAGTCTGTAAAAATGGCAATTTTGGTCACATTGAGGCTTTAAAAAGTAGTTACTCAACATGAGGCACAATCCAAATGACATTTTTAATCTTTTTTCTACAGTCCAAAAAATCAATTTTCTGATGAAAAACGATGACCCGCGACCTGTCGATTTTTCTCAAGATGGTCAGAAATGGTAATTTTGTAATGTTTAACTTTTTTGACTGTAAATGACTATTGCATGTGAATTATCACTTTTGGAACTAAAATAAATGTGTTTCGAGTCATTTTAATGCCTGACATTGGTCGAAATAGAAGCTTCTGAGTAGGAGAAAAAGTCTGTAAAAATGGCAATTTTGGTCACATTGAGGCTTTAAAAAGTAGTTATTCAACATGAGGCACAATCCAAATGACATTTTCAATCATTTTTTCTACAGTCCAAAAAATCAATTTTCTGATGCAAAACGATGACCTGCGACCTGTCGATTTTTCTCAAGATGGTCAGAAATGGTAATTTTTTAAATGTTTAAGTTTTTTGATTGTAAATGACTATTGCTTGTGAATTATCACTTTTGGAACTAAAATAAGTATGTTTAGAGTCATTTTAATGCCTGAAATTGGTGGAAATAGAAGCTTCTGTGTAGGAGAAAAAGTCTGTAAAAATGGCAATTTTGGTCACATTGAGGCTTTAAAAAGTAGTTATTCAACATGAGGCTCAATCCAAATGACATTTTGAATCTTTTTTTCTACACTCCAAAAAATCAATTTTCTGATGCAAAACGATGACCCGCGACCTGTCGATTTTTCTCAAGATGGTCAGAAATGGTAATTTTTTAATGTTTAACTTTTTTGACTGTAAATGACTATTGCATGTGAATTATCACTTTTGGAACTAAAATAAATGTGTTTCGAGTCATTTTAATGCCTGACATTGGTCGAAATAGAAGCTTCTGAGTAGGAGAAAAAGTCTGTAAAAATGGCAATTTTGGTCACATTGAGGCTTTAAAAAGTAGTTATTCAACATGAGGCACAATCCAAATGACATTTTCAATCATTTTTTCTACAGTCCAAAAAATCAATTTTCTGATGCAAAACGATGACCTGCGACCTGTCGATTTTTCTCAAGATGGTCAGAAATGGTAATTTTTTAATGTTTAATTTTTTGACTGTAAATTACTATTGCATGTGAATTATCACTTTTGGAACTAAAATAAGTGTGTTTAGAGTCATTTTAATGCCTGAAATTGGTGGAAATAGAAGCTTCTGTGTAGGAGAAAATGTCTGTAAAAATGGCAATTTTGGTCACATTGAGGCTTTAAAAAGTAGTTATTCAACATGAGGCTCAATCCAAATGTCATTTTGAATCTTTTTTTCTACAGTCCAAAAAATCAATTTTCTGATGAAAAACGATGACCCGTGACCTGTCGATTTTTCTCAAGATGGTCAGAAATGGTAATTTTTTAATGTTTAATTTTTTGACTGTAAATGACTATTGCATGTGAATTATCACTTTTGGAACGAAAATAAGTGTGTTTAGAGTCATTTTAATGGCTGAAATTGGTGGAAATAGAAGCTTCTGTGTAGGAGAAAAAGTCTGTAAAAATGGCAATTTTGGTCACATTGAGGCTTTAAAAAGTAGTTATTCAACATGAGGCTCAATCCAAATGACATTTGGAATCTTTTTTTCTACACTCCAAAAAATCAATTTTCTGATGCAAAACGATGACCCGCGACCTGTCGATTTTTCTCAAGATGGTCAGAAATGGTAATTTTGTAATGTTTAACTTTTTTGACTGTAAATGACTATTGCATGTGAATTATCACTTTTGGAACTAAAATAAATGTGTTTCGAGTCATTTTAATGGCTGACATTGGTCGAAATAGAAGCTTCTGAGTAGGAGAAAAAGTCTGTAAAAATGGCAATTTTGGTCACATTGAGGCTTTAAAAAGTAGTTATTCAACATGAGGCACAATCCAAATGACATTTTTAATCTTTTTTCTACAGTCCAAAAAATCAATTTTCTGATGAAAAACGATGACCCGCGACCTGTCGATTTTTCTCAAGATGGTCAGAAATGGTAATTTTGTAATGTTTAACTTTTTTGACTGTAAATGACTATTGCATGTGAATTATCACTTTTGGAACTAAAATAAATGTGTTTCGAGTCATTTTAATGCCTGACATTGGTCGAAATAGAAGCTTCTGAGTAGGAGAAAAAGTCTGTAAAAATGGCAATTTTGGTCACATTGAGGCTTTAAAAAGTAGTTATTCAACATGAGGCACAATCCAAATGACATTTTCAATCATTTTTTCTACAGTCCAAAAAATCAATTTTCTGATGCAAAACGATGACCTGCGACCTGTCGATTTTTCTCAAGATGGTCAGAAATGGTAATTTTTTAAATGTTTAAGTTTTTTGATTGTAAATGACTATTGCTTGTGAATTATCACTTTTGGAACTAAAATAAGTATGTTTAGAGTCATTTTAATGCCTGAAATTGGTGGAAATAGAAGCTTCTGTGTAGGAGAAAAAGTCTGTAAAAATGGCAATTTTGGTCACATTGAGGCTTTAAAAAGTAGTTATTCAACATGAGGCTCAATCCAAATGACATTTTGAATCTTTTTTTCTACACTCCAAAAAATCAATTTTCTGATGCAAAACGATGACCCGCGACCTGTCGATTTTTCTCAAGATGGTCAGAAATGGTAATTTTTTAATGTTTAACTTTTTTGACTGTAAATGACTATTGCATGTGAATTATCACTTTTGGAACTAAAATAAATGTGTTTCGAGTCATTTTAATGCCTGACATTGGTCGAAATAGAAGCTTCTGAGTAGGAGAAAAAGTCTGTAAAAATGGCAATTTTGGTCACATTGAGGCTTTAAAAAGTAGTTATTCAACATGAGGCACAATCCAAATGACATTTTCAATCATTTTTTCTACAGTCCAAAAAATCAATTTTCTGATGCAAAACGATGACCTGCGACCTGTCGATTTTTCTCAAGATGGTCAGAAATGGTAATTTTTTAATGTTTAATTTTTTGACTGTAAATTACTATTGCATGTGAATTATCACTTTTGGAACTAAAATAAGTGTGTTTAGAGTCATTTTAATGCCTGAAATTGGTGGAAATAGAAGCTTCTGTGTAGGAGAAAATGTCTGTAAAAATGGCAATTTTGGTCACATTGAGGCTTTAAAAAGTAGTTATTCAACATGAGGCTCAATCCAAATGACATTTTGAATATTTTTTTCTACAGTCCAAAAAATCAATTTTCTGATGAAAAACGATGACCCGCGACCTGTCGATTTTTCTCAAGATGGTCAGAAATGGTAATTTTTTAATGTTTAATTTTTTGACTGTAAATGACTATTGCATGTGAATTATCACTTTTGGAACGAAAATAAGTGTGTTTAGAGTCATTTTAATGGCTGAAATTGGTGGAAATAGAAGCTTCTGTGTAGGAGAAAAAGTCTGTAAAAATGGCAATTTTGGTCACATTGAGGCTTTAAAAAGTAGTTATTCAACATGAGGCTCAATCCAAATGACATTTGGAATCTTTTTTTCTACACTCCAAAAAATCAATTTTCTGATGCAAAACGATGACCCGCGACCTGTCGATTTTTCTCAAGATGGTCAGAAATGGTAATTTTGTAATGTTTAACTTTTTTGACTGTAAATGACTATTGCATGTGAATTATCACTTTTGGAACTAAAATAAATGTGTTTCGAGTCATTTTAATGCCTGACATTGGTCGAAATAGAAGCTTCTGAGTAGGAGAAAAAGTCTGTAAAAATGGCAATTTTGGTCACATTGAGGCTTTAAAAAGTAGTTATTCAACATGAGGCACAATCCAAATGACATTTTTAATCTTTTTTCTACAGTCCAAAAAATCAATTTTCTGATGAAAAACGATGACCCGCGACCTGTCGATTTTTCTCAAGATGGTCAGAAATGGTAATTTTGTAATGTTTAACTTTTTTGACTGTAAATGACTATTGCATGTGAATTATCACTTTTGGAACTAAAATAAATGTGTTTCGAGTCATTTTAATGCCTGACATTGGTCGAAATAGAAGCTTCTGAGTAGGAGAAAAAGTCTGTAAAAATGGCAATTTTGGTCACATTGAGGCTTTAAAAAGTAGTTATTCAACATGAGGCACAATCCAAATGACATTTTCAATCATTTTTTCTACAGTCCAAAAAATCAATTTTCTGATGCAAAACGATGACCTGCGACCTGTCGATTTTTCTCAAGATGGTCAGAAATGGTAATTTTTTAAATGTTTAAGTTTTTTGATTGTAAATGACTATTGCTTGTGAATTATCACTTTTGGAACTAAAATAAGTATGTTTAGAGTCATTTTAATGCCTGAAATTGGTGGAAATAGAAGCTTCTGTGTAGGAGAAAAAGTCTGTAAAAATGGCAATTTTGGTCACATTGAGGCTTTAAAAAGTAGTTATTCAACATGAGGCTCAATCCAAATGACATTTTGAATCTTTTTTTCTACACTCCAAAAAATCAATTTTCTGATGCAAAACGATGACCCGCGACCTGTCGATTTTTCTCAAGATGGTCAGAAATGGTAATTTTTTAATGTTTAACTTTTTTGACTGTAAATGACTATTGCATGTGAATTATCACTTTTGGAACTAAAATAAATGTGTTTCGAGTCATTTTAATGCCTGACATTGGTCGAAATAGAAGCTTCTGAGTAGGAGAAAAAGTCTGTAAAAATGGCAATTTTGGTCACATTGAGGCTTTAAAAAGTAGTTATTCAACATGAGGCACAATCCAAATGACATTTTCAATCATTTTTTCTACAGTCCAAAAAATCAATTTTCTGATGCAAAACGATGACCTGCGACCTGTCGATTTTTCTCAAGATGGTCAGAAATGGTAATTTTTTAATGTTTAATTTTTTGACTGTAAATTACTATTGCATGTGAATTATCACTTTTGGAACTAAAATAAGTGTGTTTAGAGTCATTTTAATGCCTGAAATTGGTGGAAATAGAAGCTTCTGTGTAGGAGAAAATGTCTGTAAAAATGGCAATTTTGGTCACATTGAGGCTTTAAAAAGTAGTTATTCAACATGAGGCTCAATCCAAATGACATTTTGAATCTTTTTTTCTACAGTCCAAAAAATCAATTTTCTGATGAAAAACGATGACCCGTGACCTGTCGATTTTTCTCAAGATGGTCAGAAATGGTAATTTTGTAATGTTTATATTTTTGAAAGTAAATGACTATTGCATGTGAATTATCACTTTTGGAACTAAAATTAGTGTGTTTAGAGTCATTTTATTGCCTGAAATTGGTCGAAATAGAAGCTTCTGAGTAGGAGAAAAGTCTGTAAAAATGGCAATTTTGGTCACATTGAGGCTTTAAAAAGTAGTTATTCAACATGAGACACAATCCAAATGACATTTTGAATCTTTTTTCCTACACTCCAAAAAATCAATTTTCTGATGAAAAACGATGACCCGCGACCTGTCGATTTTTCTCAAGATGGTCAGAAATGGTAATTTTTTAATGTTTAATTTTTTGACTGTAAATGACTATTGCATGTGAATTATCACTTTTGGAACGAAAATAAGTGTGTTTAGAGTCATTTTAATGGCTGAAATTGGTGGAAATAGAAGCTTCTGTGTAGGAGAAAAAGTCTGTAAAAATGGCAATTTTGGTCACATTGAGGCTTTAAAAAGTAGTTATTCAACATGAGGCTCAATCCAAATGACATTTGGAATCTTTTTTTCTACACTCCAAAAAATCAATTTTCTGATGCAAAACGATGACCCGCGACCTGTCGATTTTTCTCAAGATGGTCAGAAATGGTAATTTTGTAATGTTTAACTTTTTTGACTGTAAATGACTATTGCATGTGAATTATCACTTTTGGAACTAAAATAAATGTGTTTCGAGTCATTTTAATGCCTGACATTGGTCGAAATAGAAGCTTCTGAGTAGGAGAAAAAGTCTGTAAAAATGGCAATTTTGGTCACATTGAGGCTTTAAAAAGTAGTTATTCAACATGAGGCACAATCCAAATGACATTTTCAATCATTTTTTCTACAGTCCAAAAAATCAATTTTCTGATGCAAAACGATGACCTGCGACCTGTCGATTTTTCTCAAGATGGTCAGAAATGGTAATTTTTTAATGTTTAAGTTTTTTGATTGTAAATGACTATTGCTTGTGAATTATCACTTTTGGAACTAAAATAAGTATGTTTAGAGTCATTTTAATGCCTGAAATTGGGGGAAATAGAAGCTTCTGTGTAGGAGAAAAAGTCTGTAAAAATGGCAATTTTGGTCACATTGAGGCTTTAAAAAGTAGTTATTCAACATGAGACACAAGCCAAATGACATTTTGAATCTTTTTTCCTACACTCCAAAAAATCAATTTTCTGATGAAAAACGATGACCCGCGACCTGTCGATTTTTCTCAAGATGGTCAGAAATGGTAATTTTTTAATGTTTAATTTTTTGACTGTAAATGACTATTGCATGTGAATTATCACTTTTGGAACGAAAATAAGTGTGTTTAGAGTCATTTTAATGGCTGAAATTGGTGGAAATAGAAGCTTCTGTGTAGGAGAAAAATTCTGTAAAAATGGCAATTTTGGTCACATTGAGGCTTTAAAAAGTAGTTATTCAACATGAGGCTCAATCCAAATGACATTTTGAATCTTTTTTTCTACACTCCAAAAAATCAATTTTCTGATGAAAAACGATGACCCGCGACCTGTCGATTTTTCTCAAGATGGTCAGAAATGGTAATTTTTTAATGTTTAATTTTTTGACTGTAGATGACTATTGTATGTGAATTATCACTTTTGGAACTAAAATAAGTGTGTTTAGAGTCATTTTAATGCCTGAAATTGGTCGAAATAGAAGCTTCTGAGTAGGAGAAAAAGTCTGTAAAAATGGCAATTTTGGTCACATTGAGTCTTTAAAAAGTAGTTATTCAACATGAGGCACAAACCAAATGACATTTTGAATCTTTTTTTCTACAGTCCGAAAAATCAATTTTCTTCTTAAAGATGATGACCCGCGACCTGTCGATTTTTCTCAAGATGGTCAGAAATGGTAATTTTTTAATGTTTAATTTTTTGACTGTAAATGACTATTGCATGTGAATTATCACTTTTGGAACTAAAATACGTGTGTTTAGAGTCATTTTAATGCCTGAAATTGGTGGAAATAGAAGCTTCTGTGTAGGAGAAAAAGTCTGTAAAAATGGCAATTTTGGTCACATTGAGGCTTTCAAAATTAGTTATTCAACATTAGGCACAATCCAAATGACATTGTGAATCTTTTTTTCTACAGTCCAAAATTCAATTTTCTGATGAAAAACGATGACCCGTGACCTGTCGATTTTTCTCAAGATGGTCAGAAATGGTAATTTTTTAATGTTTAATTTTTTGACTGTAAATTACTATTGCATGTGAATTATCACTTTTGGAACTAAAATAAGTGTGTTTAGAGTCATTTTAATGCCTGAAATTGGTGGAAATAGAAGCTTCTGTGTAGGAGAAAATGTCTGTAAAAATGGCAATTTTGGTCACATTGAGGCTTTAAAAAGTAGTTATTCAACATGAGGCTCAATCCAAATGACATTTGGAATCTTTTTTTCTACACTCCAAAAAATCAATTTTCTGATGCAAAACGATGACCCGCGACCTGTCGATTTTTCTCAAGATGGTCAGAAATGGTAATTTTGTAATGTTTAACTTTTTTGACTGTAAATGACTATTGCATGTGAATTATCACTTTTGGAACTAAAATAAATGTGTTTCGAGTCATTTTAATGGCTGACATTGGTCGAAATAGAAGCTTCTGAGTAGGAGAAAAAGTCTGTAAAAATGGCAATTTTGGTCACATTGAGGCTTTAAAAAGTAGTTATTCAACATGAGGCACAATCCAAATGACATTTTTAATCTTTTTTCTACAGTCCAAAAAATCAATTTTCTGATGAAAAACGATGACCCGCGACCTGTCGATTTTTCTCAAGATGGTCAGAAATGGTAATTTTGTAATGTTTAACTTTTTTGACTGTAAATGACTATTGCATGTGAATTATCACTTTTGGAACTAAAATAAATGTGTTTCGAGTCATTTTAATGCCTGACATTGGTCGAAATAGAAGCTTCTGAGTAGGAGAAAAAGTCTGTAAAAATGGCAATTTTGGTCACATTGAGGCTTTAAAAAGTAGTTATTCAACATGAGGCACAATCCAAATGACATTTTCAATCATTTTTTCTACAGTCCAAAAAATCAATTTTCTGATGCAAAACGATGACCTGCGACCTGTCGATTTTTCTCAAGATGGTCAGAAATGGTAATTTTTTAAATGTTTAAGTTTTTTGATTGTAAATGACTATTGCTTGTGAATTATCACTTTTGGAACTAAAATAAGTATGTTTAGAGTCATTTTAATGCCTGAAATTGGTGGAAATAGAAGCTTCTGTGTAGGAGAAAAAGTCTGTAAAAATGGCAATTTTGGTCACATTGAGGCTTTAAAAAGTAGTTATTCAACATGAGGCTCAATCCAAATGACATTTTGAATCTTTTTTTCTACACTCCAAAAAATCAATTTTCTGATGCAAAACGATGACCCGCGACCTGTCGATTTTTCTCAAGATGGTCAGAAATGGTAATTTTTTAATGTTTAACTTTTTTGACTGTAAATGACTATTGCATGTGAATTATCACTTTTGGAACTAAAATAAATGTGTTTCGAGTCATTTTAATGCCTGACATTGGTCGAAATAGAAGCTTCTGAGTAGGAGAAAAAGTCTGTAAAAATGGCAATTTTGGTCACATTGAGGCTTTAAAAAGTAGTTATTCAACATGAGGCACAATCCAAATGACATTTTCAATCATTTTTTCTACAGTCCAAAAAATCAATTTTCTGATGCAAAACGATGACCTGCGACCTGTCGATTTTTCTCAAGATGGTCAGAAATGGTAATTTTTTAATGTTTAATTTTTTGACTGTAAATTACTATTGCATGTGAATTATCACTTTTGGAACTAAAATAAGTGTGTTTAGAGTCATTTTAATGCCTGAAATTGGTGGAAATAGAAGCTTCTGTGTAGGAGAAAATGTCTGTAAAAATGGCAATTTTGGTCACATTGAGGCTTTAAAAAGTAGTTATTCAACATGAGGCTCAATCCAAATGACATTTTGAATATTTTTTTCTACAGTCCAAAAAATCAATTTTCTGATGAAAAACGATGACCCGCGACCTGTCGATTTTTCTCAAGATGGTCAGAAATGGTAATTTTTTAATGTTTAATTTTTTGACTGTAAATGACTATTGCATGTGAATTATCACTTTTGGAACGAAAATAAGTGTGTTTAGAGTCATTTTAATGGCTGAAATTGGTGGAAATAGAAGCTTCTGTGTAGGAGAAAAAGTCTGTAAAAATGGCAATTTTGGTCACATTGAGGCTTTAAAAAGTAGTTATTCAACATGAGGCTCAATCCAAATGACATTTGGAATCTTTTTTTCTACACTCCAAAAAATCAATTTTCTGATGCAAAACGATGACCCGCGACCTGTCGATTTTTCTCAAGATGGTCAGAAATGGTAATTTTGTAATGTTTAACTTTTTTGACTGTAAATGACTATTGCATGTGAATTATCACTTTTGGAACTAAAATAAATGTGTTTCGAGTCATTTTAATGCCTGACATTGGTCGAAATAGAAGCTTCTGAGTAGGAGAAAAAGTCTGTAAAAATGGCAATTTTGGTCACATTGAGGCTTTAAAAAGTAGTTATTCAACATGAGGCACAATCCAAATGACATTTTTAATCTTTTTTCTACAGTCCAAAAAATCAATTTTCTGATGAAAAACGATGACCCGCGACCTGTCGATTTTTCTCAAGATGGTCAGAAATGGTAATTTTGTAATGTTTAACTTTTTTGACTGTAAATGACTATTGCATGTGAATTATCACTTTTGGAACTAAAATAAATGTGTTTCGAGTCATTTTAATGCCTGACATTGGTCGAAATAGAAGCTTCTGAGTAGGAGAAAAAGTCTGTAAAAATGGCAATTTTGGTCACATTGAGGCTTTAAAAAGTAGTTATTCAACATGAGGCACAATCCAAATGACATTTTCAATCATTTTTTCTACAGTCCAAAAAATCAATTTTCTGATGCAAAACGATGACCTGCGACCTGTCGATTTTTCTCAAGATGGTCAGAAATGGTAATTTTTTAAATGTTTAAGTTTTTTGATTGTAAATGACTATTGCTTGTGAATTATCACTTTTGGAACTAAAATAAGTATGTTTAGAGTCATTTTAATGCCTGAAATTGGTGGAAATAGAAGCTTCTGTGTAGGAGAAAAAGTCTGTAAAAATGGCAATTTTGGTCACATTGAGGCTTTAAAAAGTAGTTATTCAACATGAGGCTCAATCCAAATGACATTTTGAATCTTTTTTTCTACACTCCAAAAAATCAATTTTCTGATGCAAAACGATGACCCGCGACCTGTCGATTTTTCTCAAGATGGTCAGAAATGGTAATTTTTTAATGTTTAACTTTTTTGACTGTAAATGACTATTGCATGTGAATTATCACTTTTGGAACTAAAATAAATGTGTTTCGAGTCATTTTAATGCCTGACATTGGTCGAAATAGAAGCTTCTGAGTAGGAGAAAAAGTCTGTAAAAATGGCAATTTTGGTCACATTGAGGCTTTAAAAAGTAGTTATTCAACATGAGGCACAATCCAAATGACATTTTCAATCATTTTTTCTACAGTCCAAAAAATCAATTTTCTGATGCAAAACGATGACCTGCGACCTGTCGATTTTTCTCAAGATGGTCAGAAATGGTAATTTTTTAATGTTTAATTTTTTGACTGTAAATTACTATTGCATGTGAATTATCACTTTTGGAACTAAAATAAGTGTGTTTAGAGTCATTTTAATGCCTGAAATTGGTGGAAATAGAAGCTTCTGTGTAGGAGAAAATGTCTGTAAAAATGGCAATTTTGGTCACATTGAGGCTTTAAAAAGTAGTTATTCAACATGAGGCTCAATCCAAATGACATTTTGAATCTTTTTTTCTACAGTCCAAAAAATCAATTTTCTGATGAAAAACGATGACCCGTGACCTGTCGATTTTTCTCAAGATGGTCAGAAATGGTAATTTTGTAATGTTTATATTTTTGAAAGTAAATGACTATTGCATGTGAATTATCACTTTTGGAACTAAAATTAGTGTGTTTAGAGTCATTTTATTGCCTGAAATTGGTCGAAATAGAAGCTTCTGAGTAGGAGAAAAGTCTGTAAAAATGGCAATTTTGGTCACATTGAGGCTTTAAAAAGTAGTTATTCAACATGAGACACAATCCAAATGACATTTTGAATCTTTTTTCCTACACTCCAAAAAATCAATTTTCTGATGAAAAACGATGACCCGCGACCTGTCGATTTTTCTCAAGATGGTCAGAAATGGTAATTTTTTAATGTTTAATTTTTTGACTGTAAATGACTATTGCATGTGAATTATCACTTTTGGAACGAAAATAAGTGTGTTTAGAGTCATTTTAATGGCTGAAATTGGTGGAAATAGAAGCTTCTGTGTAGGAGAAAAAGTCTGTAAAAATGGCAATTTTGGTCACATTGAGGCTTTAAAAAGTAGTTATTCAACATGAGGCTCAATCCAAATGACATTTGGAATCTTTTTTTCTACACTCCAAAAAATCAATTTTCTGATGCAAAACGATGACCCGCGACCTGTCGATTTTTCTCAAGATGGTCAGAAATGGTAATTTTGTAATGTTTAACTTTTTTGACTGTAAATGACTATTGCATGTGAATTATCACTTTTGGAACTAAAATAAATGTGTTTCGAGTCATTTTAATGCCTGACATTGGTCGAAATAGAAGCTTCTGAGTAGGAGAAAAAGTCTGTAAAAATGGCAATTTTGGTCACATTGAGGCTTTAAAAAGTAGTTATTCAACATGAGGCACAATCCAAATGACATTTTCAATCATTTTTTCTACAGTCCAAAAAATCAATTTTCTGATGCAAAACGATGACCTGCGACCTGTCGATTTTTCTCAAGATGGTCAGAAATGGTAATTTTTTAATGTTTAAGTTTTTTGATTGTAAATGACTATTGCTTGTGAATTATCACTTTTGGAACTAAAATAAGTATGTTTAGAGTCATTTTAATGCCTGAAATTGGGGGAAATAGAAGCTTCTGTGTAGGAGAAAAAGTCTGTAAAAATGGCAATTTTGGTCACATTGAGGCTTTAAAAAGTAGTTATTCAACATGAGACACAAGCCAAATGACATTTTGAATCTTTTTTCCTACACTCCAAAAAATCAATTTTCTGATGAAAAACGATGACCCGCGACCTGTCGATTTTTCTCAAGATGGTCAGAAATGGTAATTTTTTAATGTTTAATTTTTTGACTGTAAATGACTATTGCATGTGAATTATCACTTTTGGAACGAAAATAAGTGTGTTTAGAGTCATTTTAATGGCTGAAATTGGTGGAAATAGAAGCTTCTGTGTAGGAGAAAAATTCTGTAAAAATGGCAATTTTGGTCACATTGAGGCTTTAAAAAGTAGTTATTCAACATGAGGCTCAATCCAAATGACATTTTGAATCTTTTTTTCTACACTCCAAAAAATCAATTTTCTGATGAAAAACGATGACCCGCGACCTGTCGATTTTTCTCAAGATGGTCAGAAATGGTAATTTTTTAATGTTTAATTTTTTGACTGTAGATGACTATTGTATGTGAATTATCACTTTTGGAACTAAAATAAGTGTGTTTAGAGTCATTTTAATGCCTGAAATTGGTCGAAATAGAAGCTTCTGAGTAGGAGAAAAAGTCTGTAAAAATGGCAATTTTGGTCACATTGAGTCTTTAAAAAGTAGTTATTCAACATGAGGCACAAACCAAATGACATTTTGAATCTTTTTTTCTACAGTCCGAAAAATCAATTTTCTTCTTAAAGATGATGACCCGCGACCTGTCGATTTTTCTCAAGATGGTCAGAAATGGTAATTTTTTAATGTTTAATTTTTTGACTGTAAATGACTATTGCATGTGAATTATCACTTTTGGAACTAAAATACGTGTGTTTAGAGTCATTTTAATGCCTGAAATTGGTGGAAATAGAAGCTTCTGTGTAGGAGAAAAAGTCTGTAAAAATGGCAATTTTGGTCACATTGAGGCTTTCAAAATTAGTTATTCAACATTAGGCACAATCCAAATGACATTGTGAATCTTTTTTTCTACAGTCCAAAATTCAATTTTCTGATGAAAAACGATGACCCGTGACCTGTCGATTTTTCTCAAGATGGTCAGAAATGGTAATTTTTTAATGTTTAATTTTTTGACTGTAAATTACTATTGCATGTGAATTATCACTTTTGGAACTAAAATAAGTGTGTTTAGAGTCATTTTAATGCCTGAAATTGGTGGAAATAGAAGCTTCTGTGTAGGAGAAAATGTCTGTAAAAATGGCAATTTTGGTCACATTGAGGCTTTAAAAAGTAGTTATTCAACATGAGGCTCAATCCAAATGACATTTTGAATCTTTTTTTCTACAGTCCAAAAAATCAATTTTCTGATGAAAAACGATGACCCGTGACCTGTCGATTTTTCTCAAGATGGTCAGAAATGGTAATTTTGTAATGTTTATATTTTTTAAAGTAAATGACTATTGCATGTGAATTATCACTTTTGGAACTAAAATTAGTGTGTTTAGAGTCATTTTATTGCCTGAAATTGGTCGAAATAGAAGCTTCTGAGTAGGAGAAAAGTCTGTAAAAATGGCAATTTTGGTCACATTGAGGCTTTAAAAAGTAGTTATTCAACATGAGGCACAATCCAAATGACATTTTGAATCATTTTTTCTACACTCCAAAAAATCAATTTTCTGATGCAATACGATGACCCGCGACCTGTCGATTTTTCTCAAGATGGTCAGAAATGGTAATTTTTTAATGTTTAAGTTTTTTGACTTTAAATGACTATTGCTTGTGAATTATCACTTTTGGAACTAAAATAAGTGTGTTTAGAGTCATTTTAATGCCTGAAATTGGTGGAAATAGAAGCTTCTGTGTAGGAGAAAAAGTCTGTAAAAATGGCAATTTTGGTCACATTGAGGCTTTAAAAAGTAGTTATTCAACATGAGACACAATCCAAATGACATTTTGAATCTTTTTTCCTACACTCCAAAAAATCAATTTTCTGATGAAAAACGATGACCCGCGACCTGTCGATTTTTCTCAAGATGGTCAGAAATGGTAATTTTTTAATGTTTAATTTTTTGACTGTAAATGACTATTGCATGTGAATTATCACTTTTGGAACTAAAATAAGTGTGTTTAGAGTCATTTTAATGCCTGAAATTGGTGGAAATAGAAGCTTCTGTGTAGGAGAAAATGTCTGTAAAAATGGCAATTTTGGTCACATTGAGGCTTTAAAAAGTAGTTATTCAACATGAGGCTCAATCCAAATGACATTTTGAATCTTTTTTTCTACACTCCAAAAAATCAATTTTCTGATGAAAAACGATGACCCGCGACCTGTCGATTTTTCTCAAGATGGTCAGAAATGGTAATTTTTTAATGTTTAATTTTTTGACTGTAGATGACTATTGTATGTGAATTATCACTTTTGGAACTAAAATAAGTGTGTTTAGAGTCATTTTAATGCCTGAAATTGGTCGAAATAGAAGCTTCTGAGTAGGAGAAAAAGTCTGTAAAAATGGCAATTTTGGTCACATTGAGGCTTTAAAAAGTAGTTATTCAACATGAGGCACAATCCAAATGACATTTTTAATCTTTTTTCTACAGTCCAAAAAATCAATTTTCTGATGAAAAACGATGACCCGCGACCTGTCGATTTTTCTCAAGATGGTCAGAAATGGTAATTTTGTAATGTTTAACTTTTTTGACTGTAAATGACTATTGCATGTGAATTATCACTTTTGGAACTAAAATAAATGTGTTTCGAGTCATTTTAATGCCTGACATTGGTCGAAATAGAAGCTTCTGAGTAGGAGAAAAAGTCTGTAAAAATGGCAATTTTGGTCACATTGAGGCTTTAAAAAGTAGTTATTCAACATGAGGCACAATCCAAATGACATTTTCAATCATTTTTTCTACAGTCCAAAAAATCAATTTTCTGATGCAAAACGATGACCTGCGACCTGTCGATTTTTCTCAAGATGGTCAGAAATGGTAATTTTTTAAATGTTTAAGTTTTTTGATTGTAAATGACTATTGCTTGTGAATTATCACTTTTGGAACTAAAATAAGTATGTTTAGAGTCATTTTAATGCCTGAAATTGGTGGAAATAGAAGCTTCTGTGTAGGAGAAAAAGTCTGTAAAAATGGCAATTTTGGTCACATTGAGGCTTTAAAAAGTAGTTATTCAACATGAGGCTCAATCCAAATGACATTTTGAATCTTTTTTTCTACACTCCAAAAAATCAATTTTCTGATGCAAAACGATGACCCGCGACCTGTCGATTTTTCTCAAGATGGTCAGAAATGGTAATTTTTTAATGTTTAACTTTTTTGACTGTAAATGACTATTGCATGTGAATTATCACTTTTGGAACTAAAATAAATGTGTTTCGAGTCATTTTAATGCCTGACATTGGTCGAAATAGAAGCTTCTGAGTAGGAGAAAAAGTCTGTAAAAATGGCAATTTTGGTCACATTGAGGCTTTAAAAAGTAGTTATTCAACATGAGGCACAATCCAAATGACATTTTCAATCATTTTTTCTACAGTCCAAAAAATCAATTTTCTGATGCAAAACGATGACCTGCGACCTGTCGATTTTTCTCAAGATGGTCAGAGATGGTAATTTTTTAATGTTAAATTTTTTGACTGTAAATTACTATTGCATGTGAATTATCACTTTTGGAACTAAAATAAGTGTGTTTAGAGTCATTTTAATGCCTGAAATTGGTGGAAATAGAAGCTTCTGTGTAGGAGAAAAAGTCTGTAAAAATGGCAATTTTGGTCACATTGAGGCTTTCAAAATTAGTTATTCAACATTAGGCACAATCCAAATGACATTTTGAATCTTTTTTTCTACAGTCCAAAAAATCAATTTTCTGATGAAAAACGATGACCCGTGACCTGTCGATTTTTCTCAAGATGGTCAGAAATGGTAATTTTGTAATGTTTATATTTTTGAAAGTAAATGACTATTGCATGTGAATTATCACTTTTGGAACTAAAATTAGTGTGTTTAGAGTCATTTTATTGCCTGAAATTGGTCGAAATAGAAGCTTCTGAGTAGGAGAAAAGTCTGTAAAAATGGCAATTTTGGTCACATTGAGGCTTTAAAAAGTAGTTATTCAACATGAGGCACAATCCAAATGACATTTTGAATCATTTTTTCTACACTCCAAAAAATCAATTTTCTGATGCAATACGATGACCTGCGACCTGTCGATTTTTCTCAAGATGGTCAGAAATGGTAATTTTTTAATGTTTAAGTTTTTTGACTTTAAATGACTATTGCTTTTGAATTATCACTTTTGGAACTAAAATAAGTGTGTTTAGAGTCATTTTAATGCCTGAAATTGGTGGAAATAGAAGCTTCTGTGTAGGAGAAAAAGTCTGTAAAAATGGCAATTTTGGTCACATTGAGGCTTTAAAAAGTAGTTATTCAACATGAGACACAATCCAAATGACATTTTGAATCTTTTTTCCTACACTCCAAAAAATCAATTTTCTGATGAAAAACGATGACCCGCGACCTGTCGATTTTTCTCAAGATGGTCAGAAATGGTAATTTTTTAATGTTTAATTTTTTTACTGTAAATGACTATTGCATGTGAATTATCACTTTTGGAACTAAAATAAGTGTGTTTAGAGTCATTTTAATGCCTGAAATTGGTGGAAATAGAAGCTTCTGTGTAGGAGAAAATGTCTGTAAAAATGGCAATTTTGGTCACATTGAGGCTTTAAAAAGTAGTTATTCAACATGAGGCTCAATCCAAATGACATTTTGAATCTTTTTTTCTACACTCCAAAAAATCAATTTTCTGATGAAAAACGATGACCCGCGACCTGTCGATTTTTCTCAAGATGGTCAGAAATGGTAATTTTTTAATGTTTAATTTTTTGACTGTAGATGACTATTGTATGTGAATTATCACTTTTGGAACTAAAATAAGTGTGTTTAGAGTCATTTTAATGCCTGAAATTGGTCGAAATAGAAGCTTCTGAGTAGGAGAAAAAGTCTGTAAAAATGGCAATTTTGGTCACATTGAGGCTTTAAAAAGTAGTTATTCAACATGAGGCACAATCCAAATGACATTTTGAATCTTTTTTTCTACAGTCCAAAAAATCAATTTTCTGATGAAAAACGATGACCCGCAACCTGTCGATTTTTCTCAAGATGGTCAGAAATGGTAATTTTGTAATGTTTAACTTTTTTGACTGTAAATGACTATTGCATGTGAATTATCACTTTTGGAACTAAAATAAATGTGTTTAGAGTCATTTTAATGCCTGACATTGGTCGAAATAGAAGCTTCTGAGTAGGAGAAAAAGTCTGTAAAAATGGCACTTTTGGTCACATTGAGGCTTTAAAAAGTAGTTATACAACATGAGGCACAATCCAAATGACATTTTGAATCATTTTTTCTACAGTCCAAAAAATCAACTTTCTGATGCAAAACGATGACCCGCGACCTGTCGATTTTTCTCAAGATGGTCAGAAATGGTAATTTTGTAATGTTTAACTTTTTTGACTGTAAATGACTATTGCATGTGAATTATCACTTTTGGAACTAAAATAAATGTGTTTAGAGTCATTTTAATGCCTGACATTGGTCGAAATAGAAGCTTCTGAGTAGGAGAAAAAGTCTGTAAAAATGGCAATTTTGGTCACATTGAGTCTTTAAAAAGTAGTTATTCAACATGAGGCACAAACCAAATGACATTTTGAATCTTTTTTTCTACAGTCGGAAAAATCAATTTTCTTCTTAAAAATGATGACCCGCGACCTGTCGATTTTTCTCAAGATGGTCAGAAATGGTAATTTTTTAAAGTTTAATTTTTTGACTGTAAATGACTATTGCATGTGAATTATCACTTTTGGAACTAAAATACGTGTGTTTAGAGTCATTTTAATGCCTGAAATTGGTGGAAATAGAAGCTTCTGTGTAGGAGAAAAAGTCTGTAAAAATGGCAATTTTGGTCACATTGAGGCTTTCAAAATTAGTTATTCAACATTAGGCACAATCCAAATGACATTTTGAATCTTTTTTTCTACAGTCCAAAAAATAAATTTTCTGATGAAAAACGATGACCCGTGACCTGTCGATTTTTCTCAAGATGGTCAGAAATGGTAATTTTGTAATGTTTATATTTTTGAAAGTAAATGACTATTGCATGTGAATTATCACTTTTGGAACTAAAATTAGTGTGTTTAGAGTCATTTTATTGCCTGAAATTGGTCGAAATAGAAGCTTCTGAGCTTCTGATGAAAAACGATGACCCGTGACCTGTCGATTTTTCTCAAGATGGTCAGAAATGGTAATTTTGTAATGTTTATATTTTTGAAAGTAAATGACTATTGCATGTGAATTATCACTTTTGGAACTAAAATTAGTGTGTTTAGAGTCATTTTATTGCCTGAAATTGGTCGAAATAGAAGCTTCTGAGTAGGAGAAAAGTCTGTAAAAATGGCAATTTTGGTCACATTGAGGCTTTAAAAAGTAGTTATTCAACATGAGGCACAATCCAAATGACATTTTGAATCTTTTTTCTACAGTCCAAAAAATCTATTTTCTGATGAAAAACGATGACCCGCGACCTGTCGATTTTTCTCAAGATGGTCAGAAATGGTAATTTTGTAATGTTTAACTTTTTTGACTGTAAATGACTATTGCATGTGAATTATCACTTTTGGAACTAAAATAAATGTGTTTAGAGTCATTTTAATGCCTGACATTGGTCGAAATAGAAGATTCTGAGTAGGAGAAAAAGTGTGTAAAAATGGCAATTTTGGTCACATTGAGGCTTTAAAAAGTAGTTATTCAACATGAGACACAATCCAAATGACATTTTGAATCTTTTTTCCTACACTCCAAAAAATCAATTTTCTGATGAAAAACGATGACCCGCGACCTGTCGATTTTTCTCAAGATGGTCAGAAATGGTAATTTTTTAATGTTTAATTTTTTGACTGTAAATGACTATTGCATGTGAATTATCACTTTTGGAACTAAAATAAGTGTGTTTAGAGTCATTTTAATGCCTGAAATTGGTGGAAATAGAAGCTTCTGTGTAGGAGAAAATGTCTGTAAAAATGGCAATTTTGGTCACATTGAGGCTTTAAAAAGTAGTTATTCAACATGAGGCTCAATCCAAATGACATTTTGAATCTTTTTTTCTACACTCCAAAAAATCAATTTTCTGATGAAAAACGATGACCCGCGACCTGTCGATTTTTCTCAAGATGGTCAGAAATGGTAATTTTTTAATGTTTAATTTTTTGACTGTAGATGACTATTGTATGTGAATTATCACTTTTGGAACTAAAATAAGTGTGTTTAGAGTCATTTTAATGCCTGAAATTGGTGGAAATAGAAGCTTCTGAGTAGGAGAAAAAGTCTGTAAAAATGGCAATTTTGGTCACATTGAGGCTTTAAAAAGTAGTTATTCAACATGAGGCACAATCCAAATGACATTTTTAATCTTTTTTCTACAGTCCAAAAAATCAATTTTCTGATGAAAAACGATGACCCGCGACCTGTCGATTTTTCTCAAGATGGTCAGAAATGGTAATTTTGTAATGTTTAACTTTTTTGACTGTAAATGACTATTGCATGTGAATTATCACTTTGGAACTAAAATAAATGTGTTTCGAGTCATTTTAATGCCTGACATTGGTCGAAATAGAAGCTTCTGAGTAGGAGAAAAAGTCTGTAAAAATGGCAATTTTGGTCACATTGAGGCTTTAAAAAGTAGTTATTCAACATGAGGCACAATCCAAATGACATTTTCAATCATTTTTTCTACAGTCCAAAAAATCAATTTTCTGATGCAAAACGATGACCTGCGACCTGTCGATTTTTCTCAAGATGGTCAGAAATGGTAATTTTTTAAATGTTTAAGTTTTTTGATTGTAAATGACTATTGCTTGTGAATTATCACTTTTGGAACTAAAATAAGTATGTTTAGAGTCATTTTAATGCCTGAAATTGGTGGAAATAGAAGCTTCTGTGTAGGAGAAAAAGTCTGTAAAAATGGCAATTTTGGTCACATTGAGGCTTTAAAAAGTAGTTATTCAACATGAGGCTCAATCCAAATGACATTTTGAATCTTTTTTTCTACACTCCAAAAAATCAATTTTCTGATGCAAAACGATGACCCGCGACCTGTCGATTTTTCTCAAGATGGTCAGAAATGGTAATTTTTTAATGTTTAACTTTTTTGACTGTAAATGACTATTGCATGTGAATTATCACTTTTGGAACTAAAATAAATGTGTTTCGAGTCATTTTAATGCCTGACATTGGTCGAAATAGAAGCTTCTGAGTAGGAGAAAAAGTCTGTAAAAATGGCAATTTTGGTCACATTGAGGCTTTAAAAAGTAGTTATTCAACATGAGGCACAATCCAAATGACATTTTCAATCATTTTTTCTACAGTCCAAAAAATCAATTTTCTGATGCAAAACGATGACCTGCGACCTGTCGATTTTTCTCAAGATGGTCAGAAATGGTAATTTTTTAATGTTTAATTTTTTGACTGTAAATTACTATTGCATGTGAATTATCACTTTTGGAACTAAAATAAGTGTGTTTAGAGTCATTTTAATGCCTGAAATTGGTGGAAATAGAAGCTTCTGTGTAGGAGAAAATGTCTGTAAAAATGGCAATTTTGGTCACATTGAGGCTTTAAAAAGTAGTTATTCAACATGAGGCTCAATCCAAATGACATTTTGAATCTTTTTTTCTACAGTCCAAAAAATCAATTTTCTGATGAAAAACGATGACCCGTGACCTGTCGATTTTTCTCAAGATGGTCAGAAATGGTAATTTTGTAATGTTTATATTTTTGAAAGTAAATGACTATTGCATGTGAATTATCACTTTTGGAACTAAAATTAGTGTGTTTAGAGTCATTTTATTGCCTGAAATTGGTCGAAATAGAAGCTTCTGAGTAGGAGAAAAGTCTGTAAAAATGGCAATTTTGGTCACATTGAGGCTTTAAAAAGTAGTTATTCAACATGAGACACAATCCAAATGACATTTTGAATCTTTTTTCCTACACTCCAAAAAATCAATTTTCTGATGAAAAACGATGACCCGCGACCTGTCGATTTTTCTCAAGATGGTCAGAAATGGTAATTTTTTAATGTTTAATTTTTTGACTGTAAATGACTATTGCATGTGAATTATCACTTTTGGAACGAAAATAAGTGTGTTTAGAGTCATTTTAATGGCTGAAATTGGTGGAAATAGAAGCTTCTGTGTAGGAGAAAAGTCTGTAAAAATGGCAATTTTGGTCACATTGAGGCTTTAAAAAGTAGTTATTCAACATGAGGCTCAATCCAAATGACATTTGGAATCTTTTTTTCTACACTCCAAAAAATCAATTTTCTGATGCAAAACGATGACCCGCGACCTGTCGATTTTTCTCAAGATGGTCAGAAATGGTAATTTTGTAATGTTTAACTTTTTTGACTGTAAATGACTATTGCATGTGAATTATCACTTTTGGAACTAAAATAAATGTGTTTCGAGTCATTTTAATGCCTGACATTGGTCGAAATAGAAGCTTCTGAGTAGGAGAAAAAGTCTGTAAAAATGGCAATTTTGGTCACATTGAGGCTTTAAAAAGTAGTTATTCAACATGAGGCACAATCCAAATGACATTTTTAATCTTTTTTCTACAGTCCAAAAAATCAATTTTCTGATGAAAAACGATGACCCGCGACCTGTCGATTTTTCTCAAGATGGTCAGAAATGGTAATTTTGTAATGTTTAACTTTTTTGACTGTAAATGACTATTGCATGTGAATTATCACTTTTGGAACTAAAATAAATGTGTTTCGAGTCATTTTAATGCCTGACATTGGTCGAAATAGAAGCTTCTGAGTAGGAGAAAAAGTCTGTAAAAATGGCAATTTTGGTCACATTGAGGCTTTAAAAAGTAGTTATTCAACATGAGGCACAATCCAAATGACATTTTCAATCATTTTTTCTACAGTCCAAAAAATCAATTTTCTGATGCAAAACGATGACCTGCGACCTGTCGATTTTTCTCAAGATGGTCAGAAATGGTAATTTTTTAAATGTTTAAGTTTTTTGATTGTAAATGACTATTGCTTGTGAATTATCACTTTTGGAACTAAAATAAGTATGTTTAGAGTCATTTTAATGCCTGAAATTGGTGGAAATAGAAGCTTCTGTGTAGGAGAAAAAGTCTGTAAAAATGGCAATTTTGGTCACATTGAGGCTTTAAAAAGTAGTTATTCAACATGAGGCTCAATCCAAATGACATTTTGAATCTTTTTTTCTACACTCCAAAAAATCAATTTTCTGATGCAAAACGATGACCCGCGACCTGTCGATTTTTCTCAAGATGGTCAGAAATGGTAATTTTTTAATGTTTAACTTTTTTGACTGTAAATGACTATTGCATGTGAATTATCACTTTTGGAACTAAAATAAATGTGTTTCGAGTCATTTTAATGCCTGACATTGGTCGAAATAGAAGCTTCTGAGTAGGAGAAAAAGTCTGTAAAAATGGCAATTTTGGTCACATTGAGGCTTTAAAAAGTAGTTATACAACATGAGGCACAATCCAAATGACATTTTGAATCATTTTTTCTACAGTCCAAAAAATCAACTTTCTGATGCAAAACGATGACCCGCGACCTGTCGATTTTTCTCAAGATGGTCAGAAATGGTAATTTTGTAATGTTTAACTTTTTTGACTGTAAATGACTATTGCATGTGAATTATCACTTTTGGAACTAAAATAAATGTGTTTAGAGTCATTTTAATGCCTGACATTGGTCGAAATAGAAGCTTCTGAGTAGGAGAAAAAGTCTGTAAAAATGGCAATTTTGGTCACATTGAGTCTTTAAAAAGTAGTTATTCAACATGAGGCACAAACCAAATGACATTTTGAATCTTTTTTTCTACAGTCGGAAAAATCAATTTTCTTCTTAAAAATGATGACCCGCGACCTGTCGATTTTTCTCAAGATGGTCAGAAATGGTAATTTTTTAAAGTTTAATTTTTTGACTGTAAATGACTATTGCATGTGAATTATCACTTTTGGAACTAAAATACGTGTGTTTAGAGTCATTTTAATGCCTGAAATTGGTGGAAATAGAAGCTTCTGTGTAGGAGAAAAAGTCTGTAAAAATGGCAATTTTGGTCACATTGAGGCTTTCAAAATTAGTTATTCAACATTAGGCACAATCCAAATGACATTTTGAATCTTTTTTTCTACAGTCCAAAAAATAAATTTTCTGATGAAAAACGATGACCCGTGACCTGTCGATTTTTCTCAAGATGGTCAGAAATGGTAATTTTGTAATGTTTATATTTTTGAAAGTAAATGACTATTGCATGTGAATTATCACTTTTGGAACTAAAATTAGTGTGTTTAGAGTCATTTTATTGCCTGAAATTGGTCGAAATAGAAGCTTCTGAGTAGGAGAAAAGTCTGTAAAAATGGCAATTTTGGTCACATTGAGGCTTTAAAAAGTAGTTATTCAACATGAGGCACAATCCAAATGACATTTTGAATCTTTTTTCTACAGTCCAAAAAATCTTTTTTCTGATGAAAAACGATGACCCGCGACCTGTCGATTTTTCTCAAGATGGTCAGAAATGGTAATTTTGTAATGTTTAACTTTTTTGACTGTAAATGACTATTGCATGTGAATTATCACTTTTGGAACTAAAATAAATGTGTTTAGAGTCATTTTAATGCCTGACATTGGTCGAAATAGAAGATTCTGAGTAGGAGAAAAAGTGTGTAAAAATGGCAATTTTGGTCACATTGAGGCTTTAAAAAGTAGTTATTCAACATGAGACACAATCCAAATGACATTTTGAATCTTTTTTCCTACACTCCAAAAAATCAATTTTCTGATGAAAAACGATGACCCGCGACCTGTCGATTTTTCTCAAGATGGTCAGAAATGGTAATTTTTTAATGTTTAATTTTTTGACTGTAAATGACTATTGCATGTGAATTATCACTTTTGGAACTAAAATAAGTGTGTTTAGAGTCATTTTAATGCCTGAAATTGGTGGAAATAGAAGCTTCTGTGTAGGAGAAAATGTCTGTAAAAATGGCAATTTTGGTCACATTGAGGCTTTAAAAAGTAGTTATTCAACATGAGGCTCAATCCAAATGACATTTTGAATCTTTTTTTCTACACTCCAAAAAATCAATTTTCTGATGAAAAACGATGACCCGCGACCTGTCGATTTTTCTCAAGATGGTCAGAAATGGTAATTTTTTAATGTTTAATTTTTTGACTGTAGATGACTATTGTATGTGAATTATCACTTTTGGAACTAAAATAAGTGTGTTTAGAGTCATTTTAATGCCTGAAATTGGTCGAAATAGAAGCTTCTGAGTAGGAGAAAAAGTCTGTAAAAATGGCAATTTTGGTCACATTGAGGCTTTAAAAAGTAGTTATTCAACATGAGGCACAATCCAAATGACATTTTTAATCTTTTTTCTACAGTCCAAAAAATCAATTTTCTGATGAAAAACGATGACCCGCGACCTGTCGATTTTTCTCAAGATGGTCAGAAATGGTAATTTTGTAATGTTTAACTTTTTTGACTGTAAATGACTATTGCATGTGAATTATCACTTTTGGAACTAAAATAAATGTGTTTCGAGTCATTTTAATGCCTGACATTGGTCGAAATAGAAGCTTCTGAGTAGGAGAAAAAGTCTGTAAAAATGGCAATTTTGGTCACATTGAGGCTTTAAAAAGTAGTTATTCAACATGAGGCACAATCCAAATGACATTTTCAATCATTTTTTCTACAGTCCAAAAAATCAATTTTCTGATGCAAAACGATGACCTGCGACCTGTCGATTTTTCTCAAGATGGTCAGAAATGGTAATTTTTTAAATGTTTAAGTTTTTTGATTGTAAATGACTATTGCTTGTGAATTATCACTTTTGGAACTAAAATAAGTATGTTTAGAGTCATTTTAATGCCTGAAATTGGTGGAAATAGAAGCTTCTGTGTAGGAGAAAAAGTCTGTAAAAATGGCAATTTTGGTCACATTGAGGCTTTAAAAAGTAGTTATTCAACATGAGGCTCAATCCAAATGACATTTTGAATCTTTTTTTCTACACTCCAAAAAATCAATTTTCTGATGCAAAACGATGACCCGCGACCTGTCGATTTTTCTCAAGATGGTCAGAAATGGTAATTTTTTAATGTTTAACTTTTTTGACTGTAAATGACTATTGCATGTGAATTATCACTTTTGGAACTAAAATAAATGTGTTTCGAGTCATTTTAATGCCTGACATTGGTCGAAATAGAAGCTTCTGAGTAGGAGAAAAAGTCTGTAAAAATGGCAATTTTGGTCACATTGAGGCTTTAAAAAGTAGTTATTCAACATGAGGCACAATCCAAATGACATTTTCAATCATTTTTTCTACAGTCCAAAAAATCAATTTTCTGATGCAAAACGATGACCTGCGACCTGTCGATTTTTCTCAAGATGGTCAGAAATGGTAATTTTTTAATGTTTAATTTTTTGACTGTAAATTACTATTGCATGTGAATTATCACTTTTGGAACTAAAATAAGTGTGTTTAGAGTCATTTTAATGCCTGAAATTGGTGGAAATAGAAGCTTCTGTGTAGGAGAAAATGTCTGTAAAAATGGCAATTTTGGTCACATTGAGGCTTTAAAAAGTAGTTATTCAACATGAGGCACAATCCAAATGACATTTTCAATCATTTTTTCTACAGTCCAAAAAATCAATTTTCTGATGCAAAACGATGACCTGCGACCTGTCGATTTTTCTCAAGATGGTCAGAAATGGTAATTTTTTAATGTTAAATTTTTTGACTGTAAATTACTATTGCATGTGAATTATCACTTTTGGAACTAAAATAAGTGTGTTTAGAGTCATTTTAATGCCTGAAATTGGTGGAAATAGAAGCTTCTGTGTAGGAGAAAAAGTCTGTGAAAATGGCAATTTTGGTCACATTGAGGCTTTCAAAATTAGTTATTCAACATTAGGCACAATCCAAATGACATTTTGAATCTTTTTTTCTACAGTCCAAAAAATCAATTTTCTGATGAAAAACGATGACCCGTGACCTGTCGATTTTTCTCAAGATGGTCAGAAATGGTAATTTTGTAATGTTTATATTTTTGAAAGTAAATGACTATTGCATGTGAATTATCACTTTTGGAACTAAAATTAGTGTGTTTAGAGTCATTTTATTGCCTGAAATTGGTCGAAATAGAAGCTTCTGAGTAGGAGAAAAGTCTGTAAAAATGGCAATTTTGGTCACATTGAGGCTTTAAAAAGTAGTTATTCAACATGAGGCACAATCCAAATGACATTTTGAATCATTTTTTCTACACTCCAAAAAATCAATTTTCTGATGCAATACGATGACCTGCGACCTGTCGATTTTTCTCAAGATGGTCAGAAATGGTAATTTTTTAATGTTTAAGTTTTTTGACTTTAAATGACTATTGCTTGTGAATTATCACTTTTGGAACTAAAATAAGTGTGTTTAGAGTCATTTTAATGCCTGAAATTGGTGGAAATAGAAGCTTCTGTGTAGGAGAAAAAGTCTGTAAAAATGGCAATTTTGGTCACATTGAGGCTTTAAAAAGTAGTTATTCAACATGAGACACAATCCAAATGACATTTTGAATCTTTTTTCCTACACTCCAAAAAATCAATTTTCTGATGAAAAACGATGACCCGCGACCTGTCGATTTTTCTCAAGATGGTCAGAAATGGTAATTTTTTAATGTTTAATTTTTTTACTGTAAATGACTATTGCATGTGAATTATCACTTTTGGAACTAAAATAAGTGTGTTTAGAGTCATTTTAATGCCTGAAATTGGTGGAAATAGAAGCTTCTGTGTAGGAGAAAATGTCTGTAAAAATGGCAATTTTGGTCACATTGAGGCTTTAAAAAGTAGTTATTCAACATGAGGCTCAATCCAAATGACATTTTGAATCTTTTTTTCTACACTCCAAAAAATCAATTTTCTGATGCAATACGATGACCTGCGACCTGTCGATTTTTCTCAAGATGGTCAGAAATGGTAATTTTTTAATGTTTAAGTTTTTTGACTTTAAATGACTATTGCTTGTGAATTATCACTTTTGGAACTAAAATAAGTGTGTTTAGAGTCATTTTAATGCCTGAAATTGGTGGAAATAGAAGCTTCTGTGTAGGAGAAAAAGTCTGTAAAAATGGCAATTTTGGTCACATTGAGGCTTTAAAAAGTAGTTATTCAACATGAGACACAATCCAAATGACATTTTGAATCTTTTTTCCTACACTCCAAAAAATCAATTTTCTGATGAAAAACGATGACCCGCGACCTGTCGATTTTTCTCAAGATGGTCAGAAATGGTAATTTTTTAATGTTTAATTTTTTTACTGTAAATGACTATTGCATGTGAATTATCACTTTTGGAACTAAAATAAGTGTGTTTAGAGTCATTTTAATGCCTGACATTGGTCGAAATAGAAGCTTCTGAGTAGGAGAAAAAGTCTGTAAAAATGGCAATTTTGGTCACATTGAGGCTTTAAAAAGTAGTTATTCAACATGAGGCACAATCCAAATGACATTTTCAATCATTTTTTCTACAGTCCAAAAAATCAATTTTCTGATGCAAAACGATGACCTGCGACCTGTCGATTTTTCTCAAGATGGTCAGAAATGGTAATTTTTTAATGTTTAATTTTTTGACTGTAAATTACTATTGCATGTGAATTATCACTTTTGGAACTAAAATTAGTGTGTTTAGAGTCATTTTATTGCCTGAAATTGGTCGAAATAGAAGCTTCTGAGTAGGAGAAAAGTCTGTAAAAATGGCAATTTTGGTCACATTGAGGCTTTAAAAAGTAGTTATTCAACATGAGACACAATCCAAATGACATTTTGAATCTTTTTTCCTACACTCCAAAAAATCAATTTTCTGATGAAAAACGATGACCCGCGACCTGTCGATTTTTCTCAAGATGGTCAGAAATGGTAATTTTTTAATGTTTAATTTTTTGACTGTAAATGACTATTGCATGTGAATTATCACTTTTGGAACGAAAATAAGTGTGTTTAGAGTCATTTTAATGGCTGAAATTGGTGGAAATAGAAGCTTCTGTGTAGGAGAAAAAGTCTGTAAAAATGGCAATTTTGGTCACATTGAGGCTTTAAAAAGTAGTTATTCAACATGAGGCTCAATCCAAATGACATTTGGAATCTTTTTTTCTACACTCCAAAAAATCAATTTTCTGATGCAAAACGATGACCCGCGACCTGTCGATTTTTCTCAAGATGGTCAGAAATGGTAATTTTGTAATGTTTAACTTTTTTGACTGTAAATGACTATTGCATGTGAATTATCACTTTTGGAACTAAAATAAATGTGTTTCGAGTCATTTTAATGCCTGACATTGGTCGAAATAGAAGCTTCTGAGTAGGAGAAAAAGTCTGTAAAAATGGCAATTTTGGTCACATTGAGGCTTTAAAAAGTAGTTATTCAACATGAGGCACAATCCAAATGACATTTTCAATCATTTTTTCTACAGTCCAAAAAATCAATTTTCTGATGCAAAACGATGACCTGCGACCTGTCGATTTTTCTCAAGATGGTCAGAAATGGTAATTTTTTAATGTTTAAGTTTTTTGATTGTAAATGACTATTGCTTGTGAATTATCACTTTTGGAACTAAAATAAGTATGTTTAGAGTCATTTTAATGCCTGAAATTGGGGGAAATAGAAGCTTCTGTGTAGGAGAAAAAGTCTGTAAAAATGGCAATTTTGGTCACATTGAGGCTTTAAAAAGTAGTTATTCAACATGAGACACAAGCCAAATGACATTTTGAATCTTTTTTCCTACACTCCAAAAAATCAATTTTCTGATGAAAAACGATGACCCCCGACCTGTCGATTTTTCTCAAGATGGTCAGAAATGGTAATTTTTTAATGTTTAATTTTTTGACTGTAAATGACTATTGCATGTGAATTATCACTTTTGGAACGAAAATAAGTGTGTTTAGAGTCATTTTAATGGCTGAAATTGGTGGAAATAGAAGCTTCTGTGTAGGAGAAAAATTCTGTAAAAATGGCAATTTTGGTCACATTGAGGCTTTAAAAAGTAGTTATTCAACATGAGGCTCCATCCAAATGACATTTTGAATCTTTTTTTCTACACTCCAAAAAATCAATTTTCTGATGAAAAACGATGACCCGCGACCTGTCGATTTTTCTCAAGATGGTCAGAAATGGTAATTTTTTAATGTTTAATTTTTTGACTGTAGATGACTATTGTATGTGAATTATCACTTTTGGAACTAAAATAAGTGTG
This sequence comes from Triturus cristatus, assembly GCF_964204655.1. Taxonomy (NCBI): domain Eukaryota; kingdom Metazoa; phylum Chordata; class Amphibia; order Caudata; family Salamandridae; genus Triturus; species Triturus cristatus. The sequence continues at coordinate 928,875,564 of NC_140587.1, forward strand.
TTTAGAGTCATTTTAATGCCTGAAATTGGTCGAAATAGAAGCTTCTGAGTAGGAGAAAAAGTCTGTAAAAATGGCAATTTTGGTCACATTGAGTCTTTAAAAAGTAGTTATTCAACATGAGGCACAAACCAAATGACATTTTGAATCTTTTTTTCTACAGTCCGAAAAATCAATTTTCTTCTTAAAGATGATGACCCGCGACCTGTCGATTTTTCTCAAGATGGTCAGAAATGGTAATTTTTTAATGTTTAATTTTTTGACTGTAAATGACTATTGCATGTGAATTATCACTTTTGGAACTAAAATACGTGTGTTTAGAGTCATTTTAATGCCTGAAATTGGTGGAAATAGAAGCTTCTGTGTAGGAGAAAAAGTCTGTAAAAATGGCAATTTTGGTCACATTGAGGCTTTCAAAATTAGTTATTCAACATTAGGCACAATCCAAATGACATTGTGAATCTTTTTTTCTACAGTCCAAAATTCAATTTTCTGATGAAAAACGATGACCCGTGACCTGTCGATTTTTCTCAAGATGGTCAGAAATGGTAATTTTTTAATGTTTAATTTTTTGACTGTAAATTACTATTGCATGTGAATTATCACTTTTGGAACTAAAATAAGTGTGTTTAGAGTCATTTTAATGCCTGAAATTGGTGGAAATAGAAGCTTCTGTGTAGGAGAAAATGTCTGTAAAAATGGCAATTTTGGTCACATTGAGGCTTTAAAAAGTAGTTATTCAACATGAGGCTCAATCCAAATGACATTTTGAATCTTTTTTTCTACAGTCCAAAAAATCAATTTTCTGATGAAAAACGATGACCCGTGACCTGTCGATTTTTCTCAAGATGGTCAGAAATGGTAATTTTGTAATGTTTATATTTTTTAAAGTAAATGACTATTGCATGTGAATTATCACTTTTGGAACTAAAATTAGTGTGTTTAGAGTCATTTTATTGCCTGAAATTGGTCGAAATAGAAGCTTCTGAGTAGGAGAAAAGTCTGTAAAAATGGCAATTTTGGTCACATTGAGGCTTTAAAAAGTAGTTATTCAACATGAGGCACAATCCAAATGACATTTTGAATCATTTTTTCTACACTCCAAAAAATCAATTTTCTGATGCAATACGATGACCCGCGACCTGTCGATTTTTCTCAAGATGGTCAGAAATGGTAATTTTTTAATGTTTAATTTTTTGACTGTAAATGACTATTGCATGTGAATTATCACTTTTGGAACTAAAATAAGTGTGTTTAGAGTCATTTTAATGCCTGAAATTGGTGGAAATAGAAGCTTCTGTGTAGGAGAAAATGTCTGTAAAAATGGCAATTTTGGTCACATTGAGGCTTTAAAAAGTAGTTATTCAACATGAGGCTCAATCCAAATGACATTTTGAATCTTTTTTTCTACACTCCAAAAAATCAATTTTCTGATGAAAAACGATGACCCGCGACCTGTCGATTTTTCTCAAGATGGTCAGAAATGGTAATTTTTTAATGTTTAATTTTTTGACTGTAGATGACTATTGTATGTGAATTATCACTTTTGGAACTAAAATAAGTGTGTTTAGAGTCATTTTAATGCCTGAAATTGGTCGAAATAGAAGCTTCTGAGTAGGAGAAAAAGTCTGTAAAAATGGCAATTTTGGTCACATTGAGGCTTTAAAAAGTAGTTATTCAACATGAGGCACAATCCAAATGACATTTTTAATCTTTTTTCTACAGTCCAAAAAATCAATTTTCTGATGAAAAACGATAACCCGCGACCTGTCGATTTTTCTCAAGATGGTCAGAAATGGTAATTTTGTAATGTTTAACTTTTTTGACTGTAAATGACTATTGCATGTGAATTATCACTTTTGGAACTAAAATAAATGTGTTTCGAGTCATTTTAATGCCTGACATTGGTCGAAATAGAAGCTTCTGAGTAGGAGAAAAAGTCTGTAAAAATGGCAATTTTGGTCACATTGAGGCTTTAAAAAGTAGTTATTCAACATGAGGCACAATCCAAATGACATTTTCAATCATTTTTTCTACAGTCCAAAAAATCAATTTTCTGATGCAAAACGATGACCTGCGACCTGTCGATTTTTCTCAAGATGGTCAGAAATGGTAATTTTTTAAATGTTTAAGTTTTTTGATTGTAAATGACTATTGCTTGTGAATTATCACTTTTGGAACTAAAATAAGTATGTTTAGAGTCATTTTAATGCCTGAAATTGGTGGAAATAGAAGCTTCTGTGTAGGAGAAAAAGTCTGTAAAAATGGCAATTTTGGTCACATTGAGGCTTTAAAAAGTAGTTATTCAACATGAGGCTCAATCCAAATGACATTTTGAATCTTTTTTTCTACACTCCAAAAAATCAATTTTCTGATGCAAAACGATGACCCGCGACCTGTCGATTTTTCTCAAGATGGTCAGAAATGGTAATTTTTTAATGTTTAACTTTTTTGACTGTAAATGACTATTGCATGTGAATTATCACTTTTGGAACTAAAATAAATGTGTTTCGAGTCATTTTAATGCCTGACATTGGTCGAAATAGAAGCTTCTGAGTAGGAGAAAAAGTCTGTAAAAATGGCAATTTTGGTCACATTGAGGCTTTAAAAAGTAGTTATTCAACATGAGGCACAATCCAAATGACATTTTCAATCATTTTTTCTACAGTCCAAAAAATCAATTTTCTGATGCAAAACGATGACCTGCGACCTGTCGATTTTTCTCAAGATGGTCAGAAATGGTAATTTTTTAATGTTAAATTTTTTGACTGTAAATTACTATTGCATGTGAATTATCACTTTTGGAACTAAAATAAGTGTGTTTAGAGTCATTTTAATGCCTGAAATTGGTGGAAATAGAAGCTTCTGTGTAGGAGAAAAAGTCTGTAAAAATGGCAATTTTGGTCACATTGAGGCTTTCAAAATTAGTTATTCAACATTAGGCACAATCCAAATGACATTTTGAATCTTTTTTTCTACAGTCCAAAAAATCAATTTTCTGATGAAAAACGATGACCCGTGACCTGTCGATTTTTCTCAAGATGGTCAGAAATGGTAATTTTGTAATGTTTATATTTTTGAAAGTAAATGACTATTGCATGTGAATTATCACTTTTGGAACTAAAATTAGTGTGTTTAGAGTCATTTTATTGCCTGAAATTGGTCGAAATAGAAGCTTCTGAGTAGGAGAAAAGTCTGTAAAAATGGCAATTTTGGTCACATTGAGGCTTTAAAAAGTAGTTATTCAACATGAGGCACAATCCAAATGACATTTTGAATCATTTTTTCTACACTCCAAAAAATCAATTTTCTGATGCAATACGATGACCTGCGACCTGTCGATTTTTCTCAAGATGGTCAGAAATGGTAATTTTTTAATGTTTAAGTTTTTTGACTTTAAATGACTATTGCTTGTGAATTATCACTTTTGGAACTAAAATAAGTGTGTTTAGAGTCATTTTAATGCCTGAAATTGGTGGAAATAGAAGCTTCTGTGTAGGAGAAAAAGTCTGTAAAAATGGCAATTTTGGTCACATTGAGGCTTTAAAAAGTAGTTATTCAACATGAGACACAATCCAAATGACATTTTGAATCTTTTTTCCTACACTCCAAAAAATCAATTTTCTGATGAAAAACGATGACCCGCGACCTGTCGATTTTTCTCAAGATGGTCAGAAATGGTAATTTTTTAATGTTTAATTTTTTTACTGTAAATGACTATTGCATGTGAATTATCACTTTTGGAACTAAAATAAGTGTGTTTAGAGTCATTTTAATGCCTGAAATTGGTGGAAATAGAAGCTTCTGTGTAGGAGAAAATGTCTGTAAAAATGGCAATTTTGGTCACATTGAGGCTTTAAAAAGTAGTTATTCAACATGAGGCTCAATCCAAATGACATTTTGAATCTTTTTTTCTACACTCCAAAAAATCAATTTTCTGATGCAATACGATGACCTGCGACCTGTCGATTTTTCTCAAGATGGTCAGAAATGGTAATTTTTTAATGTTTAAGTTTTTTGACTTTAAATGACTATTGCTTGTGAATTATCACTTTTGGAACCAAAATAAGTGTGTTTAGAGTCATTTTAATGCCTGAAATTGGTGGAAATAGAAGCTTCTGTGTAGGAGAAAAAGTCTGTAAAAATGGCAATTTTGGTCACATTGAGGCTTTAAAAAGTAGTTATTCAACATGAGACACAATCCAAATGACATTTTGAATCTTTTTTCCTACACTCCAAAAAATCAATTTTCTGATGAAAAACGATGACCCGCGACCTGTCGATTTTTCTCAAGATGGTCAGAAATGGTAATTTTTTAATGTTTAATTTTTTTACTGTAAATGACTATTGCATGTGAATTATCACTTTTGGAACTAAAATAAGTGTGTTTAGAGTCATTTTAATGCCTGAAATTGGTGGAAATAGAAGCTTCTGTGTAGGAGAAAATGTCTGTAAAAATGGCAATTTTGGTCACATTGAGGCTTTAAAAAGTAGTTATTCAACATGAGGCTCAATCCAAATGACATTTTGAATCTTTTTTTCTACACTCCAAAAAATCAATTTTCTGATGAAAAACGATGACCCGCGACCTGTCGATTTTTCTCAAGATGGTCAGAAATGGTAATTTTTTAATGTTTAATTTTTTGACTGTAGATGACTATTGTATGTGAATTATCACTTTTGGAACTAAAATAAGTGTGTTTAGAGTCATTTTAATGCCTGAAATTGGTCGAAATAGAAGCTTCTGAGTAGGAGAAAAAGTCTGTAAAAATGGCAATTTTGGTCACATTGAGTCTTTAAAAAGTAGTTATTCAACATGAGGCACAAACCAAATGACATTTTGAATCTTTTTTTCTACAGTCCGAAAAATCAATTTTCTTCTTAAAGATGATGACCCGCGACCTGTCGATTTTTCTCAAGATGGTCAGAAATGGTAATTTTTTAATGTTTAATTTTTTGACTGTAAATTACTATTGCATGTGAATTATCACTTTTGGAACTAAAATAAGTGTGTTTAGAGTCATTTTAATGCCTGAAATTGGTGGAAATAGAAGCTTCTGTGTAGGAGAAAATGTCTGTAAAAATGGCAATTTTGGTCACATTGAGGCTTTAAAAAGTAGTTATTCAACATGAGGCTCAATCCAAATGACATTTTGAATCTTTTTTTCTACAGTCCAAAAAATCAATTTTCTGATGAAAAACGATGACCCGTGACCTGTCGATTTTTCTCAAGATGGTCAGAAATGGTAATTTTGTAATGTTTATATTTTTTAAAGTAAATGACTATTGCATGTGAATTATCACTTTTGGAACTAAAATTAGTGTGTTTAGAGTCATTTTATTGCCTGAAATTGGTCGAAATAGAAGCTTCTGAGTAGGAGAAAAGTCTGTAAAAATGGCAATTTTGGTCACATTGAGGCTTTAAAAAGTAGTTATTCAACATGAGGCACAATCCAAATGACATTTTGAATCATTTTTTCTACACTCCAAAAAATCAATTTTCTGATGCAATACGATGACCCGCGACCTGTCGATTTTTCTCAAGATGGTCAGAAATGGTAATTTTTTAATGTTTAAGTTTTTTGACTTTAAATGACTATTGCTTGTGAATTATCACTTTTGGAACTAAAATAAGTGTGTTTAGAGTCATTTTAATGCCTGAAATTGGTGGAAATAGAAGCTTCTGTGTAGGAGAAAAAGTCTGTAAAAATGGCAATTTTGGTCACATTGAGGCTTTCAAAATTAGTTATTCAACATTAGGCACAATCCAAATGACATTTTGAATCTTTTTTTCTACAGTCCAAAAAATCAATTTTCTGATGAAAAACGATGACCCGTGACCTGTCGATTTTTCTCAAGATGGTCAGAAATGGTAATTTTGTAATGTTTATATTTTTGAAAGTAAATGACTATTGCATGTGAATTATCACTTTTGGAACTAAAATTAGTGTGTTTAGAGTCATTTTATTGCCTGAAATTGGTCGAAATAGAAGCTTCTGAGTAGGAGAAAAGTCTGTAAAAATGGCAATTTTGGTCACATTGAGGCTTTAAAAAGTAGTTATTCAACATGAGGCACAATCCAAATGACATTTTGAATCTTTTTTCTACAGTCCAAAAAATCTATTTTCTGATGAAAAACGATGACCCGCGACCTGTCGATTTTTCTCAAGATGGTCAGAAATGGTAATTTTGTAATGTTTAACTTTTTTGACTGTAAATGACTATTGCATGTGAATTATCACTTTTGGAACTAAAATAAATGTGTTTAGAGTCATTTTAATGCCTGACATTGGTCGAAATAGAAGATTCTGAGTAGGAGAAAAAGTGTGTAAAAATGGCAATTTTGGTCACATTGAGGCTTTACAAATTAGTTATTCAACATTAGGCACAATCCAAATGACATTTTGAATCTTTTTTTCTACAGTCCAAAAAATCAATTTTCTGATACAAAACGATGACCCACGACCTGTCGATTTTTCTCAAGATGGTCAGAAATGGTAATTTTTTAATGTTTAATTTTTTGACTGTAAATTACTATTGCATGTGAATTATCACTTTTGGAACTAAAATAAATGTGTTTCGAGTCATTTTAATGCCTGACATTGGTCGAAATAGAAGCTTCTGAGTAGGAGAAAAAGTCTGTAAAAATGGCAATTTTGGTCACATTGAGGCTTTAAAAAGTAGTTATTCAACATGAGGCACAATCCAAATGACATTTTCAATCATTTTTTCTACAGTCCAAAAAATCAATTTTCTGATGCAAAACGATGACCTGCGACCTGTCGATTTTTCTCAAGATGGTCAGAAATGGTAATTTTTTAATGTTTAAGTTTTTTGATTGTAAATGACTATTGCTTGTGAATTATCACTTTTGGAACTAAAATAAGTATGTTTAGAGTCATTTTAATGCCTGAAATTGGTGGAAATAGAAGCTTCTGTGTAGGAGAAAAAGTCTGTAAAAATGGCAATTTTGGTCACATTGAGGCTTTAAAAAGTAGTTATTCAACATGAGACACAAGCCAAATGACATTTTGAATCTTTTTTCCTACACTCCAAAAAATCAATTTTCTGATGAAAAACGATGACCCGCGACCTGTCGATTTTTCTCAAGATGGTCAGAAATGGTAATTTTTTAATGTTTAATTTTTTGACTGTAAATGACTATTGCATGTGAATTATCACTTTTGGAACGAAAATAAGTGTGTTTAGAGTCATTTTAATGGCTGAAATTGGTGGAAATAGAAGCTTCTGTGTAGGAGAAAAAGTCTGTAAAAATGGCAATTTTGGTCACATTGAGGCTTTAAAAAGTAGTTATTCAACATGAGGCTCAATCCAAATGACATTTGGAATCTTTTTTTCTACACTCCAAAAAATCAATTTTCTGATGCAAAACGATGACCTGTCGATTTTTCTCAAGATGGTCAGAAATGGTAATTTTGTAATGTTTAACTTTTTTGACTGTAAATGACTATTGCATGTGAATTATCACTTTTGGAACTAAAATAAATGTGTTTCGAGTCATTTTAATGCCTGACATTGGTCGAAATAGAAGCTTCTGAGTAGGAGAAAAAGTCTGTAAAAATGGCAATTTTGGTCACATTGAGGCTTTAAAAAGTAGTTATTCAACATGAGGCACAATCCAAATGACATTTTCAATCATTTTTTCTACAGTCCAAAAAATCAATTTTCTGATGCAAAACGAAGACCTGCGACCTGTCGATTTTTCTCAAGATGGTCAGAAATGGTAATTTTTTAATGTTTAAGTTTTTTGATTGTAAATGACTATTGCTTGTGAATTATCACTTTTGGAACTAAAATAAGTATGTTTAGAGTCATTTTAATGCCTGAAATTGGTGGAAATAGAAGCTTCTGTGTAGGAGAAAAAGTCTGTAAAAATGGCAATTTTGGTCACATTGAGGCTTTAAAAAGTAGTTATTCAACATGAGACACAAGCCAAATGACATTTTGAATCTTTTTTCCTACACTCCAAAAAATAAATTTTCTGATGAAAAACGATGACCCGCGACCTGTCGATTTTTCTCAAGATGGTCAGAAATGGTAATTTTTTAATGTTTAATTTTTTGACTGTAAATGACTATTGCATGTGAATTATCACTTTTGGAACGAAAATAAGTGTGTTTAGAGTCATTTTAATGGCTGAAATTGGTGGAAATAGAAGCTTCTGTGTAGGAGAAAAATTCAGTAAAAATGGCAATTTTGGTCACATTGAGGCTTTAAAAAGTAGTTATTCAACATGAGGCTCAATCCAAATGACATTTTGAATCTTTTTTTCTACACTCCAAAAAATCAATTTTCTGATGAAAAACGATGACCCGCGACCTGTCGATTTTTCTCAAGATGGTCAGAAATGGTAATTTTTTAATGTTTAATTTTTTGACTGTAGATGACTATTGTATGTGAATTATCACTTTTGGAACTAAAATAAGTGTGTTTAGAGTCATTTTAATGCCTGAAATTGGTCGAAATAGAAGCTTCTGAGTAGGAGAAAAAGTCTGTAAAAATGGCAATTTTGGTCACATTGAGTCTTTAAAAAGTAGTTATTCAACATGAGGCACAAACCAAATGACATTTTGAATCTTTTTTTCTACAGTCCGAAAAATCAATTTTCTTCTTAAAGATGATGACCCGCGACCTGTCGATTTTTCTCAAGATGGTCAGAAATGGTAATTTTTTAATGTTTAATTTTTTGACTGTAAATGACTATTGCATGTGAATTATCACTTTTGGAACTAAAATACGTGTGTTTAGAGTCATTTTAATGCCTGAAATTGGTGGAAATAGAAGCTTCTGTGTAGGAGAAAAAGTCTGTAAAAATGGCAATTTTGGTCACATTGAGGCTTTCAAAATTAGTTATTCAACATTAGGCACAATCCAAATGACATTTTGAATCTTTTTTTCTACAGTCCAAAAAATCAATTTTCTGATGAAAAACGATGACCCGTGACCTGTCGATTTTTCTCAAGATGGTCAGAAATGGTAATTTTGTAATGTTTATATTTTTGAAAGTAAATGACTATTGCATGTGAATTATCACTTTTGGAACTAAAATTAGTGTGTTTAGAGTCATTTTATTGCCTGAAATTGGTCGAAATAGAAGCTTCTGAGTAGGAGAAAAGTCTGTAAAAATGGCAATTTTGGTCACATTGAGGCTTTAAAAAGTAGTTATTCAACATGAGGCACAATCCAAATGACATTTTGAATCTTTTTTCTACAGTCCAAAAAATCTATTTTCTGATGAAAAACGATGACCCGCGACCTGTCGATTTTTCTCAAGATGGTCAGAAATGGTAATTTTGTAATGTTTAACTTTTTTGACTGTAAATGACTATTGCATGTGAATTATCACTTTTGGAACTAAAATAAATGTGTTTAGAGTCATTTTAATGCCTGACATTGGTCGAAATAGAAGATTCTGAGTAGGAGAAAAAGTGTGTAAAAATGGCAATTTTGGTCACATTGAGGCTTTAAAAAGTAGTTATTCAACATGAGGCACAAACCAAATGACATTTTGAATCTTTTTTTCTACAGTCCGAAAAATCAATTTTCTTCTTAAAAATGATGACCCGCGACCTGTTGATTTTTCTCAAGATGGTCAGAAATGGTAATTTTTTAATGTTTAAGGTTTTTGAATGTAAATGACTATTGCTTGTGAATTATCACTTTTGGAACTAAAATAAGTGTGTTTAGAGTCATTTTAATGCCTGAAATTGGTGGAAATAGAAGCTTCTGTGTAGGAGAAAAAGTCTGTAAAAATGGCAATTTTGGTCACATTGAGGCTTTCAAAATTAGTTATTCAACATTAGGCACAATCCAAATGACATTTTGAATCTTTTTTTCTACAGTCCAAAATTCAATTTTCTGATGAAAAACGATGACCCGTGACCTGTCGATTTTTCTCAAGATGGTCAGAAATGGTAATTTTTTAATGTTTAATTTTTCGACTGTAAATTACTATTGCATGTGAATTATCACTTTTGGAACTAAAATAAGTGTGTTTAGAGTCATTTTAATGCCTGAAATTGGTGGAAATAGAAGCTTCTGTGTAGGAGAAAAAGTCTGTAAAAATGGCAATTTTGGTCACATTGAGGCTTTCAAAATTAGTTATTTAACATTAGGCACAATCCAAATGACATTTTGAATCTTTTTTTCTACAGTCCAAAAAATCAATTTTCTGATGAAAAACGATGACCCGTGACCTGTCGATTTTTCTCAAGATGGTCAGAAATGGTAATTTTGTAATGTTTATATTTTTGAAAGTAAATGACTATTGCATGTGAATTATCACTTTTGGAACTAAAATTAGTGTGTTTAGAGTCATTTTATTGCCTGAAATTGGTCGAAATAGAAGCTTCTGAGTAGGAGAAAAGTCTGTAAAAATGGCAATTTTGGTCACATTGAGGCTTTAAAAAGTAGTTATTCAACATGAGGCACAATCCAAATGACATTTTGAATCTTTTTTTCTACAGTCCAAAAAATCAATTTTCTGATGAAAAACGATGACCCGCAACCTGTCGATTTTTCTCAAGATGGTCAGAAATGGTAATTTTGTAATGTTTAACTTTTTTGACTGTAAATGACTATTGCATGTGAATTATCACTTTTGGAACTAAAATAAATGTGTTTAGAGTCATTTTAATGCCTGACATTGGTCGAAATAGAAGCTTCTGAGTAGGAGAAAAAGTCTGTAAAAATGGCACTTTTGGTCACATTGAGGCTTTAAAAAGTAGTTATACAACATGAGGCACAATCCAAATGACATTTTGAATCATTTTTTCTACAGTCCAAAAAATCAACTTTCTGATGCAAAACGATGACCCGCGACCTGTCGATTTTTCTCAAGATGGTCAGAAATGGTAATTTTGTAATGTTTAACTTTTTTGACTGTAAATGACTATTGCATGTGAATTATCACTTTTGGAACTAAAATAAATGTGTTTAGAGTCATTTTAATGCCTGACATTGGTCGAAATAGAAGCTTCTGAGTAGGAGAAAAAGTCTGTAAAAATGGCAATTTTGGTCACATTGAGTCTTTAAAAAGTAGTTATTCAACATGAGGCACAAACCAAATGACATTTTGAATCTTTTTTTCTACAGTCGGAAAAATCAATTTTCTTCTTAAAAATGATGACCCGCGACCTGTCGATTTTTCTCAAGATGGTCAGAAATGGTAATTTTTTAAAGTTTAATTTTTTGACTGTAAATGACTATTGCATGTGAATTATCACTTTTGGAACTAAAATACGTGTGTTTAGAGTCATTTTAATGCCTGAAATTGGTGGAAATAGAAGCTTCTGTGTAGGAGAAAAAGTCTGTAAAAATGGCAATTTTGGTCACATTGAGGCTTTCAAAATTAGTTATTCAACATTAGGCACAATCCAAATGACATTTTGAATCTTTTTTTCTACAGTCCAAAAAATCAATTTTCTGATGAAAAACGATGACCCGTGACCTGTCGATTTTTCTCAAGATGGTCAGAAATGGTAATTTTGTAATGTTTATATTTTTGAAAGTAAATGACTATTGCATGTGAATTATCACTTTTGGAACTAAAATTAGTGTGTTTAGAGTCATTTTATTGCCTGAAATTGGTCGAAATAGAAGCTTCTGAGTAGGAGAAAAGTCTGTAAAAATGGCAATTTTGGTCACATTGAGGCTTTAAAAAGTAGTTATTCAACATGAGGCACAATCCAAATGACATTTTGAATCTTTTTTCTACAGTCCAAAAAATCTATTTTCTGATGAAAAACGATGACCCGCGACCTGTCGATTTTTCTCAAGATGGTCAGAAATGGTAATTTTGTAATGTTTAACTTTTTTGACTGTAAATGACTATTGCATGTGAATTATCACTTTTGGAACTAAAATAAATGTGTTTAGAGTCATTTTAATGCCTGACATTGGTCGAAATAGAAGATTCTGAGTAGGAGAAAAAGTGTGTAAAAATGGCAATTTTGGTCACATTGAGGCTTTACAAATTAGTTATTCAACATTAGGCACAATCCAAATGACATTTTGAATCTTTTTTTCTACAGTCCAAAAAATCAATTTTCTGATACAAAACGATGACCCACGACCTGTCGATTTTTCTCAAGATGGTCAGAAATGGTAATTTTTTAATGTTTAATTTTTTGACTGTAAATTACTATTGCATGTGAATTATCACTTTTGGAACTAAAATAAGTGTGTTTAGAGTCATTTTAATGCCTGAAATTGGTGGAAATAGAAGCTTCTGTGTAGGAGAAAAAGTCTGTAAAAATGGCAATTTTGGTCACATTGAGGCTTTCAAAATTAGTTATTCAACATTAGGCACAATCCAAATGACATTTTGAATCTTTTTTTCTACAGTCCAAAAAATCAATTTTCTGATGAAAAACGATGACCCGTGACCTGTCGATTTTTCTCAAGATGGTCAGAAATGGTAATTTTTTAATGTTTAATTTTTTGACTGTAAATTACTATTGCATGTGAATTATCACTTTTGGAACTAAAATAAGTGTGTTTAGAGTAATTTTAATGCCTGAAATTGGTGGAAATAGAAGCTTCTGTGTAGGAGAAAAAGTCTGTAAAAATGGCAATTTTGGTCACATTGAGGCTTTCAAAATTAGTTATTCAACATTAGGCACAATCCAAATGACATTTTGAATCTTTTTTTCTACAGTCCAAAAAATCAATTTTCTGATGAAAAACGATGACCCGTGACCTGTCGATTTTTCTCAAGATGGTCAGAAATGGTAATTTTGTAATGTTTATATTTTTGAAAGTAAATGACTATTGCATGTGAATTATCACTTTTGGAACTACAATTAGTGTGTTTAGAGTCATTTTATTGCCTGAAATTGGTCGAAATAGAAGCTTCTGAGTAGGAGAAAAGTCTGTAAAAATGGCAATTTTGGTCACATTGAGGCTTTAAAAAGTAGTTATTCAACATGAGGCACAATCCAAATGACATTTTGAATCTTTTTTTCTACAGTCCAAAAAATCAATTTTCTGATGAAAAACGATGACCCGCGACCTGTCGATTTTTCTCAAGATGGTCAGAAATGGTAATTTTGTAATGTTTAACTTTTTTGACTGTAAATGACTATTGCATGTGAATTATCACTTTTGGAACTAAAATAAATGTGTTTAGAGTCATTTTAATGCCTGACATTGGTCGAAATAGAAACTTCTGAGTAGGAGAAAAAGTCTGTAAAAATGGCAATTTTGGTCACATTGAGGCTTTAAAAAGTAGTTATTCAACATGAGGCACAAACCAAATGACATTTTGAATCTTTTTTTCTACAGTCCGAAAAATCAATTTTCTTCTTAAAAATGATGACCCGCGACCTGTCGATTTTTCTCAAGATGGTCAGAAATGGTAATTTTTTAAAGTTTAATTTTTTGACTGTAAATGACTATTGCATGTGAATTATCACTTTTGGAACTAAAATACGTGTGTTTAGAGTCATTTTAATGCCTGAAATTGGTGGAAATAGAAGCTTCTGTGTAGGAGAAAAAGTCTGTAAAAATGGCAATTTTGGTCACATTGAGGCTTTCAAAATTAGTTATTCAACATTAGGCACAATCCAAATGACATTGTGAATCTTTTTTTCTACAGTCCAAAATTCAATTTTCTGATGAAAAACGATGACCCGTGACCTGTCGATTTTTCTCAAGATGGTCAGAAATGGTAATTTTTTAATGTTTAATTTTTTGACTGTAAATTACTATTGCATGTGAATTATCACTTTTGGAACTAAAATAAGTGTGTTTAGAGTCATTTTAATGCCTGAAATTGGTGGAAATAGAAGCTTCTGTGTAGGAGAAAAAGTCTGTAAAAATGGCAATTTTGGTCACATTGAGGCTTTCAAAATTAGTTATTCAACATTAGGCACAATCCAAATTCCATTTTGAATCTTTTTTTCTACAGTCCAAAAAATCAATTTTCTGATGAAAAACGATGACCCGTGACCTGTCGATTTTTCTCAAGATGGTCAGAAATGGTAATTTTGTAATGTTTATATTTTTGAAAGTAAATGACTATTGCATGTGAATTATCACTTTTGGAACTAAAATTAGTGTGTTTAGAGTCATTTTATTGCCTGAAATTGGTCGAAATAGAAGCTTCTGAGTAGGAGAAAAGTCTGTAAAAATGGCAATTTTGGTCACATTGAGGCTTTAAAAAGTAGTTATTCAACATGAGGCACAATCCAAATGACATTTTGAATCATTTTTTCTACACTCCAAAAAATCAATTTTCTGATGCAATACGATGACCCGTGACCTGTCGATTTTTCTCAAGATGGTCAGAAATGGTAATTTTTTAATGTTTAAGTTTTTTTACTTTAAATGACTATTGCTTGTGAATTATCACTTTTGGAACTAAAATAAGTGTGTTTAGAGTCATTTTAATGCCTGAAATTGGTGGAAATAGAAGCTTCTGTGTAGGAGAAAAAGTCTGTAAAAATGGCAATTTTGGTCACATTGAGGCTTTAAAAAGTAGTTATTCAACATGAGACACAATCCAAATGACATTTTGAATCTTTTTTCCTACACTCCAAAAAATCAATTTTCTGATGAAAAACGATGACCCGCGACCTGTCGATTTTTCTCAAGATGGTCAGAAATGGTAATTTTTTAATGTTTAATTTTTTGACTGTAGATGACTATTGTATGTGAATTATCACTTTTGGAACTAAAATAAGTGTGTTTAGAGTCATTTTAATGCCTGAAATTGGTCGAAATAGAAGCTTCTGAGTAGGAGAAAAAGTCTGTAAAAATGGCAATTTTGGTCACATTGAGGCTTTAAAAAGTAGTTATTCAACATGAGGCACAATCCAAATGACATTTTTAATCTTTTTTCTACAGTCCAAAAAATCAATTTTCTGATGAAAAACGATGACCCGCGACCTGTCGATTTTTCTCAAGATGGTCAGAAATGGTAATTTTGTAATGTTTAACTTTTTTGACTGTAAATGACTATTGCATGTGAATTATCACTTTTGGAACTAAAATAAATGTGTTTCGAGTCATTTTAATGCCTGACATTGGTCGAAATAGAAGCTTCTGAGTAGGAGAAAAAGTCTGTAAAAATGGCAATTTTGGTCACATTGAGTCTTTAAAAAGTAGTTATTCAACATGAGGCACAAACCAAATGACATTTTGAATCTTTTTTTCTACAGTCGGAAAAATCAATTTTCTTCTTAAAAATGATGACCCGCGACCTGTCGATTTTTCTCAAGATGGTCAGAAATGGTAATTTTTTAAAGTTTAATTTTTTGACTGTAAATGACTATTGCATGTGAATTATCACTTTTGGAACTAAAATACGTGTGTTTAGAGTCATTTTAATGCCTGAAATTGGTGGAAATAGAAGCTTCTGTGTAGGAGAAAAAGTCTGTAAAAATGGCAATTTTGGTCACATTGAGGCTTTCAAAATTAGTTATTCAACATTAGGCACAATCCAAATGACATTTTGAATCTTTTTTTCTACAGTCCAAAAAATCAATTTTCTGATGAAAAACGATGACCCGTGACCTGTCGATTTTTCTCAAGATGGTCAGAAATGGTAATTTTGTAATGTTTATATTTTTGAAAGTAAATGACTATTGCATGTGAATTATCACTTTTGGAACTAAAATTAGTGTGTTTAGAGTCATTTTATTGCCTGAAATTGGTCGAAATAGAAGCTTCTGAGTAGGAGAAAAGTCTGTAAAAATGGCAATTTTGGTCACATTGAGGCTTTAAAAAGTAGTTATTCAACATGAGGCACAATCCAAATGACATTTTGAATCTTTTTTCTACAGTCCAAAAAATCTATTTTCTGATGAAAAACGATGACCCGCGACCTGTCGATTTTTCTCAAGATGGTCAGAAATGGTAATTTTGTAATGTTTAACTTTTTTGACTGTAAATGACTATTGCATGTGAATTATCACTTTTGGAACTAAAATAAATGTGTTTAGAGTCATTTTAATGCCTGACATTGGTCGAAATAGAAGATTCTGAGTAGGAGAAAAAGTGTGTAAAAATGGCAATTTTGGTCACATTGAGGCTTTACAAATTAGTTATTCAACATTAGGCACAATCCAAATGACATTTTGAATCTTTTTTTCTACAGTCCAAAAAATCAATTTTCTGATACAAAACGATGACCCACGACCTGTCGATTTTTCTCAAGATGGTCAGAAATGGTAATTTTTTAATGTTTAATTTTTTGACTGTAAATTACTATTGCATGTGAATTATCACTTTTGGAACTAAAATAAGTGTGTTTAGAGTAATTTTAATGCCTGAAATTGGTGGAAATAGAAGCTTCTGTGTAGGAGAAAAAGTCTGTAAAAATGGCAATTTTGGTCACATTGAGGCTTTCAAAATTAGTTATTCAACATTAGGCACAATCCAAATGACATTTTGAATCTTTTTTTCTACAGTCCAAAAAATCAATTTTCTGATGAAAAACGATGACCCGTGACCTGTCGATTTTTCTCAAGATGGTCAGAAATGGTAATTTTGTAATGTTTATATTTTTGAAAGTAAATGACTATTGCATGTGAATTATCACTTTTGGAACTACAATTAGTGTGTTTAGAGTCATTTTATTGCCTGAAATTGGTCGAAATAGAAGCTTCTGAGTAGGAGAAAAGTCTGTAAAAATGGCAATTTTGGTCACATTGAGGCTTTAAAAAGTAGTTATTCAACATGAGGCACAATCCAAATGACATTTTGAATCTTTTTTTCTACAGTCCAAAAAATCAATTTTCTGATGAAAAACGATGACCCGCGACCTGTCGATTTTTCTCAAGATGGTCAGAAATGGTAATTTTGTAATGTTTAACTTTTTTGACTGTAAATGACTATTGCATGTGAATTATCACTTTTGGAACTAAAATAAATGTGTTTAGAGTCATTTTAATGCCTGACATTGGTCGAAATAGAAGCTTCTGAGTAGGAGAAAAAGTCTGTAAAAATGGCAATTTTGGTCACATTGAGGCTTTAAAAAGTAGTTATTCAACATGAGGCACAAACCAAATGACATTTTGAATCTTTTTTTCTACAGTCCGAAAAATCAATTTTCTTCTTAAAAATGATGACCCGCGACCTGTCGATTTTTCTCAAGATGGTCAGAAATGGTAATTTTTTAAAGTTTAATTTTTTGACTGTAAATGACTATTGCATGTGAATTATCACTTTTGGAACTAAAATACGTGTGTTTAGAGTCATTTTAATGCCTGAAATTGGTGGAAATAGAAGCTTCTGTGTAGGAGAAAAAGTCTGTAAAAATGGCAATTTTGGTCACATTGAGGCTTTCAAAATTAGTTATTCAACATTAGGCACAATCCAAATGACATTTTGAATCTTTTTTTCTACAGTCCAAAATTCAATTTTCTGATGAAAAACGATGACCCGTGACCTGTCGATTTTTCTCAAGATGGTCAGAAATGGTAATTTTTTAATGTTTAATTTTTCGACTGTAAATTACTATTGCATGTGAATTATCACTTTTGGAACTAAAATAAGTGTGTTTAGAGTCATTTTAATGCCTGAAATTGGTGGAAATAGAAGCTTCTGTGTAGGAGAAAAAGTCTGTAAAAATGGCAATTTTGGTCACATTGAGGCTTTCAAAATTAGTTATTTAACATTAGGCACAATCCAAATGACATTTTGAATCTTTTTTTCTACAGTCCAAAAAATCAATTTTCTGATGAAAAACGATGACCCGTGACCTGTCGATTTTTCTCAAGATGGTCAGAAATGGTAATTTTGTAATGTTTATATTTTTGAAAGTAAATGACTATTGCATGTGAATTATCACTTTTGGAACTAAAATTAGTGTGTTTAGAGTCATTTTATTGCCTGAAATTGGTCGAAATAGAAGCTTCTGAGTAGGAGAAAAGTCTGTAAAAATGGCAATTTTGGTCACATTGAGGCTTTAAAAAGTAGTTATTCAACATGAGGCACAATCCAAATGACATTTTGAATCTTTTTTTCTACAGTCCAAAAAATCAATTTTCTGATGAAAAACGATGACCCGCAACCTGTCGATTTTTCTCAAGATGGTCAGAAATGGTAATTTTGTAATGTTTAACTTTTTTGACTGTAAATGACTATTGCATGTGAATTATCACTTTTGGAACTAAAATAAATGTGTTTAGAGTCATTTTAATGCCTGACATTGGTCGAAATAGAAGCTTCTGAGTAGGAGAAAAAGTCTGTAAAAATGGCACTTTTGGTCACATTGAGGCTTTAAAAAGTAGTTATACAACATGAGGCACAATCCAAATGACATTTTGACTCATTTTTTCTACAGTCCAAAAAATCAACTTTCTGATGCAAAACGATGACCCGCGACCTGTCGATTTTTCTCAAGATGGTCAGAAATGGTAATTTTGTAATGTTTAACTTTTTTGACTGTAAATGACTATTGCATGTGAATTATCACTTTTGGAACTAAAATAAATGTGTTTAGAGTCATTTTAATGCCTGACATTGGTCGAAATAGAAGCTTCTGAGTAGGAGAAAAAGTCTGTAAAAATGGCAATTTTGGTCACATTGAGACTTTAAAAAGTAGTTATTCAACATGAGGCACAAACCAAATGACATTTTGAATCTTTTTTTCTACAGTCGGAAAAATCAATTTTCTTCTTAAAAATGATGACCCGCGACCTGTCGATTTTTCTCAAGATGGTCAGAAATGGTAATTTTGTAATGTTTAACTTTTTTGACTGTAAATGACTATTGCATGTGAATTATCACTTTTGGAACTAAAATACGTGTGTTTAGAGTCATTTTAATGCCTGAAATAGGTGGAAATAGAAGCTTCTGTGTAGGAGAAAAAGTCTGTAAAAATGGCAATTTTGGTCACATTGAGGCTTTCAAAATTAGTTATTCAACATTAGGCACAATCCAAATGACATTTTGAATCTTTTTTTCTACAGTCCAAAAAATCAATTTTCTGATGAAAAACGATGACCCGTGACCTGTCGATTTTTCTCAAGATG
The DNA here is from genome assembly GCF_964204655.1 of Triturus cristatus. Classification (NCBI taxonomy): domain Eukaryota; kingdom Metazoa; phylum Chordata; class Amphibia; order Caudata; family Salamandridae; genus Triturus; species Triturus cristatus. The sequence goes on from NC_140587.1 coordinate 928,894,562, forward strand.
GTCAGAAATGGTAATTTTGTAATGTTTATATTTTTGAAAGTAAATGACTATTGCATGTGAATTATCACTTTTGGAACTAAAATTAGTGTGTTTAGAGTCATTTTATTGCCTGAAATTGGTCGAAATAGAAGCTTCTGAGTAGGAGAAAAGTCTGTAAAAATGGCAATTTTGGTCACATTGAGGCTTTAAAAAGTAGTTATTCAACATGAGGCACAATCCAAATGACATTTTGAATCTTTTTTCTACAGTCCAAAAAATCTATTTTCTGATGAAAAACGATGACCCGCGACCTGTCGATTTTTCTCAAGATGGTCAGAAATGGTAATTTTGTAATGTTTAACTTTTTTGACTGTAAATGACTATTGCATGTGAATTATCACTTTTGGAACTAAAATAAATGTGTTTAGAGTCATTTTAATGCCTGACATTGGTCGAAATAGAAGATTCTGAGTAGGAGAAAAAGTGTGTAAAAATGGCAATTTTGGTCACATTGAGGCTTTACAAATTAGTTATTCAACATTAGGCACAATCCAAATGACATTTTGAATCTTTTTTTCTACAGTCCAAAAAATCAATTTTCTGATGCAAAACGATGACCCGCGACCTGTCGATTTTTCTCAAGATGGTCAGAAATGGTAATTTTTTAATGTTTAATTTTTTGACTGTAAATTACTATTGCATGTGAATTATCACTTTTGGAACTAAAATAAGTGTGTTTAGAGTCATTTTAATGCCTGAAATTGGTGGAAATAGAAGCTTCTGTGTAGGAGAAAAAGTCTGTAAAAATGGCAATTTTGGTCACATTGAGGCTTTCAAAATTAGTTATTCAACATAAGGCACAATCCAAATGACATTTTTAATCTTTTTTTCTACACTCCAAAAAATCAATTTTCTGATGAAAAACGATGACCCGCGACCTGTCGATTTTTCTCAAGATGGTCAGAAATGGTAATTTTGTAATGTTTAACTTTTTTGACTGTAAATGACTATTGCTTGTGAATTATCACTTTTGGAACTAAAATAAGTGTGTTTAGAGTCATTTTAATGCCTGAAATTGGTGGAAATAGAAGCTGCTGTGTAGGAGAAAAAGTCTTTAAAAATGGCAATTTTGGTCACATTGAGGCTTTAAAAAGTAGTTATTCAACATGAGACACAAGCCAAATGACATTTTGAATCTTTTTTCCTACACTCCAAAAAATCAATTTTCTGATGAAAAACGATGACCCGCGACCGGTCGATTTTTCTCAAGATGGTCAGAAATGGTAATTTTTTAATGTTTAACTTTTTTGACTGTAAATGACTATTGCATGTGAATTATCACTTTTGGAACTAAAATAAATGTGTTTAGAGTCATTTTAATGCCTGAAATTGGTCGAAATAGAAGCCTCTGAGTAGGAGAAAAAGTCTGTAAAAATGGCAATTTTGGTCACATTGAGTCTTTAAAAAGTATTTATTCAACATGAGGCACAATCCAAATGACATTTTGAATCATTTTTTCTACAGTCCAAAAAATCAATTTTCTGATGCAAAACGATGACCCGCGACCTGTCGATTTTTCTCAAGATGGTCAGAAATGGTAATTTTTTAATGTTTAAGTTTTTTGACTGTAAATGACTATTGCTTGTGAATTATCACTTTTGGAACTAAAATAAGTGTGTTTAGAGTCATTTTAATGCCTGAAATTGGTGGAAATAGAAGCTTCTGTGTAGGAGAAAAAGTCTGTAAAAATGGCAATTTTGGTCACATTGAGGCTTTAAAAAGTAGTTATTCAACATGAGACACAAGCCAAATGACATTTTGAATCTTTTTTCCTACACTCCAAAAAATCAATTTTCTGATGAAAAACGATGACCCGCGACCTGTCGATTTTTCTCAAGATGGTCAGAAATGGTAATTTTTTAATGTTTAATTTTTTGACTGTAAATGACTATTGCATGTGAATTATCACTTTTGGAATGAAAATAAGTGTGTTTAGAGTCATTTTAATGGCTGAAATTGGTGGAAATAGAAGCTTCTGTGTAGGAGAAAAAGTCTGTAAAAATGGCAATTTTGGTCACATTGAGGCTTTAAAAAGTAGTTATTCAACATGAGGCTCAATCCAAATGACATTTTGAATCTTTTTTTCTACAGTCCAAAAAATCAATTTTCTGATGCAAAACGATGACCCGCGACCTGTCGATTTTTCTCAAGATGGTCAGAAATGGTAATTTTTTAATGTTTAATTTTTTGACTGTAAATTACTATTGCATGTGAATTATCACTTTTGGAACTAAAATAAGTGTGTTTAGAGTCATTTTAATGCCTGAATTTGGTGGAAATAGAAGCTTCTGTGTAGGAGAAAAAGTCTGTAAAAATGGCAATTTTGGTCACATTGAGGCTTTCAAAATTAGTTATTCAACATTAGGCACAATCCAAATGACATTTTGAATCTTTTTTTCTACAGTCCAAAAAATCAATTTTCTGATGAAAAACGATGACCCGTGACCTGTCGATTTTTCTCAAGATGGTCAGAAATGGTAATTTTGTAATGTTTATATTTTTGAAAGTAAATGACTATTGCATGTGAATTATCACTTTTGGAACTAAAATTAGTGTGTTTAGAGTCATTTTATTGCCTGAAATTGGTCGAAATAGAAGCTTCTGAGTAGGAGAAAAGTCTGTAAAAATGGCAATTTTGGTCACATTGAGGCTTTAAAAAGTAGTTATACAACATGAGGCACAATCCAAATGACATTTTGAATCTTTTTTTCTACACTCCAAAAAATCAATTTTCTGATGAAAAACGATGACCCGCGACCTGTCGATTTTTCTCAAGATGGTCAGAAATGGTAATTTTGTAATGTTTAACTTTTTTGACTGTAAATGACTATTGCTTGTGAATTATCACTTTTGGAACTAAAATACGTGTGTTTAGAGTCATTTTAATGCCTGAAATTGGTGGAAATAGAAGCTTCTGTGTAGGAGAAAAAGTCTGTAAAAATGGCAATTTTGGTCACATTGAGGCTTTCAAAATTAGTTATTCAACATTAGGCACAATCCAAATGACATTTTGAATCTTTTTTTCTACAGTCCAAAAAATCAATTTTCTGATGAAAAACGATGACCCGTGACCTGTCGATTTTTCTCAAGATGGTCAGAAATGGTAATTTTGTAATGTTTATATTTTTGAAAGTAAATGACTATTGCATGTGAATTATCACTTTTGGAACTAAAATTAGTGTGTTTAGAGTCATTTTATTGCCTGAAATTGGTCAAAATAGAAGCTTCTGAGTAGGAGAAAAGTCTGTAAAAATGGCAATTTTGGTCACATTGAGGCTTTAAAAAGTAGTTATTCAACATGAGGCACAATCCAAATGACATTTTGAATCTTTTTTTCTACAGTCCAAAAAATCAATTTTCTGATGAAAAACGATGACCCGCGACCTGTCGATTTTTCTCAAGATGGTCAGAAATGGTAATTTTGTAATGTTTAACTTTTTTGACTGTAAATGACTATTGTATGTGAATTATCACTTTTGGAACTAAAATAAGTGTGTTTAGAGTCATTTTAATGCCTGAAATTGGTCGAAATAGAAGCTTCTGAGTAGGAGAAAAAGTCTGTAAAAATGGCAATTTTGGTCACATTGAGGCTTTAAAAAGTAGTTATTCAACATAAGGCACAATCCAAATGACATTTTGAATCTTTTTTCTACAGTCCAAAAAATCAATTTTCTGATGAAAAACGATGACCCGCGACCTGTCGATTTTTCTCAAGATGGTCAGAAATGGTAATTTTGTAATGTTTAACTTTTTTGACTGTAAATGACTATTGCATGTGAATTATCACTTTTGGAACTAAAATTAGTGTGTTTAGAGTCATTTTATTGCCTGAAATTGGTCGAAATATAAGCTTCTGAGTAGGAGAAAAGTCTGTAAAAATGGCAATTTTGGTCACATTGAGGCTTTAAAAAGTAGTTATTCAACATGAGGCACAATCCAAATGACATTTTGAATCTTTTTTTCTACAGTCCAAAAAATCAATTTTCTGATGAAAAACGATGACCCGCGACCTGTCGATTTTTCTCAAGATGGTCACAAATGGTAATTTTGTAATGTTTAACTTTTTTGACTGTAAATGACTATTGCATGTGAATTATCACTTTTGGAACTAAAATAAATGTGTTTAGAGTCATTTTAATGCCTGACATTGGTCGAAATAGAAGCTTCTGAGTAGGAGAAAAAGTCTGTAAAAATGGCAATTTTGGTCACATTGAGGCTTTAAAAAGTAGTTATTCAACATGAGGCACAATCCAAATGACATTTTCAATCATTTTTTCTACAGTCCAAAAAATCAATTTTCTGATGCAAAACGATGACCCGTGACCTGTCGATTTTTCTCAAGATGGTCAGAAATGGTAATTTTTTAATGTTTAAGTTTTTTGATTGTAAATGACTATTGCTTGTGAATTATCACTGTTGGAACTAAAATAAGTATGTTTAGAGTCATTTTAATGCCTGAAATTGGTGGAAATAGAAGCTTCTGTGTAGGAGAAAAAGTCTGTAAAAATGGCAATTTTGGTCACATTGAGGCTTTAAAAAGTAGTTATTCAACATGAGACACAAGCCAAATGACATTTTGAATCTTTTTTCCTACACTCCAAAAAATCAATTTTCTGATGAAAAACGATGACCCGCGACCTGTCGATTTTTCTCAAGATGGTCAGAAATGGTAATTTTGTAATGTTTAACTTTTTTGACTGTAAATGACTATTGCATGTGAATTATCACTTTTGGAACTAAAATTAGTGTGTTTAGAGTCATTTTATTGCCTGAAATTGGTCGAAATAGAAGCTTCTGAGTAGGAGAAAAAGTTTGTAAAAATGGCAATTTTGGTCACATTGAGGCTTTAAAAGTAGTTATTCAACATGAGGCACAATCCAAATGACATTTTGAATCTTTTTTTCTACAGTCCAAAAAATCAATTTTCTGATGCAAAACGATGACCCGCGACCTGTCGATTTTTCTCAAGATGGTCAGAAATGGTAATTTTTTAATGTTTAATTTTTTGACTGTAAATTACTATTGCATGTGAATTATCACTTTTGGAACTAAAATAAGTGTGTTTAGAGTCATTTTAATGCCTGAAATTGGTGGAAATAGAAGCTTCTGTGTAGGAGAAAAAGTCTGTAAAAATGGCAATTTTGGTCACATTGAGGCTTTCAAAATTAGTTATTCAACATTAGGCACAATCCAAATGACATTTTGAATCTTTTTTTCTACAGTCCAAAAAATCAATTTTCTGATGAAAAACGATGACCCGTGACCTGTCGATTTTTCTCAAGATGGTCAGAAATGGTAATTTTGTAATGTTTATATTTTTGAAAGTAAATGACTATTGCATGTGAATTATCACTTTTGGAACTAAAATAAATGTGTTTAGAGTCATTTTAATGCCTGACATTGGTCGAAATAGAAGCTTCTGAGTAGGAGAAAAAGTCTGTAAAAATGGCAATTTTGGTCACATTGAGGCTTTAAAAAGTAGTTATTCAACATGAGGCACAATCCAAATGACATTTTGAATCTTTTTTTCTACAGTCCAAAAAATCAATTTTCTGATGCAAAACGATGACCCGCGACCTGTCGATTTTTCTCAAGATGGTCAGAAATGGTAATTTTTTAATGTTTAATTTTTTGACTGTAAATTACTATTGCATGTGAATTATCACTTTTGGAACTAAAATAAGTGTGTTTAGAGTCATTTTAATGCCTGAAATTGGTGGAAATAGAAGCTTCTGTGTAGGAGAAAAAGTCTGTAAAAATGGCAATTTTGGTCACATTGAGGCTTTCAAAATTAGTTATTCAACATAAGGCACAATCCAAATGACATTTTTAATCTTTTTTTCTACACTCCAAAAAATCAATTTTCTGATGAAAAACGATGACCCGCGACCTGTCGATTTTTCTCAAGATGGTCAGAAATGGTAATTTTGTAATGTTTAACTTTTTTGACTGTAAATGACTATTGCTTGTGAATTATCACTTTTGGAACTAAAATAAGTGTGTTTAGAGTCATTTTAATGCCTGAAATTGGTGGAAATAGAAGCTGCTGTGTAGGAGAAAAAGTCTTTAAAAATGGCAATTTTGGTCACATTGAGGCTTTAAAAAGTAGTTATTCAACATGAGACACAAGCCAAATGACATTTTGAATCTTTTTTCCTACACTCCAAAAAATCAATTTTCTGATGAAAAACGATGACCCGCGACCGGTCGATTTTTCTCAAGATGGTCAGAAATGGTAATTTTTTAATGTTTAACTTTTTTGACTGTAAATGACTATTGCATGTGAATTATCACTTTTGGAACTAAAATAAATGTGTTTAGAGTCATTTTAATACCTGAAATTGGTCGAAATAGAAGCCTCTGAGTAGGAGAAAAAGTCTGTAAAAATGGCAATTTTGGTCACATTGAGTCTTTAAAAAGTATTTATTCAACATGAGGCACAATCCAAATGACATTTTGAATCATTTTTTCTACAGTCCAAAAAATCAATTTTCTGATGCAAAACGATGACCCGCGACCTGTCGATTTTTCTCAAGATGGTCAGAAATGGTAATTTTTTAATTTTTAAGTTTTTTGACTGTAAATGACTATTGCTTGTGAATTATCACTTTTGGAACTAAAATAAGTGTGTTTAGAGTCATTTTAATGCCTGAAATTGGTGGAAATAGAAGCTTCTGTGTAGGAGAAAAAGTCTGTAAAAATGGCAATTTTGGTCACATTGAGGCTTTAAAAAGTAGTTATTCAACATGAGACACAAGCCAAATGACATTTTGAATCTTTTTTCCTACACTCCAAAAAATCAATTTTCTGATGAAAAACGATGACCCGCGACCTGTCGATTTTTCTCAAGATGGTCAGAAATGGTAATTTTTTAATGTTTAATTTTTTGACTGTAAATGACTATTGCATGTGAATTATCACTTTTGGAATGAAAATAAGTGTGTTTAGAGTCATTTTAATGGCTGAAATTGGTGGAAATAGAAGCTTCTGTGTAGGAGAAAAAGTCTGTAAAAATGGCAATTTTGGTCACATTGAGGCTTTAAAAAGTAGTTATTCAACATGAGGCTCAATCCAAATGACATTTTGAATCTTTTTTTCTACAGTCCAAAAAATCAATTTTCTGATGCAAAACGATGACCCGCGACCTGTCGATTTTTCTCAAGATGGTCAGAAATGGTAATTTTTTAATGTTTAATTTTTTGACTGTAAATTACTATTGCATGTGAATTATCACTTTTGGAACTAAAATAAGTGTGTTTAGAGTCATTTTAATGCCTGAATTTGGTGGAAATAGAAGCTTCTGTGTAGGAGAAAAAGTCTGTAAAAATGGCAATTTTGGTCACATTGAGGCTTTCAAAATTAGTTATTCAACATTAGGCACAATCCAAATGACATTTTGAATCTTTTTTTCTACAGTCCAAAAAATCAATTTTCTGATGAAAAACGATGACCCGTGACCTGTCGATTTTTCTCAAGATGGTCAGAAATGGTAATTTTGTAATGTTTATATTTTTGAAAGTAAATGACTATTGCATGTGAATTATCACTTTTGGAACTAAAATTAGTGTGTTTAGAGTCATTTTATTGCCTGAAATTGGTCGAAATAGAAGCTTCTGAGTAGGAGAAAAGTCTGTAAAAATGGCAATTTTGGTCACATTGAGGCTTTAAAAAGTAGTTATTCAACATGAGGCACAATCCAAATGACATTTTGAATCTTTTTTTCTACACTCCAAAAAATCAATTTTCTGATGAAAAACGATGACCCGCGACCTGTCGATTTTTCTCAAGATGGTCAGAAATGGTAATTTTGTAATGTTTAACTTTTTTGACTGTAAATGACTATTGCTTGTGAATTATCACTTTTGGAACTAAAATACGTGTGTTTAGAGTCATTTTAATGCCTGAAATTGGTGGAAATAGAAGCTTCTGTGTAGGAGAAAAAGTCTGTAAAAATGGCAATTTTGGTCACATTGAGGCTTTCAAAATTAGTTATTCAACATTAGGCACAATCCAAATGACATTTTGAATCTTTTTTTCTACAGTCCAAAAAATCAATTTTCTGATGAAAAACGATGACCCGTGACCTGTCGATTTTTCTCAAGATGGTCAGAAATGGTAATTTTGTAATGTTTATATTTTTGAAAGTAAATGACTATTGCATGTGAATTATCACTTTTGGAACTAAAATTAGTGTGTTTAGAGTCATTTTATTGCCTGAAATTGGTCAAAATAGAAGCTTCTGAGTAGGAGAAAAGTCTGTAAAAATGGCAATTTTGGTCACATTGAGGCTTTAAAAAGTAGTTATTCAACATGAGGCACAATCCAAATGACATTTTGAATCTTTTTTTCTACAGTCCAAAAAATCAATTTTCTGATGAAAAACGATGACCCGCGACCTGTCGATTTTTCTCAAGATGGTCAGAAATGGTAATTTTGTAATGTTTAACTTTTTTGACTGTAAATGACTATTGTATGTGAATTATCACTTTTGGAACTAAAATAAGTGTGTTTAGAGTCATTTTAATGCCTGAAATTGGTCGAAATAGAAGCTTCTGAGTAGGAGAAAAAGTCTGTAAAAATGGCAATTTTGGTCACATTGAGGCTTTAAAAAGTAGTTATTCAACATAAGGCACAATCCAAATGACATTTTGAATCTTTTTTCTACAGTCCAAAAAATCAATTTTCTGATGAAAAACGATGACCCGCGACCTGTCGATTTTTCTCAAGATGGTCAGAAATGGTAATTTTGTAATGTTTAACTTTTTTGACTGTAAATGACTATTGCATGTGAATTATCACTTTTGGAACTAAAATTAGTGTGTTTAGAGTCATTTTATTGCCTGAAATTGGTCGAAATATAAGCTTCTGAGTAGGAGAAAAGTCTGTAAAAATGGCAATTTTGGTCACATTGAGGCTTTAAAAAGTAGTTATTCAACATGAGGCACAATCCAAATGACATTTTGAATCTTTTTTTCTACAGTCCAAAAAATCAATTTTCTGATGAAAAACGATGACCCGCGACCTGTCGATTTTTCTCAAGATGGTCACAAATGGTAATTTTGTAATGTTTAACTTTTTTGACTGTAAATGACTATTGCATGTGAATTATCACTTTTGGAACTAAAATAAATGTGTTTAGAGTCATTTTAATGCCTGACATTGGTCGAAATAGAAGCTTCTGAGTAGGAGAAAAAGTCTGTAAAAATGGCAATTTTGGTCACATTGAGGCTTTAAAAAGTAGTTATTCAACATGAGGCACAATCCAAATGACATTTTCAATCATTTTTTCTACAGTCCAAAAAATCAATTTTCTGATGCAAAACGATGACCCGTGACCTGTCGATTTTTCTCAAGATGGTCAGAAATGGTAATTTTTTAATGTTTAAGTTTTTTGATTGTAAATGACTATTGCTTGTGAATTATCACTGTTGGAACTAAAATAAGTATGTTTAGAGTCATTTTAATGCCTGAAATTGGTGGAAATAGAAGCTTCTGTGTAGGAGAAAAAGTCTGTAAAAATGGCAATTTTGGTCACATTGAGGCTTTAAAAAGTAGTTATTCAACATGAGGCACAATCCAAATGACATTTTGAATCTTTTTTTCTACAGTCCAAAAAATCAATTTTCTGATGAAAAACGATGACCCGTGACCTGTCGATTTTTCTCAAGATGGTCAGAAATGGTAATTTTGTAATGTTTATATTTTTGAAAGTAAATGACTATTGCATGTGAATTATCACTTTTGGAACTAAAATAAATGTGTTTAGAGTCATTTTAATGCCTGACATTGGTCGAAATAGAAGCTTCTGAGTAGGAGAAAAAGTCTGTAAAAATGGCAATTTTGGTCACATTGAGGCTTTAAAAAGTAGTTATTCAACATGAGGCACAATCCAAATGACATTTTGAATCTTTTTTTCTACAGTCCAAAAAATCAATTTTCTGATGCAAAACGATGACCCGCGACCTGTCGATTTTTCTCAAGATGGTCAGAAATGGTAATTTTTTAATGTTTAATTTTTTGACTGTAAATTACTATTGCATGTGAATTATCACTTTTGGAACTAAAATAAGTGTGTTTAGAGTCATTTTAATGCCTAAAATTGGTGGAAATAGAAGCTTCTGTGTAGGAGAAAAAGTCTGTAAAAATGGCAATTTTGGTCACATTGAGGCTTTCAAAATTAGTTATTCAACATAAGGCACAATCCAAATGACATTTTTAATCTTTTTTTCTACACTCCAAAAAATCAATTTTCTGATGAAAAACGATGACCCGCGACCTGTCGATTTTTCTCAAGATGGTCAGAAATGGTAATTTTGTAATGTTTAACTTTTTTGACTGTAAATGACTATTGCTTGTGAATTATCACTTTTGGAACTAAAATAAGTGTGTTTAGAGTCATTTTAATGCCTGAAATTGGTGGAAATAGAAGCTGCTGTGTAGGAGAAAAAGTCTTTAAAAATGGCAATTTTGGTCACATTGAGGCTTTAAAAAGTAGTTATTCAACATGAGACACAAGCCAAATGACATTTTGAATCTTTTTTCCTACACTCCAAAAAATCAATTTTCTGATGAAAAACGATGACCCGCGACCGGTCGATTTTTCTCAAGATGGTCAGAAATGGTAATTTTTTAATGTTTAACTTTTTTGACTGTAAATGACTATTGCATGTGAATTATCACTTTTGGAACTAAAATAAATGTGTTTAGAGTCATTTTAATGCCTGAAATTGGTCGAAATAGAAGCCTCTGAGTAGGAGAAAAAGTCTGTAAAAATGGCAATTTTGGTCACATTGAGGCTTTAAAAAGTAGTTATTCAACATGAGGCTCAATCCAAATGACATTTTGAATCTTTTTTTCTACAGTCCAAAAAATCAATTTTCTGATGCAAAACGATGACCCGCGACCTGTCGATTTTTCTCAAGATGGTCAGAAATGGTAATTTTTTAATGTTTAATTTTTTGACTGTAAATTACTATTGCATGTGAATTATCACTTTTGGAACTAAAATAAGTGTGTTTAGAGTCATTTTAATGCCTGAATTTGGTGGAAATAGAAGCTTCTGTGTAGGAGAAAAAGTCTGTAAAAATGGCAATTTTGGTCACATTGAGACTTTCAAAATTAGTTATTCAACATTAGGCACAATCCAAATGACATTTTGAATCTTTTTTTCTACAGTCCAAAAAATTAATTTTCTGATGAAAAACGATGACCCGTGACCTGTCGATTTTTCTCAAGATGGTCAGAAATGGTAATTTTGTAATGTTTATATTTTTGAAAGTAAATGACTATTGCATGTGAATTATCACTTTTGGAACTAAAATTAGTGTGTTTAGAGTCATTTTATTGCCTGAAATTGGTCGAAATAGAAGCTTCTGAGTAGGAGAAAAGTCTGTAAAAATGGCAATTTTGGTCACATTGAGGCTTTAAAAAGTAGTTATTCAACATGAGGCACAATCCAAATGACATTTTGAATCTTTTTTCTACACTCCAAAAAATCAATTTTCTGATGAAAAACGATGACCCGCGACCTGTCGATTTTTCTCAAGATGGTCAGAAATGGTAATTTTGTAATGTTTAACTTTTTTGACTGTAAATGACTATTGCTTGTGAATTATCACTGTTGGAACTAAAATACGTGTGTTTAGAGTCATTTTAATGCCTGAAATTGGTGGAAATAGAAGCTTCTGTGTAGGAGAAAAAGTCTGTAAAAATGGCAATTTTGGTCACATTGAGGCTTTCAAAATTAGTTATTCAACATTAGGCACAATCCAAATGACATTTTGAATCTTTTTTTCTACAGTCCAAAAAATCAATTTTCTGATGAAAAACGATGACCCGTGACCTGTCGATTTTTCTCAAGATGGTCAGAAATGGTAATTTTGTAATGTTTATATTTTTGAAAGTAAATGACTATTGCATGTGAATTATCACTTTTGGAACTAAAATTAGTGTGTTTAGAGTCATTTTATTGCCTGAAATTGGTCAAAATAGAAGCTTCTGAGTAGGAGAAAAGTCTGTAAAAATGGCAATTTTGGTCACATTGAGGCTTTAAAAAGTAGTTATTCAACATGAGGCACAATCCAAATGACATTTTGAATCTTTTTTTCTACAGTCCAAAAAATCAATTTTCTGATGAAAAACGATGACCCGCGACCTGTCGATTTTTCTCAAGATGGTCAGAAATGGTAATTTTGTAATGTTTAACTTTTTTGACTGTAAATGACTATTGTATGTGAATTATCACTTTTGGAACTAAAATAAGTGTGTTTAGAGTCATTTTAATGCCTGAAATTGGTCGAAATAGAAGCTTCTGAGTAGGAGAAAAAGTCTGTAAAAATGGCAATTTTGGTCACATTGAGGCTTTAAAAAGTAGTTATTCAACATAAGGCACAATCCAAATGACATTTTGAATCTTTTTTCTACAGTCCAAAAAATCAATTTTCTGATGAAAAACGATGACCCGCGACCTGTCGATTTTTCTCAAGATGGTCAGAAATGGTAATTTTGTAATGTTTAACTTTTTTGACTGTAAATGACTATTGCATGTGAATTATCACTTTTGGAACTAAAATTAGTGTGTTTAGAGTCATTTTATTGCCTGAAATTGGTCGAAATAGAAGCTTCTGAGTAGGAGAAAAGTCTGTAAAAATGGCAATTTTGGTCACATTGAGGCTTTAAAAAGTAGTTATTCAACATGAGGCACAATCCAAATGACATTTTGAATCTTTTTTTCTACAGTCCAAAAAATCAATTTTCTGATGAAAAACGATGACCCGCGACCTGTCGATTTTTCTCAAGATGGTCACAAATGGTAATTTTGTAATGTTTAACTTTTTTGACTGTAAATGACTATTGCATGTGAATTATCACTTTTGGAACTAAAATAAATGTGTTTAGAGTCATTTTAATGCCTGACATTGGTCGAAATAGAAGCTTCTGAGTAGGAGAAAAAGTCTGTAAAAATGGCAATTTTGGTCACATTGAGGCTTTAAAAAGTAGTTATTCAACATGAGGCACAATCCAAATGACATTTTCAATCATTTTTTCTACAGTCCAAAAAATCAATTTTCTGATGCAAAACGATGACCCGTGACCTGTCGATTTTTCTCAAGATGGTCAGAAATGTTAATTTTTTAATGTTTAAGTTTTTTGATTGTAAATGACTATTGCTTGTGAATTATCACTGTTGGAACTAAAATAAGTATGTTTAGAGTCATTTTAATGCCTGAAATTGGTGGAAATAGAAGCTTCTGTGTAGGAGAAAAAGTCTGTAAAAATGGCAATTTTGGTCACATTGAGGCTTTAAAAAGTAGTTATTCAACATTAGGCACAATCCAAATGACATTTTGAATCTTTTTTTCTACAGTCCAAAAAATCAATTTTCTGATGAAAAACGATGACCCGCGACCTGTCGATTTTTCTCAAGATGGTCAGAAATGGTAATTTTGTAATGTTTAACTTTTTTGACTGTAAATGACTATTGCATGTGAATTATCACTTTTGGAACTAAAATTAGTGTGTTTAGAGTCATTTTATTGCCTGAAATTGGTCGAAATAGAAGCTTCTGAGTAGGAGAAAAAGTTTGTAAAAATGGCAATTTTGGTCACATTGAGGCTTTAAAAGTAGTTATTCAACATGAGGCACAATCCAAATGACATTTTGAATCTTTTTTTCTACAGTCCAAAAAATCAATTTTCTGATGCAAAACGATGACCCGCGACCTGTCGATTTTTCTCAAGATGGTCAGAAATGGTAATTTTTTAATGTTTAATTTTTTGACTGTAAATTACTATTGCATGTGAATTATCACTTTTGGAACTAAAATAAGTGTGTTTAGAGTCATTTTAATGCCTGAAATTGGTGGAAATAGAAGCTTCTGTGTAGGAGAAAAAGTCTGTAAAAATGGCAATTTTGGTCACATTGAGGCTTTCAAAATTAGTTATTCAACATTAGGCACAATCCAAATGACATTTTGAATCTTTTTTTCTACAGTCCAAAAAATCAATTTTCTGATGAAAAACGATGACCCGTGACCTGTCGATTTTTCTCAAGATGGTCAGAAATGGTAATTTTGTAATGTTTATATTTTGGAAAGTAAATGACTATTGCATGTGAATTATCACTTTTGGAACTAAAATAAATGTGTTTAGAGTCATTTTAATGCCTGACATTGGTCGAAATAGAAGCTTCTGAGTAGGAGAAAAAGTCTGTAAAAATGGCAATTTTGGTCACATTGAGGCTTTAAAAAGTAGTTATTCAACATGAGGCACAATCCAAATGACATTTTGAATCTTTTTTTCTATAGTCCAAAAAATCAATTTTCTGATGCAAAACGATGACCCGCGACCTGTCGATTTTTCTCAAGATGGTCAGAAATGGTAATTTTTTAATGTTTAATTTTTTGACTGTAAATTACTATTGCATGTGAATTATCACTTTTGGAACTAAAATAAGTGTGTTTAGAGTCATTTTAATGCCTGAAATTGGTGGAAATAGAAGCTTCTGTGTAGGAGAAAAAGTCTGTAAAAATGGCAATTTTGGTCACATTGAGGCTTTCAAAATTAGTTATTCAACATAAGGCACAATCCAAATGACATTTTTAATCTTTTTTTCTACACTCCAAAAAATCAATTTTCTGATGAAAAACGATGACCCGCGACCTGTCGATTTTTCTCAAGATGGTCAGAAATGGTAATTTTGTAATGTTTAACTTTTTTGACTGTAAATGACTATTGCTTGTGAATTATCACTTTTGGAACTAAAATAAGTGTGTTTAGAGTCATTTAATGCCTGAAATTGGTGGAAATAGAAGCTGCTGTGTAGGAGAAAAAGTCTTTAAAAATGGCAATTTTGGTCACATTGAGGCTTTAAAAAGTAGTTATTCAACATGAGACACAAGCCAAATGACATTTTGAATCTTTTTTCCTACACTCCAAAAAATCAATTTTCTGATGAAAAACGATGACCCGCGACCGGTCGATTTTTCTCAAGATGGTCAGAAATGGTAATTTTTTAATGTTTAACTTTTTTGACTGTAAATGACTATTGCATGTGAATTATCACTTTTGGAACTAAAATAAATGTGTTTAGAGTCATTTTAATGCCTGAAATTGGTCGAAATAGAAGCCTCTGAGTAGGAGAAAAAGTCTGTAAAAATGGCAATTTTGGTCACATTGAGTCTTTAAAAAGTATTTATTCAACATGAGGCACAATCCAAATGACATTTTGAATCATTTTTTCTACAGTCCAAAAAATCAATTTTCTGATGCAAAACGATGACCCGCGACCTGTCGATTTTTCTCAAGATGGTCAGAAATGGTAATTTTTTAATGTTTAATTTTTTGACTGTAAATGACTATTGCATGTGAATTATCACTTTTGGAACTAAAATAAATGTGTTTAGAGTCATTTTAATGCCTGACATTGGTCGAAATAGAAGCTTCTGAGTAGGAGAAAAAGTCTGTAAAAATGGCAATTTTGGTCACATTGAGGCTTTAAAAAGTAGTTATTCAACATGAGACACAAGCCAAATGACATTTTGAATCTTTTTTCCTACACTCCAAAAAATCAATTTTCTGATGAAAAACGATGACCCGCGACCGGTCGATTTTTCTCAAGATGGTCAGAAATGGTAATTTTTTAATGTTTAACTTTTTTGACTGTAAATGACTATTGCATGTGAATTATCACTTTTGGAACTAAAATAAATGTGTTTAGAGTCATTTTAATGCCTGAAATTGGTCGAAATAGAAGCCTCTGAGTAGGAGAAAAAGTCTGTAAAAATGGCAATTTTGGTCACATTGAGTCTTTAAAAAGTATTTATTCAACATGAGGCACAATCCAAATGACATTTTGAATCATTTTTTCTACAGTCCAAAAAATCAATTTCTGATGCAAAACGATGACCCGCGACCTGTCGATTTTTCTCAAGATGGTCAGAAATGGTAATTTTTTAATGTTTAATTTTTTGACTGTAAATGACTATTGCATGTGAATTATCACTTTTGGAACTAAAATAAATGTGTTTAGAGTCATTTTAATGCCTGACATTGGTCGAAATAGAAGCTTCTGAGTAGGAGAAAAAGTCTGTAAAAATGGCAATTTTGGTCACATTGAGGCTTTAAAAAGTAGTTATTCAACATGGGGCACAATTCAAATGACATTTTGAATCATTTTTTCTACAGTCCAAAAAATCAATTTTCTGATGCAAAACGATGACCCGCGACCTGTCGATTTTTCTCAAGATGGTCAGAAATGGTAATTTTTTAATGTTTAAGTTTTTTGACTGTAAATGACTATTGCTTGTGAATTATCACTTTTGGAACTAAAATAAGTGTGTTTAGAGTCATTTTAATGCCTGAAATTGGTGGAAATAGAAGCTTCTGTGTAGGAGAAAAAGTCTGTAAAAATGGCAATTTTGGTCACATTGAGGCTTTAAAAAGTAGTTATTCAACATGAGACACAAGCCAAATGACATTTTGAATCTTTTTTCCTACACTCCAAAAAATCAATTTTCTGATGAAAAACGATGACCCGCGACCTGTCGATTTTTCTCAAGATGGTCAGAAATGGTAATTTTTTAATGTTTAATTTTTTGACTGTAAATGACTATTGCATGTGAATTATCACTTTTGGAATGAAAATAAGTGTGTTTAGAGTCATTTTAATGGCTGAAATTGGTGGAAATAGAAGCTTCTGTGTAGGAGAAAAAGTCTGTAAAAATGGCAATTTTGGTCACATTGAGGCTTTAAAAAGTAGTTATTCAACATAAGGCACAATCCAAATGACATTTTGAATCTTTTTTCTACAGTCCAAAAAATCAATTTTCTGATGAAAAACGATGACCCGCGACCTGTCGATTTTTCTCAAGATGGTCAGAAATGGTAATTTTGTAATGTTTAACTTTTTTGACTGTAAATGACTATTGCATGTGAATTATCACTTTTGGAACTAAAATTAGTGTGTTTAGAGTCATTTTATTGCCTGAAATTGGTCGAAATAGAAGCTTTTGAGTAGGAGAAAAGTCTGTAAAAATGGCAATTTTGGTCACATTGAGGCTTTAAAAAGTAGTTATTCAACATGAGGCACAATCCAAATGACATTTTGAATCTTTTTTTCTACAGTCCAAAAAATCAATTTTCTGATGAAAAACGATGACCCGCGACCTGTCGATTTTTCTCAAGATGGTCACAAATGGTAATTTTGTAATGTTTAACTTTTTTGACTGTAAATGACTATTGCATGTGAATTATCACTTTTGGAACTAAAATAAATGTGTTTAGAGTCATTTTAATGCCTGACATTGGTCGAAATAGAAGCTTCTGAGTAGGAGAAAAAGTCTGTAAAAATGGCAATTTTGGTCACATTGAGGCTTTAAAAAGTAGTTATTCAACATGAGGCACAATCCAAATGACATTTTCAATCATTTTTTCTACAGTCCAAAAAATCAATTTTCTGATGCAAAACGATGACCCGTGACCTGTCGATTTTTCTCAAGATGGTCAGAAATGGTAATTTTTTAATGTTTAAGTTTTTTGATTGTAAATGACTATTGCTTGTGAATTATCACTGTTGGAACTAAAATAAGTATGTTTAGAGTCATTTTAATGCCTGAAATTGGTGGAAATAGAAGCTTCTGTGTAGGAGAAAAAGTCTGTAAAAATGGCAATTTTGGTCACATTGAGGCTTTAAAAAGTAGTTATTCAACATGAGACACAAGCCAAATGACATTTTGAATCTTTTTTCCTACACTCCAAAAAATCAATTTTCTGATGAAAAACGATGACCCGCGACCTGTCGATTTTTCTCAAGATGGTCAGAAATGGTAATTTTGTAATGTTTAACTTTTTTGACTGTAAATGACTATTGCATGTGAATTATCACTTTTGGAACTAAAATTAGTGTGTTTAGAGTCATTTTATTGCCTGAAATTGGTCGAAATAGAAGCTTCTGAGTAGGAGAAAAAGTTTGTAAAAATGGCAATTTTGGTCACATTGAGGCTTTAAAAGTAGTTATTCAACATGAGGCACAATCCAAATGACATTTTGAATCTTTTTTTCTACAGTCCAAAAAATCAATTTTCTGATGCAAAACGATGACCCGCGACCTGTCGATTTTTCTCAAGATGGTCAGAAATGGTAATTTTTTAATGTTTAATTTTTTGACTGTAAATTACTATTGCATGTGAATTATCACTTTTGGAACTAAAATAAGTGTGTTTAGAGTCATTTTAATGCCTGAAATTGGTGGAAATAGAAGCTTCTGTGTAGGAGAAAAAGTCTGTAAAAATGGCAATTTTGGTCACATTGAGGCTTTCAAAATTAGTTATTCAACATTAGGCACAATCCAAATGACATTTTGAATCTTTTTTTCTACAGTCCAAAAAATCAATTTTCTGATGAAAAACGATGACCCGTGACCTGTCGATTTTTCTCAAGATGGTCAGAAATGGTAATTTTGTAATGTTTATATTTTTGAAAGTAAATGACTATTGCATGTGAATTATCACTTTTGGAACTAAAATAAATGTGTTTAGAGTCATTTTAATGCCTGACATTGGTCGAAATAGAAGCTTCTGAGTAGGAGAAAAAGTCTGTAAAAATGGCAATTTTGGTCACATTGAGGCTTTAAAAAGTAGTTATTCAACATGAGGCACAATCCAAATGACATTTTGAATCTTTTTTTCTACAGTCCAAAAAATCAATTTTCTGATGCAAAACGATGACCCGCGACCTGTCGATTTTTCTCAAGATGGTCAGAAATGGTAATTTTTTAATGTTTAATTTTTTGACTGTAAATTACTATTGCATGTGAATTATCACTTTTGGAACTAAAATAAGTGTGTTTAGAGTCATTTTAATGCCTGAAATTGGTGGAAATAGAAGCTTCTGTGTAGGAGAAAAAGTCTGTAAAAATGGCAATTTTGGTCACATTGAGGCTTTCAAAATTAGTTATTCAACATAAGGCACAATCCAAATGACATTTTTAATCTTTTTTTCTACACTCCAAAAAATCAATTTTCTGATGAAAAACGATGACCCGCGACCTGTCGATTTTTCTCAAGATGGTCAGAAATGGTAATTTTGTAATGTTTAACTTTTTTGACTGTAAATGACTATTGCTTGTGAATTATCACTTTTGGAACTAAAATAAGTGTGTTTAGAGTCATTTAATGCCTGAAATTGGTGGAAATAGAAGCTGCTGTGTAGGAGAAAAAGTCTTTAAAAATGGCAATTTTGGTCACATTGAGGCTTTAAAAAGTAGTTATTCAACATGAGACACAAGCCAAATGACATTTTGAATCTTTTTTCCTACACTCCAAAAAATCAATTTTCTGATGAAAAACGATGACCCGCGACCGGTCGATTTTTCTCAAGATGGTCAGAAATGGTAATTTTTTAATGTTTAACTTTTTTGACTGTAAATGACTATTGCATGTGAATTATCACTTTTGGAACTAAAATAAATGTGTTTAGAGTCATTTTAATGCCTGAAATTGGTCGAAATAGAAGCCTCTGAGTAGGAGAAAAAGTCTGTAAAAATGGCAATTTTGGTCACATTGAGTCTTTAAAAAGTATTTATTCAACATGAGGCACAATCCAAATGACATTTTGAATCATTTTTTCTACAGTCCAAAAAATCAATTTTCTTATGCAAAACGATGACCCGCGACCTGTCGATTTTTCTCAAGATGGTCAGAAATGGTAATTTTTTAATGTTTAATTTTTTGACTGTAAATGACTATTGCATGTGAATTATCACTTTTGGAACTAAAATTAATGTGTTTAGAGTCATTTTAATGCCTGACATTGGTCGAAATAGAAGCTTCTGAGTAGGAGAAAAAGTCTGTAAAAATGGCAATTTTGGTCACATTGAGGCTTTAAAAAGTAGTTATTCAACATGGGGCACAATTCAAATGACATTTTGAATCATTTTTTCTACAGTCCAAAAAATCAATTTTCTGATGCAAAACGATGACCCGCGACCTGTCGATTTTTCTCAAGATGGTCAGAAATGGTAATTTTTTAATGTTTAAGTTTTTTGACTGTAAATGACTATTGCTTGTGAATTATCACTTTTGGAACTAAAATAAGTGTGTTTAGAGTCATTTTAATGCCTGAAATTGGTGGAAATAGAAGCTTCTGTGTAGGAGAAAAAGTCTGTAAAAATGGCAATTTTGGTCACATTGAGGCTTTAAAAAGTAGTTATTCAACATGAGACACAAGCCAAATGACATTTTGAATCTTTTTTCCTACACTCCAAAAAATCAATTTTCTGATGAAAAACGATGACCCGCGACCTGTCGATTTTTCTCAAGATGGTCAGAAATGGTAATTTTTTAATGTTTAATTTTTTGACTGTAAATGACTATTGCATGTGAATTATCACTTTTGGAATGAAAATAAGTGTGTTTAGAGTCATTTTAATGGCTGAAATTGGTGGAAATAGAAGCTTCTGTGTAGGAGAAAAAGTCTGTAAAAATGGCAATTTTGGTCACATTGAGGCTTTAAAAAGTAGTTATTCAACATGAGGCTCAATCCAAATGACATTTTGAATCTTTTTTTCTACAGTCCAAAAAATCAATTTTCTGATGCAAAACGATGACCCGCGACCTGTCGATTTTTCTCAAGATGGTCAGAAATGGTAATTTTTTAATGTTTAATTTTTTGACTGTAAATTACTATTGCATGTGAATTATCACTTTTGGAACTAAAATAAGTGTGTTTAGAGTCATTTTAATGCCTGAATTTGGTGGAAATAGAAGCTTCTGTGTAGGAGAAAAAGTCTGTAAAAATGGCAATTTTGGTCACATTGAGGCTTTCAAAATTAGTTATTCAACATTAGGCACAATCCAAATGACATTTTGAATCTTTTTTTCTACAGTCCAAAAAATCAATTTTCTGATGAAAAACGATGACCCGTGACCTGTCGATTTTTCTCAAGATGGTCAGAAATGGTAATTTTGTAATGTTTATATTTTTGAAAGTAAATGACTATTGCATGTGAATTATCACTTTTGGAACTAAAATTAGTGTGTTTAGAGTCATTTTATTGCCTGAAATTGGTCGAAATAGAAGCTTCTGAGTAGGAGAAAAGTCTGTAAAAATAGCAATTTTGGTCACATTGAGGCTTTAAAAAGTAGTTATTGAACATGAGGCACAATCCAAATGACATTTTGAATCTTTTTTTCTACACTCCAAAAAATCAATTTTCTGATGAAAAACGATGACCCGCGACCTGTCGATTTTTCTCAAGATGGTCAGAAATGGTAATTTTGTAATGTTTAACTTTTTTGACTGTAAATGACTATTGCTTGTGAATTATCACTTTTGGAAATAAAATAAGTGTGTTTAGAGTCATTTTAATGCCTGAAATTGGTGGAAATAGAAGCTTCTGTGTAGGAGAAAAAGTCTGTAAAAATGGCAATTTTGGTCACATTGAGGCTTTAAAAAGTAGTTATTCAACATGAGACACAAGCCAAATGACATTTTGAATCTTTTTTCCTACACTCCAAAAAATCAATTTTCTGATGAAAAACGATGACCCGCGACCTGTCGATTTTTCTCAAGATGGTCAGAAATGGTAATTTTTTAATGTTTAATTTTTTGACTGTAAATGACTATTGCATGTGAATTATCACTTTTGGAACGAAAATAAGTGTGTTTAGAGTCATTTTATTGCCTGAAATTGGTCGAAATAGAAGCTTCCGAGTAGGAGAAAAAGTCTGTAAAAATGGCAATTTTGGTTACATTGAGGCTTTAAAAAGTAGTTATTCAACATGAGGCACAATCCAAATGACATTTTGAATCTTTTTTTCTACAGTCCAAAAAATCAATTTTCTGATGAAAAACGATGACCCGCGACCTGTCGATTTTTCTCAAGATGGTCAGAAATGGTAATTTTTTAATGTTTAATTTTTTGAGTGTAAATGACTATTGCACGTGAATTATCACTTTTGGAACTAAAATAAGTGTGTTTAGAGTCATTTTAATGCCTGAAATTTGTCGAAATAGAAGCTTCTGTGTAGGAGAAAAAGTCTGTAAAAATGGCAACTTTG
Source organism: Triturus cristatus (assembly GCF_964204655.1). Classification (NCBI taxonomy): domain Eukaryota; kingdom Metazoa; phylum Chordata; class Amphibia; order Caudata; family Salamandridae; genus Triturus; species Triturus cristatus. The sequence goes on from NC_140587.1 coordinate 928,916,658, forward strand.
GTCACATTGAGGCTTTAAAAAGTAGTTATTCAACATGAGACACAATCCAAATGACATTTTGAATCTTTTTTTCTACACTCCAAAAAATCAATTTTCTGATGAAAAACGATGACCCGTGACCTGTCGATTTTTCTCAAGATGGTCAGAAATGGTAATTTTGTAATGTTTATATTTTTGAAAGTAGATGACTATTGCATGTGAATTATCACTTTTGGAACTAAAATTAGTGTGTTTAGAGTCATTTTATTGCCTGAAATTGGTCGAAATAGAAGCTTCTGAGTAGGAGAAAAAGTCTGTAAAAATGGCAATTTTGGTCACATTGAGGCTTTAAAAAGTAGTTATTCAACATGAGGCACAATCCAAATGACATTTTGAATAATTTTTTCTACAGTCCAAAAAATCAATTTTCTGATGCAAAACGATGACCCGCGACCTGTCGATTTTTCTCAAGATGGTCAGAAATGGTAGTTTTTTAATGCTTAATTTTTTGACTTTAAATGACTATTGCATGTGAATTATCACTTTTGGAACTAAAATAAGTGTGTTTAGAGTCATTTTACTGCCTTAAATTGGTGGAAATAGAAGCTTCTGTGTAGGAGAAAAAGTCTGAAAAAATGGCAATTTTGGTCACATTGAGGCTTTCAAAATTAGTTATTCAACATAAGGCACAATCCAAATGACATTTTTAATCTTTTTTTCTACACTCCAAAAAATCAATTTTCTGATGAAAAACGATGACCCGCGACCTGTCGATTTTTCTCAAGATGGTCAGAAATGGTAATTTTGTAATGTTTATATTTTTGAAAGTAAATGACTATTGCATGTGAATTATCACTTTTGGAACTAAAATTAGTGTGTTTAGAGTCATTTTATTGCCTGAAATTGGTCGAAATAGAAGCTTCTGAGTAGGAGAAAAGTCTGTAAAAATGGCAATTTTGGTCACATTGAGGCTTTAAAAAGTAGTTATTGAACATGAGGCACAATCCAAATGACATTTTGAATCTTTTTTTCTACACTCCAAAAAATCAATTTTCTGATGAAAAACGATGACCCGCGACCTGTCGATTTTTCTCAAGATGGTCAGAAATGGTAATTTTGTAATGTTTAACTTTTTTGACTGTAAATGACTATTGCTTGTGAATTATCACTTTTGGAAATAAAATAAGTGTGTTTAGAGTCATTTTAATGCCTGAAATTGGTGGAAATAGAAGCTTCTGTGTAGGAGAAAAAGTCTGTAAAAATGGCAATTTTGGTCACATTGAGGCTTTAAAAAGTAGTTATTCAACATGAGACACAAGCCAAATGACATTTTGAATCTTTTTTCCTACACTCCAAAAAATCAATTTTCTGATGAAAAACGATGACCCGCGACCTGTCGATTTTTCTCAAGATGGTCAGAAATGGTAATTTTTTAATGTTTAATTTTTTGACTGTAAATGACTATTGCATGTGAATTATCACTTTTGGAACGAAAATAAGTGTGTTTAGAGTCGTTTTATTGCCTGAAATTGGTCGAAATAGAAGCTTCCGAGTAGGAGAAAAAGTCTGTAAAAATGGCAATTTTGGTTACATTGAGGCTTTAAAAAGTAGTTATTCAACATGAGGCACAATCCAAATGACATTTTGAATCTTTTTTTCTACAGTCCAAAAAATCAATTTTCTGATGAAAAACGATGACCCGCGACCTGTCGATTTTTCTCAAGATGGTCAGAAATGGTAATTTTTTAATGTTTAATTTTTTGAGTGTAAATGACTATTGCACGTGAATTATCACTTTTGGAACTAAAATAAGTGTGTTTAGAGTCATTTTAATGCCTGAAATTTGTCGAAATAGAAGCTTCTGTGTAGGAGAAAAAGTCTGTAAAAATGGCAACTTTGGTCACATTGAGGCTTTAAAAAGTAGTTATTCAACATGAGACACAATCCAAATGACATTTTGAATCTTTTTTTCTACACTCCAAAAAATCAATTTTCTGATGAAAAACGATGACCCGTGACCTGTCGATTTTTCTCAAGATGGTCAGAAATGGTAATTTTGTAATGTTTATATTTTTGAAAGTAAATGACTATTGCATGTGAATTATCACTTTTGGAACTAAAATTAGTGTGTTTAGAGTCATTTTATTGCCTGAAATTGGTCGAAATAGAAGCTTCTGAGTAGGAGAAAAAGTCTGTAAAAATGGCAATTTTGGTCACATTGAGGCTTTAAAAAGTAGTTATTCAACATGAGGCACAATCCAAATGACATTTTGAATAATTTTTTCTACAGTCCAAAAAATCAATTTTCTGATGCAAAACGATGACCCGCGACCTGTCGATTTTTCTCAAGATGGTCAGAAATGGTAGTTTTTTAATGCTTAATTTTTTGACTTTAAATGACTATTGCATGTGAATTATCACTTTTGGAACTAAAATAAGTGTGTTTAGAGTCATTTTACTGCCTTAAATTGGTGGAAATAGAAGCTTCTGTGTAGGAGAAAAAGTCTGTAAAAATGGCAATTTTGGTCACATTGAGGCTTTAAAAAGTAGTTATTCAACATGAGGCACATTTCAAATGACATTTTGAATCATTTTTTCTACAGTCCAAAAAATCAATTTTCTGATGCAAAACGATGACCCGCGACCTGTCGATTTTTCTCAAGATGGTCAGAAATGGTAATTTTTTAATGTTTAAGTTTTTTGACTGTAAATGACTATTGCTTGTGAATTATCACTTTTGGAACTAAAATAAGTGTGTTTAGAGTCATTTTAATGCCTGAAATTGGTGGAAATAGAAGCTTCTGTGTAGGAGAAAAAGTCTGTAAAAATGGCAATTTTGGTCACATTGAGGCTTTAAAAAGTAGTTATTCAACATGAGACACAAGCCAAATGACATTTTGAATCTTTTTTCCTACACTCCAAAAAATCAATTTTCTGATGAAAAACGATGACCCGCGACCTGTCGATTTTTCTCAAGATGGTCAGAAATGGTAATTTTTTAATGTTTAATTTTTTGACTGTAAATGACTATTGCATGTGAATTATCACTTTTGAAATGAAAATAAGTGTGTTTAGAGTCATTTTAATGGCTGAAATTGGTGGAAATAGAAGCTTCTGTGTAGGAGAAAAAGTCTGTAAAAATGGCAATTTTGGTCACATTGAGGCTTTAAAAAGTAGTTATTCAACATGAGGCTCAATCCAAATGACATTTTGAATCTTTTTTTCTACAGTCCAAAAAATCAATTTTCTGATGCAAAACGATGACCCACGACCTGTCGATTTTTCTCAAGATGGTCAGAAATGGTAATTTTTTAATGTTTAATTTTTTGACTGTAAATTACTATTGCATGTGAATTATCACTTTTGGAACTAAAATAAGTGTGTTTAGAGTCATTTTAATGTCTGAATTTGGTGGAAATAGAAGCTTCTGTGTAGGAGAAAAAGTCTGTAAAAATGGCAATTTTGGTCACATTGAGGCTTTCAAAATTAGTTATTCAACATTAGGCACAATCCAAATGACATTTTGAATCTTTTTTTCTACAGTCCAAAAAATCAATTTTCTGATGAAAAACGATGACCCGTGACCTGTCGATTTTTCTCAAGATGGTCAGAAATGGTAATTTTGTAATGTTTATATTTTTGAAAGTAAATGACTATTGCATGTGAATTATCACTTTTGGAACTAAAATTAGTGTGTTTAGAGTCATTTTATTGCCTGAAATTGGTCGAAATAGAAGCTTCTGAGTAGGAGAAAAGTCTGTAAAAATGGCAATTTTGGTCACATTGAGGCTTTAAAAAGTAGTTATTGAACATGAGGCACAATCCAAATGACATTTTGAATCTTTTTTTCTACACTCCAAAAAATCAATTTTCTGATGAAAAACGATGACCCGCGACCTGTCGATTTTTCTCAAGATGGTCAGAAATGGTAATTTTGTAATGTTTAACTTTTTTGACTGTAAATGACTATTACTTGTGAATTATCACTTTTGGAAATAAAATAAGTGTGTTTAGAGTCATTTTAATGCCTGAAATTGGTGGAAATAGAAGCTTCTGTGTAGGAGAAAAAGTCTGTAAAAATGGCAATTTTGGTCACATTGAGGCTTTAAAAAGTAGTTATTCAACATGAGACACAAGCCAAATGACATTTTGAATCTTTTTTCCTACACTCCAAAAAATCAATTTTCTGATGAAAAACGATGACCCGCGACCTGTCGATTTTTCTCAAGATGGTCAGAAATGGTAATTTTTTAATGTTTAATTTTTTGACTGTAAATGACTATTGCATGTGAATTATCACTTTTGGAACGAAAATAATTGTGTTTAGAGTCGTTTTATTGCCTGAAATTGGTCGAAATAGAAGCTTCCGAGTAGGAGAAAAAGTCTGTAAAAATGGCAATTTTGGTTACATTGAGGCTTTAAAAAGTAGTTATTCAACATGAGGCACAATCCAAATGACATTTTGAATCTTTTTTTCTACAGTCCAAAAAATCAATTTTCTGATGAAAAACGATGACCCGCGACCTGTCGATTTTTCTCAAGATGGTCAGAAATGGTAATTTTTTAATGTTTAATTTTTTGAGTGTAAATGACTATTGCATGTGAATTATCACTTTTGGAACTAAAATAAGTGTGTTTAGAGTCATTTTAATGCCTGAAATTTGTCAAAATAGAAGCTTCTGTGTAGGAGAAAAAGTCTGTAAAAATGGCAACTTTGGTCACATTGAGGCTTTAAAAAGTAGTTATTCAACATGAGACACAATCCAAATGACATTTTGAATCTTTTTTTCTACACTCCAAAAAATCAATTTTCTGATGAAAAACGATGACCCGTGACCTGTCGATTTTTCTCAAGATGGTCAGAAATGGTAATTTTGTAATGTTTATATTTTTGAAAGTAAATGACTATTGCATGTGAATTATCACTTTTGGAACTAAAATTAGTGTGTTTAGAGTCATTTTATTGCCTGAAATTGGTCGAAATAGAAGCTTCTGAGTAGGAGAAAAAGTCTGTAAAAATGGCAATTTTGGTCACATTGAGGCTTTAAAAAGTAGTTATTCAACATGAGGCACAATCCAAATGACATTTTGAATCATTTTTTCTACAGTCCAAAAAATCAATTTTCTGATGCAAAACGATGACCCGCGACCTGTCGATTTTTCTTAAGATGGTCAGAAATGGTAGTTTTTTAATGCTTAATTTTTTGACTTTAAATGACTATTGCATGTGAATTATCACTTTTGGAACTAAAATAAGTGTGTTTAGAGTCATTTTACTGCCTTAAATTGGTGGAAATAGAAGCTTCTGTGTAGGAGAAAAAGTCTGTAAAAATGGCAATTTTGGTCACATTGAGGCTTTAAAAAGTAGTTATTCAACATGAGACACAATCCAAATGACATTTTGAATCTTTTTTTCTACACTCCAAAATATCAATGAAAAACGATGACCCACGACCTGTCGATTTTTCTCAAGATGGTCAGAAATGGTAATTTTTTAATGTTTATTTTTTTGTCTGTAAATGACTATTGTGTGTGAATTATCACTTTTGGAACTAAAATAAGTGTGTTTAGAGTCATTTTAATGCCTGAAATTGGTCGAAATAGAAGCTTCTGAGTAGGAGAAAAAGTCTGTAAAAATGGCAATTTTGGTCACATTGAGGCTTTAAAAAGTAGTTCTTCAACATGAGGCTCAATCCAAATGACATTTTGAATCTTTTTTTCTACACTCCAAAAAATCAATTTTCTGATGAAAAACGATGACCCGCGACCTGTCGATTTTTCTCAAGATGGTCAGAAATGGTAATTTGGTAATGTTTAACTTTTTTGACTGTAAATGACTATTGCATGTGAATGATCACTTTTGGAACTAAAATTAGTGTGTTTAGAGTCATTTTATTGCCTGAAATTGGTCGAAATAGAAGCTTCTGAGTAGGAGAAAAAGTCTGTAAAAATGGCAATTTTGGTCACATTGAGGCTTTCAAAATTAGTTATTCAACATTAGGCACAATCCAAATGACATTTTGAATCTTTTTTTCTACAGTCCAAAAAATCAATTTTCTGATGAAAAACGATGACCCGTGACCTGTCGATTTTTCTCAAGATGGTCAGAAATGGTAATTTTGTAATGTTTATAGTGTTTGAAAGTAAATGACTATTGCATGTGAATTATCACTTTTGGAACTAAAATTAGTGTGTTTAGAGTCATTTTATTGCCTGAAATTGGTCGAAACAGAAGCTTCTGAGTAGGAGAAAAGTCTGTAACAATGGCAATTTTGGTCACATTGAGGCTTTAAAAAGTAGTTATTCAACATGAGGCACAATCCAAATGACATTTTGAATCTTTTTTCCTACAGTCCAAAAAATCTATTTTCTGATGAAAAACGATGACCCGCGAACTGTCGATTTTTCTCAAGATGGTCAGAAATGGTAATTTTGTAATGTTTAACTTTTTTGACTGTAAATGACTATTGCATGTGAATTATCACTTTTGGAACTAAAATAAGTGTGTTTAGAGTCATTTTACTGCCTTAAATTGGTGGAAATAGAAGCTTCTGTGTAGGAGAAAAAGTCTGTAAAAATGGCAATTTTGGTCACATTGAGGCTTTAAAAAGTAGTTATTCAACATGAGACACAATCCAAATGACATTTTGAATCTTTTTTTCTACACTCCAAAATATCAATGAAAAACGATGACCCACGACCTGTCGATTTTTCTCAAGATGGTCAGAAATGGTAATTTTTTAATGTTTATTTTTTTGTCTGTAAATGACTATTGTGTGTGAATTATCACTTTTGGAACTAAAATAAGTGTGTTTAGAGTCATTTTAATGCCTGAAATTGGTCGAAATAGAAGCTTCTGAGTAGGAGAAAAAGTCTGTAAAAATGGCAATTTTGGTCACATTGAGGCTTTAAAAAGTAGTTCTTCAACATGAGGCTCAATCCAAATGACATTTTGAATCTTTTTTTCTACACTCCAAAAAATCAATTTTCTGATGAAAAACGATGACCCGCGACCTGTCGATTTTTCTCAAGATGGTCAGAAATGGTAATTTGGTAATGTTTAACTTTTTTGACTGTAAATGACTATTGCATGTGAATGATCACTTTTGGAACTAAAATTAGTGTGTTTAGAGTCATTTTATTGCCTGAAATTGGTCGAAATAGAAGCTTCTGAGTAGGAGAAAAAGTCTGTAAAAATGGCAATTTTGGTCACAATGAGGCTTGAAAATGTAGTTATTCAACATGAGGCACAATCCAAAAGACATTTTGAATCTTTTTTCTACAGTCCAAAAAATCAATTTTCTGATGAAAAACAATGACCCGTGACCTGTCGAACTTTCAAAAAATGGTCAGAAATGGTAATTTTTTTTATGTTTATTTTTTTTAAAGTAAATGACTATTGCATGTGACTTATCAATTTTGGAACTAAAATAAGTGTGTTTAGAGTCATTTTAACGTCTGAAATTGGTCGAAATAGAAGCTTCTGAGTAGGAGAAAAAGTCTGTAAAAATGGCAATTTTGGTCACATTGAGGCTTTAAAAGTAGTTATTCAACATGAGGCACAATCCAAATGACATTTTGAATCTTTTTTTCTACAGTCCAAAAAATCTATTTTCTGATGAAAAACGATGACCCGCGAACTGTCGATTTTTCTCAAGATGGTCAGAAATGGTAATTTTGTAATGTTTAACTTTTTTGACTGTAAATGACTATTGCATGTGAATTATCACTTTTGGAACTAAAATTAGTGTGTTTAGAGTCATTTTATTGCCTGAAATTGGTCGAAATAGAAGCTTCTGAGTAGGAGAAAAAGTTTGTAAAAATGGCAATTTTGGTCACATTGAGGCTTTAAAAGTAGTTATTCAACATGAGGCACAATCCAAATGACATTTTGAATCTTTTTTTCTACAGTCCAAAAAATCAATTTTCTGATGCAAAACGATGACCCGCGACCTGTCGATTTTTCTCAAGATGGTCAGAAATGGTAATTTTTTAATGTTTAATTTTTTGACTGTAAATTACTATTGCATGTGAATTATCACTTTTGGAACTAAAATAAGTGTGTTTAGAGTCATTTTAATGCCTGAAATTGGTGGAAATAGAAGCTTCTGTGTAGGAGAAAAAGTCTGTAAAAATGGCAATTTTGGTCACATTGAGGCTTTCAAAATTAGTTATTCAACATTAGGCACAATCCAAATGACATTTTGAATCTTTTTTTCTACAGTCCAAAAAATCAATTTTCTGATGAAAAACGATGACCCGTGACCTGTCGATTTTTCTCAAGATGGTCAGAAATGGTAATTTTGTAATGTTTATAGTTTTTGAAAGTAAATGACTATTGCATGTGAATTATCACTTTTGGAACTAAAATTAGTGTGTTTAGAGTCATTTTATTGCCTGAAATTGGTCGAAACAGAAGCTTCTGAGTAGGAGAAAAGTCTGTAACAATGGCAATTTTGGTCACATTGAGGCTTTAAAAAGTAGTTATTCAACATGAGGCACAATCCAAATGACATTTTGAATCTTTTTTTCTACAGTCCAAAAAATCTATTTTCTGATGAAAAACGATGACCCGCGAACTGTCGATTTTTCTCAAGATGGTCAGAAATGGTAATTTTGTAATGTTTAACTTTTTTGACTGTAAATGACTATTGCATGTGAATTATCACTTTTGGAACTAAAATAAATGTGTTTAGAGTCATTTTAATGGCTGAAATTGGTGGAAATAGAAGCTTCTGTGTAGGAGAAAAAGTCTGTAAAAATGGCAATTTTGGTCACATTGAGGCTTTAAAAAGTAGTTATTCAACATGAGGCTCAATCCAAATGACATTTTGAATCTTTTTTTCTACAGTCCAAAAAATCAATTTTCTGATGCAAAACGATGACCCGCGACCTGTCGATTTTTCTCAAGATGGTCAGAAATGGTAATTTTTTAATGTTTAATTTTTTGACTGTAAATTACTATTGCATGTGAATTATCACTTTTGGAACTAAAATAAGTGTGTTTAGAGTCATTTTAATGCCTGAATTTGGTGGAAATAGAAGCTTCTGTGTAGGAGAAAAAGTCTGTAAAAATGGCAATTTTGGTCACATTGAGGCTTTCAAAATTAGTTATTCAACATTAGGCACAATCCAAATGACATTTTGAATCTTTTTTTCTACAGTCCAAAAAATCAATTTTCTGATGAAAAACGATGACCCGTGACCTGTCGATTTTTCTCAAGATGGTCAGAAATGGTAATTTTGTAATGTTTATATTTTTGAAAGTAAATGACTATTGCATGTGAATTATCACTTTTGGAACTAAAATTAGTGTGTTTAGAGTTATTTTATTGCCTGAAATTGGTCGAAATAGAAGCTTCTGAGTAGGAGAAAAGTCTGTAAAAATGGCAATTTTGGTCACATTGAGGCTTTAAAAAGTAGTTATTGAACATGAGGCACAATCCAAATGACATTTTGAATCTTTTTTTCTACACTCCAAAAAATCAATTTTCTGATGAAAAACGATGACCCGCGACCTGTCGATTTTTCTCAAGATGGTCAGAAATGGTAATTTTGTAATGTTTAACTTTTCTGACTGCAAATGACTATTGCTTGTGAATTATCACTTTTGGAAATAAAATAAGTGTGTTTAGAGTCATTTTAATGCCTGAAATTGGTGGAAATAGAAGCTTCTGTGTAGGAGAAAAAGTCTGTAAAAATGGCAATTTTGGTCACATTGAGGCTTTAAAAAGTAGTTATTCAACATGAGACACAAGCCAAATGACATTTTGAATCTTTTTTCCTACACTCCAAAAAATCAATTTTCTGATGAAAAACGATGACCCGCGACCTGTCGATTTTTCTCAAGATGGTCAGAAATGGTAATTTTTTAATGTTTAATTTTTTGACTGTAAATGACTATTGCATGTGAATTATCACTTTTGGAACGAAAATAAGTGTGTTTAGAGTCGTTTTATTGCCTGAAATTGGTCGAAATAGAAGCTTCCGAGTAGGAGAAAAAGTCTGTAAAAATGGCAATTTTGGTTACATTGAGGCTTTAAAAAGTAGTTATTCAACATGAGGCACAATCCAAATGACATTTTGAATCTTTTTTTCTACAGTCCAAAAAATCAATTTTCTGATGAAAAACGATGACCCGCGACCTGTCGATTTTTCTCAAGATGGTCAGAAATGGTAATTTTTTAATGTTTAATTTTTTGAGTGTAAATGACTATTGCACGTGAATTATCACTTTTGGAACTAAAATAAGTGTGTTTAGAGTCATTTTAATGCCTGAAATTTGTCGAAATAGAAGCTTCTGTGTAGGAGAAAAAGTCTGTAAAAATGGCAACTTTGGTCACATTGAGGCTTTAAAAAGTAGTTATTCAACATGAGACACAATCCAAATGACATTTTGAATCTTTTTTTCTACACTCCAAAAAATCAATTTTCTGATGAAAAACGATGACCCGTGACCTGTCGATTTTTCTCAAGATGGTCAGAAATGGTAATTTTGTAATGTTTATATTTTTGAAAGTAAATGACTATTGCATGTGAATTATCACTTTTGGAACTAAAATTAGTGTGTTTAGAGTCATTTTATTGCCTGAAATTGGTCGAAATAGAAGCTTCTGAGTAGGAGAAAAAGTCTGTAAAAATGGCAATTTTGGTCACATTGAGGCTTTAAAAAGTAGTTATTCAACATGAGGCACAATCCAAATGACATTTTGAATCATTTTTTCTACAGTCCAAAAAATCAATTTTCTGATGCAAAACGATGACCCGCGACCTGTCGATTTTTCTCAAGATGGTCAGAAATGGTAGTTTTTTAATGCTTAATTTTTTGACTTTAAATGACTATTGCATGTGAATTATCACTTTTGGAACTAAAATAAGTGTGTTTAGAGTCATTTTACTGCCTTAAATTGGTGGAAATAGAAGCTTCTGTGTAGGAGAAAAAGTCTGTAAAAATGGCAATTTTGGTCACATTGAGGCTTTAAAAAGTAGTTATTCAACATGAGGCACAATTCAAATGACATTTTGAATCATTTTTTCTACAGTCCAAAAAATCAATTTTCTGATGCAAAACGATGACCCGCGACCTGTCGATTTTTCTCAAGATGGTCAGAAATGGTAATTTTTTAATGTTTAATTTTTTGACTGTAAATGACTATTGCATGTGAATTATCACTTTTGGAACGAAAATAAGTGTGTTTAGAGTCGTTTTATTGCCTGAAATTGGTCGAAATAGAAGCTTCCGAGTAGGAGAAAAAGTCTGTAAAAATGGCAATTTTGGTTACATTGAGGCTTTAAAAAGTAGTTATTCAACATGAGGCACAATCCAAATGACATTTTGAATCTTTTTTTCTACAGTCCAAAAAATCAATTTTCTGATGAAAAACGATGACCCGCGACCTGTCGATTTTTCTCAAGATGGTCAGAAATGGTAATTTTTTAATGTTTAATTTTTTGAGTGTAAATGACTATTGCACGTGAATTATCACTTTTGGAACTAAAATAAGTGTGTTTAGAGTCATTTTAATGCCTGAAATTTGTCGAAATAGAAGCTTCTGTGTAGGAGAAAAAGTCTGTAAAAATGGCAACTTTGGTCACATTGAGGCTTTAAAAAGTAGTTATTCAACATGAGACACAATCCAAATGACATTTTGAATCTTTTTTTCTACACTCCAAAAAATCAATTTTCTGATGAAAAACGATGACCCGTGACCTGTCGATTTTTCTCAAGATGGTCAGAAATGGTAATTTTGTAATGTTTATATTTTTGAAAGTAAATGACTATTGCATGTGAATTATCACTTTTGGAACTAAAATTAGTGTGTTTAGAGTCATTTTATTGCCTGAAATTTGTCGAAATAGAAGCTTCTGAGTAGGAGAAAAAGTCTGTAAAAATGGCAATTTTGGTCACATTGAGGCTTTAAAAAGTAGTTATTCAACATGAGGCACAATCCAAATGACATTTTGAATCATTTTTTCTACAGTCCAAAAAATCAATTTTCTGATGCAAAACGATGACCCGCGACCTGTCGATTTTTCTCAAGATGGTCAGAAATGGTAGTTTTTTAATGCTTAATTTTTTGACTTTAAATGACTATTGCATGTGAATTATCACTTTTGGAACTAAAATAAGTGTGTTTAGAGTCATTTTACTGCCTTAAATTGGTGGAAATAGAAGCTTCTGTGTAGGAGAAAAAGTCTGTAAAAATGGCAATTTTGGTCACATTGAGGCTTTAAAAAGTAGTTATTCAACATGAGGCACAATTCAAATGACATTTTGAATCATTTTTTCTACAGTCCAAAAAATCAATTTTCTGATGCAAAACGATGACCCGCGACCTGTCGATTTTTCTCAAGATGGTCAGAAATGGTAATTTTTTAATGTTTAAGTTTTTTGACTGTAAATGACTATTGCTTGTGAATTATCACTTTTGGAACTAAAATAAGTGTGTTTAGAGTCATTTTAATGCCTGAAATTGGTGGAAATAGAAGCTTCTGTGTAGGAGAAAAAGTCTGTAAAAATGGCAATTTTGGTCACATTGAGGCTTTAAAAAGTAGTTATTCAACATGAGACACAAGCCAAATGACATTTTGAATCTTTTTTCCTACACTCCAAAAAATCAATTTTCTGATGAAAAACGATGACCCGCGACCTGTCGATTTTTCTCAAGATGGTCAGAAATGGTAATTTTTTAATGTTTAATTTTTTGACTGTAAATGACTATTGCATGTGAATTATCACTTTTGGAATGAAAATAAGTGTGTTTAGAGTCATTTTAATGGCTGAAATTGGTGGAAATAGAAGCTTCTGTGTAGGAGAAAAAGTCTGTAAAAATGGCAATTTTGGTCACATTGAGGCTTTAAAAAGTAGTTATTCAACATGAGGCTCAATCCAAATGACATTTTGAATCTTTTTTTCTACAGTCCAAAAAATCAATTTTCTGATGCAAAACGATGACCCGCGACCTGTCGATTTTTCTCAAGATGGTCAGAAATGGTAATTTTTTAATGTTTAATTTTTTGACTGTAAATTACTATTGCATGTGAATTATCACTTTTGGAACTAAAATAAGTGTGTTTAGAGTCATTTTAATGCCTGAATTTGGTGGAAATAGAAGCTTCTGTGTAGGAGAAAAAGTCTGTAAAAATGGCAATTTTGGTCACATTGAGGCTTTCAAAATTAGTTATTCAACATTAGGCACAATCCAAATGACATTTTGAATCTTTTTTTCTACAGTCCAAAAAATCAATTTTCTGATGCAAAACGATGACCCGCGACCTGTCGATTTTTCTCAAGATGGTCAGAAATGGTAGTTTTTTAATGCTTATTTTTGACTTTAAATGACTATTGCATGTGAATTATCACTTTTGGAACTAAAATAAGTGTGTTTAGAGTCATTTTACTGCCTTAAATTGGTGGAAATAGAAGCTTCTGTGTAGGAGAAAAAGTCTGTAAAAATGGCAATTTTGGTCACATTGAGGCTTTAAAAAGTAGTTATTCAACATGAGACACAATCCAAATGACATTTTGAATCTTTTTTTCTACACTCCAAAATATCAATGAAAAACGATGACCCACGACCTGTCGATTTTTCTCAAGATGGTCAGAAATGGTAATTTTTTAATGTTTATTTTTTTGTCTGTAAATGACTATTGTGTGTGAATTATCACTTTTGGAACTAAAATAAGTGTGTTTAGAGTCATTTTAATGCCTGAAATTGGTCGAAATAGAAGCTTCTGAGTAGGAGAAAAAGTCTGTAAAAATGGCAATTTTGGTCACATTGAGGCTTTAAAAAGTAGTTATTCAACATGAGGCTCAATCCAAATGACATTTTGAATCTTTTTTTCTACACTCCAAAAAATCAATTTTCTGATGAAAAACGATGACCCGCGACCTGTCGATTTTTCTCAAGATGGTCAGAAATGGTAATTTGGTAATGTTTAACTTTTTTGACTGTAAATGACTATTGCATGTGAATGATCACTTTTGGAACTAAAATTAGTGTGTTTAGAGTCATTTTATTGCCTGAAATTGGTCGAAATAGAAGCTTCTGAGTAGGAGAAAAAGTCTGTAAAAATGGCAATTTTGGTCACAATGAGGCTTGAAAATGTAGTTATTCAACATGAGGCACAATCCAAATGACATTTTGAATCTTTTTTCTACAGTCCAAAAAATCAATTTTCTGATGAAAAACAATGACCCGTGACCTGTCGAACTTTCAAAAAATGGTCAGAAATGGTAATTTTTTTTATGTTTATTTTTTTTAAAGTAAATGACTATTGCATGTGACTTATCAATTTTGGAACTAAAATAAGTGTGTTTAGAGTCATTTTAACGTCTGAAATTGGTCGAAATAGAAGCTTCTGAGTAGGAGAAAAAGTCTGTAAAAATGGCAATTTTGGTCACATTGAGGCTTTAAAAGTAGTTATTCAACATGAGGCACAATCCAAATGACATTTTGAATCTTTTTTTCTACAGTCCAAAAAATCTATTTTCTGATGAAAAACGATGACCCGCGAACTGTCGATTTTTCTCAAGATGGTCAGAAATGGTAATTTTGTAATGTTTAACTTTTTTGACTGTAAATGACTATTGCATGTGAATTATCACTTTTGGAACTAAAATTAGTGTGTTTAGAGTCATTTTATTGCCTGAAATTGGTCGAAATAGAAGCTTCTGAGTAGGAGAAAAAGTTTGTAAAAATGGCAATTTTGGTCACATTGAGGCTTTAAAAGTAGTTATTCAACATGAGGCACAATCCAAATGACATTTTGAATCTTTTTTTCTACAGTCCAAAAAATCAATTTTCTGATGCAAAACGATGACCCGCGACCTGTCGATTTTTCTCAAGATGGTCAGAAATGGTAATTTTTTAATGTTTAATTTTTTGACTGTAAATTACTATTGCATGTGAATTATCACTTTTGGAACTAAAATAAGTGTGTTTAGAGTCATTTTAATGCCTGAAATTCGTGGAAATAGAAGCTTCTGTGTAGGAGAAAAAGTCTGTAAAAATGGCAATTTTGGTCACATTGAGGCTTTCAAAATTAGTTATTCAACATTAGGCACAATCCAAATGACATTTTGAATCTTTTTTTCTACAGTCCAAAAAATTAATTTTCTGATGAAAAACGATGACCCGTGACCTGTCGATTTTTCTCAAGATGGTCAGAAATGGTAATTTTGTAATGTTTATAGTTTTTGAAAGTAAATGACTATTGCATGTGAATTATCACTTTTGGAACTAAAATTAGTGTGTTTAGAGTCATTTTATTGCCTGAAATTGGTCGAAACAGAAGCTTCTGAGTAGGAGAAAAGTCTGTAACAATGGCAATTTTGGTCACATTGAGGCTTTAAAAAGTAGTTATTCAACATGAGGCACAATCCAAATGACATTTTGAATCTTTTTTTCTACAGTCCAAAAAATCTATTTTCTGATGAAAAACGATGACCCGCGAACTGTCGATTTTTCTCAAGATGGTCAGAAATGGTAATTTTGTAATGTTTAACTTTTTTGACTGTAAATGACTATTGCATGTGAATTATCACTTTTGGAACTAAAATAAATGTGTTTAGAGTCATTTTAATGCCTGACATTGGTCGAAATAGAAGCTTCTGAGTAGGAGAAAAAGTCTGTAAAAATGGCAATTTTGGTCACATTGAGGCTTTAAAAAGTAGTTATTCAACATGAGGCACAATCCAAATGACATTTTGAATCATTTTTTCTACAGTCCAAAAAATCAATTTTCTGATGCAAAACGATGACCCACGACCTGTCGATTTTTCTCAAGATGGTCAGAAATGGTAATTTTTTAATGTTTAAGTTTTTTGACTGTAAATGACTATTGCTTGTGAATTATCACTTTTGGAACTAAAATAAGTGTGTTTAGAGTCATTTTAATGCCTGAAATTGGTGGAAATAGAAGCTTCTGTGTAGGAGAAAAAGTCTGTAAAAATGGCAATTTTGGTCACATTGAGGCTTTAAAAAGTAGTTATTCAACATGAGACACAAGCCAAATGACATTTTGAATCTTTTTTCCTACACTCCAAAAAATCAATTTTCTGATGAAAAACGATGACCCGCGACCTGTCGATTTTTCTCAAGATGGTCAGTAATGGTAATTTTTTAATGTTTAATTTTTGGACTGTAAATGACTATTGCATGTGAATTATCACTTTTGGAACAAAAATAAGTGTGTTTAGAGTCATTTTAATGGCTGAAATTGGTGGAAATAGAAGCTTCTGTGTAGGAGAAAAAGTCTGTAAAAATGGCAATTTTGGTCACATTGAGGCTTTAAAAAGTAGTTATTCAACATGAGGCTCAATCCAAATGACATTTTGAATCTTTTTTTCTACAGTCCAAAAAATCAATTTTCTGATGCAAAACGATGACCCGCGACCTGTCGATTTTTCTCAAGATGGTCAGAAATGGTAATTTTTTAATGTTTAATTTTTTGACTGTAAATTACTATTGCATGTGAATTATCACTTTTGGAACTAAAATAAGTGTGTTTAGAGTCATTTTAATGCCTGAAATTGGTGGAAATAGAAGCTTCTGTGTAGGAGAAAAAGTCTGTAAAAATGGCAATTTTGGTCACATTGAGGCTTTCAAAATTAGTTATTCAACATTAGGCACAATCCAAATGACATTTTGAATCTTTTTTTCTACAGTCCAAAAAATCAATTTTCTGATGAAAAACGATGACCCGTGACCTGTCGATTTTTCTCAAGATGGTCAGAAATGGTAATTTTGTAATGTTTATATTTTTGAAAGTAAATGACTATTGCATGTGAATTATCACTTTTGGAACCAAAATTAGTGTGTTTAGAGTCATTTTATTGCCTGAAATTGGTCGAAATAGAAGCTTCTGAGTAGGAGAAAAGTCTGTAAAAATGGCAATTTTGGTCACATTGAGGCTTTAAAAAGTAGTTATTCAACATGAGGCACAATCCAAATGACATTTTGAATCTTTTTTTCTACACTCCAAAAAACTCAATGTTCTGATGAGAAACGATGACCCGCGACCTGTCGATTTTTCTCAAGATGGTCAGAAATGGTAATTTTGTAATGTTTAACTTTTTTGACTGTAAATGACTATTGCTTGTGAATTATCACTTTTGGAACTAAAATAGGTGTGTTTAGAGTCATTTTAATGCCTGAAATTGGTGGAAATAGAAGCTTCTGTGTAGGAGAAAAAGTCTGTAAAAATGGCAATTTTGGTCACATTGAGGCTTTCAAAATTAGTTATTCAACATTAGGCACAATCCAAATGACATTTTGAATCTTTTTTTCTACACTCCAAAAAATCAATTTTCTGATGAAAAACGATGACCCGCGACCTGTCGATTTTTCTCAAGATGGTCAGAAATGGTAATTTTGTAATGTTTAACTTTTTTGACTGTAAATGACTATTGCTTGTGAATTATCACTTTTGGAACTAAAATAAGTGTGTTTAGAGTCATTTTAATGCCTGAAATTGGTGGAAATAGAAGCTGCTGTGTAGGAGAAAAAGTCTTTCAAAATGGCAATTTTGGTCACATTGAGGCTTTAAAAAGTAGTTATTCAACATGAGACACAAGCCAAATGACATTTTGAATCTTTTTTCCTACACTCCAAAAAATCAATTTTCTGATGAAAAACGATGACCCGCGACCGGTCGATTTTTCTCAAGATGGTCAGAAATGGTAATTTTTTAATGTTTAACTTTTTTGACTGTAAATGACTATTGCATGTGAATTATCACTTTTGGAACTAAAATAAATGTGTTTAGAGTCATTTTAATGCCTGAAATTGGTCGAAATAGAAGCCTCTGAGTAGGAGAAAAAGTCTGTAAAAATGGCAATTTTGGTCACATTGAGTCTTTAAAAAGTATTTATTCAACATGAGGCACAATCCAAATGACATTTTGAATCATTTTTTCTACAGTCCAAAAAATCAATTTTCTGATGCAAAACGATGACCCGCGACCTGTCGATTTTTCTCAAGATGGTCAGAAATGGTAATTTTTTAATGTTTAATTTTTTGACTGTAAATGACTATTGCATGTGAATTATCACTTTTGGAACTAAAATAAATGTGTTTAGAGTCATTTTAATGCCTGACATTGGTCGAAATAGAAGCTTCTGAGTAGGAGAAAAAGTCTGTAAAAATGGCAATTTTGGTCACATTGAGGCTTTAAAAAGTAGTTATTCAACATGAGGCACAATCCAAATGACATTTTGAATCATTTTTTCTACAGTCCAAAAAATCAATTTTCTGATGCAAAACGATGACCCGCGACCTGTCGATTTTTCTCAAGATGGTCAGAAATGGTAATTTTTTAATGTTTACGTTTTTTGACTGTAAATGACTATTGCATGTGAATTATCACTTTTGGAATGAAAATAAGTGTGTTTAGAGTCATTTTAATGGCTGAAATTGGTGGAAATAGAAGCTTCTGTGTAGGAGAAAAAGTCTGTAAAAATGGCAATTTTGGTCACATTGAGGCTTTAAAAAGTAGTTATTCAACATGAGGCTCAATCCAAATTACATTTTGAATCTTTTTTTCTACAGTCCAAAAAATCAATTTTCTGATGCAAAACGATGACCCGCGACCTGTCGATTTTTCTCAAGATGGTCAGAAATGGTAATTTTTTAATGTTTAATTTTTTGACTGTAAATTACTATTGCATGTGAATTATCACTTTTGGAACGAAAATAAGTGTGTTTAGAGTCATTTTAATGGCTGAAATTGGTGGAAATAGAAGCTTCTGTGTAGGAGAAAAAGTCTGTAAAAATGGCAATTTTGGTCACATTGAGGCTTTAAAAAGTAGTTATTCAACATGAGGCTCAATCCAAATGACATTTTGAATCTTTTTTTCTACAGTCCAAAAAATCAATTTTCTGATGCAAAACGATGACCCGCGACCTGTCGATTTTTCTCAAGATGGTCAGAAATGGTAATTTTTTAATGTTTAATTTTTTGACTGTAAATTACTATTGCATGTGAATTATCACTTTTGGAACTAAAATAAGTGTGTTTAGAGTCATTTTAATGCCTGAAATTGGTGGAAATAGAAGCTTCTGTGTAGGAGAAAAAGTCTGTAAAAATGGCAATTTTGGTCACATTGAGGCTTTCAAAATTAGTTATTCAACATTAGGCACAATCCAAATGACATTTTGAATCTTTTTTTCTACAGTCCAAAAAATCAATTTTCTGATGAAAAACGATGACCCGTGACCTGTCGATTTTTCTCAAGATGGTCAGAAATGGTAATTTTGTAATGTTTATATTTTTGAAAGTAAATGACTATTGCATGTGAATTATCACTTTTGGAACCAAAATTAGTGTGTTTAGAGTCATTTTATTGCCTGAAATTGGTCGAAATAGAAGCTTCTGAGTAGGAGAAAAGTCTGTAAAAATGGCAATTTTGGTCACATTGAGGCTTTAAAAAGTAGTTATTCAACATGAGGCACAATCCAAATGACATTTTGAATCTTTTTTTCTACACTCCAAAAAACTCAATGTTCTGATGAGAAACGATGACCCGCGACCTGTCGATTTTTCTCAAGATGGTCAGAAATGGTAATTTTGTAATGTTTAACTTTTTTGACTGTAAATGACTATTGCTTGTGAATTATCACTTTTGGAACTAAAATAGGTGTGTTTAGAGTCATTTTAATGCCTGAAATTGGTGGAAATAGAAGCTTCTGTGTAGGAGAAAAAGTCTGTAAAAATGGCAATTTTGGTCACATTGAGGCTTTCAAAATTAGTTATTCAACATTAGGCACAATCCAAATGACATTTTGAATCTTTTTTTCTACACTCCAAAAAATCAATTTTCTGATGAAAAACGATGACCCGCGACCTGTCGATTTTTCTCAAGATGGTCAGAAATGGTAATTTTGTAATGTTTAACTTTTTTGACTGTAAATGACTATTGCTTGTGAATTATCACTTTTGGAACTAAAATAAGTGTGTTTAGAGTCATTTTAATGCCTGAAATTGGTGGAAATAGAAGCTGCTGTGTAGGAGAAAAAGTCTTTCAAAATGGCAATTTTGGTCACATTGAGGCTTTAAAAAGTAGTTATTCAACATGAGACACAAGCCAAATGACATTTTGAATCTTTTTTCCTACACTCCAAAAAATCAATTTTCTGATGAAAAACGATGACCCGCGACCGGTCGATTTTTCTCAAGATGGTCAGAAATGGTAATTTTTTAATGTTTAACTTTTTTGACTGTAAATGACTATTGCATGTGAATTATCACTTTTGGAACTAAAATAAATGTGTTTAGAGTCATTTTAATGCCTGAAATTGGTCGAAATAGAAGCCTCTGAGTAGGAGAAAAAGTCTGTAAAAATGGCAATTTTGGTCACATTGAGTCTTTAAAAAGTATTTATTCAACATGAGGCACAATCCAAATGACATTTTGAATCATTTTTTCTACAGTCCAAAAAATCAATTTTCTGATGCAAAACGATGACCCGCGACCTGTCGATTTTTCTCAAGATGGTCAGAAATGGTAATTTTTTAATGTTTAATTTTTTGACTGTAAATGACTATTGCATGTGAATTATCACTTTTGGAACTAAAATAAATGTGTTTAGAGTCATTTTAATGCCTGACATTGGTCGAAATAGAAGCTTCTGAGTAGGAGAAAAAGTCTGTAAAAATGGCAATTTTGGTCACATTGAGGCTTTAAAAAGTAGTTATTCAACATGAGGCACAATCCAAATGACATTTTGAATCATTTTTTCTACAGTCCAAAAAATCAATTTTCTGATGCAAAACGATGACCCGCGACCTGTCGATTTTTCTCAAGATGGTCAGAAATGGTAATTTTTTAATGTTTACGTTTTTTGACTGTAAATGACTATTGCATGTGAATTATCACTTTTGGAATGAAAATAAGTGTGTTTAGAGTCATTTTAATGGCTGAAATTGGTGGAAATAGAAGCTTCTGTGTAGGAGAAAAAGTCTGTAAAAATGGCAATTTTGGTCACATTGAGGCTTTAAAAAGTAGTTATTCAACATGAGGCTCAATCCAAATTACATTTTGAATCTTTTTTTCTACAGTCCAAAAAATCAATTTTCTGATGCAAAACGATGACCCGCGACCTGTCGATTTTTCTCAAGATGGTCAGAAATGGTAATTTTTTAATGTTTAATTTTTTGACTGTAAATTACTATTGCATGTGAATTATCACTTTTGGAACGAAAATAAGTGTGTTTAGAGTCATTTTAATGGCTGAAATTGGTGGAAATAGAAGCTTCTGTGTAGGAGAAAAAGTCTGTAAAAATGGCAATTTTGGTCACATTGAGGCTTTAAAAAGTAGTTATTCAACATGAGGCTCAATCCAAATGACATTTTGAATCTTTTTTTCTACAGTCCAAAAAATCAATTTTCTGATGCAAAACGATGACCCGCGACCTGTCGATTTTTCTCAAGATGGTCAGAAATGGTAATTTTTTAATGTTTAATTTTTTGACTGTAAATTACTATTGCATGTGAATTATCACTTTTGGAACTAAAATAAGTGTGTTTAGAGTCATTTTAATGCCTGAAATTGGTGGAAATAGAAGCTTCTGTGTAGGAGAAAAAGTCTGTAAAAATGGCAATTTTGGTCACATTGAGGCTTTCAAAATTAGTTATTCAACATTAGGCACAATCCAAATGACATTTTGAATCTTTTTTTCTACAGTCCAAAAAATCAATTTTCTGATGAAAAACGATGACCCGTGACCTGTCGATTTTTCTCAAGATGGTCAGAAATGGTAATTTTGTAATGTTTATATTTTTGAAAGTAAATGACTATTGCATGTGAATTATCACTTTTGGAACCAAAATTAGTGTGTTTAGAGTCATTTTATTGCCTGAAATTGGTCGAAATAGAAGCTTCTGAGTAGGAGAAAAGTCTGTAAAAATGGCAATTTTGGTCACATTGAGGCTTTAAAAAGTAGTTATTCAACATGAGGCACAATCCAAATGACATTTTGAATCTTTTTTTCTACACTCCAAAAAACTCAATGTTCTGATGAGAAACGATGACCCGCGACCTGTCGATTTTTCTCAAGATGGTCAGAAATGGTAATTTTGTAATGTTTAACTTTTTTGACTGTAAATGACTATTGCTTGTGAATTATCACTTTTGGAACTAAAATAAGTGTGTTTAGAGTCATTTTAATGCCTGAAATTGGTGGAAATAGAAGCTGCTGTGTAGGAGAAAAAGTCTTTCAAAATGGCAATTTTGGTCACATTGAGGCTTTAAAAAGTAGTTATTCAACATGAGACACAAGCCAAATGACATTTTGAATCTTTTTTCCTACACTCCAAAAAATCAATTTTCTGATGAAAAACGATGACCCGCGACCGGTCGATTTTTCTCAAGATGGTCAGAAATGGTAATTTTTTAATGTTTAACTTTTTTGACTGTAAATGACTATTGCATGTGAATTATCACTTTTGGAACTAAAATAAATGTGTTTAGAGTCATTTTAATGCCTGAAATTGGTCGAAATAGAAGCCTCTGAGTAGGAGAAAAAGTCTGTAAAAATGGCAATTTTGGTCACATTGAGTCTTTAAAAAGTATTTATTCAACATGAGGCACAATCCAAATGACATTTTGAATCATTTTTTCTACAGTCCAAAAAATCAATTTTCTGATGCAAAACGATGACCCGCGACCTGTCGATTTTTCTCAAGATGGTCAGAAATGGTAATTTTTTAATGTTTAATTTTTTGACTGTAAATGACTATTGCATGTGAATTATCACTTTTGGAACTAAAATAAATGTGTTTAGAGTCATTTTAATGCCTGACATTGGTCGAAATAGAAGCTTCTGAGTAGGAGAAAAAGTCTGTAAAAATGGCAATTTTGGTCACATTGAGGCTTTAAAAAGTAGTTATTCAACATGAGGCACAATCCAAATGACATTTTGAATCATTTTTTCTACAGTCCAAAAAATCAATTTTCTGATGCAAAACGATGACCCGCGACCTGTCGATTTTTCTCAAGATGGTCAGAAATGGTAATTTTTTAATGTTTACGTTTTTTGACTGTAAATGACTATTGCATGTGAATTATCACTTTTGGAATGAAAATAAGTGTGTTTAGAGTCATTTTAATGGCTGAAATTGGTGGAAATAGAAGCTTCTGTGTAGGAGAAAAAGTCTGTAAAAATGGCAATTTTGGTCACATTGAGGCTTTAAAAAGTAGTTATTCAACATGAGGCTCAATCCAAATTACATTTTGAATCTTTTTTTCTACAGTCCAAAAAATCAATTTTCTGATGCAAAACGATGACCCGCGACCTGTCGATTTTTCTCAAGATGGTCAGAAATGGTAATTTTTTAATGTTTAATTTTTTGACTGTAAATTACTATTGCATGTGAATTATCACTTTTGGAACTAAAATAAGTGTGTTTAGAGTCATTTTAATGCCTGAAATTGGTGGAAATAGAAGCTTCTGTGTAGGAGAAAAAGTCTGTAAAAATGGCAATTTTGGTCACATTGAGGCTTTAAAAAGTAGTTATTCAACATGAGGCTCAATCCAAATGATATTTTGAATCTTTTTTTCTACAGTCCAAAAAATCAATTTTCTGATGCAAAACGATGACCCGCGACCTGTCGATTTTTCTCAAGATGGTCAGAAATGGTAATTTTTTAATGTTTAATTTTTTGACTGTAAATTACTATTGCATGTGAATTATCACTTTTGGAACCAAAATAAGTGTGTTTAGAGTCATTTTAATGCCTGAAATTGGTGGAAATAGAAGCTTCTGTGTAGGAGAAAAAGTCTGTAAAAATGGCAATTTTGGTCACATTGAGGCTTTCAAAATTAGTTATTCAACATTAGGCACAATCCAAATGACATTTTGAATCTTTTTTTCTACAGTCCAAAAAATCAATTTTCTGATGAAAAACGATGACCCGTGACCTGTCGATTTTTCTCAAGATGGTCAGAAATGGTAATTTTGTAATGTTTATATTTTTGAAAGTAAATGACTATTGCATGTGAATTATCACTTTTGGAACTAAAATTAGTGTGTTTAGAGTCATTTTATTGCCTGAAATTGGTCGAAATAGAAGCTTCTGAGTAGGAGAAAAGTCTGTAAAAATGGCAATTTTGGTCACATTGAGGCTTTAAAAAGTAGTTATTCAACATGAGGCACAATCCAAATGACATTTTGAATCATTTTTTCTACAGTCCAAAAAATCAATGTTCTGATGAAAAACGATGACCCGCGACCTGTCGATTTTTCTCAAGATGGTCAGAAATGGCAATTTTGTAATGTTTAACTTTTTTGACTGTAAATGACTATTGCTTGTGAATTATCACTTTTGGAACTAAAATAAGTGTGTTTAGAGTCATTTTAATGCCTGAAATTGGTGGAAATAGAAGCTTCTGTGTAGGAGAAAAAGTCTGTAAAAATGGCAATTTTGGTCACATTGAGGCTTTAAAAAGTAGTTATTCAACATGAGGCACAATCCAAATGACATTTTGAATCATTTTTTCTACAGTCCAAAAAATCAATTTTCTGATGCAAAACGATGACCCACGACCTGTCGATTTTTCTCAAGATGGTCAGAAATGGTAATTTTTTAATGTTTAAGTTTTTTGACTGTAAATGACTATTGCTTGTGAATTATCACTTTTGGAACTAAAATAAGTGTGTTTAGAGTAATTTTAATGCCTGAAATTGGTGGAAATAGAAGCTTCTGTGTAGGAGAAAAAGTCTGTAAAAATGGCAATTTTGGTCACATTGAGGCTTTAAAAAGTAGTTATTCAACATGAGACACAAGCCAAATGACATTTTGAATCTTTTTTCCTACACTCCAAAAAATCAATTTTCTGATGAAAAACGATGACCCGCGACCTGTCGATTTTTCTCAAGATGGTCAGTAATGGTAATTTTTTAATGTTTAATTTTTTGACTGTAAATGACTATTGCATGTGAATTATCACTTTTGGAACTAAAATAAGTGTGTTTAGAGTCATTTTAATGCCTGAAATTGGTGGAAATAGAAGCTTCTGTGTAGGAGAAAAAGTCTGTAAAAATGGCAATTTTGGTCACATTGAGGCTTTCAAAATTAGTTATTCAACATTAGGCACAATCCAAATGACATTTTGAATCTTTTTTTCTACAGTCCAAAAAATCAATTTTCTGATGAAAAACGATGACCCGTGACCTGTCGATTTTTCTCAAGATGGTCAGAAATGGTAATTTTGTAATGTTTATATTTTTGAAAGTAAATGACTATTGCATGTGAATTATCACTTTTGGAACTAAAATTAGTGTGTTTAGAGTCATTTTATTGCCTGAAATTGGTCGAAATAGAAGCTTCTGAGTAGGAGAAAAGTCTGTAAAAATGGCAATTTTGGTCACATTGAGGCTTTAAAAAGTAGTTATTCAACATGAGGCACAATCCAAATGACATTTTGAATCTTTTTTTCTACACTCCAAAAAACTCAATGTTCTGATGAGAAACGATGACCCGCGACCTGTCGATTTTTCTCAAGATGGTCAGAAATGGTAATTTTGTAATGTTTAACTTTTTTGACTGTAAATGACTATTGCTTGTGAATTATCACTTTTGGAACTAAAATAAGTGTGTTTAGAGTCATTTTAATGCCTGAAATTGGTGGAAATAGAAGCTTCTGTGTAGGAGAAAAAGTCTGTAAAAATGGCAATTTTGGTCACATTGAGGCTTTCAAAATTAGTTATTCAACATTAGGCACAATCCAAATGACATTTTTAATCTTTTTTTCTACAGTCCAAAAAATCAATTTTCTGATGAAAAACGATGACCCGTGACCTGTCGATTTTTCTCAAGATGGTCAGAAATGGTAATTTTGTAATGTTTATAGTTTTTGAAAGTAAATGACTATTGCATGTGAATTATCACTTTTGGAACTAAAATTAGTGTGTTTAGAGTCATTTTATTGCCTGAAATTGGTCGAAACAGAAGCTTCTGAGTAGGAGAAAAGTCTGTAACAATGGCAATTTTGGTCACATTGAGGCTTTAAAAAGTAGTTATTCAACATGAGGCACAATCCAAATGACATTTTGAATCTTTTTTTCTACAGTCCAAAAAATCTATTTTCTGATGAAAAACGATGACCCGCGAACTGTCGATTTTTCTCAAGATGGTCAGAAATGGTAATTTTGTAATGTTTAACTTTTTTGACTGTAAATGACTATTGCATGTGAATTATCACTTTTGGAACTAAAATAAATGTGTTTAGAGTCATTTTAATGCCTGACATTGGTCGAAATAGAAGCTTCTGAGTAGGAGAAAAAGTCTGTAAAAATGGCAATTTTGGTCACATTGAGGCTTTAAAAAGTAGTTATTCAACATGAGGCACAATCCAAATGACATTTTGAATCATTTTTTCTACAGTCCAAAAAATCAATTTTCTGATGCAAAACGATGACCCACGACCTGTCGATTTTTCACAAGATGGTCAGAAATGGTAATTTTTTAATGTTTAAGTTTTTTGACTGTAAATGACTATTGCTTGTGAATTATCACTTTTGGAACTAAAATAAGTGTGTTTAGAGTCATTTTAATGCCTGAAATTGGTGGAAATAGAAGCTTCTGTGTAGGAGAAAAAGTCTGTAAAAATGGCAATTTTGGTCACATTGAGGCTTTAAAAAGTAGTTATTCAACATGAGACACAAGCCAAATGACATTTTGAATCTTTTTTCCTACACTCCAAAAAATCAATTTTCTGATGAAAAACGATGACCCGCGACCTGTCGATTTTTCTCAAGATGGTCAGTAATGGTAATTTTTTAATGTTTAATTTTTGGACTGTAAATGACTATTGCATGTGAATTATCACTTTTGGAACGAAAATAAGTGTGTTTAGAGTCATTTTAATGGCTGAAATTGGTGGAAATAGAAGCTTCTGTGTAGGAGAAAAAGTCTGTAAAAATGGCAATTTTGGTCACATTGAGGCTTTAAAAAGTAGTTATTCAACATGAGGCTCAATCCAAATGACATTTTGAATCTTTTTTTCTACAGTCCAAAAAATCAATTTTCTGATGCAAAACGATGACCCGCGACCTGTCGATTTTTCTCAAGATGGTCAGAAATGGTAATTTTTTAATGTTTAATTTTTTGACTGTAAATTTCTATTGCATGTGAATTATCACTTTTGGAACTAAAATAAGTGTGTTTAGAGTCATTTTAATGCCTGAAATTGGTGGAAATAGAAGCTTCTGTGTAGGAGAAAAGTCTGTAAAAATGGCAATTTTGGTCACATTGAGGCTTTAAAAAGTAGTTATTCAACATGAGGCACAATCCAAATGACATTTTGAATCTTTTTTTCTACACTCCAAAAAATCAATGTTCTGATGAAAAACGATGACCCGCGACCTGTCGATTTTTCTCAAGATGGTCAGAAATGGTAATTTTGTAATGTTTAACTTTTTTGACTGTAAATGACTATTGCTTGTGAATTATCACTTTTGGAACTAAAATAGGTGTGTTTAGAGTCATTTTAATGCCTGAAATTGGTGGAAATAGAAGCTTCTGTGTAGGAGAAAAAGTCTGTAAAAATGGCAATTTTGGTCACATTGAGGCTTTCAAAATTAGTTATTCAACATTAGGCACAATCCAAATGACATTTTGAATCTTTTTTTCTACACTCCAAAAAATCAATTTTCTGATGAAAAACGATGACCCGCGACCTGTCGATTTTTCTCAAGATGGTCAGAAATGGTAATTTTGTAATGTTTAACTTTTTTGACTGTAAATGACTATTGCTTGTGAATTATCACTTTTGGAACTAAAATAAGTGTGTTTAGAGTCATGTTAATGCCTGAAATTGGTGGAAATAGAAGCTGCTGTGTAGGAGAAAAAGTCTTTCAAAATGGCAATTTTGGTCACATTGAGGCTTTAAAAAGTAGTTATTCAACATGAGACACAAGCCAAATGACATTTTGAATCTTTTTTCCTACACTCCAAAAAATCAATTTTCTGATGAAAAACGATGACCCGCGACCGGTCGATTTTTCTCAAGATGGTCAGAAATGGTAATTTTTTAATGTTTAACTTTTTTGACTGTAAATGACTATTGCATGTGAATTATCACTTTTGGAACTAAAATAAATGTGTTTAGAGTCATTTTAATGCCTGAAATTGGTCGAAATAGAAGCCTCTGAGTAGGAGAAAAAGTCTGTAAAAATGGCAATTTTGGTCACATTGAGTCTTTAAAAAGTATTTATTCAACATGAGGCACAATCCAAATGACATTTTGAATCATTTTTTCTACAGTCCAAAAAATCAATTTTCTGATGCAAAACGATGACCCGCGACCTGTCGATTTTTCTCAAGATGGTCAGAAATGGTAATTTTTTAATGTTTAATTTTTTGACTGTAAATGACTATTGCATGTGAATTATCACTTTTGGAACTAAAATAAATGTGTTTAGAGTCATTTTAATGCCTGACATTGGTCGAAATAGAAGCTTCTGAGTAGGAGAAAAAGTCTGTAAAAATGGCAATTTTGGTCACATCGAGGCTTTAAAAAGTAGTTATTCAACATGAGGCACAATCCAAATGACATTTTGAATCATTTTTTCTACAGTCCAAAAAATCAATTTTCTGATGCAAAACGATGACCCGCGACCTGTCGATTTTTCTCAAGATGGTCAGAAATGGTAATTTTTTAATGTTTACGTTTTTTGACTGTAAATGACTATTGCATGTGAATTATCACTTTTGGAATGAAAATAAGTGTGTTTAGAGTCATTTTAATGGCTGAAATTGGTGGAAATAGAAGCTTCTGTGTAGGAGAAAAAGTCTGTAAAAATGGCAATTTTGGTCACATTGAGGCTTTAAAAAGTAGTTATTCAACATGAGGCTCAATCCAAATGACATTTTGAATCTTTTTTTCTACAGTCCAAAAAATCAATTTTCTGATGCAAAACGATGACCCGCGACCTGTCGATTTTTCTCAAGATGGTCAGAAATGGTAATTTTTTAATGTTTAATTTTTTGACTGTAAATTACTATTGCATGTGAATTATCACTTTTGGAACTAAAATAAGTGTGTTTAGAGTCATTTTAATGCCTGAAATTGGTGGAAATAGAAGCTTCTGTGTAGGAGAAAAAGTCTGTAAAAATGGCAATTTTGGTCACATTGAGGCTTTAAAAAGTAGTTATTCAACATGAGGCTCAATCCAAATGATATTTTGAATCTTTTTTTCTACAGTCCAAAAAATCAATTTTCTGATGCAAAACGATGACCCGCGACCTGTCGATTTTTCTCAAGATGGTCAGAAATGGTAATTTTTTAATGTTTAATTTTTTGACTGTAAATTACTATTGCATGTGAATTATCACTTTTGGAACCAAAATAAGTGTGTTTAGAGTCATTTTAATGCCTGAAATTGGTGGAAATAGAAGCTTCTGTGTAGGAGAAAAAGTCTGTAAAAATGGCAATTTTGGTCACATTGAGGCTTTCAAAATTAGTTATTCAACATTAGGCACAATCCAAATGACATTTTGAATCTTTTTTTCTACAGTCCAAAAAATCAATTTTCTGATGAAAAACGATGACCCGTGACCTGTCGATTTTTCTCAAGATGGTCAGAAATGGTAATTTTGTAATGTTTATATTTTTGAAAGTAAATGACTATTGCACGTGAATTATCACTTTTGGAACTAAAATTAGTGTGTTTAGAGTCATTTTATTGCCTGAAATTGGTCGAAATAGAAGCTTCTGAGTAGGAGAAAAGTCTGTAAAAATGGCAATTTTGGTCACATTGAGGCTTTAAAAAGTAGTTATTCAACATGAGGCACAATCCAAATGACATTTTGAATCTTTTTTTCTACACTCCAAAAAATCAATGTTCTGATGAAAAACGATGACCCGCGACCTGTCGATTTTTCTCAAGATGGTCAGAAATGGTAATTTTGTAATGTTTAACTTTTTTGACTGTAAATGACTATTGCTTGTGAATTATCACTTCTGGAACTAAAATAAGTGTGTTTAGAGTCATTTTAATGCCTGAAATTGGTGGAAATAGAAGCTTCTTTGTAGGAGAAAAAGTCTGTAAAAATGGCAATTTTGGTCACATTGAGGCTTTAAAAAGTAGTTATTCAACATGAGGCACAATCCAAATGACATTTTGAATCATTTTTTCTACAGTCCAAAAAATCAATTTTCTGATGCAAAACGATGACCCGCGACCTGTCGATTTTTCTCAAGATGGTCAGAAATGGTAATTTTGTAATGTTTAACTTTTTTGACTGTAAATGACTATTGCTTGTGAATTATCACTTTTGGAACTAAAATAAGTGTGTTTAGAGTCATTTTAATGCCTGAAATTGGTGGAAATAGAAGCTTCTGTGTAGGAGAAAAAGTCTGTAAAAATGGCAATTTTGGTCACATTGAGGCTTTAAAAAGTAGTTATTCAACATGAGGCACAATCCAAATGACATTTTGAATCATTTTTTCTACAGTCCAAAAAATCAATTTTCTGATGCAAAACGATGACCCACGACCTGTCGATTTTTCTCAAGATGGTCAGAAATGGTAATTTTTTAATGTTTAAGTTTTTTGACTGTAAATGACTATTGCTTGTGAATTATCACTTTTGGAACTAAAATAAGTGTGTTTAGAGTAATTTTAATGCCTGAAATTGGTGGAAATAGAAGCTTCTGTGTAGGAGAAAAAGTCTGTAAAAATGGCAATTTTGGTCACATTGAGGCTTTAAAAAGTAGTTATTCAACATGAGACACAAGCCAAATGACATTTTGAATCTTTTTTCCTACACTCCAAAAAATCAATTTTCTGATGAAAAACGATGACCCGCGACCTGTCGATTTTTCTCAAGATGGTCAGTAATGGTAATTTTTTAATGTTTAATTTTTTGACTGTAAATGACTATTGCATGTGAATTATCACTTTTGGAACTAAAATAAGTGTGTTTAGAGTCATTTTAATGCCTGAAATTGGTGGAAATAGAAGCTTCTGTGTAGGAGAAAAAGTCTGTAAAAATGGCAATTTTGGTCACATTGAGGCTTTCAAAATTAGTTATTCAACATTAGGCACAATCCAAATGACATTTTGAATCTTTTTTTCTACAGTCCAAAAAATCAATTTTCTGATGAAAAACGATGACCCGTGACCTGTCGATTTTTCTCAAGATGGTCAGAAATGGTAATTTTGTAATGTTTATATTTTTGAAAGTAAATGACTATTGCATGTGAATTATCACTTTTGGAACTAAAATTAGTGTGTTTAGAGTCATTTTATTGCCTGAAATTGGTCGAAATAGAAGCTTCTGAGTAGGAGAAAAGTCTGTAAAAATGGCAATTTTGGTCACATTGAGGCTTTAAAAAGTAGTTATTCAACATGAGGCACAATCCAAATGACATTTTGAATCTTTTTTTCTACACTCCAAAAAACTCAATGTTCTGATGAGAAACGATGACCCGCGACCTGTCGATTTTTCTCAAGATGGTCAGAAATGGTAATTTTGTAATGTTTAACTTTTTTGACTGTAAATGACTATTGCTTGTGAATTATCACTTTTGGAACTAAAATAAGTGTGTTTAGAGTCATTTTAATGCCTGAAATTGGTGGAAATAGAAGCTTCTGTGTAGGAGAAAAAGTCTGTAAAAATGGCAATTTTGGTCACATTGAGGCTTTCAAAATTAGTTATTCAACATTAGGCACAATCCAAATGACATTTTTAATCTTTTTTTCTACAGTCCAAAAAATCAATTTTCTGATGAAAAACGATGACCCGTGACCTGTCGATTTTTCTCAAGATGGTCAGAAATGGTAATTTTGTAATGTTTATATTTTTGAAAGTAAATGACTATTGCATGTGAATTATCACTTTTGGAACTAAAATTAGTGTGTTTAGAGTCATTTTATTGCCTGAAATTGGTCGAAATAGAAGCTTCTGAGTAGGAGAAAAGTCTGTAAAAATGGCAATTTTGGTCACATTGAGGCTTTAAAAAGTAGTTATTCAACATGAGGCACAATCCAAATGACATTTTGAATCTTTTTTTCTACACTCCAAAAAATCAATTTTCTGATGAAAAACGATGACCCGCGACCTGTCGATTTTTCTCAAGATGGTCAGAAATGGTAATTTTGTAATGTTTAACTTTTTTGACTGTAAATGACTATTGCTTGTGAATTATCACTTTTGGAACTAAAATAAATGTGTTTAGAGTCATTTTAATGCCTGAAATTGGTCGAAATAGAAGCCTCTGAGTAGGAGAAAAAGTCTGTGAAAATGGCAATTTTGGTCACATTGAGTCTTTAAAAAGTATTTATTCAACATGAGGCACAATCCAAATGACATTTTGAATCATTTTTTCTACAGTCCAAAAAATCAATTTTCTGATGCAAAACGATGACCCGCGACCTGTCGATTTTTCTCAAGATGGTCAGAAATGGTAATTTTTTAATGTTTAATTTTTTGACTGTAAATGACTATTGCATGTGAATTATCACTTTTGGAACTAAAATAAATGTGTTTAGAGTCATTTTAATGCCTGACATTGGTCGAAATAGAAGCTTCTGAGTAGGAGAAAAAGTCTGTAAAAATGGCAATTTTGGTCACATTGAGGCTTTAAAAAGTAGTTATTCAACATGAGGCACAATCCAAATGACATTTTGAATCATTTTTTCTACAGTCCAAAAAATCAATTTTCTGATGCAAAACGATGACCCGCGACCTGTCGATTTTTCTCAAGATGGTCAGAAATGGTAATTTTTTAATGTTTAAGTTTTTTGACTGTAAATGACTATTGCTTGTGAATTATCACTTTTGGAACTAAAATAAGTGTGTTTAGAGTCATTTTAATGCCTGAAATTGGTGGAAATAGAAGCTTCTGTGTAGGAGAAAAAGTCTGTAAAAATGGCAATTTTGGTCACATTGAGGCTTTAAAAAGTAGTTATTCAACATGAGACACAAGCCAAATGACATTTTGAATCTTTTTTCCTACACTCCAAAAAATCAATTTTCTGATGAAAAACGATGACCCGCGACCTGTCGATTTTTCTCAAGATGGTCAGAAATGGTAATTTTTTAATGTTTAATTTTTTGACTGTAAATGACTATTGCATGTGAATTATCACTTTTGGAATGAAAATAAGTGTGTTTAGAGTCATTTTAATGGCTGAAATTGGTGGAAATAGAAGCTTCTGTGTAGGAGAAAAAGTCTGTAAAAATGGCAATTTTGGTCACATTGAGGCTTTAAAAAGTAGTTATTCAACATGAGGCTCAATCCAAATGACATTTTGAATCTTTTTTTCTACAGTCCAAAAAATCAATTTTCTGATGCAAAACGATGACCCGCGACCTGTCGATTTTTCTCAAGATGGTCAGAAATGGTAATTTTTTAATGTTTAATTTTTTGACTGTAAATTACTATTGCATGTGAATTATCACTTTTGGAACTAAAATAAGTGTGTTTAGAGTCATTTTAATGCCTGAAATTGGTGGAAATAGAAGCTTCTGTGTAGGAGAAAAAGTCTGTAAAAATGGCAATTTTGGTCACATTGAGGCTTTCAAAATTAGTTATTCAACATTAGGCACAATCCAAATGACATTTTGAATCTTTTTTTCTACAGTCCAAAAAATCAATTTTCTGATGAAAAACGATGACCCGTGACCTGTCGATTTTTCTCAAGATGGTCAGAAATGGTAATTTTGTAATGTTTATATTTTTGAAAGTAAATGACTATTGCATGTGAA
The DNA here is from genome assembly GCF_964204655.1 of Triturus cristatus. NCBI lineage: Eukaryota > Metazoa > Chordata > Amphibia > Caudata > Salamandridae > Triturus > Triturus cristatus. The sequence goes on from NC_140587.1 coordinate 928,950,354, forward strand.
TTATCACTTTTGGAACTAAAATTAGTGTGTTTAGAGTCATTTTATTGCCTGAAATTGGTCGAAATAGAAGCTTCTGAGTAGGAGAAAAGTCTGTAAAAATGGCAAATTTGGTCACATTGAGGCTTTAAAAAGTAGTTATTCAACATGAGGCACAATCCAAATGACATTTTGAATCTTTTTTTCTACACTCCAAAAAATCAATTTTCTGATGAAAAACGATGACCCGCGACCTGTCGATTTTTCTCAAGATGGTCAGAAATGGTAATTTTGTAATGTTTATATTTTTGAAAGTAAATGACTATTGCATGTGAATTATCACTTTTGGAACTAAAATAAGTGTGTTTAGAGTCATTTTAATGCCTGAAATTTGTCGAAATAGAAGCTTCTGTGTAGGAGAAAAAGTCTGTAAAAATGGCAACTTTGGTCACATTGAGGCTTTAAAAAGTAGTTATTCAACATGAGACACAATCCAAATGACATTTTGAATCTTTTTTTCTACACTCCAAAAAATCAATTTTCTGATGAAAAACGATGACCCGCGACCTGTCGATTTTTCTCAAGATGGTCAGAAATGGTAATTTTGTAATGTTTAATTTTCTGACTGTAAATGACTATTGCATGTGAATTATCACTTTTGGAACTAAAATAAGTGTTTTTAGAGTCATTTTAATGCCTGAAATTGGTGGAAATAGAAGCTTTTGTATAGGAGAAAAAGTCTGTATAAATGGCAAGTTTGGTCACATTGAGGCTTTAAAAATTAGTTATTCAACATTAGGCACAATCCAAATGACATTTTGAATCTTTTTTTCTACAGTCCAAAAAATCAATTTTCTGATGAAAAACGATGACCCGTGACCTGTCGATTTTTCTCAAGATGGTCAGAAATGGTAATTTTGTAATGTTTATATTTTTGAAAGTAAATGACTATTGCATGTGAATTATCACTTTTGGAACTAAAATTAGTGTGTTTAGAGTCATTTTATTGCCTGAAATTGGTCGAAATAGAAGCTTCTGAGTAGGAGAAAAAGTCTGTAAAAATGGTAATTTTGGTCACATTGAGGCTTTAAAAAGTAGTTATTCAACATGAGGCACAATCCAAATGACATTTTGAATCATTTTTTCTACAGTCCAAAAAATCAATTTTCTGATGCAAAACGATGACCCGCGACCTGTCGATTTTTCTCAAGATGGTCAGAAATGGTAGTTTTTTTAATGCTTAATTTTTTGACTTTAAATGACTATTGCATGTGAATTATCACTTTTGGAACTAAAATAAGTGTGTTTAGAGTCATTTTACTGCCTTAAATTGGTGGAAATAGAAGCTTCTGTGTAGGAGAAAAAGTCTGTAAAAATGGCAATTTTGGTCACATTGAGGCTTTAAAAAGTAGTTATTCAACATGAGACACAATCCAAATGACATTTTGAATCTTTTTTTCTACACTCCAAAATATCAATGAAAAATGATGACCCACGACCTGTCGATTTTTCTCAAGATGGTCAGAAATGGTAATTTTTTAATGTTTATGATTTTTGTCTGTAAATGACTATTGTGTGTGAATTATCACTTTTGGAACTAAAATAAGTGTGTTTAGAGTCATTTTAATGCCTGAAATTGGTCGAAATAGAAGCTTCTGAGTAGGAGAAAAAGTCTGTAAAAATGGCAATTTTGGTCACATTGAGGCTTTAAAAAGTAGTTATTCAACATGAGGCTCAATCCAAATGACATTTTGAATCTTTTTTTCTACACTCCAAAAAATCAATTTTCTGATGAAAAACGATGACCCGCGACCTGTCGATTTTTCTCAAGATGGTCAGAAATGGTAATTTGGTAATGTTTAACTTTTTTGACTGTAAATGACTATTGCATGTGAATGATCACTTTTGGAACTAAAATTAGTGTGTTTAGAGTCATTTTATTGCCTGAAATTGGTCGAAATAGAAGCTTCTGAGTAGGAGAAAAAGTCTGTAAAAATGGCAATTTTGGTCACATTGAGGCTTTAAAAAGTAGTTATTCAACATGAGGCACAATCCAAATGACATTTTGAATCTTTTTTCTACAGTCCAAAAAATCAATTTTCTGATGAAAAACAATGACCCGTGACCTGTCGAACTTTCAAAAAATGGTCAGAAATGGTAATTTTTTTATGTTTATTTTTTTTAAAGTAAATGACTATTGCATGTGACTTATCACTTTTGGAACTAAAATAAGTGTGTTTAGAGTCATTTTAACGTCTGAAATTGGTCGAAATAGAAGCTTCTGAGTAGGAGAAAAAGTCTGTAAAAATGGCAATTTTGGTCACATTGAGGCTTTAAAAAGTAGTTATTCAACATGAGACACAAGCCAAATGACATTTTGAATCTTTTTTTCTACAGTCCAAAAAATCAATTTTCTGATGAAAAACGATGACCCGCGACCTGTCGATTTTTCTCAAGATGGTCAGAAATGGTAATTTTTTAATGTTTAATTTTCTGACTGTGAATGACTATTGCATGTGAATTATCACTTTTGGAACTAAAATAAGTGTTTTTAGAGTCATTTTAATGCCTGAAATTGGTGGAAATAGAAGCTTTTGTATAGGAGAAAAAGTCTGTATAAATGGCAAGTTTGGTCACATTGAGGCTTTAAAAATTAGTTATTCAACATTAGGCACAATCCAAATGACATTTTGAATCTTTTTTTCTACAGTCCAAAAAATCAATTTTCTGATGAAAAACGATGACCCGTGACCTGTCGATTTTTCTCAAGATGGTCAGAAATGGTAATTTTGTAATGTTTATATTTTTGAAAGTAAATGACTATTGCATGTGAATTATCACTTTTGGAACTAAAATTAGTGTGTTTAGAGTCATTTTATTGCCTGAAATTGGTCGAAATAGAAGCTTCTGAGTAGGAGAAAAAGTCTGTAAAAATGGTAATTTTGGTCACATTGAGGCTTTAAAAAGTAGTTATTCAACATGAGGCACAATCCAAATGACATTTTGAATCATTTTTTCTACAGTCCAAAAAATCAATTTTCTGATGCAAAACGATGACCCGCGACCTGTCGATTTTTCTCAAGATGGTCAGAAATGGTAGTTTTTTTAATGCTTAATTTTTTGACTTTAAATGACTATTGCATGTGAATTATCACTTTTGGAACTAAAATAAGTGTGTTTAGAGTCATTTTACTGCCTTAAATTGGTGGAAATAGAAGCTTCTGTGTAGGAGAAAAAGTCTGTAAAAATGGCAATTTTGGTCACATTGAGGCTTTAAAAAGTAGTTATTCAACATGAGACACAATCCAAATGACATTTTGAATCTTTTTTTCTACACTCCAAAATATCAATGAAAAATGATGACCCACGACCTGTCGATTTTTCTCAAGATGGTCAGAAATGGTAATTTTTTAATGTTTATGATTTTTGTCTGTAAATGACTATTGTGTGTGAATTATCACTTTTGGAACTAAAATAAGTGTGTTTAGAGTCATTTTAATGCCTGAAATTGGTCGAAATAGAAGCTTCTGAGTAGGAGAAAAAGTCTGTAAAAATGGCAATTTTGGTCACATTGAGGCTTTAAAAAGTAGTTATTCAACATGAGGCTCAATCCAAATGACATTTTGAATCTTTTTTTCTACACTCCAAAAAATCAATTTTCTGATGAAAAACGATGACCCGCGACCTGTCGATTTTTCTCAAGATGGTCAGAAATGGTAATTTGGTAATGTTTAACTTTTTTGACTGTAAATGACTATTGCATGTGAATGATCACTTTTGGAACTAAAATTAGTGTGTTTAGAGTCATTTTATTGCCTGAAATTGGTCGAAATAGAAGCTTCTGAGTAGGAGAAAAAGTCTGTAAAAATGGCAATTTTGGTCACAATGAGGCTTGAAAATGTAGTTATTCAACATGAGGCACAATCCAAATGACATTTTGAATCTTTTTTCTACAGTCCAAAAAATCAATTTTCTGATGAAAAACAATGACCCGTGACCTGTCGAACTTTCAAAAAATGGTCAGAAATGGTAATTTTTTTATGTTTATTTTTTTTAAAGTAAATGACTATTGCATGTGACTTATCACTTTTGGAACTAAAATAAGTGTGTTTAGAGTCATTTTAACGTCTGAAATTGGTCGAAATAGAAGCTTCTGAGTAGGAGAAAAAGTCTGTAAAAATGGCAATTTTGGTCACATTGAGGCTTTAAAAAGTAGTTATTCAACATGAGACACAAGCCAAATGACATTTTGAATCTTTTTTTCTACAGTCCAAAAAATCAATTTTCTGATGAAAAACGATGACCCGCGACCTGTCGATTTTTCTCAAGATGGTCAGAAATGGTAATTTTTTAATGTTTAATTTTCTGACTGTGAATGACTATTGCATGTGAATTATCACTTTTGGAACTAAAATAAGTGTTTTTAGAGTCATTTTAATGCCTGAAATTGGTGGAAATAGAAGCTTTTGTATAGGAGAAAAAGTCTGTATAAATGGCAAGTTTGGTCACATTGAGGCTTTAAAAATTAGTTATTCAACATTAGGCACAATCCAAATGACATTTTGAATCTTTTTTTCTACAGTCCAAAAAATCAATTTTCTGATGAAAAACGATGACCCGTGACCTGTCGATTTTTCTCAAGATGGTCAGAAATGGTAATTTTGTAATGTTTATATTTTTGAAAGTAAATGACTATTGCATGTGAATTATCACTTTTGGAACTAAAATTAGTGTGTTTAGAGTCATTTTATTGCCTGAAATTGGTCGAAATAGAAGCTTCTGAGTAGGAGAAAAAGTCTGTAAAAATGGTAATTTTGGTCACATTGAGGCTTTAAAAAGTAGTTATTCAACATGAGGCACAATCCAAATGACATTTTGAATCATTTTTTCTACAGTCCAAAAAATCAATTTTCTGATGCAAAACGATGACCCGCGACCTGTCGATTTTTCTCAAGATGGTCAGAAATGGTAGTTTTTTTAATGCTTAATTTTTTGACTTTAAATGACTATTGCATGTGAATTATCACTTTTGGAACTAAAATAAGTGTGTTTAGAGTCATTTTACTGCCTTAAATTGGTGGAAATAGAAGCTTCTGTGTAGGAGAAAAAGTCTGTAAAAATGGCAATTTTGGTCACATTGAGGCTTTAAAAAGTAGTTATTCAACATGAGACACAATCCAAATGACATTTTGAATCTTTTTTTCTACACTCCAAAATATCAATGAAAAATGATGACCCACGACCTGTCGATTTTTCTCAAGATGGTCAGAAATGGTAATTTTTTAATGTTCATGATTTTTGTCTGTAAATGACTATTGTGTGTGAATTATCACTTTTGGAACTAAAATAAGTGTGTTTAGAGTCATTTTAATGCCTGAAATTGGTCGAAATAGAAGCTTCTGAGTAGGAGAAAAAGTCTGTAAAAATGGCAATTTTGGTCACATTGAGGCTTTAAAAAGTAGTTATTCAACATGAGGCTCAATCCAAATGACATTTTGAATCTTTTTTTCTACACTCCAAAAAATCAATTTTCTGATGAAAAACGATGACCCGCGACCTGTCGATTTTTCTCAAGATGGTCAGAAATGGTAATTTGGTAATGTTTAACTTTTTTGACTGTAAATGACTATTGCATGTGAATGATCACTTTTGGAACTAAAATTAGTGTGTTTAGAGTCATTTTATTGCCTGAAATTGGTCGAAATAGAAGCTTCTGAGTAGGAGAAAAAGTCTGTAAAAATGGCAATTTTGGTCACAATGAGGCTTGAAAATGTAGTTATTCAACATGAGGCACAATCCAAATGACATTTTGAATCTTTTTTCTACAGTCCAAAAAATCAATTTTCTGATGAAAAACAATGACCCGTGACCTGTCGAACTTTCAAAAAATGGTCAGAAATGGTAATTTTTTTATGTTTATTTTTTTTAAAGTAAATGACTATTGCATGTGACTTATCACTTTTGGAACTAAAATAAGTGTGTTTAGAGTCATTTTAACGTCTGAAATTGGTCGAAATAGAAGCTTCTGAGTAGGAGAAAAAGTCTGTAAAAATGGCAATTTTGGTCACATTGAGGCTTTAAAAAGTAGTTATTCAACATGAGACACAAGCCAAATGACATTTTGAATCTTTTTTTCTACAGTCCAAAAAATCAATTTTCTGATGAAAAACGATGACCCGCGACCTGTCGATTTTTCTCAAGATGGTCAGTAATGGTAATTTTTTAATGTTTAATTTTTTGACTGTAAATGACTATTGCATGTGAATTATCACTTTTGGAACGAAAATAAGTGTGTTTAGAGTCATTTTATTGCCTGAAATTGGTCGAAATAGAAGCTTCTGAGTAGGAGAAAAAGTCTGTAAAAATGGTAATTTTGGTCACATTGAGGCTTTAAAAAGTAGTTATTCAACATGAGGCACAATCCAAATGACATTTTGAATCATTTTTTCTACAGTCCAAAAAATCAATTTTCTGATGCAAAACGATGACCCGCGACCTGTCGATTTTTCTCAAGATGGTCAGAAATGGTAGTTTTTTAATGCTTAATTTTTTGACTTTAAATGACTATTGCATGTGAATTATCACTTTTGGAACTAAAATAAGTGTGTTTAGAGTCATTTTACTGCCTTAAATTGGTGGAAATAGAAGCTTCTGTGTAGGAGAAAAAGTCTGTAAAAATGGCAATTTTGGTCACATTGAGGCTTTAAAAAGTAGTTATTCAACATGAGACACAATCCAAATGACATTTTGAATCTTTTTTTCTACACTCCAAAATATCAATGAAAAATGATGACCCACGACCTGTCGATTTTTCTCAAGATGGTCAGAAATGGTAATTTTTTAATGTTTATGTTTTTTGTCTGTAAATGACTATTGTGTGTGAATTATCACTTTTGGAACTAAAATAAGTGTGTTTAGAGTCATTTTAATGCCTGAAATTGGTCGAAATAGAAGCTTCTGAGTAGGAGAAAAAGTCTGTAAAAATGGCAATTTTGGTCACATTGAGGCTTTAAAAAGTAGTTATTCAACATGAGGCTCAATCCAAATGACATTTTGAATCTTTTTTTCTACACTCCAAAAAATCAATTTTCTGATGAAAAACGATGACCCGCGACCTGTCGATTTTTCTCAAGATTGTCAGAAATGGTAATTTGGTAATGTTTAACTTTTTTGACTGTAAATGACTATTGCATGTGAATGATCACTTTTGGAACTAAAATTAGTGTGTTTAGAGTCATTTTATTGCCTGAAATTGGTCGAAATAGAAGCTTCTGAGTAGGAGAAAAAGTCTGTAAAAATGGCAATTTTGGTCACAATGAGGCTTGAAAATGTAGTTATTCAACATGAGGCACAATCCAAATGACATTTTGAATCTTTTTTCTACAGTCCAAAAAATCAATTTTCTGATGAAAAACAATGACCCGTGACCTGTCGAACTTTCAAAAAATGGTCAGAAATGGTAATTTTTTTATGTTTATTTTTTTTAAAGTAAATGACTATTGCATGTGACTTATCACTTTTGGAACTAAAATAAGTGTGTTTAGAGTCATTTTAACGTCTGAAATTGGTCGAAATAGAAGCTTCTGAGTAGGAGAAAAAGTCTGTAAAAATGGCAATTTTGGTCACATTGAGGCTTTAAAAAGTAGTTATTCAACATGAGACACAAGCCAAATGACATTTTGAATCTTTTTTTCTACAGTCCAAAAAATCAATTTTCTGATGAAAAACGATGACCCGCAACCTGTCGATTTTTCTCAAGATGGTCAGTAATGGTAATTTTTTAATGTTTAATTTTTTGACTGTAAATGACTATTGCATGTGAATTATCACTTTTGGAACGAAAATAAGTGTGTTTAGAGTCATTTTATTGGCTGAAATTGGTGGAAATAGAAGCTTCTGTGTAGGAGAAAAAGTATGTAAAAATGGCAATTTTGGTCACATTGAGGCTTTAAAAAGTAGTTATTCAACATGAGGCTCAATCCAAATGACATTTTGAATCATTTTTTCTACAGTCCAAAAAATCAACTTTCTGATGCAAAACGATGACCCGCGACCTGTCGATTTTTCTCAAGATGGTCAGAAATGGTAATTTTTTAATGTTTAATTTTTTGAGTGTAAATTACTATTGCATGTGAATTATCACTTTTGGAACTAAAATGAGTGTGTTTAGAGTCATTTTAATGCCTGAAATTTGTCGAAATAGAAGCTTCTGTGTAGGAGAAAAAGTCTGTAAAAATGGCAACTTTGGTCACATTGATGCTTTAAAAAGTAGTTATTCAACATGAGACACAATCCAAATGACATTTTGAATCTTTTTTTCTACACTCCAAAAAATCAATTTTCTGATGAAAAACGATGACCCGCGACCTGTCGATTTTTCTCAAGATGGTCAGAAATGGTAATTTTTTAATGTTTAATTTTCTGACTGTAAATGACTATTGCATGTGAATTATCACTTTTGGAACTAAAATAAGTGTTTTTAGAGTCATTTTAATGCCTGAAATTGGTGGAAATAGAAGCTTTTGTATAGGAGAAAAAGTCTGTATAAATGGCAAGTTTGGTCACATTGAGGCTTTAAAAATTAGTTATTCAACATTAGGCACAATCCAAATGACATTTTGAATCTTTTTTTCTACAGTCCAAAAAATCAATTTTCTGATGAAAAACGATGACCCGTGACCTGTCGATTTTTCTCAAGATGGTCAGAAATGGTAATTTTGTAATGTTTATTTTTTTGTCTGTAAATGACTATTGTGTGTGAATTATCACTTTTGGAACTAAAATAAGTGTGTTTAGAGTCATTTTAATGCCTGAAATTGGTCGAAATAGAAGCTTCTGAGTAGGAGAAAAAGTCTGTAAAAATGGCAATTTTGGTCACATTGAGGCTTCAAAAAGTAGTTATTCAACGTCAGGCTCAATCCAAATGACATTTTGAATCTTTTTTTCTACACTCCAAAAAATCAATTTTCTGATGAAAAACGATGACCCGCGACCTGTCGATTTTTCTCAAGATGGTCAGAAATGGTAATTTTGTAATGTTTAACTTTTTTGACTGAAAATGACTATTGCATGAGAATTATCACTTTTGGAACTAAAATTAGTGTGTTTAGAGTCATTTTATTGCCTGAAATTGGTCGAAATAGAAGCTTCTGAGTAGGAGAAAAAGTCTGTAAAAATGGCAATTTGGTCACAATGAGGCTTGAAAATGTAGTTATTCAACATGAGGCACAATCCAAATGACATTTTAAATCTTTTTTTCTACAGTCCAAAAAATCAATTTTCTGATGAAAAACGATGACCCGCGACCTGTCGATTTTTCTCAAGATGGTCAGAAATGGTAATTTTGTAATGTTTAACTTTTTTGACTCTAAATGACTATTGCATGTGAATTATCACTTTTGGAACTAAAATAAATGTGTTTAGAGTCATTTTAATGCCTGAAATTGGTCGAAATAGAAGCCTCTGAGTAGTAGAAAATGTCTGTAAAAATGGCAATTTTGGTCACATTGAGGCTTTAAAAAGTAGTTATTCAACATGAGGCACAATCCAAATCACATTTTGAATCATTTTTTCTACAGTCCAAAAAATCAATTTTCTGATGCAAAACGATGACCCGCAACCTGTCGATTTTTCTCAAGATGGTCAGAAATGGTCATTTTTTAATGTTTAATTTTTTGAGTGTAAATGACTATTGCATGTGAATTATCACTTTTGGAACTAAAATAAGTGTGTTTAGAGTCATTTTAATGCCTGAAATTTGTCGAAATAGAAGCTTCTGTGTAGGAGAAAAAGTCTGTAAAAATGGCAACTTTGGTCACATTGAGGCTTTAAAAAGTAGTTATTCAACATGAGACACAATCCAAATGACATTTTGAATCTTTTTTTCTACACTCCAAAAAATCAATTTTCTGATGAAAAACGATGACCCGCGACCTGTCGATTTTTCTCAAGATGGTCAGAAATGGTAATTTTTTAATGTTTAATTTTCTTACTGTAAATGACTATTGCATGTGAATTATCACTTTTGGAACTAAAATAAGTGTTTTTAGAGTCATTTTAATGCCTGAAATTGGTGGAAATAGAAGCTTTTGTATAGGAGAAAAAGTCTGTATAAATGGCAAGTTTGGTCACATTGAGGCTTTAAAAATTAGTTATTCAACATTAGGCACAATCCAAATGACATTTTGAATCTTTTTTTCTTCAGTCCAAAAAAATCAATTTTCTGATGAAAAACGATGACCCGTGACCTGTCGATTTTTCTCAAGATGGTCAGAAATGGTAATTTTGTAATGTTTATATTTTTGAAAGTAAATGACTATTGCATGTGAATTATCACTTTTGGAACTAAAATAAGTGTGTTTAGAGTCATTTTAATGCCTGAAATTGGTGGAAATAGAAGCTTCTGTGTAGGAGAAAAAGTCTGTAAAAATGGCAATTTTGGTCACATTGAGGCTTTAAAAAGTAGTTATTCAACATGAGACACAAGCCAAATGACATTTTGAATCTTTTTTCCTACACTCCAAAAAATCAATTTTCTGATGAAAAACGATGACCCGCGACCTGTCGATTTTTCTCAAGATGGTCAGAAATGGTAATTTTTTAATGTTAAATTTTTTGACTGTAAATGACTATTGCATGTGAATTATCACTTTTGGAACGAAAATAAGTGTGTTTAGAGTCATTTTAATGGCTGAAATTGGTGGAAATAGAAGCTTCTGTGTAGGAGAAAAAGTCTGTAAAAATGGCAATTTTGGTCACATTGAGGCTTTAAAAAGTAGTTATTCAACATGAGGCTCAATCCAAATGACATTTTGAATCTTTTTTTCCTACAGTCCAAAAAATCAATTTTCTGATGCAAAACGATGACCCGCGACCTGTCGATTTTTCTCAAGATGGTCAGAAATGGTAATTTTTTAATGTTTAATTTTTTGACTGTAAATGACTATTGCATGTGAATTATCACTTTTGGAACGAAAATAAGTGTGTTTAGAGTCATTTTAATGGCTGAAATTGGTGGAAATAGAAGCTTCTGTGTAGGAGAAAAAGTCTGTAAAAATGGCAATTTTGGTCACATTGAGGCTTTAAAAAGTAGTTATTCAACATGAGACACAAGCCAAATGACATTTTGAATCTTTTTTCCTACACTCCAAAAAATCAATTTTCTGATGAAAAACGATGACCCGCGACCTGTCGATTTTTCTCAAGATGGTCAGAAATGGTAATTTTTTAATGTTAAATTTTTTGACTGTAAATGACTATTGCATGTGAATTATCACTTTTGGAACGAAAATAAGTGTGTTTAGAGTCATTTTAATGGCTGAAATTGGTGGAAATAGAAGCTTCTGTGTAGGAGAAAAAGTCTGTAAAAATGGCAATTTTGGTCACATTGAGGCTTTAAAAAGTAGTTATTCAACATGAGACACAAGCCAAATGACATTTTGAATCTTTTTTCCTACACTCCAAAAAATCAATTTTCTGATGAAAAACGATGACCCGCGACCTGTCGATTTTTCTCAAGATGGTCAGAAATGGTAATTTTTTAATGTTTAATTTTTTGACTGTAAATTACTATTGCATGTGAATTATCACTTTTGGAACTAAAATAAGTGTGTTTAGAGTCATTTTAATGCCTGAAATTGGTGGAAATAGAAGCTTCTGTGTAGGAGAAAAAGTCTGTAAAAATGGCAATTTTGGTCACATTGAGGCTTTAAAAAGTAGTTATTCAACATGAGGCTCAATCCAAATGACATTTTGAATCTTTTTTTCTACAGTCCAAAAAATCAATTTTCTGATGCAAAACGATGACCCGCGACCTATCGATTTTTCTCAAGATGGTCAGAAATGGTAATTTTTTAATGTTTAATTTTTTGACTGTAAATTACTATTGCATGTGAATTATCACTTTTGGAACTAAAATAAGTGTGTTTAGAGTCATTTTAATGCCTGAAATTGGTGGAAATAGAAGCTTCTGTGTAGGAGAAAAAGTCTGTAAAAATGGCAATTTTGGTCACATTGAGGCTTTCAAAATTAGTTATTCAACATTAGGCACAATCCAAATGACATTTTGAATCTTTTTTTCTACAGTCCAAAAAATCAATTTTCTGATGAAAAACGATGACCCGTGACCTGTCGATTTTTCTCAAGATGATCAGAAATGGTAATTTTGTAATGTTTATATTTTTGAAAGTAAATGACTATTGCTTGTGAATTATCACTTTTGGAACTAAAATTAGTGTGTTTAGAGTCATTTTATTGCCTGAAATTGGTCGAAATAGAAGACTCTGAGTAGGAGAAAAGTCTGTAAAAATGGCAATTGTGGTCACATTGAGGCTTTAAAAAGTAGTTATTCAACATGAGGCACAATCCAAATGACATTTTGAATCTTTTTTTCTACACTCCAAAAAATCAATGTTCTGATGAAAAACGATGACCCGCGACCTGTCGATTTTTCTCAAGATGGTCAGAAATGGTAATTTTGTAATGTTTAACTTTTTTGACTGTAAATGACTATTGCTTGTGAATTATCACTTTTGGAACTAAAATAAGTGTGTTTAGAGTCATTTTAATGCCTGAAATTGGTGGAAATAGAAGCTTCTGTGTAGGAGATAAGTCTGTAAAAATGGCAATTTTGGTCACATTGAGGCTTTAAAAAGTAGTTATTCAACATGAGACACAAGCCAAATGACATTTTGAATCTTTTTTCCTACACTCCAAAAAATCAATTTTCTGATGAAAAACGATGACCCGCGACCTGTCGATTTTTCTCAAGATGGTCAGAAATGGTAATTTTTTAATGTTTAATTTTTTGACTGTAAATGACTATTGCATGTGAATTATCACTTTTGGAACGAAAATAAGTGTGTTTAGAGTCGTTTTATTGCCTGAAACTGGTCGAAATAGAAGCTTCCGAGTAGGAGAAAAAGTCTGTAAAAATGGCAATTTTGGTCACATTGAGGCTTTAAAAAGTAGTTATTCAACATGAGGCACAATCCAAATGACATTTTGAATCTTTTTTTCTACAGTCCAAAAAATCAATTTTCTGATGAAAAACGATGACCCGCGACCTGTCGATTTATCTCAAGATGGTCAGAAATGGTAATTTTGTAATGTTTAACTTTTTTGACTGTAAATGACTATTGCATGTGAATTATCACTTTTGGAACTAAAATAGATGTGTTTAGAGTCATTTTAATGCCTGAAATTGGTCGAAATAGAAGCCTCTGAGTAGGAGAAAAAGTCTGTAAAAATGGCAATTTTGGTCACATTGAGTCCTTAAAAAGAAGTTATTCAACATGAGGCACAATCCAAATGACATTTTGAATCATTTTTTCTACAGTCCAAAAAATCAATTTTCTGATGCAAAACGATGACCCGCGACCTGTCGATTTTTCTCAAGATGGTCAGAAATGGTAATTTTTTAATGTTTAATTTTTTGAGTGTAAATGACTATTGCATGTGAATTATCACTTTTGGAACTAAAATGAGTGTGTTTAGAGTCATTTTAATGCCTGAAATTTGTCGAAATAGAAGCTTCTGTGTAGGAGAAAAAGTCTGTAAAAATGGCAACTTTGGTCACATTGAGGCTTTAAAAAGTAGTTATTCAACATGAGACACAATCCAAATGACATTTTGAATCTTTTTTTCTACACTCCAAAAAATCAATTTTCTGATGAAAAACGATGACCCGCGACCTGTCGATTTTTCTCAAGATGGTCAGAAATGGTAATTTTTTAATGTTTAATTTTCTGACTGTAAATGACTATTGCATGTGAATTATCACTTTTGGAACTAAAATAAGTGTTTTTAGAGTCATTTTAATGCCTGAAATTGGTGGAAATAGAAGCTTTTGTATAGGAGAAAAAGTCTGTATAAATGGCAAGTTTGGTCACATTGAGGCTTTAAAAATTAGTTATTCAACATTAGGCACAATCCAAATGACATTTTGAATCTTTTTTTCTACAGTCCAAAAAATCAATTTTCTGATGAAAAACGATGACCCGTGACCTGTCGATTTTTCTCAAGATGGTCAGAAATGGTAATTTTGTAATGTTTATTTTTTTGTCTGTAAATGACTATTGTGTGTGAATTATCACTTTTGGAACTAAAATAAGTGTGTTTAGAGTCATTTTAATGCCTGAAATTGGTCGAAATAGAAGCTTCTGAGTAGGAGAAAAAGTCTGTAAAAATGGCAATTTTGGTCACATTGAGGCTTTAAAAAGTAGTTATTCAACGTGAGGCTCAATCCAAATGACATTTTGAATCTTTTTTTCTACACTCCAAAAAATCAATTTTCTGATGAAAAACGATGACCCGCGACCTGTCGATTTTTCTCAAGATGGTCAGAAATGGTAATTTTGTTATGTTTAACTTTTTTGACTGAAAATGACTATTGCATGAGAATTATCACTTTTGGAACTAAAATTAGTGTGTTTAGAGTCATTTTATTGCCTGAAATTGGTCGAAATAGAAGCTTCTGAGTAGGAGAAAAAGTCTGTAAAAATGGCAATTTGGTCACAATGAGGCTTGAAAATGTAGTTATTCAACATGAGGCACAATCCAAATGACATTTTAAATCTTTTTTTCTACAGTCCAAAAAATCAATTTTCTGATGAAAAACGATGACCCGCGACCTGTCGATTTTTCTCAAGATGGTCAGAAATGGTAATTTTGTAATGTTTAACTTTTTTGACTCTAAATGACTATTGCATGTGAATTATCACTTTTGGAACTAAAATAAATGTGTTTAGAGTCATTTTAATGCCTGAAATTGGTCGAAATAGAAGCCTCTGAGTAGTAGAAAAAGTCTGTAAAAATGGCAATTTTGGTCACATTGAGTCTTTAAAAAGTAGTTATTCAACATGAGGCACAATCCAAATGACATTTTGAATCATTTTTTCTACAGTCCAAAAATTCAATTTCCTGATGCAAAACGATGACCCGCGACCTGTCGATTTTTCTCAATATAGTCAGAAATGGTCATTTTTTAATGTTTAATTTTTTGAGTGTAAATGACTATTGCATGTGAATTATCACTTTTGGAACTAAAATAAGTGTGTTTAGAGTCATTTTAATGCCTGAAATTTGTCGAAATAGAAGCTTCTGTGTAGGAGAAAAAGTCTGTAAAAATGGCAACTTTGGTCACATTGAGGCTTTAAAAAGTAGTTATTCAACATGAGACACAATCCAAATGACATTTTGAATCTTTTTTTCTACAGTACAAAAAATCAATTTTCTGATGAAAAACGATGACCCGCGACCTGTCGATTTTTCTCAAGATGGTCAGAAATGGTAATTTTTTAATGTTTAATTTTTTGACTGTAAATGACTATTGCATGTGAATTATCACTTTTGGAACGAAAATAAGTGTGTTTAGAGTCATTTTAATGGCTGAAATTGGTGGAAATAGAAGCTTCTGTGTAGGAGAAAAAGTCTGTAAAAATGGCAATTTTGGTCACATTGAGGCTTTAAAAAGTAGTTATTCAACATGAGACACAAGCCAAATGACATTTTGAATCTTTTTTCCTACACTCCAAAAAATCAATTTTCTGATGAAAAACGATGACCCGCGACCTGTCGATTTTTCTCAAGATGGTCAGAAATGGTAATTTTTTAATGTTAAATTTTTTGACTGTAAATGACTATTGCATGTGAATTATCACTTTTGGAACGAAAATAAGTGTGTTTAGAGTCATTTTAATGGCTGAAATTGGTGGAAATAGAAGCTTCTGTGTAGGAGAAAAAGTCTGTAAAAATGGCAATTTTGGTCACATTGAGGCTTTAAAAAGTAGTTATTCAACATGAGGCTCAATCCAAATGACATTTTGAATCTTTTTTTCTACAGTCCAAAAAATCAATTTTCTGATGCAAAACGATGACCCGCGACCTGTTGATTTTTCTCAAGATGGTCAGAAATGGTAATTTTTTAATGTTTAATTTTTTGACTGTAAATTACTATTGCATGTGAATTATCACTTTTGGAACTAAAATAAGTGTGTTTAGAGTCATTTTAATGCCTGAAATTGGTGGAAATAGAAGCTTCTGTGTAGGAGAAAAAGTCTGTAAAAATTGCAATTTTGGTCACATTGAGGCTTTCAAAATTAGTTATTCAACATTAGGCACAATCCAAATGACATTTTGAATCTTTTTTTCTACAGTCCAAAAAATCAATTTTCTGATGAAAAACGATGACCCGTGACCTGTCGATTTTTCTCAAGATGGTCAGAAATGGTAATTTTGTAATGTTTATATTTTTGAAAGTAAATGACTATTGCATGTGAATTATCACTTTTGGAACTAAAATTAGTGTGTTTAGAGTCATTTTATTGCCTGAAATTGGTCGAAATAGAAGCTTCTGAGTAGGAGAAAAGTCTGTAAAAATGGCAATTTTGGTCACATTGAGGCTTTAAAAAGTAGTTATTCAACATGAGGCACAATCCAAATGACATTTTGAATCTTTTTTTCTACAGTCCAAAAAATCAATTTTCTGATGAAAAACGATGACCCGCGACCTGTCGATTTTTCTCAAGATGGTCAGAAATGGTAATTTTGTAATGTTTAACTTTTTGGACTGTAAATGACTATTGCTTGAGAATTATCACTTTTGGAACTAAAATAAGTGTGTTTAGAGTCATTTTAATGCCTGAAATTGGTGGAAATAGAAGCTTCTGTGTAGGAGAAAAAGTCTGTAAAAATGGCAATTTTGGACACATTGAGGCTTTAAAAAGTAGTTATTCAACATGAGACACAATCCAAATGACATTTTGAATCTTTTTTCCTACACTCCAAAAAATCAATTTTCTGATGCAAAACGATGACCCGCGACCTGTTGATTTTTCTCAAGATGGTCAGAAATGGTAATTTTTTAATGTTTAATTTTTTGACTGTAAATTACTATTGCATGTGAATTATCACTTTTGGAACTAAAATAAGTGTGTTTAGAGTCATTTTAATGCCTGAAATTGGTGGAAATAGAAGCTTCTGTGTAGGAGAAAAAGTCTGTAAAAATGGCAATTTTGGTCACATTGAGGCTTTCAAAATTAGTTATTCAACATTAGGCACAATCCAAATGACATTTTGAATCTTTTTTTCTACAGTCCAAAAAATCAATTTTCTGATGAAAAACGATGACCCGTGACCTGTCGATTTTTCTCAAGATGGTCAGAAATGGTAATTTTGTAATGTTTATATTTTTGAAAGTAAATGACTATTGCATGTGAATTATCACTTTTGGAACTAAAATTAGTGTGTTTAGAGTCATTTTATTGCCTGAAATTGGTCGAAATAGAAGCTTCTGAGTAGGAGAAAAGTCTGTAAAAATGGCAATTTTGGTCACATTGAGGCTTTAAAAAGTAGTTATTCAACATGAGGCACAATCCAAATGACATTTTGAATCTTTTTTTCTACAGTCCAAAAAATCAATTTTCTGATGAAAAACGATGACCCGCGACCTGTCGATTTTTCTCAAGATGGTCAGAAATGGTAATTTTGTAATGTTTAACTTTTTTGACTGTAAATGACTATTGCATGTGAATTATCACTTTTGGAACTAAAATAAATGTGTTTAGAGTCATTTTAATGCCTGACATTGGTCGAAATAGAAGCTTCTGAGTAGGAGAAAAAGTCTGTAAAAATGGCAATTTTGGTCACATTGAGGCTTTAAAAAGTAGTTATTCAACATGAGGCACAATCCAAATGACATTTTGAATCATTTTTTCTACACTCCAAAAAATCAATTTTCTGATGCAAAACGATGACCCGCGACCTGTCGATTTTTCTCAAGATGGTCAGAAATGGTAATTTTTTAATGTTTAAGTTTTTTGACTGTAAATGACTATTGCTTGTGAATTATCACTTTTGGAACTAAAATAAGTGTGTTTAGAGTCATTTTAATGCCTGAAATTGGTGGAAATAGAAGCTTCTGTGTAGGAGAAAAAGTCTGTAAAAATGGCAATTTTGGTCACATTGAGGCTTTAAAAAGTAGTTATTCAACATGAGACACAATCCAAATGACATTTTGAATCTTTTTTCCTACACTCCAAAAAATAAATTTTCTGATGAAAAACGATGACCCGCGACCTGTCGATTTTTCTCAAGATGGTCAGAAATGGTAATTTTTTAATGTTAAATTTTTTTACTGTAAATGACTATTGCATGTGAATTATCACTTTTGGAACGAAAATAAGTGTGTTTAGAGTCATTTTAATGGCTGAAATTGGTGGAAATAGAAGCTTCTGTGTAGGAGAAAAAGTCTGTAAAAATGGCAATTTTGGTCACATTGAGGCTTTAAAAAGTAGTTATTCAACATGAGGCTCAATCCAAATGACATTTTGAATCTTTTTTTCTACAGTCCAAAAAATCAATTTTCTGATGCAAAACGATGACCCGCGACCTGTCGATTTTTCTCAAGATGGTCAGAAATGGTAATTTTTTAATGTTTAATTTTTTGACTGTAAATTACTATTGCATGTGAATTATCACTTTTGGAACTAAAATAAGTGTGTTTAGAGTCATTTTAATGACTGAAATTGGTGGAAATAGAAGCTTCTGTGTAGGAGAAAAAGTCTGTAAAAATGGCAATTTTGGTCACATTGAGGCTTTTAAAATTAGTTATTCAACATTAGGTACAATCCAAATGACATTTTGAATCTTTTTTTCTACAGTCCAAAAAATCAATTTTCTGATGAAAAACGATGACCCGTGACCTTTCGATTTTTCTCAAGATGGTCAGAAATGGTAATTTTGTAATGTTTATATTTTTGAAAGTAAATGACTATTGCATGTGAATTATCACTTTTGGAACTAAAATTAGTGTGTTTAGAGTCATTTTATTGCCTGAAATTGGTCGAAATAGAAGCTTCTGAGTAGGAGAAAAGTCTGTAAAAATGGCAATTTTGGTCACATTGAGGCTTTAAAAAGTAGTTATTCAACATGAGGCACAATCCAAATGACATTTTGAATCTTTTTTTCTACAGTCCAAAAAATCAATTTTCTGATGAAAAACGATGACCCGCGACCTGTCGATTTTTCTCAAGATGGTCAGAAATGGTAATTTTGTAATGTTTAACTTTTTTGACTGTAAATGACTATTGCATGTGAATTATCACTTTTGGAACTAAAATAAATGTGTTTAGAGTCATTTTAATGCCTGACATTGGTCGAAATAGAAGCTTATGAGTAGGAGAAAAAGTCTGTAAAAATGGCAATTTTGGTCACATTGAGGCTTTAAAAAGTAGTTATTCAACATGAGACACAAGCCAAATGACATTTTGAATCTTTTTTCCTACACTCCAAAAAATAAATTTTCTGATGAAAAACGATGACCCGCGACCTGTCGATTTTTCTCAAGATGGTCAGAAATGGTAATTTTTTAATGTTAAATTTTTTTACTGTAAATGACTATTGCATGTGAATTATCACTTTTGGAACGAAAATAAGTGTGTTTAGAGTCATTTTAATGGCTGAAATTGGTGGAAATAGAAGCTTCTGTGTAGGAGAAAAAGTCTATAAAAATGGCAATTTTGGTCACATTGAGGCTTTAAAAAGTAGTTATTCAACATGAGGCTCAATTCAAATGACATTTTGAATCTTTTTTTCTACAGTCCAAAAAATCAATTTTCTGATGCAAAACGATGACCCGCGACCTGTCGATTTTTCTCAAGATGGTCAGAAATGGTAATTTTTTAATGTTTAATTTTTTGACTGTAAATTACTATTGCATGTGAATTATCACTTTTGGAACTAAAATAAGTGTGTTTAGAGTCATTTTAATGACTGAAATTGGTGGAAATAGAAGCTTCTGTGTAGGAGAAAAAGTCTGTAAAAATGGCAATTTTGGTCACATTGAGGCTTTCAAAATTAGTTATTCAACATTAGGTACAATCCAAATGACATTTTGAATCTTTTTTTCTACAGTCCAAAAAATCAATTTTCTGATGAAAAACGATGACCCGTGACCTGTCGATTTTTCTCAAGATGGTCAGAAATGGTAATTTTGTAATGTTTATATTTTTGAAAGTAAATGACTATTGCATGTGAATTATCACTTTTGGAACTAAAATTAGTGTGTTTAGAGTCATTTTATTGCCTGAAATTGGTCGAAATAGAAGCTTCTGAGTAGGAGAAAAGTCTGTAAAAATGGCAATTTTGGTCACATTGAGGCTTTAAAAAGTAGTTATTCAACATGAGGCACAATCCAAATGACATTTTGAATCTTTTTTTCTACAGTCCAAAAAATCAATTTTCTGATGAAAAACGATGACCCGCGACCTGTCGATTTTTCTCAAGATGGTCAGAAATGGTAATTTTGTAATGTTTAACTTTTTTGACTGTAAATGACTATTGCATGTGAATTATCACTTTTGGAACTAAAATAAATGTGTTTAGAGTCATTTTAATGCCTGACATTGGTCGAAATAGAAGCTTCTGAGTAGGAGAAAAAGTCTGTAAAAATGGCAATTTTGGTCACATTGAGGCTTTAAAAAGTAGTTATTCAACATGAGGCACAATCCAAATGACATTTTGAATCATTTTTTCTACACTCCAAAAAATGAATTTTCTGATGCAAAACGATGACCCGCGACCTGTCGATTTTTCTCAAGATGGTCAGAAATGGTAATTTTTTAATGTTTAAGTTTTTTGACTGTAAATGACTATTGCTTGTGAATTATCACTTTTGGAACTAAAATAAGTGTGTTTAGAGTCATTTTAATGCCTGAAATTGGTGGAAATAGAAGCTTCTGTGTAGGAGAAAAAGTCTGTAAAAATGGCAATTTTGGTCACATTGAGGCTTTAAAAAGTAGTTATTCAACATGAGACACCATCCAAATGACATTTTGAATCTTTTTTCCTACACTCCAAAAAATCAATTTTCTGATGAAAAACGATGACCCGCGACCTGTCGATTTTTCTCAAGATGGTCAGAAATGGTAATTTTTTAATGTTTAATTTTTTGACTGTAAATGACTATTGCATGTGAATTATCACTTTTGCAACTAAAATAAGTGTGTTTAGAGTCATTTTAATGCCTGAAATTGGTGGAAATAGAAGCTTCTGTGTAGGAGAAAAAGTCTGTAAAAATGGCAATTTTGGTCACATTGAGGCTTTAAAAAGTAGTTATTCAACATGAGGCTCAATCCAAATGACATTTTGAATCTTTTTTTCTACACTCCAAAAAATCAATTTTCTGATGAAAAATGATGACCCGCGACATGTCGATTTTTCTCAAGAGGGTCAGAAATGGTAATTTTTTAATGTTTAATTTTTTGACTGTAGATGACTATTGTATGTGAATTATCACTTTTGGAACTAAAATAAGTGTGTTTAGAGTCATTTTATTGCCTGAAATTGGTCGAAATAGAAGCTTCTGAGTAGGAGAAAAAGTCTGTAAAAATGGCAATTTTGGTCACATTGAGGCTTTAAAAAGTAGTTATTCAACATGAGGCACAATCCAAATGACATTTTGAATCTTTTTTTCTACACTCCAAAAAATCAATTTTCTGATGAAAAACGATGACCCGCGACCTGTCGATTTTTCTCAAGATGGTCAGAAATGGTAATTTTGTAATGTTTAACTTTTTTGACTGTAAATGACTATTGCTTGTGAATTATCACTTTTGGAACTAAAATACGTGTGTTTAGAGTCATTTTAATGCCTGAAATTGGTGGAAATAGAAGCTTCTGTGTAGGAGAAAAAGTCTGTAAAAATGGCAATTTTGGTCACATTGAGGCTTTCAAAATTAGTTATTCAACATTAGGCACAATCCAAATGACATTTTGAATCTTTTTTTCTACACTCCAAAAAATCAATTTTCTGATGAAAAACGATGACCCGTGACCTGTCGATTTTTCTCAAGATGGTCAGAAATGGTAATTTTGTAATGTTTATATTTTTGAAAGTAAATGACTATTGCATGTGAATTATCACTTTTGGAACTAAAATTAGTGTGTTTAGAGTCATTTTATTGCCTGAAATTGGTCGAAATAGAAGCTTCTGAGTACGAGAAAAGTCTGTAAAAATGGCAATTTTGGTCACATTGAGGCTTTAAAAAGTAGGTATTCAACATGAGGCACAATCCAAATGACATTTTGAATCTTTTTTTCTACAGTCCAAAAAATCAATTTTCTGATGAAAAACGATGACCCGCGACCTGTCGATTTTTCTCAAGATGGTCAGAAATGGTAATTTTGTAATGTTTAACTTTTTTGACTGTAAATGACTATTGTATGTGAATTATCACTTTTGGAACTAAAATAAGTGTGTTTAGAGTCATTTTAATGCCTGAAATTGGTCGAAATAGAAGCTTCTGAGTAGGAGAAAAAGTCTGTAAAAATGGCAATTTTGGTCACATTGAGGCTTTAAAAAGTAGCTATTCAACATAAGGCACAATCCAAATGACATTTTGAATCTTTTTTCTACAGTCTAAAAAATCAATTTTCTGATGAAAAACGATGACCCGCGACCTGTCGATTTTTCTCAAGATGGTCAGAAATGGTAATTTTGTAATGTTTAACTTTTTTGACTGTAAATGACTATTGCATGTGAATTATCACTTTTGGAACTAAAATTAGTGTGTTTAGAGTCATTTTATTGCCTGAAATTGGTCGAAATAGAAGCTTCTGAGTAGGAGAAAAGTCTGTAAAAATGGCAATTTTGGTCACATTGAGGCTTTAAAAAGTAGTTATTCAACATGAGGCACAATCCAAATGACATTTTGAATCTTTTTTTCTACAGTCCAAAAAATCAATTTTCTGATGAAAAACGATGACCCGCGACCTGTCGATTTTTCTCAAGATGGTCAGAAATGGTAATTTTTTAATGTTTAAGTTTTTTGATTGTAAATGACTATTGCTTGTGAATTATCACTGTTGGAACTAAAATAAGTATGTTTAGAGTCATTTTAATGCCTGAAATTGGTGGAAATAGAAGCTTCTGTGTAGGAGAAAAAGTCTGTAAAAATGGCAATTTTGGTCACATTGAGGCTTTAAAAAGTAGTTATTCAACATGAGACACAAGCCAAATGACATTTTGAATCTTTTTTCCTACACTCCAAAAAATCAATTTTCTGATGAAAAACGATGACCCGCGACCTGTCGATTTTTCTCAAGATGGTCAGAAATGGTAATTTTGTAATGTTTAACTTTTTTGACTGTAAATGACTATTGCATGTGAATTATCACTTTTGGAACTAAAATTAGTGTGTTTAGAGTCATTTTATTGCCTGAAATTGGTCGAAATAGAAGCTTCTGAGTAGGAGAAAAAGTCTGTAAAAATGGCAATTTTGGTCACAATGAGGCTTGAAAATGTAGTTATTCAACATGAGGCACAATCCAAATGACATTTTGAATCTTTTTTCTACAGTCCAAAAAATCAATTTTCTGATGAAAAACAATGACCCGTGACCTGTCGAACTTTCAAAAAATGGTCAGAAATGGTAATTTTTTTTATGTTTATTTTTTTTAAAGTAAATGACTATTGCATGTGACTTATCACTTTTGGAACTAAAATAAGTGTGTTTAGAGTCATTTTAACGTCTGAAATTGGTCGAAATAGAAGCTTCTGAGTAGGAGAAAAAGTCTGTAAAAATGGCAATTTTGGTCACATTGAGGCTTTAAAAGTAGTTATTCAACATGAGGCACAATCCAAATTACATTTTGAATCTTTTTTTCTACAGTCCAAAAAATCTATTTTCTGATGAAAAACGATGACCTGCGAACTGTCGATTTTTCTCAAGATGGTCAGAAATGGTAATTTTGTAATGTTTAACTTTTTTGACTGTAAATGACTATTGCATGTGAATTATCACTTTTGGAACTAAAATTAGTGTGTTTAGAGTCATTTTATTGCCTGAAATTGGTCGAAATAGAAGCTTCTGAGTAGGGGAAAAAGTTTGTAAAAATGGCAATTTTGGTCACATTGAGGCTTTAAAAGTAGTTATTCAACATGAGGCACAATCCAAATGACATTTTGAATCTTTTTTTCTACAGTCCAAAAAATCAATTTTCTGATGCAAAACGATGACCCGTGACCTGTCGATTTTTCTCAAGATGGTCAGAAATGGTAATTTTGTAATGTTTATATTTTTGAAAGTAAATGACTATTGCATGTGAATTATCACTTTTGGAACTAAAATTAGTGTGTTTAGAGTCATTTTATTGCCTGAAATTGGTCGAAATAGAAGCTTCTGAGTAGGAGAAAAGTCTGTAAAAATGGCAATTTTGGTCACATTGAGGCTTTAAAAAGTAGTTATTCAACATGAGGCACAATCCAAATGACATTTTGAATCTTTTTTTCTACAGTCCAAAAAATCAATTTTCTGATGAAAAACGATGACCCGCGACCTGTCGATTTTTCTCAAGATGGTCAGAAATGGTAATTTTGTAATGTTTAACTTTTTTGACTGTAAATGACTATTGCATGTGAATTATCACTTTTGGAACTAAAATAAATGTGTTTAGAGTCATTTTAATGCCTGACATTGGTCGAAATAGAAGCTTCTGAGTAGGAGAAAAAGTCTGTAAAAATGGCAATTTTGGTCACATTGAGGCTTTAAAAAGTAGTTATTCAACATGAGGCACAATCCAAATGACATTTTGAATCATTTTTTCTACACTCCAAAAAATGAATTTTCTGATGCAAAACGATGACCCGCGACCTGTCGATTTTTCTCAAGATGGTCAGAAATGGTAATTTTTTAATGTTTAACTTTTTTGACTGTAAATGACTATTGCATGTGAATTATCACTTTTGGAACTAAAATAAATGTGTTTAGAGTCATTTTAATGCCTGACATTGGTCGAAATAGAAGCTTCTGAGTAGGAGAAAAAGTCTGTAAAAATGGCAATTTTGGTCACATTCAGGCTTTAAAAAGTAGTTATTCAACATGAGGCACAATCCAAATGACATTTTGAATCATTTTTTCTACACTCCAAAAAATGAATTTTCTGATGCAAAACGATGACCCGCGACCTGTCGATTTTTCTCAAGATGGTCAGAAATGGTAATTTTTTAATGTTTAAGTTTTTTGACTGTAAATGACTATTGCTTGTGAATTATCACTTTTGGAACTAAAATAAGTGTGTTTAGAGTCATTTTAATGCCTGAAATTGGTGGAAATAGAAGCTTCTGTGTAGGAGAAAAAGTCTGTAAAAATGGCAATTTTGGTCACATTGAGGCTTTAAAAAGTAGTTATTCAACATGAGACACCATCCAAATGACATTTTGAATCTTTTTTCCTACACTCCAAAAAATCAATTTTCTGATGAAAAACGATGACCCGCGACCTGTCGATTTTTCTCAAGATGGTCAGAAATGGTAATTTTTTAATGTTTAATTTTTTGACTGTAAATGACTATTGCATGTGAATTATCACTTTTGCAACTAAAATAAGTGTGTTTAGAGTCATTTTAATGCCTGAAATTGGTGGAAATAGAAGCTTCTGTGTAGGAGAAAAAGTCTGTAAAAATGGCAATTTTGGTCACATTGAGGCTTTAAAAAGTAGTTATTCAACATGAGGCTCAATCCAAATGACATTTTGAATCTTTTTTTCTACACTCCAAAAAATCAATTTTCTGATGAAAAACGATGACCCGCGACATGTCGATTTTTCTCAAGATGGTCAGAAATGGTAATTTTTTTATGTTTAATTTTTTGACTGTAGATGACTATTGTATGTGAATTATCACTTTTGGAACTAAAATAAGTGTGTTTAGAGTCATTTTATTGCCTGAAATTGGTCGAAATAGAAGCTTCTGAGTAGGAGAAAAAGTCTGTAAAAATGGCAATTTTGGTCACATTGAGGCTTTAAAAAGTAGTTATTCAACATGAGGCACAATCCAAATGACATTTTGAATCTTTTTTTCTACACTCCAAAAAATCAATTTTCTGATGAAAAACGATGACCCGCGACCTGTCGATTTTTCTCAAGATGGTCAGAAATGGTAATTTTGTAATGTTTAACTTTTTTGACTGTAAATGACTATTGCCTGTGAATTATCACTTTTGGAACTAAAATACGTGTGTTTAGAGTCATTTTAATGCCTGAAATTGGTGGAAATAGAAGCTTCTGTGTAGGAGAAAAAGTCTGTAAAAATGGCAATTTTGGTCACATTGAGGCTTTCAAAATTAGTTATTCAACATTAGGCACAATCCAAATGACATTTTGAATCTTTTTTTCTACACTCCAAAAAATCAATTTTCTGATGAAAAACGATGACCCGTGACCTGTCGATTTTTCTCAAGATGGTCAGAAATGGTAATTTTGTAATGTTTATATTTTTGAAAGTAAATGACTATTGCATGTGAATTATCACTTTTGGAACTAAAATTAGTGTGTTTAGAGTCATTTTATTGCCTGAAATTGGTCGAAATAGAAGCTTCTGAGTACGAGAAAAGTCTGTAAAAATGGCAATTTTGGTCACATTGAGGCTTTAAAAAGTAGTTATTCAACATGAGGCACAATCCAAATGACATTTTGAATCTTTTTTTCTACAGTCCAAAAAATCAATTTTCTGATGAAAAACGATGACCCGCGACCTGTCGATTTTTCTCAAGATGGTCAGAAATGGTAATTTTGTAATGTTTAACTTTTTTGACTGTAAATGACTATTGCATGTGAATTATCACTTTTGGAACTAAAATAAATGTGTTTAGAGTCATTTTAATGCCTGACATTGGTCGAAATAGAAGCTTATGAGTAGGAGAAAAAGTCTGTAAAAATGGCAATTTTGGTCACATTGAGGCTTTAAAAAGTAGTTATTCAACATGAGACACAAGCCAAATGACATTTTGAATCTTTTTTCCTACACTCCAAAAAATAAATTTTCTGATGAAAAACGATGACCCGCGACCTGTCGATTTTTCTCAAGATGGTCAGAAATGGTAATTTTTTAATGTTAAATTTTTTTACTGTAAATGACTATTGCATGTGAATTATCACTTTTGGAACGAAAATAAGTGTGTTTAGAGTCATTTTAATGGCTGAAATTGGTGGAAATAGAAGCTTCTGTGTAGGAGAAAAAGTCTATAAAAATGGCAATTTTGGTCACATTGAGGCTTTAAAAAGTAGTTATTCAACATGAGGCTCAATTCAAATGACATTTTGAATCTTTTTTTCTACAGTCCAAAAAATCAATTTTCTGATGCAAAACGATGACCCGCGACCTGTCGATTTTTCTCAAGATGGTCAGAAATGGTAATTTTTTAATGTTTAATTTTTTGACTGTAAATTACTATTGCATGTGAATTATCACTTTTGGAACTAAAATAAGTGTGTTTAGAGTCATTTTAATGACTGAAATTGGTGGAAATAGAAGCTTCTGTGTAGGAGAAAAAGTCTGTAAAAATGGCAATTTTGGTCACATTGAGGCTTTCAAAATTAGTTATTCAACATTAGGTACAATCCAAATGACATTTTGAATCTTTTTTTTCAGTCCAAAAAATCAATTTTCTGATGAAAAACGATGACCCGTGACCTGTCGATTTTTCTCAAGATGGTCAGAAATGGTAATTTTGTAATGTTTATATTTTTGAAAGTAAATGACTATTGCATGTGAATTATCACTTTTGGAACTAAAATTAGTGTGTTTAGAGTCATTTTATTGCCTGAAATTGGTCGAAATAGAAGCTTCTGAGTAGGAGAAAAGTCTGTAAAAATGGCAATTTTGGTCACATTGAGGCTTTAAAAAGTAGTTATTCAACATGAGGCACAATCCAAATGACATTTTGAATCTTTTTTTCTACAGTCCAAAAAATCAATTTTCTGATGAAAAACGATGACCCGCGACCTGTCGATTTTTCTCAAGATGGTCAGAAATGGTAATTTTTTAATGTTTAAGTTTTTTGACTGTAAATGACTATTGCTTGTGAATTATCACTTTTGGAACTAAAATAAGTGTGTTTAGAGTCATTTTAATGCCTGAAATTGGTGGAAATAGAAGCTTCTGTGTAGGAGAAAAAGTCTGTAAAAATGGCAATTTTGGTCACATTGAGGCTTTAAAAAGTAGATATTCAACATGAGACACCATCCAAATGACATTTTGAATCTTTTTTCCTACACTCCAAAAAATCAATTTTCTGATGAAAAACGATGACCCGCGACCTGTCGATTTTTCTCAAGATGGTCAGAAATGGTAATTTTTTAATGTTTAATTTTTTGACTGTAAATGACTATTGCATGTGAATTATCACTTTTGCAACTAAAATAAGTGTGTTTAGAGTCATTTTAATGCCTGAAATTGGTGGAAATAGAAGCTTCTGTGTAGGAGAAAAAGTCTGTAAAAATGGCAATTTTGGTCACATTGAGGCTTTAAAAAGTAGTTATTCAACATGAGGCTCAATCCAAATGACATTTTGAATCTTTTTTTCTACACTCCAAAAAATCAATTTTCTGATGAAAAATGATGACCCGCGACATGTCGATTTTTCTCAAGATGGTCAGAAATGGTAATTTTTTAATGTTTAATTTTTTGACTGTAGATGACTATTGTATGTGAATTATCACTTTTGGAACTAAAATAAGTGTGTTTAGAGTCATTTTATTGCCTGAAATTGGTCGAAATAGAAGCTTCTGAGTAGGAGAAAAAGTCTGTAAAAATGGCAATTTTGGTCACATTGAGGCTTTAAAAAGTAGTTATTCAACATGAGGCACAATCCAAATGACATTTTGAATCTTTTTTTCTACACTCCAAAAAATCAATTTTCTGATGAAAAACGATGACCCGCGACCTGTCGATTTTTCTCAAGATGGTCAGAAATGGTAATTTTGTAATGTTTAACTTTTTTGACTGTAAATGACTATTGCTTGTGAATTATCACTTTTGGAACTAAAATACGTGTGTTTAGAGTCATTTTAATGCCTGAAATTGGTGGAAATAGAAGCTTCTGTGTAGGAGAAAAAGTCTGTAAAAATGGCAATTTTGGTCACATTGAGGCTTTCAAAATTAGTTATTCAACATTAGGCACAATCCAAATGACATTTTGAATCTTTTTTTCTACACTCCAAAAAATCAATTTTCTGATGAAAAACGATGACCCGTGACCTGTCGATTTTTCTCAAGATGGTCAGAAATGGTAATTTTTTAATGTTTAATTTTTTGACTGTAAATGACTATTGCATGTGAATTATCACTTTTGCAACTAAAATAAGTGTGTTTAGAGTCATTTTAATGCCTGAAATTGGTGGAAATAGAAGCTTCTGTGTAGGAGAAAAAGTCTGTAAAAATGGCAATTTTGGTCACATTGAGGCTTTAAAAAGTAGTTATTCAACATGAGGCTCAATCCAAATGACATTTTGAATCTTTTTTTCTACACTCCAAAAAATCAATTTTCTGATGAAAAACGATGACCCGCGACATGTCGATTTTTCTCAAGATGGTCAGAAATGGTAATTTTTTAATGTTTAATTTTTTGACTGTAGATGACTATTGTATGTGAATTATCACTTTTGGAACTAAAATAAGTGTGTTTAGAGTCATTTTATTGCCTGAAATTGGTCGAAATAGAAGCTTCTGAGTAGGAGAAAAAGTCTGTAAAAATGGCAATTTTGGTCACATTGAGGCTTTAAAAAGTAGTTATTCAACATGAGGCACAATCCAAATGACATTTTGAATCTTTTTTTCTACACTCCAAAAAATCAATTTTCTGATGAAAAACGATGACCCGCGACCTGTCGATTTTTCTCAAGATGGTCAGAAATGGTAATTTTGTAATGTTTAACTTTTTTGACTGTAAATGACTATTGCCTGTGAATTATCACTTTTGGAACTAAAATACGTGTGTTTAGAGTCATTTTAATGCCTGAAATTGGTGGAAATAGAAGCTTCTGTGTAGGAGAAAAAGTCTGTAAAAATGGCAATTTTGGTCACATTGAGGCTTTCAAAATTAGTTATTCAACATTAGGCACAATCCAAATGACATTTTGAATCTTTTTTTCTACACTCCAAAAAATCAATTTTCTGATGAAAAACGATGACCCGTGACCTGTCGATTTTTCTCAAGATGGTCAGAAATGGTAATTTTGTAATGTTTATATTTTTGAAAGTAAATGACTATTGCATGTGAATTATCACTTTTGGAACTAAAATTAGTGTGTTTAGAGTCATTTTATTGCCTGAAATTGGTCGAAATAGAAGCTTCTGAGTACGAGAAAAGTCTGTAAAAATGGCAATTTTGGTCACATTGAGGCTTTAAAAAGTAGTTATTCAACATGAGGCACAATCCAAATGACATTTTGAATCTTTTTTTCTACAGTCCAAAAAATCAATTTTCTGATGAAAAACGATGACCCGCGACCTGTCGATTTTTCTCAAGATGGTCAGAAATGGTAATTTTGTAATGTTTAACTTTTTTGACTGTAAATGACTATTGCATGTGAATTATCACTTTTGGAACTAAAATAAATGTGTTTAGAGTCATTTTAATGCCTGACATTGGTCGAAATAGAAGCTTATGAGTAGGAGAAAAAGTCTGTAAAAATGGCAATTTTGGTCACATTGAGGCTTTAAAAAGTAGTTATTCAACATGAGACACAAGCCAAATGACATTTTGAATCTTTTTTCCTACACTCCAAAAAATAAATTTTCTGATGAAAAACGATGACCCGCGACCTGTCGATTTTTCTCAAGATGGTCAGAAATGGTAATTTTTTAATGTTAAATTTTTTTACTGTAAATGACTATTGCATGTGAATTATCACTTTTGGAACGAAAATAAGTGTGTTTAGAGTCATTTTAATGGCTGAAATTGGTGGAAATAGAAGCTTCTGTGTAGGAGAAAAAGTCTATAAAAATGGCAATTTTGGTCACATTGAGGCTTTAAAAAGTAGTTATTCAACATGAGGCTCAATTCAAATGACATTTTGAATCTTTTTTTCTACAGTCCAAAAAATCAATTTTCTGATGCAAAACGATGACCCGCGACCTGTCGATTTTTCTCAAGATGGTCAGAAATGGTAATTTTTTAATGTTTAATTTTTTGACTGTAAATTACTATTGCATGTGAATTATCACTTTTGGAACTAAAATAAGTGTGTTTAGAGTCATTTTAATGACTGAAATTGGTGGAAATAGAAGCTTCTGTGTAGGAGAAAAAGTCTGTAAAAATGGCAATTTTGGTCACATTGAGGCTTTCAAAATTAGTTATTCAACATTAGGTACAATCCAAATGACATTTTGAATCTTTTTTTCTACAGTCCAAAAAATCAATTTTCTGATGAAAAACGATGACCCGTGACCTGTCGATTTTTCTCAAGATGGTCAGAAATGGTAATTTTGTAATGTTTATATTTTTGAAAGTAAATGACTATTGCATGTGAATTATCACTTTTGGAACTAAAATTAGTGTGTTTAGAGTCATTTTATTGCCTGAAATTGGTCGAAATAGAAGCTTCTGAGTAGGAGAAAAGTCTGTAAAAATGGCAATTTTGGTCACATTGAGGCTTTAAAAAGTAGTTATTCAACATGAGGCACAATCCAAATGACATTTTGAATCTTTTTTTCTACAGTCCAAAAAATCAATTTTCTGATGAAAAACGATGACCCGCGACCTGTCGATTTTTCTCAAGATGGTCAGAAATGGTAATTTTTTAATGTTTAAGTTTTTTGACTGTAAATGACTATTGCTTGTGAATTATCACTTTTGGAACTAAAATAAGTGTGTTTAGAGTCATTTTAATGCCTGAAATTGGTGGAAATAGAAGCTTCTGTGTAGGAGAAAAAGTCTGTAAAAATGGCAATTTTGGTCACATTGAGGCTTTAAAAAGTAGATATTCAACATGAGACACCATCCAAATGACATTTTGAATCTTTTTTCCTACACTCCAAAAAATCAATTTTCTGATGAAAAACGATGACCCGCGACCTGTCGATTTTTCTCAAGATGGTCAGAAATGGTAATTTTTTAATGTTTAATTTTTTGACTGTAAATGACTATTGCATGTGAATTATCACTTTTGCAACTAAAATAAGTGTGTTTAGAGTCATTTTAATGCCTGAAATTGGTGGAAATAGAAGCTTCTGTGTAGGAGAAAAAGTCTGTAAAAATGGCAATTTTGGTCACATTGAGGCTTTAAAAAGTAGTTATTCAACATGAGGCTCAATCCAAATGACATTTTGAATCTTTTTTTCTACACTCCAAAAAATCAATTTTCTGATGAAAAATGATGACCCGCGACATGTCGATTTTTCTCAAGATGGTCAGAAATGGTAATTTTTTAATGTTTAATTTTTTGACTGTAGATGACTATTGTATGTGAATTATCACTTTTGGAACTAAAATAAGTGTGTTTAGAGTCATTTTATTGCCTGAAATTGGTCGAAATAGAAGCTTCTGAGTAGGAGAAAAAGTCTGTAAAAATGGCAATTTTGGTCACATTGAGGCTTTAAAAAGTAGTTATTCAACATGAGGCACAATCCAAATGACATTTTGAATCTTTTTTTCTACACTCCAAAAAATCAATTTTCTGATGAAAAACGATGACCCGCGACCTGTCGATTTTTCTCAAGATGGTCAGAAATGGTAATTTTGTAATGTTTAACTTTTTTGACTGTAAATGACTATTGCTTGTGAATTATCACTTTTGGAACTAAAATACGTGTGTTTAGAGTCATTTTAATGCCTGAAATTGGTGGAAATAGAAGCTTCTGTGTAGGAGAAAAAGTCTGTAAAAATGGCAATTTTGGTCACATTGAGGCTTTCAAAATTAGTTATTCAACATTAGGCACAATCCAAATGACATTTTGAATCTTTTTTTCTACACTCCAAAAAATCAATTTTCTGATGAAAAACGATGACCCGTGACCTGTCGATTTTTCTCAAGATGGTCAGAAATGGTAATTTTGTAATGTTTATATTTTTGAAAGTAAATGACTATTGCATGTGAATTATCACTTTTGGAACTAAAATTAGTGTGTTTAGAGTCATTTTATTGCCTGAAATTGGTCGAAATAGAAGCTTCTGAGTACGAGAAAAGTCTGTAAAAATGGCAATTTTGGTCACATTGAGGCTTTAAAAAGTAGGTATTCAACATGAGGCACAATCCAAATGACATTTTGAATCTTTTTTTCTACAGTCCAAAAAATCAATTTTCTGATGAAAAACGATGACCCGCGACCTGTCGATTTTTCTCAAGATGGTCAGAAATGGTAATTTTGTAATGTTTAACTTTTTTGACTGTAAATGACTATTGTATGTGAATTATCACTTTTGGAACTAAAATAAGTGTGTTTAGAGTCATTTTAATGCCTGAAATTGGTCGAAATAGAAGCTTCTGAGTAGGAGAAAAAGTCTGTAAAAATGGCAATTTTGGTCACATTGAGGCTTTAAAAAGTAGCTATTCAACATAAGGCACAATCCAAATGACATTTTGAATCTTTTTTCTACAGTCTAAAAAATCAATTTTCTGATGAAAAACGATGACCCGCGACCTGTCGATTTTTCTCAAGATGGTCAGAAATGGTAATTTTGTAATGTTTAACTTTTTTGACTGTAAATGACTATTGCATGTGAATTATCACTTTTGGAACTAAAATTAGTGTGTTTAGAGTCATTTTATTGCCTGAAATTGGTCGAAATAGAAGCTTCTGAGTAGGAGAAAAGTCTGTAAAAATGGCAATTTTGGTCACATTGAGGCTTTAAAAAGTAGTTATTCAACATGAGGAACAATCCAAATGACATTTTGAATCTTTTTTTCTACAGTCCAAAAAATCAATTTTCTGATGAAAAACGATGACCCGCGACCTGTCGATTTTTCTCAAGATGGTCAGAAATGGTAATTTTTTAATGTTTAAGTTTTTTGATTGTAAATGACTATTGCTTGTGAATTATCACTGTTGGAACTAAAATAAGTATGTTTAGAGTCATTTTAATGCCTGAAATTGGTGGAAATAGAAGCTTCTGTGTAGGAGAAAAAGTCTGTAAAAATGGCAATTTTGGTCACATTGAGGCTTTAAAAAGTAGTTATTCAACATGAGACACAAGCCAAATGACATTTTGAATCTTTTTTCCTACACTCCAAAAAATCAATTTTCTGATGAAAAACGATGACCCGCGACCTGTCGATTTTTCTCAAGATGGTCAGAAATGGTAATTTTGTAATGTTTAACTTTTTTGACTGTAAATGACTATTGCATGTGAATTATCACTTTTGGAACTAAAATTAGTGTGTTTAGAGTCATTTTATTGCCTGAAATTGGTCGAAATAGAAGCTTCTGAGTAGGAGAAAAAGTCTGTAAAAATGGCAATTTTGGTCACAATGAGGCTTGAAAATGTAGTTATTCAACATGAGGCACAATCCAAATGACATTTTGAATCTTTTTCTACAGTCCAAAAAATCAATTTTCTGATGAAAAACAATGACCCGTGACCTGTCGAACTTTCAAAAAATGGTCAGAAATGGTAATTTTTTTTATGTTTATTTTTTTTAAAGTAAATGACTATTGCATGTGACTTATCACTTTTGGAACTAAAATAAGTGTGTTTAGAGTCATTTTAACGTCTGAAATTGGTCGAAATAGAAGCTTCTGAGTAGGAGAAAAAGTCTGTAAAAATGGCAATTTTGGTCACATTGAGGCTTTAAAAGTAGTTATTCAACATGAGGCACAATCCAAATTACATTTTGAATCTTTTTTTCTACAGTCCAAAAAATCTATTTTCTGATGAAAAACGATGACCTGCGAACTGTCGATTTTTCTCAAGATGGTCAGAAATGGTAATTTTGTAATGTTTAACTTTTTTGACTGTAAATGACTATTGCATGTGAATTATCACTTTTGGAACTAAAATTAGTGTGTTTAGAGTCATTTTATTGCCTGAAATTGGTCGAAATAGAAGCTTCTGAGTAGGAGAAAAAGTTTGTAAAAATGGCAATTTTGGTCACATTGAGGCTTTAAAAGTAGTTATTCAACATGAGGCACAATCCAAATGACATTTTGAATCTTTTTTTCAACAGTCCAAAAAATCAATTTTCTGATGCAAAACGATGACCCGTGACTTGTCGATTTTTCTCAAGATGGTCAGAAATGGTAATTTTGTAATGTTTATATTTTTGAAAGTAAATGACTATTGCATGTGAATTATCACTTTTGGAACTAAAATTAGTGTGTTTAGAGTCATTTTATTGCCTGAAATTGGTCGAAATAGAAGCTTCTGTGTACGAGAAAAGTCTGTAAAAATGGCAATTTTGGTCACATTGAGGCTTTAAAAAGTAGTTATTCAACATGAGGCACAATCCAAATGACATTTTGAATCTTTTTTTCTACAGTCCAAAAAATCAATTTTCTGATGAAAAACGATGACCCGCGACCTGTCGATTTTTCTCAAGATGGTCAGAAATGGTAATTTTGTAATGTTTAACTTTTTTGACTGTAAATGACTATTGTATGTGAATTATCACTTTTGGAACTAAAATAAGTGTGTTTAGAGTCATTTTAATGCCTGAAATTGGTCGAAATAGAAGCTTCTGAGTAGGAGAAAAAGTCTGTAAAAATGGCAATTTTGGTCACATTGAGGCTTTAAAAAGTAGTTATTCAACATAAGGCACAATCCAAATGACATTTTGAATCTTTTTTCTACAGTCTAAAAAATCAATTTTCTGATGAAAAACGATGACCCGCGACCTGTCGATTTTTCTCAAGATGGTCAGAAATGGTAATTTTGTAATGTTTAACTTTTTTGACTGTAAATGACTATTGCATGTGAATTATCACTTTTGGAACTAAAATTAGTGTGTTTAGAGTCATTTTATTGCCTGAAATTGGTCGAAATAGAAGCTTCTGAGTAGGAGAAAAGTCTGTAAAAATGGCAATTTTGGTCACATTGAGGCTTTAAAAAGTAGTTATTCAACATGAGGCACAATCCAAATGACATTTTGAATCTTTTTTTCTACAGTCCAAAAAATCAATTTTCTGATGAAAAACGATGACCCGCGACCTGTCGATTTTTCTCAAGATGGTCAGAAATGGTAATTTTTTAATGTTTAAGTTTTTTGATTGTAAATGACTATTGCTTGTGAATTATCACTGTTGGAACTAAAATAAGTATGTTTAGAGTCATTTTAATGCCTGAAATTGGTGGAAATAGAAGCTTCTGTGTAGGAGAAAAAGTCTGTAAAAATGGCAATTTTGGTCACATTGAGGCTTTAAAAAGTAGTTATTCAACATGAGACACAAGCCAAATGACATTTTGAATCTTTTTTCCTACACTCCAAAAAATCAATTTTCTGATGAAAAACGATGACCCGCGACCTGTCGATTTTTCTCAAGATGGTCAGAAATGGTAATTTTGTAATGTTTAACTTTTTTGACTGTAAATGACTATTGCATGTGAATTATCACTTTTGGAACTAAAATTAGTGTGTTTAGAGTCATTTTATTGCCTGAAATTGGTCGAAATAGAAGCTTCTGAGTAGGAGAAAAAGTCTGTAAAAATGGCAATTTTGGTCACAATGAGGCTTGAAAATGTAGTTATTCAACATGAGGCACAATCCAAATGACATTTTGAATCTTTTTTCTACAGTCCAAAAAATCAATTTTCTGATGAAAAACAATGACCCGTGACCTGTCGAACTTTCAAAAAATGGTCAGAAATGGTAATTTTTTTTATGTTTATTTTTTTTAAAGTAAATGACTATTGCATGTGACTTATCACTTTTGGAACTAAAATAAGTGTGTTTAGAGTCATTTTAACGTCTGAAATTGGTCGAAATAGAAGCTTCTGAGTAGGAGAAAAAGTCTGTAAAAATGGCAATTTTGGTCACATTGAGGCTTTAAAAGTAGTTATTCAACATGAGGCACAATCCAAATTACATTTTGAATCTTTTTTTCTACAGTCCAAAAAATCTATTTTCTGATGAAAAACGATGACCTGCGAACTGTCGATTTTTCTCAAGATGGTCAGAAATGGTAATTTTGTAATGTTTAACTTTTTTGACTGTAAATGACTATTGCATGTGAATTATCACTTTTGGAACTAAAATTAGTGTGTTTAGAGTCATTTTATTGCCTGAAATTGGTCGAAATAGAAGCTTCTGAGTAGGAGAAAAAGTTTGTAAAAAGGGCAATTTAGGTCACATTGAGGCTTTAAAAGTAGTTATTCAACATGAGGCACAATCCAAATGACATTTTGAATCTTTTTTTCTACAGTCCAAAAAATCAATTTTCTGATGCAAAACGATGACCCGTGACCTGTCGATTTTTCTCAAGATGGTCAGAAATGGTAATTTTGTAATGTTTATATTTTTGAAAGTAAATGACTATTGCATGTGAATTATCACTTTTGGAACTAAAATTAGTGTGTTTAGAGTCATTTTATTGCCTGAAATTGGTCGAAATAGAAGCTTCTGAGTAGGAGAAAAAGTCTGTAAAAATGGCAATTTTGGTCACATTGAGGCTTTAAAAAGTAGTTATTCAACATAAGGCACAATCCAAATGACATTTTGAATCTTTTTTCTACAGTCTAAAAAATCAATTTTCTGATGAAAAACGATGACCCGCGACCTGTCGATTTTTCTCAAGATGGTCAGAAATGGTAATTTTGTAATGTTTAACTTTTTTGACTGTAAATGACTATTGTATGTGAATTATCACTTTTGGAACTAAAATAAGTGTGTTTAGAGTCATTTTAATGCCTGAAATTGGTCGAAATAGAAGCTTCTGAGTAGGAGAAAAAGTCTGTAAAAATGGCAATTTTGGTCACATTGAGGCTTTAAAAAGTAGTTATTCAACATAAGGCACAATCCAAATGACATTTTGAATCTTTTTTCTGCAGTCTAAAAAATCAATTTTCTGATGAAAAACGATGACCCGTGACCTGTCGATTTTTCTCAAGATGGTCAGAAATGGTAATTTTGTAATGTTTAACTTTTTTGACTGTAAATGACTATTGCATGTGAATTATCACTTTTGGAACTAAAATTAGTGTGTTTAGAGTCATTTTATTGCCTGAAATTGGTCGAAATAGAAGCTTCTGAGTAGGAGAAAAGTCTGTAAAAATGGCAATTTTGGTCACATTGAGGCTTTAAAAAGTAGTTATTCAACATGAGGCACAATCCAAATGACATTTTGAATCTTTTTTTCTACAGTCCAAAAAATCAATTTTCTGATGAAAAACGATGACCCGCGACCTGTCGATTTTTCTCAAGATGGTCAGAAATGGTAATTTTGTAATGTTTAACTTTTTTGACTGTAAATGACTATTGCATGTGAATTATCACTTTTGGAACTAAAATAAATGTGTTTAGAGTCATTTTAACGCCTGACATTGGTCGAAATAGAAGCTTCTGAGTAGGAGAAAAAGTCTGTAAAAATGGCAATTTTGGTCACATTGAGGCTTTAAAAAGTAGTTATTCAACATGAGGCACAATCCAAATGACATTTTGAATCTTTTTTTCTACACTCCAAAAAATC
Source organism: Triturus cristatus (assembly GCF_964204655.1). Lineage (NCBI taxonomy): Eukaryota > Metazoa > Chordata > Amphibia > Caudata > Salamandridae > Triturus > Triturus cristatus. The sequence goes on from NC_140587.1 coordinate 928,988,724, forward strand.
AATTTTCTGATGAAAAACGATGACCCGCGACCTGTCGATTTTTCTCAAGATGGTCAGAAATGGTAATTTTGTAATGTTTAACTTTTTTGACTGTAAATGACTATTGCTTGTGAATTATCACTTTTGGAACTAAAATACGTGTGTTTAGAGTCATTTTAATGCCTGAAATTGGTGGAAATAGAAGCTTCTGTGTAGGAGAAAAAGTCTGTAAAAATGGCAATTTTGGTCACATTGAGGCTTTCAAAATTAGTTATTCAACATTAGGCACAATCCAAATGACATTTTGAATCTTTTTTTCTACACTCCAAAAAATCAATTTTCTGATGAAAAACGATGACCCGTGACCTGTCGATTTTTCTCAAGATGGTCAGAAATGGTAATTTTGTAATGTTTATATTTTTGAAAGTAAATGACTATTGCATGTGAATTATCACTTTTGGAACTAAAATTAGTGTGTTTAGAGTCATTTTATTGCCTGAAATTGGTCGAAATAGAAGCTTCTGAGTACGAGAAAAGTCTGTAAAAATGGCAATTTTGGTCACATTGAGGCTTTAAAAAGTAGTTATTCAACATGAGGCACAATCCAAATGACATTTTGAATCTTTTTTTCTACAGTCCAAAAAATCAATTTTCTGATGAAAAACGATGACCCGCGACCTGTCGATTTTTCTCAAGATGGTCAGAAATGGTAATTTTGTAATGTTTAACTTTTTTGACTGTAAATGACTATTGTATGTGAATTATCACTTTTGGAACTAAAATAAGTGTGTTTAGAGTCATTTTAATGTCTGAAATTGGTCGAAATAGAAGCTTCTGAGTAGGAGAAAAAGTCTGTAAAAATGGCAATTTTGGTCACATTGAGGCTTTAAAAAGTAGCTATTCAACATAAGGCACAATCCAAATGACATTTTGAATCTTTTTTCTACAGTCTAAAAAATCAATTTTCTGATGAAAAACGATGACCCGCGACCTGTCGATTTTTCTCAAGATGGTCAGAAATGGTAATTTTGTAATGTTTAACTTTTTTGACTGTAAATGACTATTGCATGTGAATTATCACTTTTGGAACTAAAATTAGTGTGTTTAGAGTCATTTTATTGCCTGAAATTGGTCGAAATAGAAGCTTCTGAGTAGGAGAAAAGTCTGTAAAAATGGCAATTTTGGTCACATTGAGGCTTTAAAAAGTAGTTATTCAACATGAGGCACAATCCAAATGACATTTTGAATCTTTTTTTCTACAGTCCAAAAAATCAATTTTCTGATGAAAAACGATGACCCGCGACCTGTCGATTTTTCTCAAGATGGTCAGAAATGGTAATTTTTTAATGTTTAAGTTTTTTGATTGTAAATGACTATTGCTTGTGAATTATCACTGTTGGAACTAAAATAAGTATGTTTAGAGTCATTTTAATGCCTGAAATTGGTGGAAATAGAAGCTTCTGTGTAGGAGAAAAAGTCTGTAAAAATGGCAATTTTGGTCACATTGAGGCTTTAAAAAGTAGTTATTCAACATGAGACACAAGCCAAATGACATTTTGAATCTTTTTTCCTACACTCCAAAAAATCAATTTTCTGATGAAAAACGATGACCCGCGACCTGTCGATTTTTCTCAAGATGGTCAGAAATGGTAATTTTGTAATGTTTAACTTTTTTGACTGTAAATGACTATTGCATGTGAATTATCACTTTTGGAACTAAAATTAGTGTGTTTAGAGTCATTTTATTGCCTGAAATTGGTCGAAATAGAAGCTTCTGAGTAGGAGAAAAAGTCTGTAAAAATGGCAATTTTGGTCACAATGAGGCTTGAAAATGTAGTTATTCAACATGAGGCACAATCCAAATGACATTTTGAATCTTTTTTCTACAGTCCAAAAAATCAATTTTCTGATGAAAAACAATGACCCGTGACCTGTCGAACTTTCAAAAAATGGTCAGAAATGGTAATTTTTTTTATGTTTATTTTTTTTAAAGTAAATGACTATTGCATGTGACTTATCACTTTTGGAACTAAAATAAGTGTGTTTAGAGTCATTTTAACGTCTGAAATTGGTCGAAATAGAAGCTTCTGAGTAGGAGAAAAAGTCTGTAAAAATGGCAATTTTGGTCACATTGAGGCTTTAAAAGTAGTTATTCAACATGAGGCACAATCCAAATTACATTTTGAATCTTTTTTTCTACAGTCCAAAAAATCTATTTTCTGATGAAAAACGATGACCTGCGAACTGTCGATTTTTCTCAAGATGGTCAGAAATGGTAATTTTGTAATGTTTAACTTTTTTGACTGTAAATGACTATTGCATGTGAATTATCACTTTTGGAACTAAAATTAGTGTGTTTAGAGTCATTTTATTGCCTGAAATTGGTCGAAATAGAAGCTTCTGAGTAGGAGAAAAAGTTTGTAAAAATGGCAATTTTGGTCACATTGAGGCTTTAAAAGTAGTTATTCAACATGAGGCACAATCCAAATGACATTTTGAATCTTTTTTTCTACAGTCCAAAAAATCAATTTTCTGATGCAAAACGATGACCCGTGACCTGTCGATTTTTCTCAAGATGGTCAGAAATGGTAATTTTGTAATGTTTATATTTTTGAAAGTAAATGACTATTGCATGTGAATTATCACTTTTGGAACTAAAATTAGTGTGTTTAGAGTCATTTTATTGCCTGAAATTGGTCGAAATAGAAGCTTCTGTGTACGAGAAAAGTCTGTAAAAATGGCAATTTTGGTCACATTGAGGCTTTAAAAAGTAGTTATTCAACATGAGGCACAATCCAAATGACATTTTGAATCTTTTTTTCTACAGTCCAAAAAGTCAATTTTCTGATGAAAAACGATGACCCGCGACCTGTCGATTTTTCTCAAGATGGTCAGAAATGGTAATTTTGTAATGTTTAACTTTTTTGACTGTAAATGACTATTGTATGTGAATTATCACTTTTGGAACTAAAATAAGTGTGTTTAGAGTCATTTTAATGCCTGAAATTGGTCGAAATAGAAGCTTCTGAGTAGGAGAAAAAGTCTGTAAAAATGGCAATTTTGGTCACATTGAGGCTTTAAAAAGTAGTTATTCAACATAAGGCACAATCCAAATGACATTTTGAATCTTTTTTCTACAGTCTAAAAAATCAATTTTCTGATGAAAAACGATGACCCGCGACCTGTCGATTTTTCTCAAGATGGTCAGAAATGGTAATTTTGTAATGTTTAACTTTTTTGACTGTAAATGACTATTGCATGTGAATTATCACTTTTGGAACTAAAATTAGTGTGTTTAGAGTCATTTTATTGCCTGAAATTGGTCGAAATAGAAGCTTCTGAGTAGGAGAAAAGTCTGTAAAAATGGCAATTTTGGTCACATTGAGGCTTTAAAAATTAGTTATTCAACATGAGGCACAATCCAAATGACATTTTGAATCTTTTTTTCTACAGTCCAAAAAAATCAATTTTCTGATGAAAAACGATGACCCGCGACCTGTCGATTTTTCTCAAGATGGTCAGAAATGGTAATTTTTTAATGTTTAAGTTTTTTGATTGTAAATGACTATTGCTTGTGAATTATCACTGTTGGAACTAAAATAAGTATGTTTAGAGTCATTTTAATGCCTGAAATTGGTGGAAATAGAAGCTTCTGTGTAGGAGAAAAAGTCTGTAAAAATGGCAATTTTGGTCACATTGAGGCTTTAAAAAGTAGTTATTCAACATGAGACACAAGCCAAATGACATTTTGAATCTTTTTTCCTACACTCCAAAAAATCAATTTTCTGATGAAAAACGATGACCCGCGACCTGTCGATTTTTCTCAAGATGGTCAGAAATGGTAATTTTGTAATGTTTAACTTTTTTGACTGTAAATGACTATTGCATGTGAATTATCACTTTTGGAACTAAAATTAGTGTGTTTAGAGTCATTTTATTGCCTGAAATTGGTCGAAATAGAAGCTTCTGAGTAGGAGAAAAAGTCTGTAAAAATGGCAATTTTGGTCACAATGAGGCTTGAAAATGTAGTTATTCAACATGAGGCACAATCCAAATGACATTTTGAATCTTTTTTCTACAGTCCAAAAAATCAATTTTCTGATGAAAAACAATGACCCGTGACCTGTCGAACTTTCAAAAAATGGTCAGAAATGGTAATTTTTTTTATGTTTATTTTTTTTAAAGTAAATGACTATTGCATGTGACTTATCACTTTTGGAACTAAAATAAGTGTGTTTAGAGTCATTTTAACGTCTGAAATTGGTCGAAATAGAAGCTTCTGAGTAGGAGAAAAAGTCTGTAAAAATGGCAATTTTGGTCACATTGAGGCTTTAAAAGTAGTTATTCAACATGAGGCACAATCCAAATTACATTTTGAATCTTTTTTTCTACAGTCCAAAAAATCTATTTTCTGATGAAAAACGATGACCTGCGAACTGTCGATTTTTCTCAAGATGGTCAGAAATGGTAATTTTGTGATGTTTAACTTTTTTGACTGTAAATGACTATTGCATGTGAATTATCACTTTTGGAACTAAAATTAGTGTGTTTAGAGTCATTTTATTGCCTGAAATTGGTCGAAATAGAAGCTTCTGAGTAGGAGAAAAAGTTTGTAAAAATGGCAATTTTGGTCACATTGAGGCTTTAAAAGTAGTTATTCAACATGAGGCACAATCCAAATGACATTTTGAATCTTTTTTTCTACAGTCCAAAAAATCTATTTTCTGATGAAAAACGATGACCTGCGAACTGTCGATTTTTCTCAAGATGGTCAGAAATGGTAATTTTGTGATGTTTAACTTTTTTGACTGTAAATGACTATTGCATGTGAATTATCACTTTTGGAACTAAAATTAGTGTGTTTAGAGTCATTTTATTGCCTGAAATTGGTCGAAATAGAAGCTTCTGAGTAGGAGAAAAAGTCTGTAAAAATGGCAATTTTGGTCACATTGAGGCTTTAAAAAGTAGTTATTCAACATAAGGCACAATCCAAATGACATTTTGAATCTTTTTTCTACAGTCTAAAAAATCAATTTTCTGATGAAAAACGATGACCCGCGACCTGTCGATTTTTCTCAAGATGGTCAGAAATGGTAATTTTGTAATGTTTAACTTTTTTGACTGTAAATGACTATTGCATGTGAATTATCACTTTTGGAACTAAAATTAGTGTGTTTAGAGTCATTTTATTGCCTGAAATTGGTCGAAATAGAAGCTTCTGAGTAGGAGAAAAGTCTGTAAAAATGGCAATTTTGGTCACATTGAGGCTTTAAAAAGTAGTTATTCAACATGAGGCACAATCCAAATGACATTTTGAATCTTTTTTTCTACAGTCCAAAAAATCAATTTTCTGATGAAAAACGATGACCCGCGACCTGTCGATTTTTCTCAAGATGGTCAGAAATGGTAATTTTTTAATGTTTAAGTTTTTTGATTGTAAATGACTATTGCTTGTGAATTATCACTGTTGGAACTAAAATAAGTATGTTTAGAGTCATGTTAATGCCTGAAATTGGTGGAAATAGAAGCTTCTGTGTAGGAGAAAAAGTCTGTAAAAATGGCAATTTTGGTCACATTGAGGCTTTAAAAAGTAGTTATTCAACATGAGACACAAGCCAAATGACATTTTGAATCTTTTTTCCTACACTCCAAAAAATCAATTTTCTGATGAAAAACGATGACCCGCGACCTGTCGATTTTTCTCAAGATGGTCAGAAATGGTAATTTTGTAATGTTTAACTTTTTTGACTGTAAATGACTATTGCATGTGAATTATCACTTTTGGAACTAAAATTAGTGTGTTTAGAGTCATTTTATTGCCTGAAATTGGTCGAAATAGAAGCTTCTGAGTAGGAGAAAAAGTCTGTAAAAATGGCAATTTTGGTCACAATGAGGCTTGAAAATGTAGTTATTCAACATGAGGCACAATCCAAATGACATTTTGAATCTTTTTTCTACAGTCCAAAAAATCAATTTTCTGATGAAAAACAATGACCCGTGACCTGTCGAACTTTCAAAAAATGGTCAGAAATGGTAATTTTTTTTATGTTTATTTTTTTTAAAGTAAATGACTATTGCATGTGACTTATCACTTTTGGAACTAAAATAAGTGTGTTTAGAGTCATTTTAACGTCTGAAATTGGTCGAAATAGAAGCTTCTGAGTAGGAGAAAAAGTCTGTAAAAATGGCAATTTTGGTCACATTGAGGCTTTAAAAGTAGTTATTCAACATGAGGCACAATCCAAATTACATTTTGAATCTTTTTTTCTACAGTCCCAAAAATCTATTTTCTGATGAAAAACGATGACCTGCGAACTGTCGATTTTTCTCAAGATGGTCAGAAATGGTAATTTTGTAATGTTTAACTTTTTTGACTGTAAATGACTATTGCATGTGAATTATCACTTTTGGAACTAAAATTAGTGTGTTTAGAGTCATTTTATTGCCTGAAATTGGTCGAAATAGAAGCTTCTGAGTAGGAGAAAAAGTTTGTAAAAATGGCAATTTAGGTCACATTGAGGCTTTAAAAGTAGTTATTCAACATGAGGCACAATCCAAATGACATTTTGAATCTTTTTTTCTACAGTCCAAAAAATCAATTTTCTGATGCAAAACGATGACCCGTGACCTGTCGATTTTTCTCAAGATGGTCAGAAATGGTAATTTTGTAATGTTTATATTTTTGAAAGTAAATGACTATTGCATGTGAATTATCACTTTTGGAACTAAAATTAGTGTGTTTAGAGTCATTTTATTGCCTGAAATTGGTCGAAATAGAAGCTTCTGTGTACGAGAAAAGTCTGTAAAAATGGCAATTTTGGTCACATTGAGGCTTTAAAAAGTAGTTATTCAACATGAGGCACAATCCAAATGACATTTTGAATCTTTTTTTCTACAGTCCAAAAAATCAATTTTCTGATGAAAAACGATGACCCGCGACCTGTCGATTTTTCTCAAGATGGTCAGAAATGGTAATTTTGTAATGTTTAACTTTTTTGACTGTAAATGACTATTGTATGTGAATTATCACTTTTGGAACTAAAATAAGTGTGTTTAGAGTCATTTTAATGCCTGAAATTGGTCGAAATAGAAGCTTCTGAGTAGGAGAAAAAGTCTGTAAAAATGGCAATTTTGGTCACATTGAGGCTTTAAAAAGTAGTTATTCAACATAAGGCACAATCCAAATGACATTTTGAATCTTTTTTCTACAGTCTAAAAAATCAATTTTCTGATGAAAAACGATGACCCGCGACCTGTCGATTTTTCTCAAGATGGTCAGAAATGGTAATTTTGTAATGTTTAACTTTTTTGACTGTAAATGACTATTGCATGTGAATTATCACTTTTGGAACTAAAATTAGTGTGTTTAGAGTCATTTTATTGCCTGAAATTGGTCGAAATAGAAGCTTCTGAGTAGGAGAAAAGTCTGTAAAAATGGCAATTTTGGTCACATTGAGGCTTTAAAAAGTAGTTATTCAACATGAGGCACAATCCAAATGACATTTTGAATCTTTTTTTCTACAGTCCAAAAAATCAATTTTCTGATGAAAAACGATGACCCGCGACCTGTCGATTTTTCTCAAGATGGTCAGAAATGGTAATTTTTTAATGTTTAAGTTTTTTGATTGTAAATGACTATTGCTTGTGAATTATCACTGTTGGAACTAAAATAAGTATGTTTAGAGTCATTTTAATGCCTGAAATTGGTGGAAATAGAAGCTTCTGTGTAGGAGAAAAAGTCTGTAAAAATGGCAATTTTGGTCACATTGAGGCTTTAAAAAGTAGTTATTCAACATGAGACACAAGCCAAATGACATTTTGAATCTTTTTTCCTACACTCCAAAAAATCAATTTTCTGATGAAAAACGATGACCCGCGACCTGTCGATTTTTCTCAAGATGGTCAGAAATGGTAATTTTGTAATGTTTAACTTTTTTGACTGTAAATGACTATTGCATGTGAATTATCACTTTTGGAACTAAAATTAGTGTGTTTAGAGTCATTTTATTGCCTGAAATTGGTCGAAATAGAAGCTTCTGAGTAGGAGAAAAAGTCTGTAAAAATGGCAATTTTGGTCACAATGAGGCTTGAAAATGTAGTTATTCAACATGAGGCACAATCCAAATGACATTTTGAATCTTTTTTCTACAGTCCAAAAAATCAATTTTCTGATGAAAAACAATGACCCGTGACCTGTCGAACTTTCAAAAAATGGTCAGAAATGGTAATTTTTTTTATGTTTATTTTTTTTAAAGTAAATGACTATTGCATGTGACTTATCACTTTTGGAACTAAAATAAGTGTGTTTAGAGTCATTTTAACGTCTGAAATTGGTCGAAATAGAAGCTTCTGAGTAGGAGAAAAAGTCTGTAAAAATGGCAATTTTGGTCACATTGAGGCTTTAAAAGTAGTTATTCAACATGAGGCACAATCCAAATTACATTTTGAATCTTTTTTTCTACAGTCCAAAAAATCTATTTTCTGATGAAAAACGATGACCTGCGAACTGTCGATTTTTCTCAAGATGGTCAGAAATGGTAATTTTGTAATGTTTAACTTTTTTGACTGTAAATGACTATTGCATGTGAATTATCACTTTTGGAACTAAAATTAGTGTGTTTAGAGTCATTTTATTGCCTGAAATTGGTCGAAATAGAAGCTTCTGAGTAGGAGAAAAAGTTTGTAAAAAGGGCAATTTAGGTCACATTGAGGCTTTAAAAGTAGTTATTCAACATGAGGCACAATCCAAATGACATTTTGAATCTTTTTTTCTACAGTCCAAAAAATCAATTTTCTGATGCAAAACGATGACCCGTGACCTGTCGATTTTTCTCAAGATGGTCAGAAATGGTAATTTTGTAATGTTTATATTTTTGAAAGTAAATGACTATTGCATGTGAATTATCACTTTTGGAACTAAAATTAGTGTGTTTAGAGTCATTTTATTGCCTGAAATTGGTCGAAATAGAAGCTTCTGAGTAGGAGAAAAAGTCTGTAAAAATGGCAATTTTGGTCACATTGAGGCTTTAAAAAGTAGTTATTCAACATAAGGCACAATCCAAATGACATTTTGAATCTTTTTTCTACAGTCTAAAAAATCAATTTTCTGATGAAAAACGATGACCCGCGACCTGTCGATTTTTCTCAAGATGGTCAGAAATGGTAATTTTGTAATGTTTAACTTTTTTGACTGTAAATGACTATTGTATGTGAATTATCACTTTTGGAACTAAAATAAGTGTGTTTAGAGTCATTTTAATGCCTGAAATTGGTCGAAATAGAAGCTTCTGAGTAGGAGAAAAAGTCTGTAAAAATGGCAATTTTGGTCACATTGAGGCTTTAAAAAGTAGTTATTCAACATAAGGCACAATCCAAATGACATTTTGAATCTTTTTTCTGCAGTCTAAAAAATCAATTTTCTGATGAAAAACGATGACCCGTGACCTGTCGATTTTTCTCAAGATGGTCAGAAATGGTAATTTTGTAATGTTTAACTTTTTTGACTGTAAATGACTATTGCATGTGAATTATCACTTTTGGAACTAAAATTAGTGTGTTTAGAGTCATTTTATTGCCTGAAATTGGTCGAAATAGAAGCTTCTGAGTAGGAGAAAAAGTTTGTAAAAATGGCAATTTAGGTCACATTGAGGCTTTAAAAGTAGTTATTCAACATGAGGCACAATCCAAATGACATTTTGAATCTTTTTTTCTACAGTCCAAAAAATCAATTTTCTGATGCAAAACGATGACCCGTGACCTGTCGATTTTTCTCAAGATGGTCAGAAATGGTAATTTTGTAATGTTTATATTTTTGAAAGTAAATGACTATTGCATGTGAATTATCACTTTTGGAACTAAAATTAGTGTGTTTAGAGTCATTTTATTGCCTGAAATTGGTCGAAATAGAAGCTTCTGAGTAGGAGAAAAGTCTGTAAAAATGGCAATTTTGGTCACATTGAGGCTTTAAAAAGTAGTTATTCAACATGAGGCACAATCCAAATGACATTTTGAATCTTTTTTCTACAGTCCAAAAAATCAATTTTCTGATGAAAAACGATGACCCGCGACCTGTCGATTTTTCTCAAGATGGTCAGAAATGGTAATTTTGTAATGTTTAACTTTTTTGACTGTAAATGACTATTGCATGTGAATTATCACTTTTGGAACTAAAATAAATGTGTTTAGAGTCATTTTAATGCCTGACATTGGTCGAAATAGAAGCTTCTGAGTAGGAGAAAAAGTCTGTAAAAATGGCAATTTTGGTCACATTGAGGCTTTAAAAAGTAGTTATTCAACATGAGAAACAATCCAAATGACATTTTGAATCATTTTTTTCTACACTCCAAAAAATCAATTTTCTGATGCAAAACGATGACCCGCGACCTGTCGATTTTTCTCAAGATGGTCAGAAATGGTAATTTTTTAATGTTTAAGTTTTTTGACTGTAAATGACTATTGCTTGTGAATTATCACTTTTGGAACTAAAATAAGTGTGTTTAGAGTCATTTTAATGCCTGAAATTGGTGGAAATAGAAGCTTCTGTGTATGAGAAAAAGTCTGTAAAAATGGCAATTTTGGTCACATTGAGGCTTTAAAAAGTAGTTATTCAACATGAGGCACAATCCAAATGACATTTTGAATCTTTTTTTCTACAGTCCAAAAAATCAATTTTCTGATGAAAAACAATGACCCGTGACCTGTCGAACTTTCAAAAAATGGTCAGAAATGGTAATTTTTTTTATGTTTATTTTTTTTAAAGTAAATGACTATTGCATGTGACTTATCACTTTTGGAACTAAAATAAGTGTGTTTAGAGTCATTTTAACGTCTGAAATTGGTCGAAATAGAAGCTTCTGAGTAGGAGAAAAAGTCTGTAAAAATGGCAATTTTGGTCACATTGAGGCTTTAAAAGTAGTTATTCAACATGAGGCACAATCCAAATGACATTTTGAATCTTTTTTTCTACAGTCCAAAAAATCTATTTTCTGATGAAAAACGATGACCTGCGAACTGTCGATTTTTCTCAAGATGGTCAGAAATGGTAATTTTGTAATGTTTAACTTTTTTGACTGTAAATGACTATTGCATGTGAATTATCACTTTTGGAACTAAAATTAGTGTGTTTAGAGTCATTTTATTGCCTGAAATTGGTCGAAATAGAAGCTTCTGAGTAGGAGAAAACGTTTGTAAAAATGGCAATTTTGGTCACATTGAGGCTTTAAAAGTAGTTATTCAACATGAGGCACAATCCAAATGACATTTTGAATCTTTTTTTCTACAGTCCAAAAAATCAATTTTCTGATGCAAAACGATGACCCGCGACCTGTCGATTTTTCTCAAGATGGTCAGAAATGGTAATTTTTTAATGTTTAATTTTTTGACTGTAAATTACTATTGCATGTGAATTATCACTTTTGGAACTAAAATAAGTGTGTTTAGAGTCATTTTAATGCCTGAAATTGGTGGAAATAGAAGCTTCTGTGTAGGAGAAAAAGTCTGTAAAAATGGCAATTTTGGTCACATTGAGGCTTTCAAAATTAGTTATTCAACATTAGGCACAATCCAAATGACATTGTGAATCTTTTTTTCTACAGTCCAAAAAATCAATTTTCTGATGAAAAACGATGACCCGTGACCTGTCGATTTTTCTCAAGATGGTCAGAAATGGTAATTTTGTAATGTTTATATTTTTGAAAGTAAATGACTATTGCATGTGAATTATCACTTTTGGAACTAAAATTAGTGTGTTTAGAGTCATTTTATTGCCTGAAATTGGTCGAAATAGAAGCTTCTGAGTAGGAGAAAAGTCTGTAAAAATGGCAATTTTGGTCACATTGAGGCTTTAAAAAGTAGTTATTCAACATGAGGCACAATCCAAATGACATTTTGAATCTTTTTTTCTACAGTCCAAAAAATCAATTTTCTGATGAAAAACGATGACCCGCGACCTGTCGATTTTTCTCAAGATGGTCAGAAATGGTAATTTTGTAATGTTTAACTTTTTTGACTGTAAATGACTATTGCATGTGAATTATCACTTTTGGAACTAAAATAAATGTGTTTAGAGTCATTTTAATGCCTGACATTGGTCGAAATAGAAGCTTCTGAGTAGGAGAAAAAGTCTGTAAAAATGGCAATTTTGGTCACATTGAGGCTTTAAAAAGTAGTTATTCAACATGAGGCACAATCCAAATGACATTTTGAATCATTTTTTCTACAGTCCAAAAAATCAATTTTCTGATGCAAAACGATGACCCGCGACCTGTCGATTTTTCTCAAGATGGTCAGAAATGGTAATTTTTTAATGTTTAATTTTTTGACTGTAAATGACTATTGCATGTGAATTATCACTTTTGGAACGAAAATAAGTGTGTTTAGAGTCATTTTAATGGCTGAAATTGGTGGAAGTAGAAGCTTCTGTGTAGGAGAAAAAGTCTGTAAAAATGGCAATTTTGGTCACATTGAGGCTTTAAAAAGTAGTTATTCAACATGAGGCTCAATCCAAATGACATTTTGAATCTTTTTTTCTACACTCCAAAAAATCAATTTCTGATGAAAAACGATGACCCGCGACCTGTCGATTTTTCTCAAGATGGTCAGAAATGGTAATTTTGTAATGTTTAACTTTTTTGACTGTAAATGACTATTGCCTGTGAATTATCACTTTTGGAACTAAAATAAATGTGTTTAGAGTCATTTTAATGCCTGACATTGGTCGAAATAGAAGCTTCTGAGTAGGAGAAAAAGTCTGTAAAAATGGCAATTTTGGTCACATTGAGGCTTTAAAAAGTAGTTATTCAACATGAGACACAAGCCAAATGACATTTTGAATCTTTTTTCCTACACTCCAAAAAATCAATTTTCTGATGAAAAACGATGACCCGCGACCTGTCGATTTTTCTCAAGAAGGTCAGAAATGGTAATTTTTTAATGTTTAATTTTTTGACTGTAAATGACTATTGCATGTGAATTATCACTTTTGGAACGAAAATAAGTGTGTTTAGAGTCATTTTAATGGCTGAAATTGGTGGAAATAGAAGCTTCTGTGTAGGAGAAAAAGTCTGTAAAAATGGCAATTTTGGTCACATTGAGGCTTTAAAAAGTAGTTATTCAACATGAGGCTCAATCCAAATGACATTTTGAATCTTTTTTTCTACACTCCAAAAAATCAATTTCTGATGAAAAACGATGACCCGCGACCTGTCGATTTTTCTCAAGACAGTCAGAAATGGTAATTTTTTAATGTTTAATTTTTTGACTGTAGATGACTATTGTATGTGAATTATCACTTTTGGAACTAAAATAAGTGTGTTTAGAGTCATTTTAATGCCTGAAATTGGTCGAAATAGAAGCTTCTGAGTAGGAGAAAAAGTCTGTAAAAATGGCAATTTTGGTCACATTGAGTCTTTAAAAAGTAGTTATTCAACATGAGGCACAATCCAAATTACATTTTGAATCATTTTTTCTACAGTCCAAAAAATCAATTTTCTGATGCAAAACGATGACCCGCGACCTGTCGATTTTTCTCAAGATGGTCAGAAATGGTAATTTTGTAATGTTTAACTTTTTTGACTGTAAATGACTATTGCATGTGAATTATCACTTTTGGAACTAAAATTAGTGTGTTTAGAGTCATTTTATTGCCTGAAATTGGTCGAAATAGAAGCTTCTGAGTAGGAGAAAAGTCTGTAAAAATGGCAATTTTGGTCACATTGAGGCTTTAAAAAGTAGTTATTCAACATGAGGCACAATCCAAATGACATTTTGAATCTTTTTTTCTACAGTCCAAAAAATCAATTTTCTGATGAAAAACGATGACCCGCGACCTGTCAATTTTTCTCAAGATGGTCAGAAATGGTAATTTTGTAATGTTTAACTTTTTTGACTGTAAATGACTATTGCATGTGAATTATCACTTTTGGAACTAAAATAAATGTGTTTAGAGTCATTTTAATGCCTGACATTGGTCGAAATAGAAGCTTCTGAGTAGGAGAAAAAGTCTGTAAAAATGGCAATTTTGGTCACATTGAGGCTTTAAAAAGTAGTTATTCAACATTAGGCACAATCCAAATGACATTTTGAATCATTTTTTCTACACTCCAAAAAATCAATTTTCTGATGCAAAACGATGACCCGCGACCTGTCGATTTTTCTCAAGATGGTCAGAAATGGTAATTTTTTAATGTTTAAGTTTTTTGACTGTAAATGACTATTGCTTGTGAATTATCACTTTTGGAACTAAAATAAGTGTGTTTAGAGTCATTTTAATGCCTGAAATTGGTGGAAATAGAAGCTTCTGTGTAGGAGAAAAAGTCTGTAAAAATGGCAATTTTGGTCACATTGAGGCTTTAAAAAGTAGTTATTCAACATGAGACACCATCCAAATGACATTTTGAATCTTTTTTCCTACACTCCAAAAAATCAATTTTCTGATGAAAAACGATGACCCGCGACCTGTCGATTTTTCTCAAGATGGTCAGAAATGGTAATTTTTTAATGTTTAATTTTTTGACTGTAAATGACTATTGCATGTGAATTATCACTTTTGCAACTAAAATAAGTGTGTTTAGAGTCATTTTAATGCCTGAAATTGGTGGAAATAGAAGCTTCTGTGTAGGAGAAAAAGTCTGTAAAAATGGCAATTTTGGTTACATTGAGGCTTTAAAAAGTAGTTATTCAACATGAGGCACAATCCAAATGTCATTTTGAATATTTTTTTCTACACTCCAAAAAATCAATTTTCTGATGAAAAACGATGACCCGCGACCTGTCGATTTTTCTCAAGATGGTCAGAAATGGTAATTTTGTAATGTTTAACTTTTTTGACTGTAAATGACTATTGCTTGTGAATTATCACTTTTGGAACTAAAATACGTGTGTTTAGAGTCATTTTAATGCCTGAAATTGGTGGAAATAGAAGCTTCTGTGTAGGAGAAAAAGTCTGTAAAAATGGCAATTTTGGTCACATTGAGGCTTTCAAAATTAGTTATTCAACATTAGGCACAATCCAAATGACATTTTGAATCTTTTTTTCTACACTCCAAAAAATCAATTTTCTGATGAAAAACGATGACCCGTGACCTGTGGATTTTTCTCAAGATGGTCAGAAATGGTAATTTTGTAATGTTTATATTTTTGAAAGGAAATGACTATTGCATGTGAATTATCACTTTTGGAACTAAAATTAGTGTGTTTAGAGTCATTTTATTGCCTGAAATTGGTCGAAATAGAAGCTTCTGAGTACGAGAAAAGTCTGTAAAAATGGCAATTTTGGTCACATTGAGGCTTTAAAAAGTAGTTATTCAACATGAGGCACAATCCAAATGACATTTTGAATCTTTTTTTCTACAGTCCAAAAAATCAATTTTCTGATGAAAAACGATGACCCGCGACCTGTCGATTTTTCTCAAGATGGTCAGAAATGGTAATTTTGTAATGTTTAACTTTTTTGACTGTAAATGACTATTGTATGTGAATTATCACTTTTGCAACTAAAATAAGTGTGTTTAGAGTCATTTTAATGCCTGAAATTGGTGGAAATAGAAGCTTCTGTGTAGGAGAAAAAGTCTGTAAAAATGGCAATTTTGGTCACATTGAGGCTTTAAAAAGTAGTTATTCAACATGAGGCACAATCCAAATGTCATTTTGAATATTTTTTTCTACACTCCAAAAAATCAATTTTCTGATGAAAAACGATGACCCGCGACCTGTCGATTTTTCTCAAGATGGTCAGAAATGGTAATTTTGTAATGTTTAACTTTTTTGACTGTAAATGACTATTGCTTGTGAATTATCACTTTTGGAACTAAAATACGTGTGTTTAGAGTCATTTTAATGCCTGAAATTGGTGGAAATAGAAGCTTCTGTGTAGGAGAAAAAGTCTGTAAAAATGGCAATTTTGGTCACATTGAGGCTTTCAAAATTAGTTATTCAACATTAGGCACAATCCAAATGACATTTTGAATCTTTTTTTCTACACTCCAAAAAATCAATTTTCTGATGAAAAACGATGACCCGTGACCTGTCGATTTTTCTCAAGATGGTCAGAAATGGTAATTTTGTAATGTTTATATTTTTGAAAGGAAATGACTATTGCATGTGAATTATCACTTTTGGAACTAAAATTAGTGTGTTTAGAGTCATTTTATTGCCTGAAATTGGTCGAAATAGAAGCTTCTGAGTACGAGAAAAGTCTGTAAAAATGGCAATTTTGGTCACATTGAGGCTTTAAAAAGTAGTTATTCAACATGAGGCACAATCCAAATGACATTTTGAATCTTTTTTTCTACAGTCCAAAAAATCAATTTTCTGATGAAAAACGATGACCCGCGACCTGTCGATTTTTCTCAAGATGGTCAGAAATGGTAATTTTGTAATGTTTAACTTTTTTGACTGTAAATGACTATTGTATGTGAATTATCACTTTTGGAACTAAAATAAGTGTGTTTAGAGTCATTTTAATGCCTGAAATTGGTCGAAATAGAAGCTTCTGAGTAGGAGAAAAAGTCTGTAAAAATGGCAATTTTGGTCACATTGAGGCTTTAAAAAGTAGTTATTCAACATAAGGCACAATCCAAATGACATTTTGAATCTTTTTTCTACAGTCTAAAAAATCAATTTTCTGATGAAAAACGATGACCCGCGACCTGTCGTTTTTTCTCAAGATGGTCAGAAATGGTAATTTTGTAATGTTTAACTTTTTTGACTGTAAATGACTATTGCATGTGAATTATCACTTTTGGAACTAAAATTAGTGTGTTTAGAGTCATTTTATTGCCTGAAATTGGTCGAAATAGAAGCTTCTGAGTAGGAGAAAAGTCTGTAAAAATGGCAATTTTGGTCACATTGAGGCTTTAAAAAGTAGTTATTCAACATGAGGCACAATCCAAATGACATTTTGAATCTTTTTTTCTACAGTCCAAAAAATCAATTTTCTGATGAAAAACGATGACCCGCGACCTGTCGATTTTTCTCAAGATGGTCAGAAATGGTAATTTTTTAATGTTTAAGTTTTTTGATTGTAAATGACTATTGCTTGTGAATTATCACTGTTGGAACTAAAATAAGTATGTTTAGAGTCATTTTAATGGCTGAAATTGGTGGAAATAGAAGCTTCTGTGTAGGAGAAAAAGTCTGTAAAAATGGCAATTTTGGTCACATTGAGGCTTTAAAAAGTAGTTATTCAACATGAGACACAAGCCAAATGACATTTTGAATCTTTTTTCCTACACTCCAAAAAATCAATTTTCTGATGAAAAACGATGACCCGCGACCTGTCGATTTTTCTCAAGATGGTCAGAAATGGTAATTTTGTAATGTTTAACTTTTTTGACTGTAAATGACTATTGCATGTGAATTATCACTTTTGGAACTAAAATTAGTGTGTTTAGAGTCATTTTATTGCCTGAAATTGGTCGAAATAGAAGCTTCTGAGTAGGAGAAAAAGTCTGTAAAAATGGCAATTTTGGTCACAATGAGGCTTGAAAATGTAGTTATTCAACATGAGGCACAATCCAAATGACATTTTGAATCTTTTTTCTACAGTCCAAAAAATCAATTTTCTGATGAAAAACAATGACCCGTGACCTGTCGAACTTTCAAAAAATGGTCAGAAATGGTAATTTTTTTTATGTTTATTTTTTTTAAAGTAAATGACTATTGCATGTGACTTATCACTTTTGGAACTAAAATAAGTGTATTTAGAGTCATTTTAACGTCTGAAATTGGTCGAAATAGAAGCTTCTGAGTAGGAGAAAAAGTCTGTAAAAATGGCAATTTTGGTCACATTGAGGCTTTAAAAGTAGTTATTCAACATGAGGCACAATCCAAATTACATTTTGAATCTTTTTTTCTACAGTCCAAAAAATCTATTTTCTGATGAAAAACGATGACCTGCGAACTGTCGATTTTTCTCAAGATGGTCAGAAATGGTAATTTTGTAATGTTTAACTTTTTTGACTGTAAATGACTATTGCATGTGAATTATCACTTTTGGAACTAAAATTAGTGTGTTTAGAGTCATTTTATTGCCTGAAATTGGTCGAAATAGAAGCTTCTGAGTAGGAGAAAAAGTTTGTAAAAATGGCAATTTTGGTCACATTGAGGATTTAAAAGTAGTTATTCAACATGAGGCACAATCCAAATGACATTTTGAATCTTTTTTTCTACAGTCCAAAAAATCAATTTTCTGATGCAAAACGATGACCCGTGACCTGTCGATTTTTCTCAAGATGGTCAGAAATGGTAATTTTGTAATGTTTATATTTTTGAAAGTAAATGACTATTGCATGTGAATTATCACTTTTGGAACTAAAATTAGTGTGTTTAGAGTCATTTTATTGCCTGAAATTGGTCGAAATAGAAGCTTCTGAGTAGGAGAAAAGTCTGTAAAAATGGCAATTTTGGTCACATTGAGGCTTTAAAAAGTAGTTATTCAACATGAGGCACAATCCAAATGACATTTTGAATCTTTTTTTCTACAGTCCAAAAAATCAATTTTCTGATGAAAAACGATGACCCGCGACCTGTCGATTTTTCTCAAGATGGTCAGAAATGGTAATTTTGTAATGTTTAACTTTTTTGACTGTAAATGACTATTGCATGTGAATTATCACTTTTGGAACTAAAATAAATGTGTTTAGAGTCATTTTAATGCCTGACATTGGTCGAAATAGAAGCTTCTGTGTAGGAGAAAAAGTCTGTAAAAATGGCAATTTTGGTCACATTGAGGCTTTAAAAAGTAGTTATTCAACATGAGGCACAATCCAAATGACATTTTGAATCTTTTTTTCTACAGTCCAAAAAATCAATTTTCTGATGAAAAACAATGACCCGTGACCTGTCGAACTTTCAAAAAATGGTCAGAAATGCTAATTTTTTTAATGTTTATTTTTTTTAAAGTAAATGACTATTGCATGTGACTTATCACTTTTGGAACTAAAAAAAGTGTGTTTAGAGTCATTTTAACGTCTGAAATTGGTCGAAATAGAAGCTTCCGAGTAGGAGAAAAAGTCTGTAAAAATGGCAATTTTGGTCACATTGAGGCTTTAAAAGTAGTTATTCAACATGAGGCACAATCCAAATGACATTTTGAATCTTTTTTTCTACAGTCCAAAAAATCTATTTTCTGATGAAAAACGATGACCTGCGAACTGTCGATTTTTCTCAAGATGGTCAGAAATGGTAATTTTGTAATGTTTAACTTTTTTGACTGTAAATGACTATTGCATGTGAATTATCACTTTTGGAACTAAAATTAGTGTGTTTAGAGTCATTTTATTGCCTGAAATTGGTCGAAATAGAAGCTTCTGAGTAGGAGAAAAAGTCTGTAAAAATGGCAATTTTGGTCACATTGAGGCTTTCAAAATTAGTTATTCAACATTAGGCACAATCCAAATGACATTGTGAATCTTTTTTTCTACAGTCCAAAAAATCAATTTTCTGATGAAAAACGATGACCCGTGACCTGTCGATTTTTCTCAAGATGGTCAGAAATGGTAATTTTGTAATGTTTATATTTTTGAAAGTAAATGACTATTGCATGTGAATTATCACTTTTGGAACTAAAATTAGTGTGTTTAGAGTCATTTTATTGCCTGAAATTGGTCGAAATAGAAGCTTCTGAGTAGGAGAAAAGTCTGTAAAAATGGCAATTTTGGTCACATTGAGGCTTTAAAAAGTAGTTATTCAACATGAGGCACAATCCAAATGACATTTTGAATCATTTTTTCTACAGTCCAAAAAATCAATTTTCTGATGAAAAACGATGACCCGCGACCTGTCGATTTTTCTCAAGATGGTCAGAAATGGTAATTTTGTAATGTTTAACTTTTTTGACAGTAAATGACTATTGCATGTGAATTATCACTTTTGGAACTAACATAAATGTGTTTAGAGTCATTTTAATGCCTGACATTGGTCGAAATAGAAGCTTCTGAGTAGGAGAAAAAGTCTGTAAAAATGGCAATTTTGGTCACATTGAGGCTTTAAAAAGTAGTTATTCAACATGAGGCACAATCCAAATGACATTTTGAATCATTTTTTCTACAGTCCAAAAAATCAATTTTCTGATGCAAAACGATGACCCGCGACCTGTCAATTTTTCTCAAGATGGTCAGAAATGGTAATTTTTTAATGTTTAAGTTTTTTGACTGTAAATGACTATTGCTTGTGAATTATCACTTTTGGAACTAAAATAAGTGTGTTTAGAGTCATTTTAATGCCTGAAATTGGTGGAAATAGAAGCTTCTGAGTAGGAGAAAAAGTCTGTAAAAATGGCAATTTTGGTCACATTGAGGCTTTAAAAAGTAGTTATTCAACATGAGACACAAGCCAAATGACATTTTGAATCTTTTTTCCTACACTCCAAAAAATCAATTTTCTGATGAAAAACGATGACCCGCGACCTGTCGATTTTTCTCAAGAAGGTCAGAAATGGTAATTTTTTAATGTTTAATTTTTTGACTGTAAATGACTATTGCATGTGAATTATCACTTTTGGAACGAAAATAAGTGTGTTTAGAGTCATTTTAATGGCTGAAATTGGTGGAAATAGAAGCTTCTGTGTAGGAGAAAAAGTCTGTAAAAATGGCAATTTTGGTCACATTGAGGCTTTAAAAAGTAGTTATTCAACATGAGGCTCAATCCAAATGACATTTTGAATCTTTTTTTCTACACTCCAAAAAATCAATTTCTGATGAAAAACGATGACCCGCGACCTGTCGATTTTTCTCAAGACGGTCAGAAATGGTAATTTTTTAATGTTTAATTTTTTGACTGTAGATGACTATTGTATGTGAATTATCACTTTTGGAACTAAAATAAGTGTGTTTAGAGTCATTTTAATGCCTGAAATTGGTCGAAATAGAAGCTTCTGAGTAGGAGAAAAAGTCTGTAAAAATGGCAATTTTGGTCACATTGAGTCTTTAAAAAGTAGTTATTCAACATGAGGCACAAACCAAATGACATTTTGAATCTTTTTTTCTACAGTCCGAAAAATCAATTTTCTTCTTAAAAATGATGACCCGAGACCTGTCGATTTTTCTCAAGATGGTCAGAAATGGTAATTTTTTAATGTTTAATTTTTTGACTGTAGATGACTATTGTATGTGAATTATCACTTTTGGAACTAAAATAAGTGTGTTTAGAGTCATTTTAATGCCTGAACTTGGTCGAAATAGAAGCTTCTGAGTAGGAGAAAAAGTCTGTAAAAATGGCAATTTTGGTCACATTGAGGCTTTCAAAATTAGTTATTCAACATTAGGCACAATCCAAATGACATTTTGAATCTTTTTTTCTACAGTCCAAAAAATCAATTTTCTGATGAAAAACGATGACCCGTGACCTGTCGATTTTTCTCAAGATGGTCAGAAATGGTAATTTTGTAATGTTTATATTTTTGAAAGTAAATGACTATTGCATGTGAATTATCACTTTTGGAACTAAAATTAGTGTGTTTAGAGTCATTTTATTGCCTGAAATTGGTCGAAATAGAAGCTTCTGAGTAGGAGAAAAGTCTGTAAAAATGGCAATTTTGGTCACATTGAGGCTTTAAAAAGTAGTTATTCAACATGAGGCACAATCCAAATGACATTTTGAATCTTTTTTTCTACAGTCCAAAAAATCAATTTTCTGATGAAAAACGATGACCCGCGACCTGTCGATTTTTCTCAAGATGGTCAGAAATGGTAATTTTGTAATGTTTAACTTTTTTGACTGTAAATGACTATTGCATGTGAATTATCACTTTTGGAACTAAAATAAATGTGTTTAGAGTCATTTTAATGCCTGACATTGGTCGAAATAGAAGCTTCTGAGTAGGAGAAAAAGTCTGTAAAAATGGCAATTTTGGTCACATTGAGGCTTTAAAAAGTAGTTATTCAACATGAGGCACAATCCAAATGACATTTTGAATCATTTTTTCTACACTCCAAAAAATCAATTTTCTGATGCAAAACGATGACCCGCGACCTGTCGATTTTTCTCAAGATGGTCAGAAATGGTAATTTTTTAATGTTTAAGTTTTTTGACTGTAAATGACTATTGCTTGTGAATTATCACTTTTGGAACTAAAATAAGTGTGTTTAGAGTCATTTTAATGCCTGAAATTGGTGGAAATAGAAGCTTCTGTGTAGGAGAAAAAGTCTGTAAAAATGGCAATTTTGGTCACATTGAGGCTTCAAAAAGTAGTTATTCAACATGAGACACCATCCAAATGACATTTTGAATCTTTTTTCCTACACTCCAAAAAATCAATTTTCTGATGAAAAACGATGACCCGCGACCTGTCGATTTTTCTCAAGATGGTCAGAAATGGTAATTTTTTAATGTTTAATTTTTTGACTGTAAATGACTATTGCATGTGAATTATCACTTTTGCAACTAAAATAAGTGTGTTTAGAGTCATTTTAATGCCTGAAATTGGTGGAAATAGAAGCTTCTGTGTAGGAGAAAAAGTCTGTAAAAATGGCAATTTTGGTCACATTGAGGCTTTAAAAAGTAGTTATTCAACATGAGGCTCAATCCAAATGACATTTTGAATCTTTTTTTCTACACTCCAAAAAATCAATTTTCTGATGAAAAACGATGACCCGCGACATGTCGATTTTTCTCAAGATGGTCAGAAATGGTAATTTTTTAATGTTTAATTTTTTGACTGTAGATGACTATTGTATGTGAATTATCACTTTTGGAACTAAAATAAGTGTGTTTAGAGTCATTTTATTGCCTGAAATTGGTCGAAATAGAAGCTTCTGTGTAGGAGAAAAAGTCTGTAAAAATGGCAATTTTGGTCACATTGAGGCTTTCAAAATTAGTTATTCAACATTAGGCACAATCCAAATGACATTTTGAATCTTTTTTTCTACACTCCAAAAAATCAATTTTCTGATGAAAAACGATGACCCGCGACCTGTCGATTTTTCTCAAGATGGTCAGAAATGGTAATTTTGTAATGTTTAACTTTTTTGACTGTAAATGACTATTGCATGTGAATTATCACTTTTGGAACTAAAATAAATGTGTTTAGAGTCATTTTAATGCCTGACATTGGTCGAAATAGAAGCTTCTGAGTAGGAGAAAAAGTCTGTAAAAATGGCAATTTTGGTCACATTGAGGCTTTAAAAAGTAGTTATTCAACATTAGGCACAATCCAAATGACATTTTGAATCATTTTTTCTACACTCCAAAAAATCAATTTTCTGATGCAAAACGATGACCCGCGACCTGTCGATTTTTCTCAAGATGGTCAGAAATGGTAATTTTTTAATGTTTAAGTTTTTTGACTGTAAATGACTATTGCTTGTGAATTATCACTTTTGGAACTAAAATAAGTGTGTTTAGAGTCATTTTAATGCCTGAAATTGGTGGAAATAGAAGCTTCTGTGTAGGAGAAAAAGTCTGTAAAAATGGCAATTTTGGTCACATTGAGGCTTTAAAAAGTAGTTATTCAACATGAGACACCATCCAAATGACATTTTGAATCTTTTTTCCTACACTCCAAAAAATCAATTTTCTGATGAAAAACGATGACCCGCGACCTGTCGATTTTTCTCAAGATGGTCAGAAATGGTAATTTTTGAATGTTTAATTTTTTGACTGTAAATGACTATTGCATGTGAATTATCACTTTTGCAACTAAAATAAGTGTGTTTAGAGTCATTTTAATGCCTGAAATTGGTGGAAATAGAAGCTTCTGTGTAGGAGAAAAAGTCTGTAAAAATGGCAATTTTGGTTACATTGAGGCTTTAAAAAGTAGTTATTCAACATGAGGCTCAATCCAAATGACATTTTGAATCTTTTTTTCTACACTCCAAAAAATCAATTTTCTGATGAAAAACGATGACCCGCGACATGTCGATTTTTCTCAAGATGGTCAGAAATGGTAATTTTTTAATGTTTAATTTTTTGACTGTAGATGACTATTGTATGTGAATTATCACTTTTGGAACTAAAATAAGTGTGTTTAGAGTCATTTTATTGCCTGAAATTGGTCGAAATAGAAGCTTCTGAGTAGGAGAAAAAGTCTGTAAAAATGGCAATTTTGGTCACATTGAGGCTTTAAAAAGTAGTTATTCAACATGAGGCACAATCCAAATGTCATTTTGAATATTTTTTTCTACACTCCAAAAAATCAATTTTCTGATGAAAAACGATGACCCGCGACCTGTCGATTTTTCTCAAGATGGTCAGAAATGGTAATTTTGTAATGTTTAACTTTTTTGACTGTAAATGACTATTGCTTGTGAATTATCACTTTTGGAACTAAAATACGTGTGTTTAGAGTCATTTTAATGCCTGAAATTGGTGGAAATAGAAGCTTCTGTGTAGGAGAAAAAGTCTGTAAAAATGGCAATTTTGGTCACATTGAGGCTTTCAAAATTAGTTATTCAACATTAGGCACAATCCAAATGACATTTTGAATCTTTTTTTCTACACTCCAAAAAATCAATTTTCTGATGAAAAACGATGACCCGTGACCTGTCGATTTTTCTCAAGATGGTCAGAAATGGTAATTTTGTAATGTTTATATTTTTGAAAGGAAATGACTATTGCATGTGAATTATCACTTTTGGAACTAAAATTAGTGTGTTTAGAGTCATTTTATTGCCTGAAATTGGTCGAAATAGAAGCTTCTGAGTACGAGAAAAGTCTGTAAAAATGGCAATTTTGGTCACATTGAGGCTTTAAAAAGTAGTTATTCAACATGAGGCACAATCCAAATGACATTTTGAATCTTTTTTTCTACAGTCCAAAAAATCAATTTTCTGATGAAAAACGATGACCCGCGACCTGTCGATTTTTCTCAAGATGGTCAGAAATGGTAATTTTGTAATGTTTAACTTTTTTGACTGTAAATGACTATTGTATGTGAATTATCACTTTTGGAACTAAAATAAGTGTGTTTAGAGTCATTTTAATGCCTGAAATTGGTCGAAATAGAAGCTTCTGAGTAGGAGAAAAAGTCTGTAAAAATGGCAATTTTGGTCACATTGAGGCTTTAAAAAGTAGTTATTCAACATAAGGCACAATCCAAATGACATTTTGAATCTTTTTTCTACAGTCTAAAAAATCAATTTTCTGATGAAAAACGATGACCCGCGACCTGTCGATTTTTCTCAAGATGGTCAGAAATGGTAATTTTGTAATGTTTAACTTTTTTGACTGTAAATGACTATTGCATGTGAATTATCACTTTTGGAACTAAAATTAGTGTGTTTAGAGTCATTTTATTGCCTGAAATTGGTCGAAATAGAAGCTTCTGAGTAGGAGAAAAGTCTGTAAAAATGGCAATTTTGGTCACATTGAGGCTTTAAAAAGTAGTTATTCAACATGAGGCACAATCCAAATGACATTTTGAATCTTTTTTTCTACAGTCCAAAAAATCAATTTTCTGATGAAAAACGATGACCCGCGACCTGTCGATTTTTCTCAAGATGGTCAGAAATGGTAATTTTTTAATGTTTAAGTTTTTTGATTGTAAATGACTATTGCTTGTGAATTATCACTGTTGGAACTAAAATAAGTATGTTTAGAGTCATTTTAATGCCTGAAATTGGTGGAAATAGAAGCTTCTGTGTAGGAGAAAAAGTCTGTAAAAATGGCAATTTTGGTCACATTGAGGCTTTAAAAAGTAGTTATTCAACATGAGACACAAGCCAAATGACATTTTGAATCTTTTTTCCTACACTCCAAAAAATCAATTTTCTGATGAAAAACGATGACCCGCGACCTGTCGATTTTTCTCAAGATGGTCAGAAATGGTAATTTTGTAATGTTTAACTTTTTTGACTGTAAATGACTATTGCATGTGAATTATCACTTTTGGAACTAAAATTAGTGTGTTTAGAGTCATTTTATTGCCTGAAATTGGTCGAAATAGAAGCTTCTGAGTAGGAGAAAAAGTCTGTAAAAATGGCAATTTTGGTCACAATGAGGCTTGAAAATGTAGTTATTCAACATGAGGCACAATCCAAATGACATTTTGAATCTTTTTTCTACAGTCCAAAAAATCAATTTTCTGATGAAAAACAATGACCCGTGACCTGTCGAACTTTCAAAAAATGGTCAGAAATGGTAATTTTTTTTATGTTTATTTTTTTTAAAGTAAATGACTATTGCATGTGACTTATCACTTTTGGAACTAAAATAAGTGTGTTTAGAGTCATTTTAACGTCTGAAATTGGTCGAAATAGAAGCTTCTGAGTAGGAGAAAAAGTCTGTAAAAATGGCAATTTTGGTCACATTGAGGCTTTAAAAGTAGTTATTCAACATGAGGCACAATCCAAATTACATTTTGAATCTTTTTTTCTACAGTCCAAAAAATCTATTTTCTGATGAAAAACGATGACCTGCGAACTGTCGATTTTTCTCAAGATGGTCAGAAATGGTAATTTTGTAATGTTTATATTTTTGAAAGTAAATGACTATTGCATGTGAATTATCACTTTTGGAACTAAAATTAGTGTGTTTAGAGTCATTTTATTGCCTGAAATTGGTCGAAATAGAAGCTTCTGAGTAGGAGAAAAGTCTGTAAAAATGGCAATTTTGGTCACATTGAGGCTTTAAAAAGTAGTTATTCAACATGAGGCACAATCCAAATGACATTTTGAATCTTTTTTTCTACAGTCCAAAAAATCAATTTTCTGATGAAAAACGATGACCCGCGACCTGTCGATTTTTCTCAAGATGGTCAGAAATGGTAATTTTGTAATGTTTAACTTTTTTGACTGTAAATGACTATTGCATGTGAATTATCACTTTTGGAACTAAAATAAATGTGTTTAGAGTCATTTTAATGCCTGACATTGGTCGAAATAGAAGCTTCTGATTAGGAGAAAAAGTCTGTAAAAATGGCAATTTTGGTCACATTGAGGCTTTAAAAAGTAGTTATTCAACATGAGGCACAATCCAAATGACATTTTGAATCATTTTTTCTACACTCCAAAAAATCAATTTTCTGATGCAAAACGATGACCCGCGACCTGTCGATTTTTCTCAAGATGGTCAGAAATGGTAATTTTTTAATGTTTAAGTTTTTTGACTGTAAATGACTATTGCTTGTGAATTATCACTTTTGGAACTAAAATAAGTGTGTTTAGAGTCATTTTAATGCCTGAAATTGGTGGAAATAGAAGCTTCTGTGTAGGAGAAAAAGTCTGTAAAAATGGCAATTTTGGTCACATTGAGGCTTTAAAAAGTAGTTATTCAACATGAGGCACAATCCAAATGACATTTTGAATCTTTTTTTCTACAGTCCAAAAAATCAATTTTCTGATGAAAAACAATGACCCGTGACCTGTCGAACTTTCAAAAAATGGTCAGAAATGCTAATTTTTTTAATGTTTATTTTTTTTAAAGTAAATGACTATTGCATGTGACTTATCACTTTTGGAACTAAAAAAAGTGTGTTTAGAGTCATTTTAACGTCTGAAATTGGTCGAAATAGAAGCTTCCGAGTAGGAGAAAAAGTCTGTAAAAATGGCAATTTTGGTCACATTGAGGCTTTAAAAGTAGTTATTCAACATCAGGCACAATCCAAATGACATTTTGAATCTTTTTTTCTACAGTCCAAAAAATCTATTTTCTGATGAAAAACGATGACCTGCGAACTGTCGATTTTTCTCAAGATGGTCAGAAATGGTAATTTTGTAATGTTTAACTTTTTTGACTGTAAATGACTATTGCATGTGAATTATCACTTTTGGAACTAAAATTAGTGTGTTTAGAGTCATTTTATTGCCTGAAATTGGTCGAAATAGAAGCTTCTGAGTAGGAGAAAAAGTTTGTAAAAATGGCAATTTTGGTCACATTGAGGCTTTAAAAGTAGTTATTCAACATGAGGCACAATCCAAATGACATTTTGAATCTTTTTTTCTACAGTCCAAAAAAATCAATTTTCTGATGCAAAACGATGACCCGCGACCTGTCGATTTTTCTCAAGATGGTCAGAAATGGTAATTTTTTAATGTTTAATTTTTTGACTGTAAATTACTATTGCATGTGAATTATCACTTTTGGAACTAAAATAAGTGTGTTTAGAGTCATTTTAATGCCTGATATTGGTGGAAATAGAAGCTTCTGTGTAGGAGAAAAAGTCTGTAAAAATGGCAATTTTGGTCACATTGAGGCTTTCAAAATTAGTTATTCAACATTAGGCACAATCCAAATGACATTTTGAATCTTTTTTTCTACAGTCCAAAAAATCAATTTTCTGATGAAAAACGATGACCCGTGACCTGTCGATTTTTCTCAAGATGGTCAGAAATGGTAATTTTGTAATGTTTATATTTTTGAAAGTAAATGACTATTGCATGTGAATTATCACTTTTGGAACTAAAATTAGTGTGTTTAGAGTCATTTTATTGCCTGAAATTGGTCGAAATAGAAGCTTCTGAGTAGGAGAAAAGTCTGTAAAAATGGCAATTTTGGTCACATTGAGGCTTTAAAAAGTAGTTATTCAACATGAGGCACAATCCAAATGACATTTTGAATCATTTTTTCTACAGTCCAAAAAATCAATTTTCTGATGAAAAACGATGACCCGCGACCTGTCGATTTTTCTCAAGATGGTCAGAAATGGTAATTTTGTAATGTTTAACTTTTTTGACTGTAAATGACTATTGCATGTGAATTATCACTTTTGGAACTAACATAAATGTGTTTAGAGTCATTTTAATGCCTGACATTGGTCGAAATAGAAGCTTCTGAGTAGGAGAAAAAGTCTGTAAAAATGGCAATTTTGGTCACATTGAGGCTTTAAAAAGTAGTTATTCAACATGAGGCACAATCCAAATGACATTTTGAATCATTTTTTCTACAGTCCAAAAAATCAATTTTCTGATGCAAAACGATGACCCGCGACCTGTCAATTTTTCTCAAGATGGTCAGAAATGGTAATTTTTTAATGTTTAAGTTTTTTGACTGTAAATGACTATTGCTTGTGAATTATCACTTTTGGAACTAAAATAAGTGTGTTTAGAGTCATTTTAATGCCTGAAATTGGTGGAAATAGAAGCTTCTGAGTAGGAGAAAAAGTCTGTAAAAATGGCAATTTTGGTCACATTGAGGCTTTAAAAAGTAGTTATTCAACATGAGACACAAGCCAAATGACATTTTGAATCTTTTTTCCTACACTCCAAAAAATCAATTTTCTGATGAAAAACGATGACCCGCGACCTGTCGATTTTTCTCAAGAAGGTCAGAAATGGTAATTTTTTAATGTTTAATTTTTTGACTGTAAATGACTATTGCATGTGAATTATCACTTTTGGAACGAAAATAAGTGTGTTTAGAGTCATTTTAATGGCTGAAATTGGTGGAAATAGAAGCTTCTGTGTAGGAGAAAAAGTCTGTAAAAATGGCAATTTTGGTCACATTGAGGCTTTAAAAAGTAGTTATTCAACATGAGGCTCAATCCAAATGACATTTTGAATCTTTTTTTCTACACTCCAAAAAATCAATTTCTGATGAAAAACGATGACCCGCGACCTGTCGATTTTTCTCAAGACGGTCAGAAATGGTAATTTTTTAATGTTTAATTTTTTGACTGTAGATGACTATTGTATGTGAATTATCACTTTTGGAACTAAAATAAGTGTGTTTAGAGTCATTTTAATGCCTGAAATTGGTCGAAATAGAAGCTTCTGAGTAGGAGAAAAAGTCTGTAAAAATGGCAATTTTGGTCACATTGAGGCTTTCAAAATTAGTTATTCAACATTAGGCACAATCCAAATGACATTTTGAATCTTTTTTTCTACAGTCCAAAAAATCAATTTTCTGATGAAAAACGATGACCCGTGACCTGTCGATTTTTCTCAAGATGGTCAGAAATGGTAATTTTGTAATGTTTATATTTTTGAAAGTAAATGACTATTGCATGTGAATTATCACTTTTGGAACTAAAATTAGTGTGTTTAGAGTCATTTTATTGCCTGAAATTGGTCGAAATAGAAGCTTCTGAGTAGGAGAAAAGTCTGTAAAAATGGCAATTTTGGTCACATTGAGGCTTTAAAAAGTAGTTATTCAACATGAGGCACAATCCAAATGACATTTTGAATCTTTTTTTCTACAGTCCAAAAAATCAATTTTCTGATGAAAAACGATGACCCGCGACCTGTCGATTTTTCTCAAGATGGTCAGAAATGGTAATTTTGTAATGTTTAACTTTTTTGACTGTAAATGACTATTGCATGTGAATTATCACTTTTGGAACTAAAATAAATGTGTTTAGAGTCATTTTAATGCCTGACATTGGTCGAAATAGAAGCTTCTGAGTAGGAGAAAAAGTCTGTAAAAATGGCAATTTTGGTCACATTGAGGCTTTAAAAAGTAGTTATTCAACATGAGGCACAATCCAAATGACATTTTGAATCATTTTTTCTACACTCCAAAAAATCAATTTTCTGATGCAAAACGATGACCCGCGACCTGTCGATTTTTCTCAAGATGGTCAGAAATGGTAATTTTTTAATGTTTAAGTTTTTTGACTGTAAATGACTATTGCTTGTGAATTATCACTTTTGGAACTAAAATAAGTGTGTTTAGAGTCATTTTAATGCCTGAAATTGGTGGAAATAGAAGCTTCTGTGTAGGAGAAAAAATCTGTAAAAATGGCAATTTTGGTCACATTGAGGCTTTAAAAAGTAGTTATTCAACATGAGACACCATCCAAATGACATTTTGAATCTTTTTTCCTACACTCCAAAAAATCAATTTTCTGATGAAAAACGATGACCCGCGACCTGTCGATTTTTCTCAAGATGGTCAGAAATGGTAATTTTTTAATGTTTAATTTTTTGACTGTAAATGACTATTGCATGTGAATTATCACTTTTGCAACTAAAATAAGTGTGTTTAGAGTCATTTTAATGCCTGAAATTGGTGGAAATAGAAGCTTCTGTGTAGGAGAAAAAGTCTGTAAAAATGGCAATTTTGGTCACATTGAGGCTTTAAAAAGTAGTTATTCAACATGAGGCTCAATCCAAATGACATTTTGAATCTTTTTTTCTACACTCCAAAAAATCAATTTTCTGATGAAAAACGATGACCCGCGACATGTCGATTTTTCTCAAGATGGTCAGAAATGGTAATTTTTTAATGTTTAATTTTTTGACTGTAGATGACTATTGTATGTGAATTATCACTTTTGGAACTAAAATAAGTATGTTTAGAGTCATTTTATTGCCTGAAATTGGTCGAAATAGAAGCTTCTGTGTAGGAGAAAAAGTCTGTAAAAATGGCAATTTTGGTCACATTGAGGCTTTCAAAATTAGTTATTCAACATTAGGCACAATCCAAATGACATTTTGAATCTTTTTTTCTACACTCCAAAAAATCAATTTTCTGATGAAAAACGATGACCCGTGACCTGTCGATTTTTCTCAAGATGGTCAGAAATGGTAATTTTGTAATGTTTATATTTTTGAAAGTAAATGACTATTGCATGTGAATTATCACTTTTGGAACTAAAATTAGTGTGTTTAGAGTCATTTTATTGCCTGAAATTGGTCGAAATAGAAGCTTCTGAGTACGAGAAAAGTCTGTAAAAATGGCAATTTTGGTCACATTGAGGCTTTAAAAAGTAGTTATTCAACATGAGGCACAATCCAAATGACATTTTGAATCTTTTTTTCTACAGTCCAAAAAATCAATTTTCTGATGAAAAACGATGACCCGCGACCTGTCGATTTTTCTCAAGATGGTCAGAAATGGTAATTTTGTAATGTTTAACTTTTTTGACTGTAAATGACTATTGTATGTGAATTATCACTTTTGGAACTAAAATAAGTGTGTTTAGAGTCATTTTAATGCCTGATATTGGTCGAAATAGAAGCTTCTGAGTAGGAGAAAAAGTCTGTAAAAATGGCAATTTTGGTCACATTGAGGCTTTAAAAAGTAGTTATTCAACATAAGGCACAATCCAAATGACATTTTGAATCTTTTTTCTACAGTCTAAAAAATCAATTTTCTGATGAAAAACGATGACCCGCGACCTGTCGATTTTTCTCAAGATGGTCAGAAATGGTAATTTTTTAATGTTTAAGTTTTTTGATTGTAAATGACTATTGCTTGTGAATTATCACTGTTGGAACTAAAATAAGTATGTTTAGAGTCATTTTAATGCCTGAAATTGGTGGAAATAGAAGCTTCTGTGTAGGAGAAAAAGTCTGTAAAAATGGCAATTTTGGTCACATTGAGGCTTTAAAAAGTAGTTATTCAACATGAGACACAAGCCAAATGACATTTTGAATGTTTTTTCCTACACTCCAAAAAATCAATTTTCTGATGAAAAACGATGACCCGCGACCTGTCGATTTTTCTCAAGATGGTCAGAAATGGTAATTTTGTAATGTTTAACTTTTTTGACTGTAAATGACTATTGCATGTGAATTATCACTTTTGGAACTAAAATTAGTGTGTTTAGAGTCATTTTATTGCCTGAAATTGGTCGAAATAGAAGCTTCTGAGTAGGAGAAAAAGTCTGTAAAAATGGCAATTTTGGTCACAATGAGGCTTGAAAATGTAGTTATTCAACATGTGGCACAATCCAAATGACATTTTGAATCTTTTTTCTACAGTCCAAAAAATCAATTTTCTGATGAAAAACAATGACCCGTGACCTGTCGAACTTTCAAAAAATGGTCAGAAATGGTAATTTTTTTTATGTTTATTTTTTTTAAAGTAAATGACTATTGCATGTGACTTATCACTTTTGGAACTAAAATAAGTGTGTTTAGAGTCATTTTAACGTCTGAAATTGGTCGAAATAGAAGCTTCTGAGTAGGAGAAAAAGTCTGTAAAAATGGCAATTTTGGTCACATTGAGGCTTTAAAAGTAGTTATTCAACATGAGGCACAATCCAAATTACATTTTGAATCTTTTTTTCTACAGTCCAAAAAATCTATTTTCTGATGAAAAACGATGACCTGCGAACTGTCGATTTTTCTCAAGATGGTCAGAAATGGTAATTTTGTAATGTTTAACTTTTTTGACTGTAAATGACTATTGCATGTGAATTATCAGTTTTGGAACTAAAATGAGTGTGTTTAGAGTCATTTTATTGCCTGAAATTGGTCGAAATAGAAGCTTCTGAGTAGGAGAAAAAGTTTGTAAAAATGGCAATTTTGGTCACATTGAGGCTTTAAAAGTAGTTATTCAACATGAGGCACAATCCAAATGACATTTTGAATCTTTTTTTCTACAGTCCAAAAAATCAATTTTCTGATGCAAAACGATGACCCGTGACCTGTCGATTTTTCTCAAGATGGTCAGAAATGGTAATTTTGTAATGTTTATATTTTTGAAAGTAAATGACTATTGCATGTGAATTATCACTTTTGGAACTAAAATTAGTGTGTTTAGAGTCATTTTATTGCCTGAAATTGGTCGAAATAGAAGCTTCTGAGTAGGAGAAAAGTCTGTAAAAATGGCAATTTTGGTCACATTGAGGCTTTAAAAAGTAGTTATTCAACATGAGGCACAATCCAAATGACATTTTGAATCTTTTTTTCTACAGTCCAAAAAATCAATTTTCTGATGAAAAACGATGACCCGCGACCTGTCGATTTTTCTCAAGATGGTCAGAAATGGTAATTTTGTAATGTTTAACTTTTTTGACTGTAAATGACTATTGCATGTGAATTATCACTTTTGGAACTAAAATAAATGTGTTTAGAGTCATTTTAATGCCTGACATTGGTCGAAATAGAAGCTTCTGAGTAGGAGAAAAAGTCTGTAAAAATGGCAATTTTGGTCACATTGAGGCTTTAAAAAGTAGTTATTCAACATGAGGCACAATCCAAATGACATTTTGAATCATTTTTTCTACACTCCAAAAAATCAATTTTCTGATGCAAAACGATGACCCGCGACCTGTCGATTTTTCTCAAGATGGACAGAAATGGTAATTTTTTAATGTTTAAGTTTTTTGACTGTAAATGACTATTGCATGTGAATTATCACTTTTGGAACTAACATAAATGTGTTTAGAGTCATTTTAATGCCTGACATTGGTCGAAATAGAAGCTTCTGAGTAGGAGAAAAAGTCTGTAAAAATGGCAATTTTGGTCACATTGAGGCTTTAAAAAGTAGTTATTCAACATGAGGCACAATCCAAATGACATTTTGAATCATTTTTTCTACACTCCAAAAAATCAATTTTCTGATGCAAAACGATGACCCGCGACCTGTCGATTTTTCTCAAGATGGTCAGAAATGGTAATTTTTTAATGTTTAAGTTTTTTGACTGTAAATGACTATTGCTTGTGAATTATCACTTTTGGAACTAAAATAAGTGTGTTTAGAGTCATTTTAATGCCTGAAATTGGTGGAAATAGAAGCTTCTGTGTAGGAGAAAAAGTCTGTAAAAATGGCAATTTTGGTCACATTGAGGCTTTAAAAGTAGTTATTCAACATCAGGCACAATCCAAATGACATTTTGAATCTTTTTTTCTACAGTCCAAAAAATCTATTTTCTGATGAAAAACGATGACCTGCGAACTGTCGATTTTTCTCAAGATGGTCAGAAATGGTAATTTTGTAATGTTTAACTTTTTTGACTGTAAATGACTATTGCATGTGAATTATCACTTTTGGAACTAAAATTAGTGTGTTTAGAGTCATTTTATTGCCTGAAATTGGTCGAAATAGAAGCTTCTGAGTAGGAGAAAAAGTTTGTAAAAATGGCAATTTTGGTCACATTGAGGCTTTAAAAGTAGTTATTCAACATGAGGCACAATCCAAATGACATTTTGAATCTTTTTTTCTACAGTCCAAAAAAATCAATTTTCTGATGCAAAACGATGACCCGCGACCTGTCGATTTTTCTCAAGATGGTCAGAAATGGTAATTTTTTAATGTTTAATTTTTTGACTGTAAATTACTATTGCATGTGAATTATCACTTTTGGAACTAAAATAAGTGTGTTTAGAGTCATTTTAATGCCTGATATTGGTGGAAATAGAAGCTTCTGTGTAGGAGAAAAAGTCTGTAAAAATGGCAATTTTGGTCACATTGAGGCTTTCAAAATTAGTTATTCAACATTAGGCACAATCCAAATGACATTTTGAATCTTTTTTTCTACAGTCCAAAAAATCAATTTTCTGATGAAAAACGATGACCCGTGACCTGTCGATTTTTCTCAAGATGGTCAGAAATGGTAATTTTGTAATGTTTATATTTTTGAAAGTAAATGACTATTGCATGTGAATTATCACTTTTGGAACTAAAATTAGTGTGTTTAGAGTCATTTTATTGCCTGAAATTGGTCGAAATAGAAGCTTCTGAGTAGGAGAAAAGTCTGTAAAAATGGCAATTTTGGTCACATTGAGGCTTTAAAAAGTAGTTATTCAACATGAGGCACAATCCAAATGACATTTTGAATCATTTTTTCTACAGTCCAAAAAATCAATTTTCTGATGAAAAACGATGACCCGCGACCTGTCGATTTTTCTCAAGATGGTCAGAAATGGTAATTTTGTAATGTTTAACTTTTTTGACTGTAAATGACTATTGCATGTGAATTATCACTTTTGGAACTAACATAAATGTGTTTAGAGTCATTTTAATGCCTGACATTGGTCGAAATAGAAGCTTCTGAGTAGGAGAAAAAGTCTGTAAAAATGGCAATTTTGGTCACATTGAGGCTTTAAAAAGTAGTTATTCAACATGAGGCACAATCCAAATGACATTTTGAATCATTTTTTCTACAGTCCAAAAAATCAATTTTCTGATGCAAAACGATGACCCGCGACCTGTCAATTTTTCTCAAGATGGTCAGAAATGGTAATTTTTTAATGTTTAAGTTTTTTGACTGTAAATGACTATTGCTTGTGAATTATCACTTTTGGAACTAAAATAAGTGTGTTTAGAGTCATTTTAATGCCTGAAATTGGTGGAAATAGAAGCTTCTGAGTAGGAGAAAAAGTCTGTAAAAATGGCAATTTTGGTCACATTGAGGCTTTAAAAAGTAGTTATTCAACATGAGACACAAGCCAAATGACATTTTGAATCTTTTTTCCTACACTCCAAAAAATCAATTTTCTGATGAAAAACGATGACCCGCGACCTGTCGATTTTTCTCAAGAAGGTCAGAAATGGTAATTTTTTAATGTTTAATTTTTTGACTGTAAATGACTATTGCATGTGAATTATCACTTTTGGAACGAAAATAAGTGTGTTTAGAGTCATTTTAATGGCTGAAATTGGTGGAAATAGAAGCTTCTGTATAGGAGAAAAAGTCTGTAAAAATGGCAATTTTGGTCACATTGAGGCTTTAAAAAGTAGTTATTCAACATGAGGCTCAATCCAAATGACATTTTGAATCTTTTTTTCTACACTCCAAAAAATCAATTTCTGATGAAAAACGATGACCCGCGACCTGTCGATTTTTCTCAAGACGGTCAGAAATGGTAATTTTTTAATGTTTAATTTTTTGACTGTAGATGACTATTGTATGTGAATTATCACTTTTGGAACTAAAATAAGTGTGTTTAGAGTCATTTTAATGCCTGAAATTGGTCGAAATAGAAGCTTCTGAGTAGGAGAAAAAGTCTGTAAAAATGGCAATTTTGGTCACATTGAGGCTTTCAAAATTAGTTATTCAACATTAGGCACAATCCAAATGACATTTTGAATCTTTTTTTCTACAGTCCAAAAAATCAATTTTCTGATGAAAAACGATGACCCGTGACCTGTCGATTTTTCTCAAGATGGTCAGAAATGGTAATTTTGTAATGTTTATATTTTTGAAAGTAAATGACTATTGCATGTGAATTATCACTTTTGGAACTAAAATTAGTGTGTTTAGAGTCATTTTATTGCCTGAAATTGGTCGAAATAGAAGCTTCTGAGTAGGAGAAAAGTCTGTAAAAATGGCAATTTTGGTCACATTGAGGCTTTAAAAAGTAGTTATTCAACATGAGGCACAATCCAAATGACATTTTGAATCTTTTTTTCTACAGTCCAAAAAATCAATTTTCTGATGAAAAACGATGACCCGCGACCTGTCGATTTTTCTCAAGATGGTCAGAAATGGTAATTTTGTAATGTTTAACTTTTTTGACTGTAAATGACTATTGCATGTGAATTATCACTTTTGGAACTAAAATAAATGTGTTTAGAGTCATTTTAATGCCTGACATTGGTCGAAATAGAAGCTTCTGAGTAGGAGAAAAAGTCTGTAAAAATGGCAATTTTGGTCACATTGAGGCTTTAAAAAGTAGTTATTCAACATGAGGCACAATCCAAATGACATTTTGAATCATTTTTTCTACACTCCAAAAAATCAATTTTCTGATGCAAAACGATGACCCGCGACCTGTCGATTTTTCTCAAGATGGTCAGAAATGGTAATTTTTTAATGTTTAATTTTTTGACTGTAAATGACTATTGCATGTGAATTATCACTTTTGCAACTAAAATAAGTGTGTTTAGAGTCATTTTAATGCCTGAAATTGGTGGAAATAGAAGCTTCTGTGTAGGAGAAAAAGTCTGTAAAAATGGCAATTTTGGTCACATTGAGGCTTTAAAAAGTAGTTATTCAACATGAGGCTCAATCCAAATGACATTTTGAATCTTTTTTTCTACACTCCAAAAAATCAATTTTCTGATGAAAAACGATGACCCGCGACATGTCGATTTTTCTCAAGATGGTCAGAAATGGTAATTTTTTAATGTTTAATTTTTTGACTGTAGATGACTATTGTATGTGAATTATCACTTTTGGAACTAAAATAAGTATGTTTAGAGTCATTTTATTGCCTGAAATTGGTCGAAATGAAGCTTCTGTGTAGGAGAAAAAGTCTGTAAAAATGGCAATTTTGGTCACATTGAGGCTTTCAAAATTAGTTATTCAACATTAGGCACAATCCAAATGACATTTTGAATCTTTTTTTCTACACTCCAAAAAATCAATTTTCTGATGAAAAACGATGACCCGTGACCTGTCGATTTTTCTCAAGATGGTCAGAAATGGTAATTTTGTAATGTTTATATTTTTGAAAGTAAATGACTATTGCATGTGAATTATCACTTTTGGAACTAAAATTAGTGTGTTTAGAGTCATTTTATTGCCTGAAATTGGTCGAAATAGAAGCTTCTGAGTACGAGAAAAGTCTGTAAAAATGGCAATTTTGGTCACATTGAGGCTTTAAAAAGTAGTTATTCAACATGAGGCACAATCCAAATGACATTTTGAATCTTTTTTTCTACAGTCCAAAAAATCAATTTTCTGATGAAAAACGATGACCCGCGACCTGTCGATTTTTCTCAAGATGGTCAGAAATGGTAATTTTGTAATGTTTAACTTTTTTGACTGTAAATGACTATTGTATGTGAATTATCACTTTTGGAACTAAAATAAGTGTGTTTAGAGTCATTTTAATGCCTGATATTGGTCGAAATAGAAGCTTCTGAGTAGGAGAAAAAGTCTGTAAAAATGGCAATTTTGGTCACATTGAGGCTTTAAAAAGTAGTTATTCAACATAAGGCACAATCCAAATGACATTTTGAATCTTTTTTCTACAGTCTAAAAAATCAATTTTCTGATGAAAAACGATGACCCGCGACCTGTCGATTTTTCTCAAGATGGTCAGAAATGGTAATTTTTTAATGTTTAAGTTTTTTGATTGTAAATGACTATTGCTTGTGAATTATCACTGTTGGAACTAAAATAAGTATGTTTAGAGTCATTTTAATGCCTGAAATTGGTGGAAATAGAAGCTTCTGTGTAGGAGAAAAAGTCTGTAAAAATGGCAATTTTGGTCACATTGAGGCTTTAAAAAGTAGTTATTCAACATGAGACACAAGCCAAATGACATTTTGAATCTTTTTTCCTACACTCCAAAAAATCAATTTTCTGATGAAAAACGATGACCCGCGACCTGTCGATTTTTCTCAAGATGGTCAGAAATGGTAATTTTGTAATGTTTAACTTTTTTGACTGTAAATGACTATTGCATGTGAATTATCACTTTTGGAACTAAAATTAGTGTGTTTAGAGTCATTTTATTGCCTGAAATTGGTCGAAATAGAAGCTTCTGAGTAGGAGAAAAAGTCTGTAAAAATGGCAATTTTGGTCACAATGAGGCTTGAAAATGTAGTTATTCAACATGTGGCACAATCCAAATGACATTTTGAATCTTTTTTCTACAGTCCAAAAAATCAATTTTCTGATGAAAAACAATGACCCGTGACCTGTCGAACTTTCAAAAAATGGTCAGAAATGGTAATTTTTTTTATGTTTATTTTTTTTAAAGTAAATGACTATTGCATGTGACTTATCACTTTTGGAACTAAAATAAGTGTGTTTAGAGTCATTTTAACGTCTGAAATTGGTCGAAATAGAAGCTTCTGAGTAGGAGAAAAAGTCTGTAAAAATGGCAATTTTGGTCACATTGAGGCTTTAAAAGTAGTTATTCAACATGAGGCACAATCCAAATTACATTTTGAATCTTTTTTTCTACAGTCCAAAAAATCTATTTTCTGATGAAAAACGATGACCTGCGAACTGTCGATTTTTCTCAAGATGGTCAGAAATGGTAATTTTGTAATGTTTAACTTTTTTGACTGTAAATGACTATTGCATGTGAATTATCACTTTTGGAACTAAAATGAGTGTGTTTAGAGTCATTTTATTGCCTGAAATTGGTCGAAATAGAAGCTTCTGAGTAGGAGAAAAAGTTTGTAAAAATGGCAATTTTGGTCACATTGAGGCTTTAAAAGTAGTTATTCAACATGAGGCACAATCCAAATGACATTTTGAATCTTTTTTTCTACAGTCCAAAAAATCAATTTTCTGATGCAAAACGATGACCCGTGACCTGTCGATTTTTCTCAAGATGGTCAGAAATGGTAATTTTGTAATGTTTATATTTTTGAAAGTAAATGACTATTGCATGTGAATTATCACTTTTGGAACTAAAATTAGTGTGTTTAGAGTCATTTTATTGCCTGAAATTGGTCGAAATAGAAGCTTCTGAGTAGGAGAAAAGTCTGTAAAAATGGCAATTTTGGTCACATTGAGGCTTTAAAAAGTAGTTATTCAACATGAGGCACAATCCAAATGACATTTTGAATCTTTTTTTCTACAGTCCAAAAAATCAATTTTCTGATGAAAAACGATGACCCGCGACCTGTCGATTTTTCTCAAGATGGTCAGAAATGGTAATTTTGTAATGTTTAACTTTTTTGACTGTAAATGACTATTGCATGTGAATTATCACTTTTGGAACTAAAATAAATGTGTTTAGAGTCATTTTAATGCCTGACATTGGTCGAAATAGAAGCTTCTGAGTAGGAGAAAAAGTCTGTAAAAATGGCAATTTTGGTCACATTGAGGCTTTAAAAAGTAGTTATTCAACATGAGGCACAATCCAAATGACATTTTGAATCATTTTTTCTACACTCCAAAAAATCAATTTTCTGATGCAAAACGATGACCCGCGACCTGTCGATTTTTCTCAAGATGGACAGAAATGGTAATTTTTTAATGTTTAAGTTTTTTGACTGTAAATGACTATTGCATGTGAATTATCACTTTTGGAACTAACATAAATGTGTTTAGAGTCATTTTAATGCCTGACATTGGTCGAAATAGAAGCTTCTGAGTAGGAGAAAAAGTCTGTAAAAATGGCAATTTTGGTCACATTGAGGCTTTAAAAAGTAGTTATTCAACATGAGGCACAATCCAAATGACATTTTGAATCATTTTTTCTACAGTCCAAAAAATCAATTTTCTGATGCAAAACGATGACCCGCGACCTGTCAATTTTTCTCAAGATGGTCAGAAATGGTAATTTTTTAATGTTTAAGTTTTTTGACTGTAAATGACTATTGCTTGTGAATTATCACTTTTGGAACTAAAATAAGTGTGTTTAGAGTCATTTTAATGCCTGAAATTGGTGGAAATAGAAGCTTCTGTGAAGGAGAAAAAGTCTGTAAAAATGGCAATTTTGGTCACATTGAGGCTTTAAAAAGTAGTTATTCAACATGAGACACAAGCCAAATGACATTTTGAATCTTTTTTCCTACACTCCAAAAAATCAATTTTCTGATGAAAAACGATGACCCGCGACCTGTCGATTTTTCTCAAGATGGTCAGAAATGGTAATTTTGTAATGTTTATATTTTTGAAAGTAAATGACTATTGCATGTGAATTATCACTTTTGGAACTAAAATAAATGTGTTTATAGTCATTTTAATGCCTGACATTGGTCGAAAT
The DNA here is from genome assembly GCF_964204655.1 of Triturus cristatus. Classification (NCBI taxonomy): domain Eukaryota; kingdom Metazoa; phylum Chordata; class Amphibia; order Caudata; family Salamandridae; genus Triturus; species Triturus cristatus. The sequence continues at coordinate 929,029,922 of NC_140587.1, forward strand.
AGAAGCTTCTGAGTAGGAGAAAAAGTCTGTAAAAATGGCAATTTTGGTCACATTGAGGCTTTAAAAAGTAGTTATTCAACATGAGGCACAATCCAAATGACATTTTGAATCTTTGTTTCTACACTCCAAAAAATCAATTTTCTGATGAAAAACGATGACCGGTGACCTGTCGATTTTTCTCAAGATGGTCAGAAATGGTAATTTTGTAATGTTTATATTTTTTAAAGTAAATGACTATTGCATGTGAATTATCACTTTTGGAACTAAAATTAGTGTGTTTAGAGTCATTTTATTGCCTGAAATTGGTCGAAATAGAAGCTTCTGAGTAGGAGAAAAGTCTGTAAAAATGGCAATTTTGGTCACATTGAGGCTTTAAAAAGTAGTTATTCAACATGAGGCACAATCCAAATGACATTTTGAATCTTTTTTTCTACAGTCCAAAAAATCAATTTTCTGATGAAAAACGATGACCCGCGACCTGTCGATTTTTCTCAAGATGGTCAGAAATGGTAATTTTGTAATGTTTAACTTTTTTGACTGTAAATGACTATTGCTTGTGAATTATCACTTTTGGAACTAAAATAAGTGTGTTTAGAGTCATTTTAATGCCTGAAATTGGTGGAAATAGAAGCTTCTGTGTAGGAGAAAAAGTCTGTAAAAATGGCAATTTTGGTCACATTGAGGCTTTAAAAAGTAGTTATTCAACATGAGACACAAGCCAAATGACATTTTGAATCTTTTTTCCTACACTCCAAAAAATAAATTTTCTGATGAAAAACGATGACCCGCGACCTGTCGATTTTTCTCACGAAGGTCAGAAATGGTAATTTTTTAATGTTTAGTTTTTTGACTGTAAATGACTATTGCATGTGAATTATCACTTTTGGAACGAAAATAAGTGTGTTTAGAGTCATTTTAATGGCTGAAATTGGTGGAAATAGAAGCTTCTGTGTAGGAGAAAAAGTCTGTAAAAATGGCAATTTTGGTCACATTGAGGCTTTAAAAAGTAGTTATTCAACATGAGGCACAATCCAAATGACATTTTGAATCATTTTTTCTACACTCCAAAAAATCAATTTTCTGATGCAAAACGATGACCCGCGACCTGTCGATTTTTCTCAAGATGGTCAGAAATGGTAATTTTTTAATGTTTAAGTTTTTTGACTGTAAATGACTATTGCTTGTGAATTATCACTTTTGGAACTAAAATAAGTGTGTTTAGAGTCATTTTAATGCCTGAAATTGGTGGAAATAGAAGCTTCTGTGTAGGAGAAAAAGTCTGTAAAAATGGCAATTTTGGTCACATTGAGGCTTTAAAAAGTAGTTATTCAACATGAGACACCATCCAAATGACATTTTGAATCTTTTTTCCTACACTCCAAAAAATCAATTTTCTGATGAAAAACGATGACCCGCGACCTGTCGATTTTTCTCAAGATGGTCAGAAATGGTAATTTTTTAATGTTTAATTTTTTGACTGTAAATGACTATTGCATGTGAATTATCACTTTTGCAACTAAAATAAGTGTGTTTAGAGTCATTTTAATGCCTGAAATTGGTGGAAATAGAAGCTTCTGTGTAGGAGAAAAAGTCTGTAAAAATGGCAATTTTGGTCACATTGAGGCTTTAAAAAGTAGTTATTCAACATGAGGCTCAATCCAAATGACATTTTGAATCTTTTTTTCTACACTCCAAAAAATCAATTTTCTGATGAAAAACGATGACCCGCGACATGTCGATTTTTCTCAAGATGGTCAGAAATGGTAATTTTTTAATGTTTAATTTTTTGACTGTAGATGACTATTGTATGTGAATTATCACTTTTGGAACTAAAATAAGTGTGTTTAGAGTCATTTTATTGCCTGAAATTGGTCGAAATAGAAGCTTCTGTGTAGGAGAAAAAGTCTGTAAAAATGGCAATTTTGGTCACAATGAGGCTTGAAAATGTAGTTATTCAACATGTGGCACAATCCAAATGACATTTTGAATCTTTTTTCTACAGTCCAAAAAATCAATTTTCTGATGAAAAACAATGACCCGTGACCTGTCGAACTTTCAAAAAATGGTCAGAAATGGTAATTTTTTTTATGTTTATTTTTTTTAAAGTAAATGACTATTGCATGTGACTTATCACTTTTGGAACTAAAATAAGTGTGTTTAGAGTCATTTTAACGTCTGAAATTGGTCGAAATAGAAGCTTCTGAGTAGGAGAAAAAGTCTGTAAAAATGGCAATTTTGGTCACATTGAGGCTTTAAAAGTAGTTATTCAACATGAGGCACAATCCAAATTACATTTTGAATCTTTTTTTCTACAGTCCAAAAAATCTATTTTCTGATGAAAAACGATGACCTGCGAACTATCGATTTTTCTCAAGATGGTCAGAAATGGTAATTTTGTAATGTTTAACTTTTTTGACTGTAAATGACTATTGCATGTGAATTATCACTTTTGGAACTAAAATTAGTGTGTTTAGAGTCATTTTATTGCCTGAAATTGGTCGAAATAGAAGCTTCTGAGTAGGAGAAAAAGTTTGTAAAAATGGCAATTTTGGTCACATTGAGGCTTTAAAAGTAGTTATTCAACATGAGGCACAATCCAAATGACATTTTGAATCTTTTTTTCTACAGTCCAAAAAATCAATTTTCTGATGCAAAACGATGACCCGTGACCTGTCGATTTTTCTCAAGATGGTCAGAAATGGTAATTTTGTAATGTTTATATTTTTGAAAGTAAATGACTATTGCATGTGAATTATCACTTTTGGAACTAAAATTAGTGTGTTTAGAGTCATTTTATTGCCTGAAATTGGTCGAAATAGAAGCTTCTGAGTAGGAGAAAAGTCTGTAAAAATGGCAATTTTGGTCACATTGAGGCTTTAAAAAGTAGTTATTCAACATGAGGCACAATCCAAATGACATTTTGAATCTTTTTTTCTACAGTCCAAAAAATCAATTTTCTGATGAAAAACGATGACCCGCGACCTGTCGATTTTTCTCAAGATGGTCAGAAATGGTAATTTTGTAATGTTTAACTTTTTTGACTGTAAATGACTATTGCATGTGAATTATCACTTTTGGAACTAAAATAAATGTGTTTAGAGTCATTTTAATGCCTGACATTGGTCGAAATAGAAGCTTCTGAGTAGGAGAAAAAGTCTGTAAAAATGGCAATTTTGGTCACATTGAGGCTTTAAAAAGTAGTTATTCAACATGAGGCACAATCCAAATGACATTTTGAATCATTTTTTCTACACTCCAAAAAATCAATTTTCTGATGCAAAACGATGACCCGCGACCTGTCGATTTTTCTCAAGATGGTAAGAAATGGTAATTTTTTAATGTTTAAGTTTTTTGACTGTAAATGACTATTGCATGTGAATTATCACTTTTGGAACTAACATAAATGTGTTTAGAGTCATTTTAATGCCTGACATTGGTCGAAATAGAAGCTTCTGAGTAGGAGAAAAAGTCTGTAAAAATGGCAATTTTGGTCACATTGAGGCTTTAAAAAGTAGTTATTCAACATGAGGCACAATCCAAATGACATTTTGAATCATTTTTTCTACAGTCCAAAAAATCAATTTTCTGATGCAAAACGATGACCCGCGACCTGTCGATTTTTCTCAAGATGGTCAGAAATGGTAATTTTTTAATGTTTAAGTTTTTTGACTGTAAATGACTATTGCTTGTGAATTATCACTTTTGGAACTAAAATAAGTGTGTTTAGAGTCATTTTAATGCCTGAAATTGGTGGAAATAGAAGCTTCTGTGAAGGAGAAAAAGTCTGTAAAAATGGCAATTTTGGTCACATTGAGGCTTTAAAAAGTAGTTATTCAACATGAGACACAAGCCAAATGACATTTTGAATCTATTTTTCCTACACTCCAAAAAATCACTTTTCTGATGAAAAACGATGACCCGCGACCTGTCGATTTTTCTCAAGATGGTCAGAAATGCTAATTTTTTAATGTTTAATTTTTTTACTGTAAATGACTATTGCATGTGAATTATCACTTTTGGAACGAAAATAAGTGTGTTTAGAGTCATTTTAATGGCTGAAATTGGTGGAAATAGAAGCTTCTGTGTAGGAGAAAAAGTCTATAAAAATGGCAATTTTGGTCACATTGAGGCTTTAAAAAGTAGTTATTCAACATGAGGCTCAATCCAAATGACATTTTGAATCTTTTTTTCTACACTCCAAAAAATCAATTTCTGATGAAAAACGATGACCCGCGACCTGTCGATTTTTCTCAAGATGGTCAGAAATGGTAATTTTGTAATGTTTAACTTTTTTGACTGTAAATGACTATTGCATGTGAATTATCACTTTTGGAACTAAAATAAATGTGTTTAGAGTCATTTTAATGCCTGACATTGGTCGAAATAGAAGCTTCTGAGTAGGAGAAAAAGTCTGTAAAAATGGCAATTTTGGTCACATTGAGGCTTTAAAAAGTAGTTATTCAACATGAGGCACAATCCAAATGACATTTTGAATCATTTTTTCTACACTCCAAAAAATCAATTTTCTGATGCAAAACGAAGACCCGCGACCTGTCGATTTTTCTCAAGATGGTCAGAAATGGTAATTTTTTAATGTTTAAGTTTTTTGACTGTAAATGACTATTGCTTGTGAATTATCACTTTTGGAACTAAAATAAGTGTGTTTAGAGTCATTTTAATGCCTGAAATTGGTGGAAATAGAAGCTTCTGTGTAGGAGAAAAAGTCTGTAAAAATGGCAATTTTGGTCACATTGAGGCTTTAAAAAGTAGTTATTCAACATGAGACACAAGCCAAATGACATTTTGAATCTTTTTTCCTACACTCCAAAAAATCAATTTTCTGATGAAAAACGATGACCCGCGACCTGTCGATTTTTCTCAAGAAGGTCAGAAATGGTAATTTTTTAATGTTTAATTTTTTGACTGTAAATGACTATTGCATGTGAATTATCACTTTTGGAACGAAAATAAGTCTGTTTAGAGTCATTTTAATGGCTGAAATTGGTGGAAATAGAAGCTTCTGTCTAGGAGAAAAAGTCTGTAAAAATGGCAATTTTGGTCACATTGAGGCTTTAAAAAGTAGTTATTCAACATGAGGCACAATCCAAATGACATTTTGAATCATTTTTTCTACACTCCAAAAAATCAATTTTCTGATGCAAAACGATGACCCGCGACCTGTCGATTTTTCTCAAGATGGTCAGAAATGGTAATTTTTTAATGTTTAAGTTTTTTGACTGTAAATGACCATTGCTTGTGAATTATCACTTTTGGAACTAAAATAAGTGTGTTTAGAGTCATTTTAATGCCTGAAATTGGTGGAAATAGAAGCTTCTGTGTAGGAGAAAAAGTCTGTAAAAATGGCAATTTTGGTCACATTGAGGCTTTAAAAAGTAGTTATTCAACATGAGACACCATCCAAATGACATTTTGAATCTTTTTTCCTACACTCCAAAAAATCAATTTTCTGATGAAAAACGATGACCCGCGACCTGTCGATTTTTCTCAAGATGGTCAGAAATGGTAATTTTTTAATGTTTAATTTTTTGACTGTAAATGACTATTGCATGTGAATTATCACTTTTGCAACTAAAATAAGTGTGTTTAGAGTCATTTTAATGCCTGAAATTGGTGGAAATAGAAGCTTCTGTGTAGGAGAAAAAGTCTGTAAAAATGGCAATTTTGGTCACATTGAGGCTTTAAAAAGTAGTTATTCAACATGAGGCTCAATCCAAATGACATTTTGAATCTTTTTTTCTACACTCCAAAAAATCAATTTTCTGATGAAAAACGATGACCCGCGACATGTCGATTTTTCTCAAGATGGTCAGAAATGGTAATTTTTTAATGTTTAATTTTTTGACTGTAGATGACTATTGTATGTGAATTATCACTTTTGGAACTAAAATAAGTGTGTTTAGAGTCATTTTATTGCCTGAAATTGGTCGAAATAGAAGCTTCTGTGTAGGAGAAAAAGTCTGTAAAAATGGCAATTTTGGTCACATTGAGGCTTTCAAAATTAGTTATTCAACATTAGGCACAATCCAAATGACATTTTGAATCTTTTTTTCTACACTCCAAAAAATCAATTTTCTGATGAAAAACGATGACCGGTGACCTGTCGATTTTTCTCAAGATGGTCAGAAATGGTAATTTTGTAATGTTTATATTTTTGAAAGTAAATGACTATTGCATGTGAATTATCACTTTTGGAACTAAAATTAGTGTGTTTAGAGTCATTTTATTGCCTGAAATTGGTCGAAATAGAAGCTTCTGAGTAGGAGAAAAGTCTGTAAAAATGGCAATTTTGGTCACATTGAGGCTTTAAAAAGTAGTTATTCAACATGAGGCACAATCCAAATGACATTTTGAATCTTTTTTTCTACAGTCCAAAAAATCAATTTTCTGATGAAAAACGATGACCCGCGACCTGTCGATTTTTCTCAAGATGGTCAGAAATGGTAATTTTGTAATGTTTAACTTTTTTGACTGTAAATGACTATTGTATGTGAATTATCACTTTTGGAACTAAAATAAGTGTGTTTAGAGTCATTTTAATGCCTGATATTGGTCGAAATAGAAGCTTCTGAGTAGGAGAAAAAGTCTGTAAAAATGGCAATTTTGGTCACATTGAGGCTTTAAAAAGTAGTTATTCAACATAAGGCACAATCCAAATGACATTTTGAATCTTTTTTCTACAGTCTAAAAAATCAATTTTCTGATGAAAAACGATGACCCGCGACCTGTCGATTTTTCTCAAGATGGTCAGAAATGATAATTTTGTAATGTTTAACTTTTTTGACTGTAAATGACTATTGCATGTGAATTATCACTTTTGGAACTAAAATTAGTGTGTTTAGAGTCATTTTATTGCCTGAAATTGGTGGAAATAGAAGCTTCTGTGTAGGAGAAAAAGTCTGTAAAAATGGCAATTTTGGTCACATTGAGGCTTTAAAAAGTAGTTATTCAACATGAGACACAAGCCAAATGACATTTTGAATCTTTTTTCCTACACTCCAAAAAAATCAATTTTCTGATGAAAAACGATGACCCGCGACCTGTCGATTTTTCTCAAGATGGTCAGAAATGGTAATTTTGTAATGTTTAACTTTTTTGACTGTAAATGACTATTGCATGTGAATTATCACTTTTGGAACTAAAATTAGTGTGTTTAGAGTCATTTTATTGCCTGAAATTGGTCGAAATAGAAGCTTCTGAGTAGGAGAAAAAGTCTGTAAAAATGGCAATTTTGGTCACAATGAGGCTTGAAAATGTAGTTATTCAACATGTGGCACAATCCAAATGACATTTTGAATCTTTTTTCTACAGTCCAAAAAATCAATTTTCTGATGCAAAACGATGACCCGTGACCTGTCGATTTTTCTCAAGATGGTCAGAAATGGTAATTTTGTAATGTTTATATTTTTGAAAGTAAATGACTATTGCATGTGAATTATCACTTTTGGAACTAAAATTAGTGTGTTTAGAGTCATTTTATTGCCTGAAATTGGTCGAAATAGAAGCTTCTGAGTAGGAGAAAAGTCTGTAAAAATGGCAATTTTGGTCACATTGAGGCTTTAAAAAGTAGTTATTCAACATGAGGCACAATCCAAATGACATTTTGAATCTTTTTTTCTACAGTCCAAAAAATCAATTTTCTGATGAAAAACGATGACCCGCGACCTGTCGATTTTTCTCAAGATGGTCAGAAATGGTAATTTTGTAATGTTTAACTTTTTTGACTGTAAATGACTATTGCATGTGAATTATCACTTTTGGAACTAAAATAAATGTGTTTAGAGTCATTTTAATGCCTGACATTGGTCGAAATAGAAGCTTCTGAGTAGGAGAAAAAGTCTGTAAAAATGGCAATTTTGGTCACATTGAGGCTTTAAAAAGTAGTTATTCAACATGAGGCACAATCCAAATGACATTTTGAATCATTTTTTCTACACTCCAAAAAATCAATTTTCTGATGCAAAACGATGACCCGCGACCTGTCGATTTTTCTCAAGATGGTCAGAAATGGTAATTTTTTAATGTTTAAGTTTTTTGACTGTAAATGACTATTGCATGTGAATTATCACTTTTGGAACTAACATAAATGTGTTTAGAGTCATTTTAATGCCTGACATTGGTCGAAATAGAAGCTTCTGAGTAGGAGAAAAAGTCTGTAAAAATGGCAATTTTGGTCACATTGAGGCTTTAAAAAGTAGTTATTCAACATGAGGCACAATCCAAATGACATTTTGAATCATTTTTTCTACAGTCCAAAAAATCAATTTTCTGATGCAAAACGATGACCCGCGACCTGTCGATTTTTCTCAAGATGGTCAGAAATGGTAATTTTTTAATGTTTAAGTTTTTTGACTGTAAATGACTATTGCTTGTGAATTATCACTTTTGGAACTAAAATAAGTGTGTTTAGAGTCATTTTAATGCCTGAAATTGGTGGAAATAGAAGCTTCTGTGAAGGAGAAAAAGTCTGTAAAAATGGCAATTTTGGTCACATTGAGGCTTTAAAAAGTAGTTATTCAACATGAGACACAAGCCAAATGACATTTTGAATCTATTTTTCCTACACTCCAAAAAATCACTTTTCTGATGAAAAACGATGACCCGCGACCTGTCGATTTTTCTCAAGATGGTCAGAAATGGTAATTTTTTAATGTTTAATTTTTTTACTGTAAATGACTATTGCATGTGAATTATCACTTTTGGAACGAAAATAAGTGTGTTTAGAGTCATTTTAATGGCTGAAATTGGTGGAAATAGAAGCTTCTGTGTAGGATTAAAAGTCTATAAAAATGGCAATTTTGGTCACATTGAGGCTTTAAAAAGTAGTTATTCAACATGAGGCTCAATCCAAATGACATTTTGAATCTTTTTTTCTACACTCCAAAAAATCAATTTCTGATGAAAAACGATGACCCGCGACCTGTCGATTTTTCTCAAGATGGTCAGAAATGGTAATTTTGTAATGTTTAACTTTTTTGACTGTAAATGACTATTGCATGTGAATTATCACTTTTGGAACTAAAATAAATGTGTTTAGAGTCATTTTAATGCCTGACATTGGTCGAAATAGAAGCTTCTGAGTAGGAGAAAAAGTCTGTAAAAATGGCAATTTTGGTCACATTGAGGCTTTAAAAAGTAGTTATTCAACATGAGGCACAATCCAAATGACATTTTGAATCATTTTTTCTACACTCCAAAAAATCAATTTTCTGATGCAAAACGAAGACCCGCGACCTGTCGATTTTTCTCAAGATGGTCAGAAATGGTAATTTTTTAATGTTTAAGTTTTTTGACTGTAAATGACTATTGCTTGTGAATTATCACTTTTGGAACTAAAATAAGTGTGTTTAGAGTCATTTTAATGCCTGAAATTGGTGGAAATAGAAGCTTCTGTGTAGGAGAAAAAGTCTGTAAAAATGGCAATTTTGGTCACATTGAGGCTTTAAAAAGTAGTTATTCAACATGAGACACAAGCCAAATGACATTTTGAATCTTTTTTCCTACACTCCAAAAAATCAATTTTCTGATGAAAAACGATGACCCGCGACCTGTCGATTTTTCTCAAGAAGGTCAGAAATGGTAATTTTTTAATGTTTAATTTTTTGACTGTAAATGACTATTGCATGTGAATTATCACTTTTGGAACGAAAATAAGTCTGTTTAGAGTCATTTTAATGGCTGAAATTGGTGGAAATAGAAGCTTCTGTCTAGGAGAAAAAGTCTGTAAAAATGGCAATTTTGGTCACATTGAGGCTTTAAAAAGTAGTTATTCAACATGAGGCACAATCCAAATGACATTTTGAATCATTTTTTCTACACTCCAAAAAATCAATTTTCTGATGCAAAACGATGACCCGCGACCTGTCGATTTTTCTCAAGATGGTCAGAAATGGTAATTTTTTAATGTTTAAGTTTTTTGACTGTAAATGACCATTGCTTGTGAATTATCACTTTTGGAACTAAAATAAGTGTGTTTAGAGTCATTTTAATGCCTGAAATTGGTGGAAATAGAAGCTTCTGTGTAGGAGAAAAAGTCTGTAAAAATGGCAATTTTGGTCACATTGAGGCTTTAAAAAGTAGTTATTCAACATGAGACACCATCCAAATGACATTTTGAATCTTTTTTCCTACACTCCAAAAAATCAATTTTCTGATGAAAAACGATGACCCGCGACCTGTCGATTTTTCTCAAGATGGTCAGAAATGGTAATTTTTTAATGTTTAATTTTTTGACTGTAAATGACTATTGCATGTGAATTATCACTTTTGCAACTAAAATAAGTGTGTTTAGAGTCATTTTAATGCCTGAAATTGGTGGAAATAGAAGCTTCTGTGTAGGAGAAAAAGTCTGTAAAAATGGCAATTTTGGTCACATTGAGGCTTTAAAAAGTAGTTATTCAACATGAGGCTCAATCCAAATGACATTTTGAATCTTTTTTTCTACACTCCAAAAAATCAATTTTCTGATGAAAAACGATGACCCGCGACATGTCGATTTTTCTCAAGATGGTCAGAAATGGTAATTTTTTAATGTTTAATTTTTTGACTGTAGATGACTATTGTATGTGAATTATCACTTTTGGAACTAAAATAAGTGTGTTTAGAGTCATTTTATTGCCTGAAATTGGTCGAAATAGAAGCTTCTGTGTAGGAGAAAAAGTCTGTAAAAATGGCAATTTTGGTCACATTGAGGCTTTCAAAATTAGTTATTCAACATTAGGCACAATCCAAATGACATTTTGAATCTTTTTTTCTACACTCCAAAAAATCAATTTTCTGATGAAAAACGATGACCGGTGACCTGTCGATTTTTCTCAAGATGGTCAGAAATGGTAATTTTGTAATGTTTATATTTTTGAAAGTAAATGACTATTGCATGTGAATTATCACTTTTGGAACTAAAATCAGTGTGTTTAGAGTCATTTTATTGCCTGAAATTGGTCGAAATAGAAGCTTCTGAGTAGGAGAAAAGTCTGTAAAAATGGCAATTTTGGTCACATTGAGGCTTTAAAAAGTAGTTATTCAACATGAGGCACAATCCAAATGACATTTTGAATCTTTTTTTCTACAGTCCAAAAAATCAATTTTCTGATGAAAAACGATGACCCGTGACCTGTCGATTTTTCTCAAGATGGTCAGAAATGGTAATTTTGTAATGTTTAACTTTTTTGACTGTAAATGACTATTGCATGTGAATTATCACTTTTGGAATTAAAATAAATGTGTTTAGAGTCATTTTAATGCCTGACATTGGTCGAAATAGAAGCTTCTGAGTAGGAGAAAAAGTCTGTAAAAATGGCAATTTTGGTCACATTGAGGCTTTAAAAAGTAGTTATTCAACATGAGGCACAATCCAAATGACATTTTGAATCTTTTTTTCTACAGTCCAAAAAATCAATTTTCTGATGAAAAACGATGACCCGCGACCTGTCGATTTTTCTCAAGATGGTCAGAAATGGTAATTTTGTAATGTTTAACTTTTTTGACTGTAAATGACTATTGTATGTGAATTATCACTTTTGGAACTAAAATAAGTGTGTTTAGAGTCATTTTAATGCCTGATATTGGTCGAAATAGAAGCTTCTGAGTAGGAGAAAAAGTCTGTAAAAATGGCAATTTTGGTCACATTGAGGCTTTAAAAAGTAGTTATTCAACATAAGGCACAATCCAAATGACATTTTGAATCTTTTTTCTACAGTCTAAAAAATCAATTTTCTGATGAAAAACGATGACCCGCGACCTGTCGATTTTTCTCAAGATGGTCAGAAATGATAATTTTGTAATGTTTAACTTTTTTGACTGTAAATGACTATTGCATGTGAATTATCACTTTTGGAACTAAAATTAGTGTGTTTAGAGTCATTTTATTGCCTGAAATTGGTGGAAATAGAAGCTTCTGTGTAGGAGAAAAAGTCTGTAAAAATGGCAATTTTGGTCACATTGAGGCTTTAAAAAGTAGTTATTCAACATGAGACACAAGCCAAATGACATTTTGAATCTTTTTTCCTACACTCCAAAAAAATCAATTTTCTGATGAAAAACGATGACCCGCGACCTGTCGATTTTTCTCAAGATGGTCAGAAATGGTAATTTTGTAATGTTTAACTTTTTTGACTGTAAATGACTATTGCATGTGAATTATCACTTTTGGAACTAAAATTAGTGTGTTTAGAGTCATTTTATTGCCTGAAATTGGTCGAAATAGAAGCTTCTGAGTAGGAGAAAAAGTCTGTAAAAATGGCAATTTTGGTCACAATGAGGCTTGAAAATGTAGTTATTCAACATGTGGCACAATCCAAATGACATTTTGAATCTTTTTTCTACAGTCCAAAAAATCAATTTTCTGATGCAAAACGATGACCCGTGACCTGTCGATTTTTCTCAAGATGGTCAGAAATGGTAATTTTGTAATGTTTATATTTTTGAAAGTAAATGACTATTGCATGTGAATTATCACTTTTGGAACTAAAATTAGTGTGTTTAGAGTCATTTTATTGCCTGAAATTGGTCGAAATAGAAGCTTCTGAGTAGGAGAAAAGTCTGTAAAAATGGCAATTTTGGTCACATTGAGGCTTTAAAAAGTAGTTATTCAACATGAGGCACAATCCAAACGACATTTTGAATCTTTTTTTCTACAGTCCAAAAAATCAATTTTCTGATGAAAAACGATGACCCGCGACCTGTTGATTTTTCTCAAGATGGTCAGAAATGGTAATTTTGTAATGTTTAACTTTTTTGACTGTAAATGACTATTGCATGTGAATTATCACTTTTGGAACTAAAATAAATGTGTTTAGAGTCATTTTAATGCCTGACATTGGTCGAAATAGAAGCTTCTGAGTAGGAGAAAAAGTCTGTAAAAATGGCAATTTTGGTCACATTGAGGCTTTAAAAAGTAGTTATTCAACATGAGGCACAATCCAAATGACATTTTGAATCATTTTTTCTACACTCCAAAAAATCAATTTTCTGATGCAAAACGATGACCCGCGACCTGTCGATTTTTCTCAAGATGGTCAGAAATGGTAATTTTTTAATGTTTACGTTTTTTGACTGTAAATGACTATTGCTTGTGAATTATCACTTTTGGAACTAAAATAAGTGTGTTTAGAGTCATTTTAATGCCTGAAATTGGTGGAAATAGAAGCTTCTGTGTAGGAGAAAAAGTCTGTAAAAATGGCAATTTTGGTCACATTGAGGCTTTAAAAAGTAGTTATTCAACATGAGGCACAATCCAAATGACATTTTGAATCTTTTTTTCTACAGTCCAAAAAATCAATTTTCTGATGAAAAACAATGACCCGTGACCTGTCGAACTTTCAAAAAATGGTCAGAAATGCTAATTTTTTTTATTTTTTTTTTTTTAAAGTAAATGACTATTGCATGTGACTTATCACTTTTGGAACTAAAATAAGTGTGTTTAGAGTCATTTTAACGTCTGAAATTGGTCGAAATAGAAGCTTCTGAGTAGGAGAAAAAGTCTGTAAAAATGGCAATTTTGGTCACATTGAGGCTTTAAAAGTAGTTATTCAACATGAGGCACAATCCAAATTACATTTTGAATCTTTTTTTCTACAGTCCAAAAAATCAATTTTCTGATGAAAAACGATGACCCGCGACCTGTCGATTTTTCTCAAGATGGTCAGAAATGGTAATTTTGTAATGTTTAACTTTTTTGACTGTAAATGACTATTGCATGTGAATTATCACTTTTGGAACTAAAATAAGTGTGTTTAGAGTCATTTTATTGCCTGAAATTGGTCGAAATAGAAGCTTCTGTGTAGGAGAAAAAGTCTGTAAAAATGGCAATTTTGGTCACATTGAGGCTTTCAAAATTAGTTATTCAACATTAGGCACAATCCAAATGACATTTTGAATCTTTTTTTCTACACTCCAAAAAATCAATTTTCTGATGAAAAACGATGACCGGTGACCTGTCGATTTTTCTCAAGATGGTCAGAAATGGTAATTTTGTAATGTTTATATTTTTGAAAGTAAATGACTATTGCATGTGAATTATCACTTTTGGAACTAAAATTAGTGTGTTTAGAGTCATTTTATTGCCTGAAATTGGTCGAAATAGAAGCTTCTGAGTAGGAGAAAAGTCTGTAAAAATGGCAATTTTGGTCACATTGAGGCTTTAAAAAGTAGTTATTCAACATGAGGCACAATCCAAATGACATTTTGAATCTTTTTTTCTACAGTCCAAAAAATCAATTTTCTGATGAAAAACGATGACCCGCGACCTGTCGATTTTTCTCAAGATGGTCAGAAATGGTAATTTTGTAATGTTTAACTTTTTTGACTGTAAATGACTATTGTATGTGAATTATCACTTTTGGAACTAAAATAAGTGTGTTTAGAGTCATTTTAATGCCTGATATTGGTCGAAATAGAAGCTTCTGAGTAGGAGAAAAAGTCTGTAAAAATGGCAATTTTGGTCACATTGAGGCTTTAAAAAGTAGTTATTCAACATAAGGCACAATCCAAATGACATTTTGAATCTTTTTTCTACAGTCTAAAAAATCAATTTTCTGATGAAAAACGATGACCCGCGACCTGTCGATTTTTCTCAAGATGGTCAGAAATGGTAATTTTGTAATGTTTAACTTTTTTGACTGTAAATGACTATTGCATGTGAATTATCACTTTTGGAACTAAAATTAGTGTGTTTAGAGTCATTTTATTGCCTGAAATTGGTGGAAATAGAAGCTTCTGTGTAGGAGAAAAAGTCTGTAAAAATGGCAATTTTGGTCACATTGAGGCTTTAAAAAGTAGTTATTCAACATGAGACACAAGCCAAATGACATTTTGAATCTTTTTTCCTACACTCCAAAAAAATCAATTTTCTGATGAAAAACGATGACCCGCGACCTGTCGATTTTTCTCAAGATGGTCAGAAATGGTAATTTTGTAATGTTTAACTTTTTTGACTGTAAATGACTATTGCATGTGAATTATCACTTTTGGAACTAAAATTAGTGTGTTTAGAGTCATTTTATTGCCTGAAATTGGTCGAAATAGAAGCTTCTGAGTAGGAGAAAAAGTCTGTAAAAATGGCAATTTTGGTCACAATGAGGCTTGAAAATGTAGTTATTCAACATGTGGCACAATCCAAATGACATTTTGAATCTTTTTTCTACAGTCCAAAAAATCAATTTTCTGATGAAAAACAATGACCCGTGACCTGTCGAACTTTCAAAAAATGGTCAGAAATGGTAATTTTTTTAATGTTTATTTTTTTTAAAGTAAATGACTATTGCATGTGACTTATCACTTTTGGAACTAAAATAAGTGTGTTTAGAGTCATTTTAACGTCTGAAATTGGTCGAAATAGAAGCTTCTGAGTAGGAGAAAAAGTCTGTAAAAATGGCAATTTTGGTCACATTGAGGCTTTAAAAGTAGTTATTCAACATGAGGCACAATCCAAATTACATTTTGAATCTTTTTTTCTACAGTCCAAAAAATCTATTTTCTGATGAAAAACGATGACCTGCGAACTGTCGATTTTTCTCAAGATGGTCAGAAATGGTAATTTTGTAATGTTTAACTTTTTTGACTGTAAATGACTATTGCATGTGAATTATCACTTTTGGAACTAAAATTAGTGTGTTTAGAGTCATTTTATTGCCTGAAATTGGTCGAAATAGAAGCTTCTGAGTAGGAGAAAAAGTTTGTAAAAATGGCAATTTTGGTCACATTGAGGCTTTAAAAGTAGTTATTCAACATGAGGCACAATCCAAATGACATTTTG
Organism: Triturus cristatus; assembly: GCF_964204655.1. NCBI lineage: Eukaryota > Metazoa > Chordata > Amphibia > Caudata > Salamandridae > Triturus > Triturus cristatus. Next base: position 929,045,694 of record NC_140587.1, read on the forward strand.
AATCTTTTTTTCTACAGTCCAAAAAATCAATTTTCTGATGCAAAACGATGACCCGTGACCTGTCGATTTTTCTCAAGATGGTCAGAAATGGTAATTTTGTAATGTTTATATTTTTGAAAGTAAATGACTATTGCATGTGAATTATCACTTTTGGAACTAAAATTAGTGTGTTTAGAGTCATTTTATTGCCTGAAATTGGTCGAAATAGAAGCTTCTGAGTAGGAGAAAAGTCTGTAAAAATGGCAATTTTGGTCACATTGAGGCTTTAAAAAGTAGTTATTCAACATGAGGCACAATCCAAATGACATTTTGAATCTTTTTTTCTACAGTCCAAAAAATCAATTTTCTGATGAAAAACGATGACCCGCGACCTGTCGATTTTTCTCAAGATGGTCAGAAATGGTAATTTTGTAATGTTTAACTTTTTTGACTGTAAATGACTATTGCATGTGAATTATCACTTTTGGAACTAAAATAAATGTGTTTAGAGTCATTTTAATGCCTGACATTGGTCGAAATAGAAGCTTCTGAGTAGGAGAAAAAGTCTGTAAAAATGGCAATTTTGGTCACATTGAGGCTTTAAAAAGTAGTTATTCAACATGAGGCACAATCCAAATGACATTTTGAATCTTTTTTTCTACAGTCCAAAAAATCTATTTTCTGATGCAAAACGATGACCCGTGACCTGTCGATTTTTCTCAAGATGGTCAGAAATGGTAATTTTGTAATGTTTATATTTTTGAAAGTAAATGACTATTGCATGTGAATTATCACTTTTGGAACTAAAATTAGTGTGTTTAGAGTCATTTTATTGCCTGAAATTGGTCGAAATAGAAGCTTCTGAGTAGGAGAAAAGTCTGTAAAAATGGCAATTTTGGTCACATTGAGGCTTTAAAAAGTAGTTATTCAACATGAGGCACAATCCAAACGACATTTTGAATCTTTTTTTCTACAGTCCAAAAAATCAATTTTCTGATGAAAAACGATGACCCGCGACCTGTTGATTTTTCTCAAGATGGTCAGAAATGGTAATTTTGTAATGTTTAACTTTTTTGACTGTAAATGACTATTGCATGTGAATTATCACTTTTGGAACTAAAATAAATGTGTTTAGAGTCATTTTAATGCCTGACATTGGTCGAAATAGAAGCTTCTGAGTAGGAGAAAAAGTCTGTAAAAATGGCAATTTTGGTCACATTGAGGCTTTAAAAAGTAGTTATTCAACATGAGGCACAATCCAAATGACATTTTGAATCATTTTTTCTACACTCCAAAAAATCAATTTTCTGATGCAAAACGATGACCCGCGACCTGTCGATTTTTCTCAAGATGGTCAGAAATGGTAATTTTTTAATGTTTACGTTTTTTGACTGTAAATGACTATTGCTTGTGAATTATCACTTTTGGAACTAAAATAAGTGTGTTTAGAGTCATTTTAATGCCTGAAATTGGTGGAAATAGAAGCTTCTGTGTAGGAGAAAAAGTCTGTAAAAATGGCAATTTTGGTCACATTGAGGCTTTAAAAAGTAGTTATTCAACATGAGGCACAATCCAAATGACATTTTGAATCTTTTTTTCTACAGTCCAAAAAATCAATTTTCTGATGAAAAACAATGACCCGTGACCTGTCGAACTTTCAAAAAATGGTCAGAAATGCTAATTTTTTTTATGTTTATTTTTTTTAAAGTAAATGACTATTGCATGTGACTTATCACTTTTGGAACTAAAATAAGTGTGTTTAGAGTCATTTTAACGTCTGAAATTGGTCGAAATAGAAGCTTCTGAGTAGGAGAAAAAGTCTGTAAAAATGGCAATTTTGGTCACATTGAGGCTTTAAAAGTAGTTATTCAACATGAGGCACAATCCAAATTACATTTTGAATCTTTTTTTCTACAGTCCAAAAAATCTATTTTCTGATGAAAAACGATGACCTGCGAACTGTCGATTTTTCTCAAGATGGTCAGAAATGGTAATTTTGTAATGTTTAACTTTTTTGACTGTAAATGACTATTGCATGTGAATTATCACTTTTGGAACTAAAATTAGTGTGTTTAGAGTCATTTTATTGCCTGAAATTGGTCGAAATAGAAGCTTCTGAGTAGGAGAAAAAGTTTGTAAAAATGGCAATTTTGGTCACATTGAGGCTTTAAAAGTAGTTATTCAACATGAGGCACAATCCAAATGACATTTTGAATCTTTTTTTCTACAGTCCAAAAAATCAATTTTCTGATGCAAAACGATGACCCGTGACCTGTCGATTTTTCTCAAGATGGTCAGAAATGGTAATTTTGTAATGTTTATATTTTTGAAAGTAAATGACTATTGCATGTGAATTATCACTTTTGGAACTAAAATTAGTGTGTTTAGAGTCATTTTATTGCCTGAAATTGGTCGAAATAGAAGCTTCTGAGTAGGAGAAAAGTCTGTAAAAATGGCAATTTTGGTCACATTGAGGCTTTAAAAAGTAGTTATTCAACATGAGGCACAATCCAAATGACATTTTGAATCTTTTTTTCTACAGTCCAAAAAATCAATTTTCTGATGAAAAACGATGACCCGCGACCTGTCGATTTTTCTCAAGATGGTCAGAAATGGTAATTTTGTAATGTTTAACTTTTTTGACTGTAAATGACTATTGCATGTGAATTATCACTTTTGGAACTAAAATAAATGTGTTTAGAGTCATTTTAATGCCTGACATTGGTCGAAATAGAAGCTTCTGAGTAGGAGAAAAAGTCTGTAAAAATGGCAATTTTGGTCACATTGAGGCTTTAAAAAGTAGTTATTCAACATGAGGCACAATCCAAATGACATTTTGAATCATTTTTTCTACACTCCAAAAAATCAATTTTCTGATGCAAAACGATGACCCGCGACCTGTCGATTTTTCTCAAGATGGTCAGAAATGGTAATTTTTTAATGTTTACGTTTTTTGACTGTAAATGACTATTGCTTGTGAATTATCACTTTTGGAACTAAAATAAGTGTGTTTAGAGTCATTTTAATGCCTGAAATTGGTGGAAATAGAAGCTTCTGTGTAGGAGAAAAAGTCTGTAAAAATGGCAATTTTGGTCACATTGAGGCTTTAAAAAGTAGTTATTCAACATGAGGCACAATTCAAATGACATTTTGAATCTTTTTTTCTACAGTCCAAAAAATCAATTTTCTGATGAAAAACAATGACCCGTGACCTGTCGAACTTTCAAAAAATGGTCAGAAATGCTATTTTTTTTTATGTTTATTTTTTTTAAAGTAAATGACTATTGCATGTGACTCATCACTTTTGGAACTAAAATAAGTGTGTTTAGAGTCATTTTAACGTCTGAAATTGGTCGAAATAGAAGCTTCCGAGTAGGAGAAAAAGTCTGTAAAAATGGCAATTTTGGTCACATTGAGGCTTTAAAAGTAGTTATTCAACATGAGGCACAATCCAAATGACATTTTGAATCTTTTTTTCTACAGTCCAAAAAATCTATTTTCTGATGAAAAACGATGACCTGCGAACTGTCGATTTTTCTCAAGATGGTCAGAAATGGTAATTTTGTAATGTTTAACTTTTTTGACTGTAAATGACTATTGCATGTGAATTATCACTTTTGGAACTAAAATTAGTGTGTTTAGAGTCATTTTATTGCCTGAAATTGGTCGAAATAGAAGCTTCTGAGTAGGAGAAAAAGTTTGTAAAAATGGCAATTTTGGTCACATTGAGGCTTTAAAAGTAGTTATTCAACATGAGGCACAATCCAAATGACATTTTGAATCTTTTTTTCTACAGTCCAAAAAATCAATTTTCTGATGCAAAACGATGACCCGCGACCTGTCGATTTTTCTCAAGATGGTCAGAAATGGTAATTTTTTAATGTTTAAGTTTTTTGACTGTAAATGACTATTGCATGTGAATTATCACTTTTGGAACTAACATAAATGTGTTTAGAGTTATTTTAATGCCTGACATTGGTCGAAATAGAAGCTTCTGAGTAGGAGAAAAAGTCTGTAAAAATGGCAATTTTGGTCACATTGAGGCTTTAAAAAGTAGTTATTCAACATGAGGCACAATCCAAATGACATTTTGAATCATTTTTTCTACAGTCCAAAAAATCAATTTTCTGATGCAAAACGATGACCCGCGACCTGTCAATTTTTCTCAAGATGGTCAGAAATGGTAATTTTTTAATGTTTAAGTTTTTTGACTGTAAATGACTATTGCTTGTGAATTATCACTTTTGGAACTAAAATAAGTGTGTTTAGAGTCATTTTAATGCCTGAAATTGGTGGAAATAGAAGCTTCTGTGTAGGAGAAAAAGTCTGTAAAAATGGCAATTTTGGTCACATTGAGGCTTTAAAAAGTAGTTATTCAACATAAGGCACAATCCAAATGACATTTTGAATCTTTTTTCTACAGTCTAAAAAATCATTTTTCTGATGAAAAACGATGACCCGCGACCTGTCGATTTTTCTCAAGATGGTCAGAAATGGTAATTTTGTAATGTTTAACTTTTTTGACTGTAAATGACTATTGCATGTGAATTATCACTTTTGGAACTAAAATTAGTGTGTTTAGAGTCATTTTATTGCCTGAAATTGGTCGAAATAGAAGCTTCTGAGTAGGAGAAAAGTCTGTAAAAATGGCAATTTTGGTCACATTGAGGCTTTAAAAAGTAGTTATTCAACATGAGGCACAATCCAAATGACATTTTGAATCTTTTTTTCTACAGTCCAAAAAATCAATTTTCTGATGAAAAACGATGACCCGCGACCTGTCGATTTTTCTCAAGATGGTCAGAAATGGTAATTTTTTAATGTTTAAGTTTTTTGATTGTAAATGACTATTGCTTGTGAATTATCACTGTTGGAACTAAAATAAGTATGTTTAGAGTCATTTTAATGCCTGAAATTGGTGGAAATAGAAGCTTCTGTGTAGGAGAAAAAGTCTGTAAAAATGGCAATTTTGGTCACATTGAGGCTTTAAAAAGTAGTTATTCAACATGAGACACAAGCCAAATGACATTTTGAATCTTTTTTCCTACACTCCAAAAAATCAATTTTCTGATGAAAAACGATGACCCGCGACCTGTCGATTTTTCTCAAGATGGTCAGAAATGGTAATTTTGTAATGTTTAACTTTTTTGACTGTAAATGACTATTGCATGTGAATTATCACTTTTGGAACTAAAATAAATGTGTTTAGAGTCATTTTAATGCCTGACATTGGTCGAAATAGAAGCTTCTGAGTAGGAGAAAAAGTCTGTAAAAATGGCAATTTTGGTCACATTGAGGCTTTAAAAAGTAGTTATTCAACATGAGGCACAATCCAAATGACATTTTGAATCATTTTTTCTACACTCCAAAAAATCAATTTTCTGATGCAAAACGATGACCCGCGACCTGTCGATTTTTCTCAAGATGGTCAGAAATGGTAATTTTTTAATGTTTAAGTTTTTTGACTGTAAATGACTATTGCTTGTGAATTATCACTTTTGGAACTAAAATAAGTGTGTTTAGAGTCATTTTAATGCCTGAAATTGGTGGAAATAGAAGCTTCTGTGTAGGAGAAAAAGTCTGTAAAAATGGCAATTTTGGTCACATTGAGGCTTTAAAAAGTAGTTATTCAACATGAGACACAAGCCAAATGACATTTTGAATCTTTTTTCCTACACTCCAAAAAATCAATTTTCTGATGAAAAACGATGACCCGCAACCTGTCGATTTTTCTCAAGAAGGTCAGAAATGGTAATTTTTTAATGTTTAATTTTTTGACTGTAAATGACTATTGCATGTGAATTATCACTTTTGGAACGAAAATAAGTGTGTTTAGAGTCATTTTAATGGCTGAAATTGGTGGAAATAGAAGCTTCTGTGTAGGAGAAAAAGTCTGTAAAAATGGCAATTTTGGTCACATTGAGGCTTTAAAAAGTAGTTATTCAACATGAGGCTCAATCCAAATGACATTTTGAATCTTTTTTTCTACACTCCAAAAAATCAATTTCTGATGAAAAACGATGACCCGCGACCTGTCGATTTTTCTCAAGATGGTCAGAAATGGTAATTTTGTAATGTTTAACTTTTTTGACTGTAAATGACTATTGCATGTGAATTATCACTTTTGGAACTAAAATAAATGTGTTTAGAGTCATTTTAATGCCTGACATTGGTCGAAATAGAAGCTTCTGAGTAGGAGAAAAATTCTGTAAAAATGGCAATTTTGGTCACATTGAGGCTTTAAAAAGTAGTTATTCAACATGAGGCACAATCCAAATGACATTTTGAATCATTTTTTCTACACTCCAAAAAATCAATTTTCTGATGCAAAACGATGACCCGCGACCTGTCGATTTTTCTCAAGATGGTCAGAAATGGTAATTTTTTAATGTTTAAGTTTTTTGACTGTAAATGACTATTGCTTGTGAATTATCACTTTTGGAACTAAAATAAGTGTGTTTAGAGTCATTTTAATGCCTGAAATTGGTGGAAATAGAAGCTTCTGTGTAGGAGAAAAAGTCTGTAAAAATGGCAATTTTGGTCACATTGAGGCTTTAAAAAGTAGTTATTCAACATGAGGCTCAATCCAAATGACATTTTGAATCTTTTTTTCTACAGTCCAAAAATTCAATTTTCTGATGAAAAACGATGACCCGTGACCTGTCGATTTTTCTCAAGATGGTCAGAAATGGTAATTTTGTAATGTTTATATTTTTGAAAGTAAATGACTATTGCATGTGAATTATCATTTTTGGAACTTAAATTAGTGTGTTTAGAGTCATTTTATTGCCTGAAATTGGTCGAAATAGAAGCTTCTGAGTAGGAGAAAACTCTGTAAAAATGGCAATTTTGGTCACATTGAGGCTTTAAAAAGTATTTATTCAACATGAGGCACAATCCAAATGACATTTTGAATCATTTTTTCTACACTCCAAAAAATCAATTTTCTGATGCAAAACGATGACCCGCGACCTGTCGATTTTTCTCAAGATGGTCAGAAATGGTAATTTTTTAATGTTTAAGTTTTTTGACTGTAAATGACTATTGCTTGTGAATTATCACTTTTGGAACTAAAATAAGTGTGTTTAGAGTCATTTTAATGCCTGAAATTGGTGGAAATAGAAGCTTCTGTGTAGGAGAAAAAGTCTGTAAAAATGGCAATTTTGGTCACATTGAGGCTTTAAAAAGTAGTTATTCAACATGAGACACCATCCAAATGACATTTTGAATTTTTTTTCCTACACTCCAAAAAATCAATTTTCTGATGAAAAACGATGACCCGCGACCTGTCGATTTTTCTCAAGATGGTCAGAAATGGTAATTTTTTAATGTTTAATTTTTTGACTGTAAATGACTATTGCATGTGAATTATCACTTTTGGAACTAAAATAAGTGTGTTTAGAGTCATTTTAATGCCTGAAATTGGTGGAAATAGAAGCTTCTGTGTAGGAGAAAAAGTCTGTAAAAATGGCAATTTTGGTCACATTGAGGCTTTAAAAAGTAGTTATTCAACATGAGGCTCAATCCAAATGACATTTTGAATCTTTTTTTCTACACTCCAAAAAATCAATTTTCTGATGAAAAACGATGACCCGCGACATGTCGATTTTTCTCAAGATGGTCAGAAATGGTAATTTTGTAATGTTTAACTTTTTTGACTGTAAATGACTATTGCTTGTGAATTATCACTTTTGGAACTAAAATAAGTGTGTTTAGGGTCATTTTAATGCCTGAAATTGGTGGAAATAGAAGCTTCTGTGAAGGAGAAGAAGTCTGTAAAAATGGCAATTTTGGTCACATTGAGGCTTTAAAAAGTAGTTATTCAACATGAGACACAAGCCAAATGACATTTTGAATCTTTTTTCCTACACTCCAAAAAATCAATTTTCTGATGAAAAACGATGACCCGCGACCTGTCGATTTTTCTCAAGATGGTCAGAAATGGTAATTTTTTAATGTTTAATTTTTTGACTGTAAATGACTATTGCATGTGAATTATCACTTTTGGAATGAAAATAAGTGTGTTTAGAGTCGTTTTATTGCCTGAAATTGGTCGAAATAGAAGCTTCCGAGTAGGAGAAAAAGTCTGTAAAAATGGCAATTTTGGTCACATTGAGGCTTTAAAAAGTAGTTATTCAACATGAGGCACAATCCAAATGACATTTTGAATCTTTTTTTCTACAGTCCAAAAAATCAATTTTCTGATGAAAAACGATGACCCGCGACCTGTCGATTTTTCTCAAATTGGTCAGAAATTGTAATTTTGTAATGTTTAACTTTTTTGACTGTAAATGACTATTGCATGTGAATTATCACTTTTGGAACTAAAATAAATGTGTTTAGAGTCATTTTAATGCCTGAAATTGGTCGAAATAGAAGCCTCTGAGTAGGAGAAAAAGTCTGTAAAAATGGCAATTTTGGTCACATTGAGGCTTTAAAAAGTAGTTATTCAACATGAGACACAATCCAAATGACATTTTGAATCTTTTTTTCTACACTCCAAAAAATCAATTTTCTGATGAAAAACGATGACCCGCGACCTGTCGATTTTTCTCAAGATGGTCAGAAATGGTAATTTTTTAACGTTTAATTTTCTGACTGTAAATGACTATTGCATGTGAATTATCACTTTTGGAACTAAAATAAGTGTTTTTAGAGTCATTTTAATGCCTGAAATTGGTGGAAATAGAAGCTTTTGTATAGGAGAAAAAGTCTGTATAAATGGCAAGTTTGGTCACATTGAGGCTTTAAAAATTAGTTATTCAACATTAGGCATAATCCAAATGACATTTTGAATCATTTTTTCTACAGTCCAAAAAATCTATTTTCTGATGAAAAACGATGACCCGTGACCTGTCGATTTTTCTCAAGATGGTCAGAAATGGTAATTTTGTAATGTTCATATTTTTGAAAGTAAATGACTATTGCATGTGAATTATCACTTTTGGAACTAAAATTAGTGTGTTTAGAGTCATTTTAATGCCTTAAATTGGTGGAAATAGAAGCTTCTGTGTCGGAGAAAAAGTCTGTAAAAATGGCAATTTTGGTCACATTGAGGCTTTAAAAAGTAGTTATTCAACATGAGACACAATCCAAATGACATTATGAATCTTTTTTTCTACACTCCAAAATATCAATGAAAAACGATGACCCACGACCTGTTGATTTTTCTCAAGATGGTCAGAAATGGTAATTTTTTAATGTTTATTTTTTTGTCTGTAAATGACTATTGTGTGTGAATTATCACTTTTGGAACTCAAATAAGTGTGTTTAGAGTCATTTTAATGCCTGAAATTGGTCGAAATAGAAGCTTCTGAGTAGGAGAAAAAGTCTGTAATAATGGCAATTTTGGTCACATTGAGGCTTTAAAAAGTAGTTATTCAACATGAGGCTCAATCCAAATGACATTTTGAATCTTTTTTTCTACACTCCAAAAAATCAATTTTCTGATGAAAAACGATGACCCGCGACCTCTCGATTTTTCTCAAGATGGTCAGAAATGGTAATTTTGTTATGTTTAACTTTTTTGACTGTAAATGACTATTGCATGTGAATTATCACTTTTGGAACTAAAATTAGTGTGTTTAGAGTCATTTTATTGCCTGAAATTGGTCGAAATAGAAGCTTCTGAGTAGGAGAAAAAGTCTGTAAAAATGGCAATTTTGGTCACAATGAGGCTTGAAAATGTAGTTATTCAACATGAGGCACAATCCAAATGACATTTTGAATCTTTTTTCTACAGTCCAAAAAATCAATTTTCTGATGAAAAACAATGACCCGTGACCTGTCGAACTTTCAAAAAATGGTCAGAAATGGTAATTTTTTTTATGTTTATATTTTTTTAAAGTAAATGACTATTGCATGTGACTTATCATTTTTGGAACTAAAATTAGTGTGTTTAGAGTCATTTTAACGTCTGAAATTGGTCGAAATAGAAGCTTCTGAGTAGGAGAAAAAGTCTGTAAAAATGGCAATTTTGGTCACATTGAGGCTTTAAAAGTAGTTATTCAACATGAGGCACAATCCAAATGACATTTTGAATCTTTTTTTCTACAGTCCAAAAAATCTATTTTCTGATGAAAAACGATGACCTGCGAACTGTCGATTTTTCTCAAGATGGTCAGAAATGGTAATTTTGTAATGTTTAACTTTTTTGACTGTAAATGACTATTGCATGTGAATTATCACTTTTGGAACTAAAATTAGTGTGTTTAGAGTCATTTTATTGCCTGAAATTGGTCGAAATAGAAGCTTCTGAGTAGGAGAAAAAGTTTGTAAAAATGGCAATTTTGGTCACATTGAGGCTTTCAAAATTAGTTATTCAACATTAGGCACAATCCAAATGACATTTTGAATCTTTTTTTCTACAGTCCAAAAAATCAATTTTCTGATGAAAAACGATGACCCGTGACCTGTCGATTTTTCTCAAGATGGTCAGAAATGGTAATTTTGTAATGTTTATATTTTTGAAAGTAAATGACTATTGCATGTGAATTATCACTTTTGGAACTAAAATTAGTGTGTTTAGAGTCATTTTATTGCCTGAAATTGGTCGAAATAGAAGCTTCTGAGTAGGAGAAAAGTCTGTAAAAATGGCAATTTTGGTCACATTGAGGCTTTAAAAAGTAGTTATTCAACATGAGGCACAATCCAAATGACATTTTGAATCTTTTTTTCTACAGTCCAAAAAATCAATTTTCTGATGAAAAACGATGACCCGCGACCTGTCGATTTTTCTCAAGATGGTCAGAAATGGTAATTTTGTAATGTTTAACTTTTTTGACTGTAAATGACTATTGCATGTGAATTATCACTTTTGGAATTAAAATAAATGTGTTTAGAGTCATTTTAATGCCTGACATTGGTCGAAATAGAAGCTTCTGAGTAGGAGAAAAAGTCTGTAAAAATGGCAATTTTGGTCACATTGAGGCTTTAAAAAGTAGTTATTCAACATGAGGCACAATCCAAATGACATTTTGAATCATTTTTTCTACAGTCCAAAAAATCAATTTTCTGATGCAAAACGATGACCCGCGACCTGTCGATTTTTCTCAAGATGGTTAGAAATGGTAATTTTTTAATGTTTAAGTTTTTTGACTGTAAATGACTATTGCTTGTGAATTATCACTTTTGGAACTAAAATAAGTGTGTTTAGAGTCATTTTAATGCCTGAAATTGGTGGAAATAAAAGCTTCTGTGTAGGAGAAAAAGTCTGTAAAAATGGCAATTTTGGTCACATTGAGGCTTTAAAAAGTAGTTATTCAACATGAGACACAAGCCAAATGACATTTTGAATCTTTTTTCCTACACTCCAAAAAATCAATTTTCTGATGAAAAACGATGACCCGCGACCTGTCGATTTTTCTCAAGATGGTCAGAAATGGTAATTTTTTAATGTTTAATTTTTTGACTGTAAATGACTATTGCATGTGAATTATCACTTTTGGAACGAAAATAAGTGTGTTTAGAGTCATTTTAATGGCTGAAATTGGTGGAAATAGAAGCTTCTGTGTAGGAGAAAAAGTCTGTAAAAATGGCAATTTTGGTCACATTGAGGCTTTAAAAAGTAGTTATTCAACATGAGGCTCAATCCAAATGACATTTTGAATCTTTTTTTCTACACTCCAAAAAATCAATTTCTGATGAAAAACGATGACCCGCGACCTGTCGATTTTTCTCAAGATGGTCAGAAATGGTAATTTTTTAATGTTTAAATTTTTTGACTGTAGATGACTATTGTATGTGAATTATCACTTTTGGAACTAAAATAAGTGTGTTTAGAGTCATTTTAATGCCTGAAATTGGTCAAAATAGAAGCTTCTGAGTAGGAGAAAAAGTCTGTAAAAATGGCAATTTTGGTCACATTGAGTCTTTAAAAAGTAGTTATTCAACATGCGGCACAAACCAAATGACATTTTGAATCTTTTTTTCTACAGTCCGAAAAATCAATTTTCTTCTTAAAAATGATGACCCGCGACCTGTCGATTTTTCTCAAGATGGTCAGAAATGGTAATTTTTTAATGTTTAATTTTTTGACTGTAGATGACTATTGTATGTGAATTATCACTTTTGGAACTAAAATAAGTGTGTTTAGAGTCATTTTAATGCCTGAAATTGGTGGAAATAGAAGCTTCTGAGTAGGAGAAAAAGTCTGTAAAAATGGCAATTTTGGTCACATTGAGGCTTTCAAAATTAGTTATTCAACATTAGGCACAATCCAAATGACATTTTGAATCTTTTTTTCTACAGTCCAAAAAATCTATTTTCTGATGAAAAACGATGACCCGTGACCTGTCGATTTTTCTCAAGATGGTCAGAAATGGTAATTTTGTAATGTATATATTTTTGAAAGTAAATGACTATTGCATGTGAATTATCACTTTTGGAACTAAAATTAGTGTGTTTAGAGTCATTTTATTGCCTGAAATTGGTCGAAATAGAAGCTTCTGAGTAGGAGAAAAGTCTGTAAAAATGGCAATTTTGGTCACATTGAGGCTTTAAAAAGTAGTTATTCAACATGAGGCACAATCCAAATGACATTTTGAATCTTTTTTTCTACAGTCCAAAAAATCAATTTTCTGATGAAAAACGATGACCCGCGACCTGTCGATTTTTGTCAAGATGGTCAGAAATGGTAATTTTGTAATGTTTAACTTTTTTGACTGTAAATGACTATTGCATGTGAATTATCACTTTTGGAACGAAAATAAGTGTGTTTAGAGTCATTTTAATGGCTGAAATTGGTGGAAATAGAAGCTTCTGTGTAGGAGAAAAAGTCTGTAAAAATGGCAATTTTGGTCAAATTGAGGCTTTAAAAAGTAGTTATTCAACATGAGGCTCAATCCAAATGACATTTTGAATCTTTTTTTCTACACTCCGAAAAATCAATTTCTGATGAAAAACGATGACCCGCGACCTGTCGATTTTTCTCAAGATGGTCAGAAATGGTAATTTTGTAATGTTTAACTTTTTTGACTGTAAATGACTATTGCATGTGAATTATCACTTTTGGAACTAAAATAAATGTGTTTAGAGTCATTTTAATGCCTGACATTGGTCGAAATAGAAGCTTCTGAGTAGGAGAAAAAGTCTGTAAAAATGGCAATTTTGGTCACATTGAGGCTTTAAAAAGTAGTTATTCAACATGAGGCACAATCCAAATGACATTTTGAATCATTTTTTCTACACTCCAAAAAATCTATTTACTGATGCAAAACGATGACCCGCGACCTGTCGATTTTTCTCAAGATGGTCAGAAATGGTAATTTTTTAATGTTTAAGTTTTTTGACTGTAAATGACTATTGCTTGTGAATTATCACTTTTGGAACTAAAATAAGTGTGTTTAGAGTCATTTTAATGCCTGAAATTGGTGGAAATAGAAGCTTCTGTGTAGGAGAAAAAGTCTGTAAAAATGGCAATTTTGGTCACATTGAGGCTTTAAAAAGTAGTTATTCAACATGAGACACAAGCCAAATGACATTTTGAATCTTTTTTCCTACACTCCAAAAAATCAATTTTCTGATGAAAAACGATGACCCGCGACCTGTCGATTTTTCTCAAGAAGGTCAGAAATGGTAATTTTTTAATGTTTAATTTTTTGACTGTAAATGACTATTGCATGTGAATTATCACTTTTGGAACGAAAATAAATGTGTTTAGAGTCATTTTAATGGCTGAAATTGGTGGAAATAGAAGCTTCTGTGTAGGAGAAAAAGTCTGTAAAAATGGCAATTTTGGTCACATTGAGGCTTTAAAAAGTAGTTATTCAACATGAGGCTCAATCCAAATGACATTTTGAATCTTATTTTCTACACTCCAAAAAATCAATTTCTGATGAAAAACGATGACCCGCGACCTGTCGATTTTTCTCAAGATGGTCAGAAATGGTAATTTTGTAATGTTTAACTTTTTTGACTGTAAATGACTATTGCATGTGAATTATCACTTTTGGAACTAAAATAAATGTGTTTAGAGTCATTTTAATGCCTGACATTGGTCGAAATAGAAGCTTCTGAGTAGGAGAAAAAGTCTGTAAAAATGGCAATTTTGGTCACATTGAGGCTTTAAAAAGTAGTTATTCAACATGAGGCACAATCCAAATGACATTTTGAATCTTTTTTTCTACAGTCCAAAAAATCAATTTTCTGATGCAAAACGATGACCCGTGACCTGTCGATTTTTCTCAAGATGGTCAGAAATGGTAATTTTGTAATGTTTATATTTTTGAAAGTAAATGACTATTGCATGTGAATTATCACTTTTGGAACTAAAATTAGTGTGTTTAGAGTCATTTTATTGCCTGAAATTGGTCGAAATAGAAGCTTCTGAGTAGGAGAAAAGTCTGTAAAAATGGCAATTTTGGTCACATTGAGGCTTTAAAAAGTAGTTATTCAACATGAGGCACAATCCAAATGACATTTTGAATCTTTTTTTCTACAGTCCAAAAAATCAATTTTCTGATGAAAAACGATGACCCGCGACCTGTCGATTTTTCTCAAGATGGTCAGAAATGGTAATTTTGTAATGTTTAACTTTTTTGACTGTAAATGACTATTGCATGTGAATTATCACTTTTGGAATTAAAATAAATGTGTTTAGAGTCATTTTAATGCCTGACATTGGTCGAAATAGAAGCTTCTGAGTAGGAGAAAAAGTCTGTAAAAATGGCAATTTTGGTCACATTGAGGCTTTAAAAAGTAGTTATTCAACATGAGGCACAATCCAAATGACATTTTGAATCTTTTTTTCTACAGTCCAAAAAATCAATTTTCTGATGAAAAACGATGACCCGCGACCTGTCGATTTTTCTCAAGATGGTCAGAAATGGTAATTTTGTAATGTTTAACTTTTTTGACTGTAAATGACTATTGCATGTGAATTATCACTTTTGGAATTAAAATAAATGTGTTTAGAGTCATTTTAATGCCTGACATTGGTCGAAATAGAAGCTTCTGAGTAGGAGAAAAAGTCTGTAAAAATGGCAATTTTGGTCACATTGAGGCTTTAAAAAGTAGTTATTCAACATGAGGCACAATCCAAATGACATTTTGAATAATTTTTTCTACAGTCCAAAAAATCAATTTTCTGATGCAAAACGATGACCCGCGACCTGTCGATTTTTCTCAAGATGGTTAGAAATGGTAATTTTTTAATGTTTAAGTTTTTTGACTGTAAATGACTATTGCTTGTGAATTATCACTTTTGGAACTAAAATAAGTGTGTTTAGAGTCATTTTAATGCCTGAAATTGGTGGAAATAGAAGCTTCTGTGTAGGAGAAAAAGTCTGTAAAAATGGCAATTTTGGTCACATTGAGGCTTTAAAAAGTAGTTATTCAACATGAGACACAAGCCAAATGACATTTTGAATCTTTTTTCCTACACTCCAAAAAATCAATTTTCTGATGAAAAACGATGACCCGCGACCTGTCGATTTTTCTCAAGATGGTCAGAAATGGTAATTTTTTAATGTTTAATTTTTTGACTGTAAATGACTATTGCATGTGAATTATCACTTTTGGAACGAAAATAAGTGTGTTTAGAGTCATTTTAATGGCTGAAATTGGTGGAAATAGAAGCTTCTGTGTAGGAGAAAAAGTCTGTAAAAATGGCAATTTTGGTCACATTGAGGCTTTAAAAAGTAGTTATTCAACATGAGGCACAATCCAAATGACATTTTGAATCTTTTTTTCTACAGTCCAAAAAATCAATTTTCTGATGAAAAACGATGACCCGCGACCTGTCGATTTTTCTCAAGATGGTCAGAAATGGTAATTTTGTAATGTTTAACTTTTTTGACTGTAAATGACTATTGCATGTGAATTATCACTTTTGGAATTAAAATAAATGTGTTTAGAGTCATTTTAATGCCTGACATTGGTCGAAATAGAAGCTTCTGAGTAGGAGAAAAAGTCTGTAAAAATGGCAATTTTGGTCACATTGAGGCTTTAAAAAGTAGTTATTCAACATGAGGCACAATCCAAATGACATTTTGAATCATTTTTTCTACAGTCCAAAAAATCAATTTTCTGATGCAAAACGATGACCCGCGACCTGTCGATTTTTCTCAAGATGGTTAGAAATGGTAATTTTTTAATGTTTAAGTTTTTTGACTGTAAATGACTATTGCTTGTGAATTATCACTTTTGGAACTAAAAGAAGTGTGTTTAGAGTCATTTTAATGCCTGAAATTGGTGGAAATAGAAGCTTCTGTGTAGGAGAAAAAGTCTGTAAAAATGGCAATTTTGGTCACATTGAGGCTTTAAAAAGTAGTTATTCAACATGAGACACAAGCCAAATGACATTTTGAATCTTTTTTCCTACACTCCAAAAAATCAATTTTCTGATGAAAAACGATGACCCGCGACCTGTCGATTTTTCTCAAGATGGTCAGAAATGGTAATTTTTTAATGTTTAATTTTTTGACTGTAAATGACTATTGCATGTGAATTATCACTTTTGGAACGAAAATAAGTGTGTTTAGAGTCATTTTAATGGCTGAAATTGGTGGAAATAGAAGCTTCTGTGTAGGAGAAAAAGTCTGTAAAAATGGCAATTTTGGTCACATTGAGGCTTTAAAAAGTAGTTATTCAACATGAGGCTCAATCCAAATGACATTTTGAATCTTTTTTTCTACACTCCAAAAAATCAATTTCTGATGAAAAACGATGACCCGCGACCTGTCGATTTTTCTCAAGATGGTCAGAAATGGTAATTTTGTAATGTTTAACTTTTTTGACTGTAAATGACTATTGCATGTGAATTATCACTTTTGGAACTAAAATTAGTGTGTTTAGAGTCATTTTATTGCCTGAAATTGGTCGAAATAGAAGCTTCTGAGTAGGAGAAAAGTCTGTAAAAATGGCAATTTTGGTCACATTGAGGCTTTAAAAAGTAGTTATTCAACATGAGGCACAATCCAAATGACATTTTGAATCTTTTTTTCTACAGTCCAAAAAATCAATTTTCTGATGAAAAACGATGACCCGCGACCTGTCGATTTTTCTCAAGATGGTCAGAAATAGTAATTTTTTAATGTTTAATTTTTTGACTGTAAATGACTATTGCATGTGAGTTATCACTTTTGGAACGAAAATAAGTGTGTTTAGAGTCATTTTAATGGCTGAAATTGGTGGAAATAGAAGCTTCTGTGTAGGAGAAAAAGTCTTTAAAAATGGCAATTTTGGTCACATTGAGGCTTTAAAAAGTAGTTATTCAACATGAGGCTCAATCCAAATGACATTTTGAATCTTTTTTTCTACACTCCAAAAAATCAATTTTCTGATGAAAAACGATGACCCGCGACCTGTCGATTTTTCTCAAGATGGTCAGAAATGGTAATTTTTTAATGTTTAATTTTTTGACTGTAGAAGACTATTGTATGTGAATTATCACTTTTGGAACTAAAATAAGTGTGTTTAGAGTCATTTTAATGCCTGAAATTGGTCGAAATAGAAGCTTCTGAGTAGGAGAAAAAGTCTGTAAAAATGGCAATTTTGGTCACATTGAGTCTTTAAAAAGTAGTTATTCAACATGAGGCACAATCCAAATGACATTTTGAATCTTTTTTCTACAGTCCAAAAAATCAATTTTCTGATGAAAAACGATGACCCGTGACCTGTCGATTTTTCTCAAGATGGTCAGAAATGGTAATTTTGTAATGTTTATATTTTTGAAAGTAAATGACTATTGCATGTGAATTATCACTTTTGGAACTAAAATTAGTGTGTTTAGAGTCATTTTATTGCCTGAAATTGGTCGAAATAGAAGCTTCTGAGTAGGAGAAAAGTCTGTAAAAATGGCAATTTTGGTCACATTGAGGCTTTAAAAAGTAGTTATTCAACATGAGGCACAATCCAAATGACATTTTTAATCTTTTTTTCTACAGTCCAAAAAATCAATTTTCTGATGAAAAACGATGACCCGCGACCTGTCGATTTTTCTCAAGATGGTCAGAAATGGTAATTTTTTAATGTTTAAGTTTTTTGACTGTAAATGACTATTGCTTGTGAATTATCACTTTTGGAACTAAAATAAGTGTGTTTAGAGTCATTTTAATGCCTGAAATTGGTGGAAATAGAAGCTTCTGTGTAGGAGAAAAAGTCTGTAAAAATGGCAATTTTGGTCACATTGAGGCTTTAAAAAGTAGTTATTCAACATGAGACACAAGCCAAATGACATTTTGAATCTTTTTTCCTACACTCCAAAAAATCAATTTTCTGATGAAAAACGATGACCCGCGACCTGTCGATTTTTCTCAAGATGGTCAGAAATGGTAATTTTTTAATGTTTAATTTTTTGACTGTAAATGACTATTGCATGTGAATTATCACTTTTGGAACGAAAATAAGTGTGTTTAGAGTCATTTTAATGGCTGAAATTGGTGGAAATAGAAGCTTCTGTGTAGGAGAAAAAGTCTGTAAAAATGGCAATTTTGGTCACATTGAGGCTTTAAAAAGTAGTTATTCAACATGAGGCTCAATCCAAATGACATTTTGAATCTTTTTTTCTACACTCCAAAAAATCAATTTCTGATGAAAAACGATGACCCGCGACCTGTCGATTTTTCTCAAGATGGTCAGAAATGGTAATTTTTTAATGTTTACATTTTTTGACTGTAGATGACTATTGTATGTGAATTATCACTTTTGGAACTAAAATAAGTGTGTTTAGAGTCATTTTAATGCCTGAAATTGGTCAAAATAGAAGCTTCTGAGTAGGAGAAAAAGTCTGTAAAAATGGCAATTTTGGTCACATTGAGTCTTTAAAAAGTAGTTATTCAACATGAGGCACAAACCAAATGACATTTTGAATCTTTTTTTCTACAGTCCGAAAAATCAATTTTCTTCTTAAAAATGATGACCCGCGACCTGTCGATTTTTCTCAAGATGGTCAGAAATGGTAATTTTTTAATGTTTAATTTTTTGACTGTAGATGACTATTGTATGTGAATTATCACTTTTGGAACTAAAATAAGTGTGTTTAGAGTCATTTTAATGCCTGAAATTGGTGGAAATAGAAGCTTCTGAGTAGGAGAAAAAGTCTGTAAAAATGGCAATTTTGGTCACATTGAGGCTTTCAAAATTAGTTATTCAACATTAGGCACAATCCAAATGACATTTTGAATCTTTTTTTCTACAGTCCAAAAAATCAATTTTCTGATGAAAAACGATGACCCGTGACCTGTCGATTTTTCTCAAGATGGTCAGAAATGGTAATTTTGTAATGTATATATTTTTGAAAGTAAATGACTATTGCATGTGAATTATCACTTTTGGAACTAAAATTAGTGTGTTTAGAGTCATTTTATTGCCTGAAATTGGTCGAAATAGAAGCTTCTGAGTAGGAGAAAAGTCTGTAAAAATGGCAATTTTGGTCACATTGAGGCTTTAAAAAGTAGTTATTCAACATGAGGCACAATCCAAATGACATTTTGAATCTTTTTTCCTACACTCCAAAAAATCAATTTTCTGATGAAAAACGATGACCCGCGACCTGTCGATTTTTCTCAAGAAGGTCAGAAATGGTAATTTTTTAATGTTTAATTTTTTGACTGTAAATGACTATTGCATGTGAATTATCACTTTTGGAACGAAAATAAATGTGTTTAGAGTCATTTTAATGGCTGAAATTGGTGGAAATAGAAGCTTCTGTGTAGGAGAAAAAGTCTGTAAAAATGGCAATTTTGGTCACATTGAGGCTTTAAAAAGTAGTTATTCAACATGAGGCTCAATCCAAATGACATTTTGAATTTTTTTTTCTACACTCCAAAAAATCAATTTCTGATGAAAAACGATGACCCGCGACCTGTCGATTTTTCTCAAGATGGTCAGAAATGGTAATTTTGTAATGTTTAACTTTTTTGACTGTAAATGACTATTGCATGTGAATTATCACTTTTGGAACTAAAATAAATGTGTTTAGAGTCATTTTAATGCCTGACATTGGTCGAAATAGAAGCTTCTGAGTAGGAGAAAAAGTCTGTAAAAATGGCAATTTTGGTCACATTGAGGCTTTAAAAAGTAGTTATTCAACATGAGGCACAATCCAAATGACATTTTGAATCTTTTTTTCTACAGTCCAAAAAATCAATTTTCTGATGCAAAACGATGACCCGTGACCTGTCGATTTTTCTCAAGATGGTCAGAAATGGTAATTTTGTAATGTTTATATTTTTGAAAGTAAATGACTATTGCATGTGAACTATCACTTTTGGAACTAAAATTAGTGTGTTTAGAGTCATTTTATTGCCTGAAATTGGTCGAAATAGAAGCTTCTGAGTAGGAGAAAAGTCTGTAAAAATGGCAATTTTGGTCACATTGAGGCTTTAAAAAGTAGTTATTCAACATGAGGCACAATCCAAATGACATTTTGAATCTTTTTTTCTACAGTCCAAAAAATCAATTTTCTGATGAAAAACGATGACCCGCGACCTGTCGATTTTTCTCAAGATGGTCAGAAATGGTAATTTTGTAATGTTTAACTTTTTTGACTGTAAATGACTATTGCATGTGAATTATCACTTTTGGAATTAAAATAAATGTGTTTAGAGTCATTTTAATGCCTGACATTGGTCGAAATAGAAGCTTCTGAGTAGGAGAAAAAGTCTGTAAAAATGGCAATTTTGGTCACATTGAGGCTTTAAAAAGTAGTTATTCAACATGAGGCACAATCCAAATGACATTTTGAATCTTTTTTTCTACAGTCCAAAAAATCAATTTTCTGATGAAAAACGATGACCCGCGACCTGTCGATTTTTCTCAAGATGGTCAGAAATGGTAATTTTGTAATGTTTAACGTTTTTGACTGTAAATGACTATTGCATGTGAATTATCACTTTTGGAATTAAAATAAATGTGTTTAGAGTCATTTTAATGCCTGACATTGGTCGAAATAGAAGCTTCTGAGTAGGAGAAAAAGTCTGTAAAAATGGCAATTTTGGTCACATTGAGGCTTTAAAAAGTAGTTATTCAACATGAGGCACAATCCAAATGACATTTTGAATAATTTTTTCTACAGTGCAAAAAATCAATTTTCTGATGCAAAACGATGACCCGCGACCTGTCGATTTTTCTCAAGATGGTTAGAAATGGTAATTTTTTAATGTTTACGTTTTTTGACTGTAAATGACTATTGCTTGTGAATTATCACTTTTGGAACTAAAATAAGTGTGTTTAGAGTCATTTTAATGCCTGAAATTGGTGGAAATAGAAGCTTCTGTGTAGGAGAAAAAGTCTGTAAAAATGGCAATTTTGGTCACATTGAGGCTTTAAAAAGTAGTTATTCAACATGAGGCACAATCCAAATGACATTTTGAATCTTTTTTTCTACAGTCCAAAAAATCAATTTTCTGATGAAAAACGATGACCCGCGACCTGTCGATTTTTCTCAAGATGGTCAGAAATGGTAATTTTGTAATGTTTAACTTTTTTGACTGTAAATGACTATTGCATGTGAATTATCACTTTTGGAATTAAAATAAATGTGTTTAGAGTCATTTTAATGCCTGACATTGGTCGAAATAGAAGCTTCTGAGTAGGAGAAAAGGTCTGTAAAAATGGCAATTTTGGTCACATTGAGGCTTTAAAAAGTAGTTATTCAACATGAGGCACAATCCAAATGACATTTTGAATCATTTTTTCTACAGTCCAAAAAATCAATTTTCTGATGCAAAACGATGACCCGCGACCTGTCGATTTTTCTCAAGATGGTTAGAAATGGTAATTTTTTAATGTTTAAGTTTTTTGACTGTAAATGACTATTGCTTGTGAATTATCACTTTTGGAACTAAAAGAAGTGTGTTTAGAGTCATTTTAATGCCTGAAATTGGTGGAAATAGAAGCTTCTGTGTAGGAGAAAAAGTCTGTAAAAATGGCAATTTTGGTCACATTGAGGCTTTAAAAAGTAGTTATTCAACATGAGACACAAGCCAAATGACATTTTGAATCTTTTTTCCTACACTCCAAAAAATCAATTTTCTGATGAAAAACGATGACCCGCGACCTGTCGATTTTTCTCAAGATGGTCAGAAATGGTAATTTTTTAATGTTTAATTTTTTGACTGTAAATGACTATTGCATGTGAATTATCACTTTTGGAACGAAAATAAGTGTGTTTAGAGTCATTTTAATGGCTGAAATTGGTGGAAATAGAAGCTTCTGTGTAGGAGAAAAAGTCTGTAAAAATGGCAATTTTGGTCACATTGAGGCTTTAAAAAGTAGTTATTCAACATGAGGCTCAATCCAAATGACATTTTGAATCTTTTTTTCTACACTCCAAAAAATCAATTTCTGATGAAAAACGATGACCCGCGACCTGTCGATTTTTCTCAAGATGGTCAGAAATGGTAATTTTTTAATGTTTAAATTTTTTGACTGTAGATGACTATTGTATGTGAATTATCACTTTTGGAACTAAAATAAGTGTGTTTAGAGTCATTTTAATGCCTGAAATTGGTCAAAATAGAAGCTTCTGAGTAGGAGAAAAAGTCTGTAAAAATGGCAATTTTGGTCACATTGAGTCTTTAAAAAGTAGTTATTCAACATGCGGCACAAACCAAATGACATTTTGAATCTTTTTTTCTACAGTCCGAAAAATCAATTTTCTTCTTAAAAATGATGACCCGCGACCTGTCGATTTTTCTCAAGATGGTCAGAAATGGTAATTTTTTAATGTTTAATTTTTTGACTGTAGATGACTATTGTATGTGAATTATCACTTTTGGAACTAAAATAAGTGTGTTTAGAGTCATTTTAATGCCTGAAATTGGTGGAAATAGAAGCTTCTGAGTAGGAGAAAAAGTCTGTAAAAATGGCAATTTTGGTCACATTGAGGCTTTCAAAATTAGTTATTCAACATTAGGCACAATCCAAATGACATTTTGAATCTTTTTTTCTACAGTCCAAAAAATCAATTTTCTGATGAAAAACGATGACCCGTGACCTGTGGATTTTTCTCAAGATGGTCAGAAATGGTAATTTTGTAATGTATATATTTTTGAAAGTAAATGACTATTGCATGTGAATTATCACTTTTGGAACTAAAATTAGTGTGTTTAGAGTCATTTTATTGCCTGAAATTGGTTGAAATAGAAGCTTCTGAGTAGGAGAAAAGTCTGTAAAAATGGCAATTTTGGTCACATTGAGGCTTTAAAAAGTAGTTATTCAACATGAGGCACAATCCAAATGACATTTTGAATCTTTTTTTCTACAGTCCAAAAAATCAATTTTCTGATGAAAAACGATGACCCGCGACCTGTCGATTTTTCTCAAGATGGTCAGAAATGGTAATTTTGTAATGTTTAACTTTTTTGACTGTAAATGACTATTGCATGTGAATTATCACTTTTGGAACGAAAATAAGTGTGTTTAGAGTCATTTTAATGGCTGAAATTGGTGGAAATAGAAGCTTCTGTGTAGGAGAAAAAGTCTGTAAAAATGGCAATTTTGGTCACATTGAGGCTTTAAAAAGTAGTTATTCAACATGAGGCTCAATCCAAATGACATTTTGAATCTTTTTTTCTACACTCCAAAAAATCAATTTCTGATGAAAAACGATGACCCGCGACCTGTCGATTTTTCTCAAGATGGTCAGAAATGGTAATTTTGTAATGTTTATATTTTTGAAAGTAAATGACTATTGCATGTGAATTATCACTTTTGGAACTAAAATAAGTGTGTTTAGAGTCATTTTAATGGCTGAAATTGGTCGAAATAGAAGCTTCTGAGTAGGAGAAAAGTCTGTAAAAATGGCAATTTTGGTCACATTGAGGCTTTAAAAAGTAGTTATTCAACATGAGACACAAGCCAAAT
The DNA here is from genome assembly GCF_964204655.1 of Triturus cristatus. Lineage (NCBI taxonomy): Eukaryota > Metazoa > Chordata > Amphibia > Caudata > Salamandridae > Triturus > Triturus cristatus. The sequence continues at coordinate 929,069,481 of NC_140587.1, forward strand.
GACATTTTGAATCTTTTTTCCTACACTCCAAAAAATCAATTTTCTGATGAAAAACGATGACCCGCGACCTGTCGATTTTTCTCAAGATGGTCAGAAATGGTAATTTTTTAATGTTTAATTTTTTGACTGTAAATGACTATTGCATGTGAATTATCACTTTTGGAACGAAAATAAGTGTGTTTAGAGTCATTTTAATGGCTGAAATTGGTGGAAATAGAAGCTTCTGTGTAGGAGAAAAAGTCTGTAAAAATGGCAATTTTGGTCACATTGAGGCTTTAAAAAGTAGTTATTCAACATGAGGCACAATCCAAATGACATTTTGAATCTTTTTTTCTACAGTCCAAAAAATCAATTTTCTGATGAAAAACGATGACCCGCGACCTGTCGATTTTTCTCAAGATGGTCAGAAATGGTAATTTTGTAATGTTTAACTTTTTTGACTGTAAATGACTATTGCATGTGAATTATCACTTTTGGAATTAAAATAAATGTGTTTAGAGTCATTTTAATGCCTGACATTGGTCGAAATAGAAGCTTCTGAGTAGGAGAAAAAGTCTGTAAAAATGGCAATTTTGGTCACATTGAGGCTTTAAAAAGTAGTTATTCAACATGAGGCACAATCCAAATGACATTTTGAATCATTTTTTCTACAGTCCAAAAAATCAATTTTCTGATGCAAAACGATGACCCGCGACCTGTCGATTTTTCTCAAGATGGTTAGAAATGGTAATTTTTTAATGTTTAAGTTTTTTGACTGTAAATGACTATTGCTTGTGAATTATCACTTTTGGAACTAAAAGAAGTGTGTTTAGAGTCATTTTAATGCCTGAAATTGGTGGAAATAGAAGCTTCTGTGTAGGAGAAAAAGTCTGTAAAAATGGCAATTTTGGTCACATTGAGGCTTTAAAAAGTAGTTATTCAACATGAGACACAAGCCAAATGACATTTTGAATCTTTTTTCCTACACTCCAAAAAATCAATTTTCTGATGAAAAACGATGACCCGCGACCTGTCGATTTTTCTCAAGATGGTCAGAAATGGTAATTTTTTAATGTTTAATTTTTTGACTGTAAATGACTATTGCATGTGAATTATCACTTTTGGAACGAAAATAAGTGTGTTTAGAGTCATTTTAATGGCTGAAATTGGTGGAAATAGAAGCTTCTGTGTAGGAGAAAAAGTCTGTAAAAATGGCAATTTTGGTCACATTGAGGCTTTAAAAAGTAGTTATTCAACATGAGGCTCAATCCAAATGACATTTTGAATCTTTTTTTCTACACTCCAAAAAATCAATTTCTGATGAAAAACGATGACCCGCGACCTGTCGATTTTTCTCAAGATGGTCAGAAATGGTAATTTTGTAATGTTTAACTTTTTTGACTGTAAATGACTATTGCATGTGAATTATCACTTTTGGAACTAAAATTAGTGTGTTTAGAGTCATTTTATTGCCTGAAATTGGTCGAAATAGAAGCTTCTGAGTAGGAGAAAAGTCTGTAAAAATGGCAATTTTGGTCACATTGAGGCTTTAAAAAGTAGTTATTCAACATGAGGCACAATCCAAATGACATTTTGAATCTTTTTTTCTACAGTCCAAAAAATCAATTTTCTGATGAAAAACGATGACCCGCGACCTGTCGATTTTTCTCAAGATGGTCAGAAATAGTAATTTTTTAATGTTTAATTTTTTGACTGTAAATGACTATTGCATGTGAGTTATCACTTTTGGAACGAAAATAAGTGTGTTTAGAGTCATTTTAATGGCTGAAATTGGTGGAAATAGAAGCTTCTGTGTAGGAGAAAAAGTCTTTAAAAATGGCAATTTTGGTCACATTGAGGCTTTAAAAAGTAGTTATTCAACATGAGGCTCAATCCAAATGACATTTTGAATCTTTTTTTCTACACTCCAAAAAATCAATTTTCTGATGAAAAACGATGACCCGCGACCTGTCGATTTTTCTCAAGATGGTCAGAAATGGTAATTTTTTAATGTTTAATTTTTTGACTGTAGAAGACTATTGTATGTGAATTATCACTTTTGGAACTAAAATAAGTGTGTTTAGAGTCATTTTAATGCCTGAAATTGGTCGAAATAGAAGCTTCTGAGTAGGAGAAAAAGTCTGTAAAAATGGCAATTTTGGTCACATTGAGTCTTTAAAAAGTAGTTATTCAACATGAGGCACAATCCAAATGACATTTTGAATCTTTTTTCTACAGTCCAAAAAATCAATTTTCTGATGAAAAACGATGACCCGTGACCTGTCGATTTTTCTCAAGATGGTCAGAAATGGTAATTTTGTAATGTTTATATTTTTGAAAGTAAATGACTATTGCATGTGAATTATCACTTTTGGAACTAAAATTAGTGTGTTTAGAGTCATTTTATTGCCTGAAATTGGTCGAAATAGAAGCTTCTGAGTAGGAGAAAAGTCTGTAAAAATGGCAATTTTGGTCACATTGAGGCTTTAAAAAGTAGTTATTCAACATGAGGCACAATCCAAATGACATTTTTAATCTTTTTTTCTACAGTCCAAAAAATCAATTTTCTGATGAAAAACGATGACCCGCGACCTGTCGATTTTTCTCAAGATGGTCAGAAATGGTAATTTTTTAATGTTTAAGTTTTTTGACTGTAAATGACTATTGCTTGTGAATTATCACTTTTGGAACTAAAATAAGTGTGTTTAGAGTCATTTTAATGCCTGAAATTGGTGGAAATAGAAGCTTCTGTGTAGGAGAAAAAGTCTGTAAAAATGGCAATTTTGGTCACATTGAGGCTTTAAAAAGTAGTTATTCAACATGAGACACAAGCCAAATGACATTTTGAATCTTTTTTCCTACACTCCAAAAAATCAATTTTCTGATGAAAAACGATGACCCGCGACCTGTCGATTTTTCTCAAGATGGTCAGAAATGGTAATTTTTTAATGTTTAATTTTTTGACTGTAAATGACTATTGCATGTGAATTATCACTTTTGGAACGAAAATAAGTGTGTTTAGAGTCATTTTAATGGCTGAAATTGGTGGAAATAGAAGCTTCTGTGTAGGAGAAAAAGTCTGTAAAAATGGCAATTTTGGTCACATTGAGGCTTTAAAAAGTAGTTATTCAACATGAGGCTCAATCCAAATGACATTTTGAATCTTTTTTTCTACACTCCAAAAAATCAATTTCTGATGAAAAACGATGACCCGCGACCTGTCGATTTTTCTCAAGATGGTCAGAAATGGTAATTTTTTAATGTTTACATTTTTTGACTGTAGATGACTATTGTATGTGAATTATCACTTTTGGAACTAAAATAAGTGTGTTTAGAGTCATTTTAATGCCTGAAATTGGTCAAAATAGAAGCTTCTGAGTAGGAGAAAAAGTCTGTAAAAATGGCAATTTTGGTCACATTGAGTCTTTAAAAAGTAGTTATTCAACATGAGGCACAAACCAAATGACATTTTGAATCTTTTTTTCTACAGTCCGAAAAATCAATTTTCTTCTTAAAAATGATGACCCGCGACCTGTCGATTTTTCTCAAGATGGTCAGAAATGGTAATTTTTTAATGTTTAATTTTTTGACTGTAGATGACTATTGTATGTGAATTATCACTTTTGGAACTAAAATAAGTGTGTTTAGAGTCATTTTAATGCCTGAAATTGGTGGAAATAGAAGCTTCTGAGTAGGAGAAAAAGTCTGTAAAAATGGCAATTTTGGTCACATTGAGGCTTTCAAAATTAGTTATTCAACATTAGGCACAATCCAAATGACATTTTGAATCTTTTTTTCTACAGTCCAAAAAATCAATTTTCTGATGAAAAACGATGACCCGTGACCTGTCGATTTTTCTCAAGATGGTCAGAAATGGTAATTTTGTAATGTATATATTTTTGAAAGTAAATGACTATTGCATGTGAATTATCACTTTTGGAACTAAAATTAGTGTGTTTAGAGTCATTTTATTGCCTGAAATTGGTCGAAATAGAAGCTTCTGAGTAGGAGAAAAGTCTGTAAAAATGGCAATTTTGGTCACATTGAGGCTTTAAAAAGTAGTTATTCAACATGAGGCACAATCCAAATGACATTTTGAATCTTTTTTCCTACACTCCAAAAAATCAATTTTCTGATGAAAAACGATGACCCGCGACCTGTCGATTTTTCTCAAGAAGGTCAGAAATGGTAATTTTTTAATGTTTAATTTTTTGACTGTAAATGACTATTGCATGTGAATTATCACTTTTGGAACGAAAATAAATGTGTTTAGAGTCATTTTAATGGCTGAAATTGGTGGAAATAGAAGCTTCTGTGTAGGAGAAAAAGTCTGTAAAAATGGCAATTTTGGTCACATTGAGGCTTTAAAAAGTAGTTATTCAACATGAGGCTCAATCCAAATGACATTTTGAATTTTTTTTTCTACACTCCAAAAAATCAATTTCTGATGAAAAACGATGACCCGCGACCTGTCGATTTTTCTCAAGATGGTCAGAAATGGTAATTTTGTAATGTTTAACTTTTTTGACTGTAAATGACTATTGCATGTGAATTATCACTTTTGGAACTAAAATAAATGTGTTTAGAGTCATTTTAATGCCTGACATTGGTCGAAATAGAAGCTTCTGAGTAGGAGAAAAAGTCTGTAAAAATGGCAATTTTGGTCACATTGAGGCTTTAAAAAGTAGTTATTCAACATGAGGCACAATCCAAATGACATTTTGAATCTTTTTTTCTACAGTCCAAAAAATCAATTTTCTGATGCAAAACGATGACCCGTGACCTGTCGATTTTTCTCAAGATGGTCAGAAATGGTAATTTTGTAATGTTTATATTTTTGAAAGTAAATGACTATTGCATGTGAATTATCACTTTTGGAACTAAAATTAGTGTGTTTAGAGTCATTTTATTGCCTGAAATTGGTCGAAATAGAAGCTTCTGGGTAGGAGAAAAGTCTGTAAAAATGGCAATTTTGGTCACATTGAGGCTTTAAAAAGTAGTTATTCAACATGAGGCACAATCCAAATGACATTTTGAATCTTTTTTTCTACAGTCCAAAAAATCAATTTTCTGATGAAAAACGATGACCCGCGACCTGTCGATTTTTCTCAAGATGGTCAGAAATGGTAATTTTGTAATGTTTAACTTTTTTGACTGTAAATGACTATTGCATGTGAATTATCACTTTTGGAATTAAAATAAATGTGTTTAGAGTCATTTTAATGCCTGACATTGGTCGAAATAGAAGCTTCTGAGTAGGAGAAAAAGTCTGTAAAAATGGCAATTTTGGTCACATTGAGGCTTTAAAAAGTAGTTATTCAACATGAGGCACAATCCAAATGACATTTTGAATCTTTTTTTCTACAGTCCAAAAAATCAATTTTCTGATGAAAAACGATGACCCGCGACCTGTCGATTTTTCTCAAGATGGTCAGAAATGGTAATTTTGTAATGTTTAACTTTTTTGACTGTAAATGACTATTGCATGTGAATTATCACTTTTGGAATTAAAATAAATGTGTTTAGAGTCATTTTAATGCCTGACATTGGTCGAAATAGAAGCTTCTGAGTAGGAGAAAAAGTCTGTAAAAATGGCAATTTTGGTCACATTGAGGCTTTAAAAAGTAGTTATTCAACATGAGGCACAATCCAAATGACATTTTGAATAATTTTTTCTACAGTGCAAAAAATCAATTTTCTGATGCAAAACGATGACCCGCGACCTGTCGATTTTTCTCAAGATGGTTAGAAATGGTAATTTTTTAATGTTTACGTTTTTTGACTGTAAATGACTATTGCTTGTGAATTATCACTTTTGGAACTAAAATAAGTGTGTTTAGAGTCATTTTAATGCCTGAAATTGGTGGAAATAGAAGCTTCTGTGTAGGAGAAAAAGTCTGTAAAAATGGCAATTTTGGTCACATTGAGGCTTTAAAAAGTAGTTATTCAACATGAGGCACAATCCAAATGACATTTTGAATCTTTTTTTCTACAGTCCAAAAAATCAATTTTCTGATGAAAAACGATGACCCGCGACTTGTCGATTTTTCTCAAGATGGTCAGAAATGGTAATTTTGTAATGTTTAACTTTTTTGACTGTAAATGACTATTGCATGTGAATTATCACTTTTGGAATTAAAATAAATGTGTTTAGAGTCATTTTAATGCCTGACATTGGTCGAAATAGAAGCTTCTGAGTAGGAGAAAAGGTCTGTAAAAATGGCAATTTTGGTCACATTGAGGCTTTAAAAAGTAGTTATTCAACATGAGGCACAATCCAAATGACATTTTGAATCATTTTTTCTACTGTCCAAAAAATCAATTTTCTGATGCAAAACGATGACCCGCGACCTGTCGATTTTTCTCAAGATGGTTAGAAATGGTAATTTTTTAATGTTTAAGTTTTTTGACTGTAAATGACTATTGCTTGTGAATTATCACTTTTGGAACTAAAAGAAGTGTGTTTAGAGTCATTTTAATGCCTGAAATTGGTGGAAATAGAAGCTTCTGTGTAGGAGAAAAAGTCTGTAAAAATGGCAATTTTGGTCACATTGAGGCTTTAAAAAGTAGTTATTCAACATGAGACACAAGCCAAATGACATTTTGAATCTTTTTTCCTACACTCCAAAAAATCAATTTTCTGATGAAAAACGATGACCCGCGACCTGTCGATTTTTCTCAAGATGGTCAGAAATGGTAATTTTTTAATGTTTAATTTTTTGACTGTAAATGACTATTGCATGTGAATTATCACTTTTGGAACGAAAATAAGTGTGTTTAGAGTCATTTTAATGGCTGAAATTGGTGGAAATAGAAGCTTCTGTGTAGGAGAAAAAGTCTGTAAAAATGGCAATTTTGGTCACATTGAGGCTTTAAAAAGTAGTTATTCAACATGAGGCTCAATCCAAATGACATTTTGAATCTTTTTTTCTACACTCCAAA